>NW_028073411.1:8272804-8872804 GCF_014824575.4 Sturnira hondurensis
CCTTAAAGACTTTAATATTTTAAGGAAGGCATTAGGCCTGAATAGCATTAAATAAACATTTTGTTTCCTTTTCACAAATCTCTGGCATTGAGAGATGTGTTTCCAATTGGCGGCGGACAGAAGGACCTTAAGATTTTAGTGTATCGTCCTTGGGAGGGGTCCCTGTTTTCTGCAGCAGTTTTTGGCATCCCTCGGTGGGCCAAGTATTGCCCCCCCCTCGGACCCTTTGTTCGGTAACAAGGCCACTGGGCCAAAGGGAGCACGCCAAAGCTGTGTGGGCCTCTTCTACCAAAGCTGCACTCCACCAAAAGCGCGTCTTTCTTCTTCACCTAGCTGCAGGGATCTCCATTCTGGCAAAGCTGTGTGGTTTTCCCTTTCACCTGGCCAAGAGGGGTCTGCATCCTGCTGAAACCCGTGTGGCTCTCTCTCCTAATGGCTACGGGCGGGGGGGGGGGGTCCTAACTCTGCTGAAACCTCGTGTCTCTTCCCCTAATGGCTGCCGTGTCTGGGTTTAATTCTCCCGGTGCCCATCTTCCTCTGTACCCCTATTTCCGACTCCTCCCACAATCAGTTACACCTGCCAGTATTTCTGTATTATTATAAGTTTACTGGGCTGCCATTGTTAGTCTGGGCAGGTATGGTCCCATGTCCTAGAGCCAATCTCCTCCAAGCCCCCACGCAGGCGCTGTAACTCAGGGGATCTGCCCCCCAGTCACATCTTGGGGGGAAGTGACTTCATTCCCCTAGCGCCAAGCATGGCCATAGCCATTTAACATATCCAAGTGACCCACCAAAGGCTACAGATATGTTAAATGACCAGGCCATGGATTAGCTGCAGGGCTGTGGCTTTACAAAACAGCCCTGCATGTTCCTGGTCTACGTGTCCCTTCCCCCAACTCATACCTGTGGGGGGAAGGGGTGAGGACACCTTACACGTCTCTCCAATATTCCTATACACTTTGAGTTCTGGACACTATTCCAAATCTTTCATGGGCACCCCCCTTTGGCTGCACCCTGTATCAAGCACACCATATAACATTTTAGGTGAAACGTTCCAACTAAAACTATAAATTATTACACCCATATTATTGCTCTACCGACCACACTCAGGCAGGCCTTACTTCTGCCGTACCCTGTGTGTGAGTGTGTGTGTGTGAGAAAGTCTGATGCATGGACTTTCTGATATTTGTACTTGACTATGACTCTCTAGGATATGTAATTATTTATAATATTGATAACAGGAAAATATTAACAGAGCAGTTATGTTCAAAGTAGTTTACATAGCCTAGAATGATTTTCACATGAACTCCAAGAGCTCAGTACCACTATCATCCCCATTTTACACTTAAGGAGACCAGGGCTGAGGGAAGCTAAGTAACTTGATTCAGATTTCACAATTAGCAAATGGCAGGCAGGAGATGCAAACTCGGGGCTGGAAAATTGCATGGTGATACCAAGGATCCTCATTTCTGTGCACCGAGAGAGTATCTGGAGTCTTACAACCGGGAAGTGACAGGCACTGCGTGAGACTGAGAGGAGCTGAATGCACACCCTGAGCAGAGTGCCGCAGGGGGTGTGAAAGCATCACAGTGCACAGGACACAGGCATAAACAGGGGGGTGTATATTCTCCTTTCTGTGTGTTTATCTGTACAGGTTCCATAATACCAGCCAGGCCTGTAACAGAGTTGAGGGAAATCGTGTGTGTCCACACAACAGATCAATAAGCTGACTGCTATAGATGGTGCCTACCTCCCTCAATACCAGGCACCCCCAGTGGGAGGGCCCTTTGATCACTGGTGGGGATCGCAATAGCCCTGAGGACACTCACAGCCCTCAGTGCTGGCTCATCAGGCCTGGGCCTCGACGAGAGGCCAGAAACATCTTTATCAGAAAAAAGACACGCCAAACAAGAGCTCCTTGAAGGTACTCCCAGGAAGGCTTTTGGTTTGTTGGTTTGTTTTTGTTTTTTTAGTGCTGGCCCAAAGGGAAGGGGGAAAAAAAAGATCTTGAGAAAATAAGTGATTGACAAGGAACTCGATTAGCAAGCCCATTTCATTCATGCCTTTGGCAGTTTTTAATGAGTGCCTACTAGGTACAAGGCACTGTACTGGACCGTGTGATCCTGGCCCTCACGGAATTCCAGACTGAAATTTAAAAAAAAAACAAAACTACACACACACAAATAAAAACAAGTAAATTCCATTAAAAACACAAATAATATATAATTCCAAATGTAGTTAAGTAAAAAGTGCCATCATTATTGTTAAAGTGTAGTTTTTTCCAAAGTAAAGATCAAAAGGGTGTATCCATCGTTTTCTAAATTTAATACCCCTCCTGTTTCCCGTTTCACGTGAGATCTGGAGTAATCGTTGAAGGAAAAGACCCAAAGAGCACGAGTAATTTTATACTCTAATAATCACATCTCATTTTACCCTGTCTTGGAAAGCCTTCATAGTTTTAGGTAACATTTGCAAGTGCAGTAATATTCCTGTACTTGTACAATGTACTGTGTAACGAATTGGAAAACACAGGAACTACTTAAGAGAAATATTTAGATTGTGTCTAATTTAAATCGATAGTCCATTGGGCAAGGAATCTGTCTAATTCTATAGTCCATTGGGCAAGGAATCTGTCTAATTCTATGTTCCGTACAACGCATTGCAAAATGTTGGCACTCAATAAATGCAAAATAATAACAACAGTCTTTTCCCCTTTAAAGTATATAATTACACCTACCCCCTACTGTGCTCCAAGCTCAGTGACAGGTCTTTTGTTTATTAAATCCACAGCCCTAAAGGCAAACAGTACCACAGCTTCAATGCGGATCGCTGTAAAGTCCTCTCTACTTCTAGGCGAAACTTGAAATATCTACAAATCCCTAAAGAACATCTTAATTTAGCCGCCCACCATCTATATTACTAAACCAAATGCAGGAAACCTTTTCTAAGTCCCCGAAGTGGAATCTAAACACCAAGTGGAAATGTGTTTTCAAAGTTAGTTTGGAAATATGTCATGGAATAAAATTACTCTTAGCTAATTTACCATTTCTCTCTCCTAAAGAAACGTGTCAAGCTGCTGAGCAAAGCTCTGAAGGCTTTAGATGCAGGAAACATTCAATAGGTTCCCAAGCTTGTGTTCAAAGTGCACTATTATCCAAGTAGCTTGCACTGAGGAGGAAAAAATAATGACTCATGTACAGCTTTATTTGAGACATTTGCACTACAATGAACTAAGCAAAGCAACAGGTCAAGTTAAAAAAAATATATAGCAAAAAAGCAACAGCGGCCAAAGCCCCTTCAAGGGAAATTTTGGACAGGAAAGCACTTTTGCTTCATTTCATCATTATTTTCTCCTAGTTTCCTGTGTTTGTATTTGAATGCTCGCACTTGAACATCAGTTTCACAATCACCTAGTCCACATTTGGTATTGATGAAGTTCAACATATGCTCAGCAATTCACTGCTACTAAAATAAGAAATGCAAATTCAGCTAAGTGCGCTCCAAGTCTACTGTTGAGCTGGGCCCGAGCTGCTTTGTAGTCTGTGTAGAGTATTATCATTAGCAGAGAAGGGTTAATGGCAAAGGCCGACGATTGTTTAAAAATTCGCATTACCAAAGTGGATTACATTGCATCTACTGAGGGGATCAACAACGTAAGCCTACACTAAGCCATTATTGCAGAAACAAAGCTTTCATTTTAAGCCTTTGGAAACAAGCATAAAATGGACAAAAGAAAAAATTCTTCTGATGTAAGAACAAGGCAAGTACTACATGCTTTTCATCCTGACTCAGTTTCGGAGCCATGATGAATGCGCAGAAAAATGAACCCTCTCTCCCAAGAACGCGTCGTGAAATTATACCATACCAGCGTCTTGGAAAATGATTCATTTCTATAGCTAGATGCTCAACAACAATTCTTTATTGAAATTTCTTTGTCCTTTTATTGAGAATCCGTCACAGCATGGAGATGTACATTCTTTAGGATTGTCTCACCATTTGTCCTTTTATTTTCTAATGAGAAGAAAAAGAATGATTTTGCAAACATACATTCCTGCAGCCAGAGTCATGGATTACCATTTGCAGTAGTAATTCATCCCACACCATCTCGGTGTGGGGTAACTGAATGCTCAACCACCTCTAAACTGGCAAGAACCAGGCGGAGGCTGGATACGTTGCTGTTAGTTTCCACAATGATCTTGGAAGTGTGGTACTAACACCCCTTCTCCAGATGCAGAAACTGAGGCTCAGAGTGGTTAAGGAGCTCCCTCTAAACCAACCCTAAAGGAACCAGGATTCAGATGCAGGTGGGACTGGGACGACAGGTCCTGGCACCCCCGATTTCCACGGTGCCTTCTGTTGGCAAAGCAGGTTTCTGGGAATTTTTCCAACAAATTACCTGCAAAATTCTACACAGGGTTGAAGGCTTTGAGGTAAATTTGTTTTCTTTACAAATTTGAGCTCACCAATGAAGTATTTTTTTCAGTGTATGCAAATTAGACCTATGTGAAGGGTGCCATCATTACTCTTGTGTGATAGGTATGTGGACAGAAAATCTCACAAACTGCAGCAGACGCTGGGTGAGATTAAACTCTCCTACTGTCCCGCACCCATGGCAAACTATCTGGCACTTTTCATTCTCCAGAATTTGGCTCAAAACTAGTAAAGAAAACAAGCAGATGACCAATAAATAACAGGGTCCCCAGCAGCCAAAATACTCTACACGTTTCGGCCGAGAAAGCCATGCATTTTATACCGAGGAGGGATCTGCAGACCTTCCTCCAGGGTATATTAATACTTACTTTAAACATAACTCAGCCAACGTGGTTATCAGCTTTCACTGCAAACAATGAACTAAAAACAATATAGTAGAAAGTAGAAAGAATTCTAAAAGATAATGAAAAAGCCCAAGTCTTGCCAGAAATACTAGAGAATAATGCTACCCCAAAATATTCACAAGAATTAAACATGCATAATATACCAATGGACACCAGTGTATAGGTAAAAAAAAAAAAATCACAGCAGTCATTCTCACACAGTAGATTTATTCCAAAATAACATATATACATATATATGTAATGAGATATAAATATAAATATATGAAAACATTTATTCACATCAAGTAATTATAATATTTTATTGAATGCATTCAATATAAATATATATTTTATATTATTTTATTATTTATCATGTATTTATTATTTAATGTAAAATATATAAATATATTTTCTATTACATAGATAATTGTATATAAATACATAAGTTTATATAATATAAAATATATAACTCTATATAAAATCAATAGTTTATACTTTTATATATTTAAAAATAAATATATAAAAATGTAGATATAATAAAGCCCATACTTTTACAATAAAAGTCCTGGGAATAAATGTCTATTACAATACATTTGTCTGCTTAAAATTCTGGACTTAAGAACTGAAGTTTGTCGGATGGAAGGTTTTTCAGAAGACGAGTCCGAGTGAAGCTAAGACTGAGCAGGAAAACAGCACCTAGGGCCCCGACAAGCGCAACACCACGGCCACCACGTGGACAGAGTGTCTAAATGGTCTCCCACGCGGTTTCTTACACATCCGCGAGTCCCCCAGCAAGATCCCACCCTTGCTTCACAAATGGTCTCCCACGTGGTTTCTTACACATCCGCGAGTGCCCCAGCAAGATCCCACCCTTGCTTCACCTCCATCGCTCAGTGTGTATTTGTGGATTAGAAACATAGGGGTTTTAACTGTTGTGTAACGTTGATAATAAGTTTACGGTAATAAAACCTTAACCGGTGATGAAGAGGAAAATTAACTGGCATGGAACTAATGATATGTTTACCCCTGCAGAACCGTAAACTTTTTGTAGGTGAAAAAGACCCACGAACGCATCTTTTTGCACCCATAAGACTGAGCAAGTAATACACTTTGAAATAACTGAGTGAAGGAATGCATAAAGTTCACTGTGCTTTGCTCAGTTTGCATTTTTGGGTGTGGGGGCGAAGGATCCCGGAGGAAGTGACTTTATTATGGACTCTGTTGCTACCCTTCCTTGGCTCACTCCTATTATCAAGAAAATGAAAGTCCAAACTAAGCAGAAAAATCATTTCTGGACAATGGTACTTGCAAGCAACAGTTCTCAGAGTATTACATATACGTATATATGAAAGGGAGAGTGAGAGCAAGGGAGGTATTTCCAAAAAGCCCTGGATACAGAGTTCGCAATACACTTCAATTAATGAATGACTGAAATTTCTACTAAACACCTACTATAAAAACATTACAGTATGTTTTGGATTACCCTCCACACTGAGAGAAAGTTTACCAATAAAACTCTAACTAGACCATTTTAATGGCTTGAAATTTTGATTTTTGAGTCTTTGTTTCTTTATTACAACGTAATACATGATAATTAAAACAACTCGAACAAATCAGAAAGAAGACGGTCAACTGTTCTGACTTCCTGTCTCCCATCAGCAGCCCCCATGTTTAAGTAACAAATAGCAAGTTTCACATACATCATTCTCTATCTTTCTCTATTTTCCTAAAATGTCTTCAAATTGGAAATGTTTATATGTAGCATTATAGTGACCAAAATGGCATCATAATAAGTTCATCACTAACCTCCTGGCTTTTCTCACTTAACAGTATATCATAGAGGTCCACCTAGGTCAACAAGGATAGCTCTAATTCATCATTTTTAAAGGTTTTATTTATTTTTAAAGAGAGGGGAAGGGAGGGAGAAAGAGAAGGAGAAAAACATCAATGTATGGTTGCTTCTCACGCAGCCCCAACTGGGGACCTGACCCACAAACCCAGGCATGTGCCCTGCCTGGGAATCAAACTGGCCACCCTTTGGTTCGCAGGCCAGCACTCAATCCACTGAGTCACAACAGCCAGGACACATTTTTAATATCTGTATAGTGCTGAATGCTTTGGGCTTACCGTCATTTGCTGAACTACTCTATTATGGGTGAAATTCTCTGATTTTTACAGGTTTTTCTCACAAACGTTACTGAAGAATAGCCTTGTGGAGATATTCCATGTGTTAGTGCATTGCTATGGAAATGTGTCCTTTTACTGAGGGAACCTGAAGTTTTTTTGTTTCCTCAGATCTTTATTATTACACAGGTCATGTAGTACAATGTTAAAGACATTATTGTAAATATCAGTTCTTTTACCTCTAAAAGGTAGTTTTCTAAAAGCAAAATAGCTGAGTTAGGGGCAAGATCATATTTTTTTAATTTTTAATTTTACTAGCTAATATAGATCATTTTCCAAAAAAGTTACACAATCCACATCCCTATGTTGAAATGTGCTTATTTTCCCCATACCCTAACAACACTGGATGATATCAATATGTTTCCCTTTTGCCAATTTTATGAAGAAAATACCGGATATCCTTGGATTTGCATTTCCCATGTTACCGATGATTTTGGGCAGCTTTCCATGAATTTATTAGCCATCTGCAGTTCTTTTCTGTGCACGACCTAGTAATAGCATTTACAATTTCCTTGTATTGTTTATCTTTTTAAATCAATTCATAAACTTCTTTTTATATGAGAAGTATGTAATGCTTATCCTGTCTTACTTTTTCTTCTTTCCATCAGTTCATAAGAATATGCATATAGAGGGAGCCAAGAGAAGAGACAGCCAGGACTGCAGGCCTGGTTTAAAACAAACATTAGTGACGTCATAGGAAAGCTTGCGATATTCACTTTCTCAAATATTAAGCTCCACAAAGATGGGGATCTTTATTTTGTCCAATCCTGTAGCTCAACAACCTAGAACAAAGCCTGGAAAACAGCAGAAACTCAGTAAAGAGCTACTTATACATTTATTCAAGATAGAAGTTTGTGGGAAAATGTGAATATATATTCATCCCTAAAACTGTGAAATACTGGTTTTCCAATGGTTGTTTGTACTTTGCCATCATTTGGTATATCTAATCCTTACCACGTCTTCGCATTTCATTGTAATCCTCAGGGACAGTTATAATTATTTCGGTTTTACAGAAGAAAAAAATCAAGACTCAGAAAGTTTTCCAGAATAACGCACAGCCAATAAACGAGAGTTGAGATTACAAATCCAGGTGTTTCTGGCACCAGACAGAGGGATTTGTCACTGCGTTATCTTGCCTATCAGCACAGACATCTGATCTGGGTTGGCCAGAATGTGCTGTCCTCTAATTGTCAACATCATTTGCCCCAGGGCAGAGAAAGCATCTAACTAAGATTTATAAACCAGGAAGAGTGTTGATTTGCAGTCATAATATAGAGAGCATTTACTTTTCATGACCTTAAATATAGCTGTAAACACATGGGCTCTGAGGCACTTCAGCAGTGATGTGGATACATTTAAGAAGGAAAAAAAAAAACAGGCGGAAAGCTGTCAGAAGTCTACTTTCCACAAAAACCCAAACACTGTCCTAAGACGATAGAGAAGAATGTGATTAACTCAATCAATGTGGTTTAGGAACAAAATTCTGCAGCAAGTCCAGAAACACTACCCCAGTCACAGAACAAAAAAAACAACACAAGAAAAACCCTCTTAATCATGCCAAATTCTACCACAATCATACAGAGATTGTCTAAGATGCATGTTTAATAACACAAACATGAAAGCTTTCAGGCCAAAAGCAAAATTAATAGTAAACTGAAATAAAAAAGATAGATACCTTATCAACCATATGTGTGTTTGTGTGTATGTATGCAAATTATGTCTCAGTTGTTTGGATGTGTATGTGTGTTTATATATATGGCATAATTTAGTAATTTCTACTGAATAAAATATGATTATCATTGATCATACTATTCTCTTTAACTCCAGAATAATCACATTAATGTAGTGAAGTAAATTTTTTTCTTTTTCCATTACTTTAAGTGCTTTCTTCTCAATATTTTTGTAGAGATTGTCAGGGATTATGAGTAACTGGCTATCTCAAGTTTGCCTGTGTTTTTATAATGAGTATATATGTATATATGATAAAAGTTTCCACAGGCTAAGATGTTAGGATTTTTTCTTAAATTCAGATTAATCAGTCTATTTTCACTGTAAAGTAAGATCAAAATACAAATCTCTGAGCTAAGAACTTGATAAAGGCAAGTAGAGACACAAATAACGGACCATCAGTGGACATGCCAGTGGTTACCACACTTGGGGGAGGGGAATACAGTGTCGGCCAGAATGCAATGATACCACGCATCACTCAACTGACACTGTTAAATGAAAACCCTTCCTACCCAAAGCCCCATCGTTTGCTGTGGGAAGCCAAAACCTTTGGTATTATTCTTCTGTTAGGGTTAGAGTGTTTTTCTTTTTTGTCAATCTTCTATGTGGGGAAAAAAACACATTTTCAAAAGACAAGAAAGCTTGGATTAAGGGTTAATGTTGATTAAAGACATGTTTAATAGTTATGCAATAATAATCTTTCCATTAAAAACTCAGCAACAAAAATTAGAATCAATTTCTTATAGATAGAATCCATGAAAATTACTAGAATAATAATTATTAAAACAGAGAAAACTGCTATAAATTTATCAGTTGAAGAGAGATGAAATTATTAGATATAAGTTCTACCATAAATATTTTGATTTTTACCTTTAATATGTTTAGCATGTTAGTCTTATCTAAAAATATAACATGTAATGTCTACAAGAATTTAAGAATAGTAATTACTTTTAAAAAGAGTAATATGTGTGGAGAATGTTAATTAAAAAATAATAATCTAAAACAATATGTACCTCTGAGATATTAACATTTCTATTTCTCAAGTATACAACAAATAAACAAAATTTTTATAACTTTTCAATGTGAAGCTATAACTCTATATAAGAGAAATAAAAATAATTTACCTTTCATATTATGAGGAATTCAGTATGATTTAATCATGAAAAAGTGTTTATCTGGTAATGTAAAAATTATTTCTCGTAAGTTCACTCTAATATTTACCATGATGACATTCAGTTAAGTTTTATAAAGTCTTGTCAATTCAATAAACCACTGAAATGACTAAAACTGCAATGTTCTTTTCCAGGAGATGTTCCTAGGACTGAATGTTTTTTTACAAGTACTTTCTTTATGCTTTTAAAATATCTTCACAATAACAAAGACATATTTATTTTATAGATGACAAGAATGTAAATGGAGCCCAATTTGACATATCCCAAACCCAGTCATGATAGGAAACAACGAACTTTGCTCCTTTTGGCCTTAGTTTCCCTACTCACTGAAAGGCCTAGGTCCCACTGCCCTTAAGAGATGCTCAGTCTCGTGGCTGGTCCAACCATCTCAGGGCTGCGCCCCACTCCGTCATCCCCCTCCAGCCACAGCCAACTGCCCGTGATGGGGGCAGGGGGGAGAAGACGGCAAGTCCCCAAGACATTCATTGTAAGAAACATGAAATTATAAGCCCTCGGTGTTTCACTAAAGAATCAGCTTACCATCACACTATCCTATATAAATGACAGTTTTCAATGATGATCATTAAACTCTCCTTAGTTCACTTTAAAATGCCTAAACAAGTGAGTAACCGAAATTTTCCGTACCGTAATTTAAAACCTGATATTAACACAGTTAGCGGAAACCCAATACCTGATCCTATGAGAAAGAGTTTCATTTAAAATAACACTCTGAGAAACTGTTCTGCAAATACAAACGTCTCATGTGGCACTCCTCAACTGTCATGGTCATAAAACGAGACTGAATTCTTTAGCTAATCTCATTCACAAAATAGCTCATGTGCTTCCAGAGAACACCACACTGTGGCTAAGCAGCACTACCCCAGCGTGCCTTGGAAGTAACCTGTGGCCTACACAGCAGGAAACAATTCAAATTGTGTACCTTGTATTAGAAAGCTGAAATTCTCACAGAAGTGGAACTGAGAAACTCATTACGTTTTCATCGGAATACCAACTCAAATATCTTATTGAATACACATTCATAGTGCCTTAATAGAGTATATTTCAAACAAAATTGCATTAATTTTGCAAGCAATCAAACCTCAATATTCTGCGTAATTTACTAAATATGCTAATAAAAAGTCCATTTTCAACTATAGTAGTAAAAAAACAACACAGAAAACCTTCCAACCTAGTATCATTCACTGCCTATAATGGTATATAACTCTGAGAAAAAAATTAGTAAAAATATTTAAATTTTATAAGTTTCCATGCTAACTTGTATTTAAAATACAACTAGAATGCCCATCTACAATACACCAAGTCCTATACTAAGATTATTACATTGTTTTTTAAATTTATAACACTGCCATCCAAATATAAGGTAAAGATACGTAACACTACCACATTTACAAAAACTTATTTTTATAAATATCTACCTATAAATATAAATATCTGAGGGACAACCTTGTTATAACATTATAACAAGTGGGATGCGGAGTTTAAAGGTCCAATTTTCTAATTTCCCATCTTTTAAAGTGAGATGCAGAGTTTAAAGGTCCCATTGTCTAATTTCCCATCTTTTCCCGTACATTCATTTTTGAAACAAAAAATGAAGGGATTAAGCAAAAAGAAAACCTCACAGACACAGACACCGGTCTGGTGACTATCAGATGGAAAGGGGGAGGAGAGGGGGAGGTAGAAGATGGTAAAGGGGGGATAAATGGTGATGGAAGGAGACTTGACTTTGGGTGGTGAACACACCATACAATATACAGAGGATGTGTTAGAGAACTGTACCCCTGAAACCTATACAACTTGATTAACCAATGTTACCACAATAAATTCAATGACAAAATAAAATAAAATGTAAAATATTTATTTTGGTATGCAATATTGGGTTCAGATTGCCGGGCTTTATGGGTTACTTATATAGTGACAGACTCTGAGAAATCAGATCATAATAAACACATTCCCTTCTTGTGAAGGTTTATAAGTGGAAACGAACTTGAAATTATGCTGGAAAATAAGGCCAGGTAGCACGAAAGAGCTTTCAGTCTGGTGACATGGGGAGATTTGGGGTTGGGGCAGTGGGATCTGTAGCAATTGGGTCGAAGTCATCGATGGGAAGCGTATTGCTGGGCAACACAACCACTTTGGACCGGTGTGGAAATCCAGGGCCATGGTAAACAGAATGGAAAAAGGAGAGACACATTCAGGAAACACGAAGGGGTCAAAATGTTGGGGATTAAGGTTTACTGGATGCAGACAGGGCAGAAAAGTCTGAGAGTGACACCAGGTGTGTGGCCTTGGTGACGCTGGGGATGAGGGCGCCCGGAGCTGCACAAGAAAATAGAGGCAATGGAACAATTTGTGATGAGGACGAGAGAGGAGAAGATCAGCCAAGAGAGAGAAGAGAACTCTTCAGCCGGTTAAGTTTGAGTTGCTGATTTTTCATCCAAGTTTGTACGAATAGCAAGTCTTTTCATGTATGAATCTCACAGTTCGCAATGGAGATCTAGATTTCAGGGTTGTCAGCTGGCGGTGGTGGTTTAAAACTGGAAAATGGGCCCTGGCTGGTGTAGCTCAGTGGATTGAGCACAGGCCTGCGAACCAGAGGATCACGGTTCGATTCCCAGTCAGGGCACATGCCTGGGTCGCAGGCCAGTTCCCTGCAGGCCAACTCCCAGCAGGGGACATGCAAAAGGCAACCATACGTTGATGTTTCTCTCCCTCTCCCCTTCCCCTCTAAAGGTAAATAAATAAATAAAATCTTTGAAAAAAAATTTAAAAAAAAAACCCTGGAAAATGGCTGTGCTTGTCCAGAAAGCAGGCTCAGAATGAGAAGAAAAAAAGGCAAAGGGATTTGAGGAAACTCTGATGTATGAAGGTAAGACGGTGGCAAATCCTGTCCACCGTAGGAGATAAAGACTAAGACTGCATCGTCAGGTTCGTAAGAGGGAATCGGGGTCACTGATTATTTTATATTTTAGTAAAAGGAGCTCTAGTGGTGTGGCCCAGGGCAGAGGTTATCAGTGGACTGAGGAATCAGGTAGTAAAGCAAATAAATATTTATACAAAGATAAATATTTATACAAAGCTCTGGTGTTTACCGACAGACACCACTGTGAGGCGCTGCAGCCACTTCCCCATCCCCACCGCTGGAGCCAATACGCCAACACACCCTTTTTACAGAGGCCGTAATGGAAACTCAAAGAAGACCAGTCACCAGTCACTATCACCTAGCTAGAAAGTGTCAGAGCTTCCTTACAACCACGTTATCTCCACTTGCATTTCCTGTCTGACCTCACAAATTCAACATAAACCGCCTCTCCCATATCTAATCCATAGACTATGACCCTCTGCACTTGAGTGATTTAAAACATCCGGTTATCTGCTGACACCTTGGAGAGCTCCAGAGACCTGATGATGGATGAGGCAGAGGCATCTTCACTTGAGGGAAGTGAACAAGATGACTTCACTTCACTTCTTCACGGTTCCCACCCCTTACATCAACTCCGAAGTCACTCCCATGCAACGCACTGAAAAACTTGCACTGTGCCCTCCAGGTTCTTGATGCTACACTCCTCCGTGTGCCCAGGAAGGCTTCCTACCTTCCTCAGCTGGTGACCTGCTTAAACTTCCTGGGCCCATGGCTTCTCAAATCTGCTCTGAAGAGGGGAAGGGAGTCAAATATTTGGTGACAGAAGGAGATGGAGCTTTGGCGGGTGAGCACATGAGACAATATATAGCTATATTTATATATGTTATAATAATATATATAATGTTACCCCAAAACATTTTTTAAAACCCCTGATCTACTGCTTTCCATCAGGTGCATCTCTCACCAGGCAGAACTAATGGTCCCTTGTCATGTAGCCACAGGACACTTTTCAAGCACTTACCATTCTGAATCATAATAATTACTTTAATCTCTCCCCTGCTGGAATGTGAGTCTTTCCAAGACAGAGATAGTATTTTATTTAATGTAGAATCAATAGCTCATAAAGCAGTGTGTGGCACACAGTAGACAATAAATAACTGCTTGCCATGTAGTGAAAACACCCTGGGCTTTGGAGGTGGCGAGGGGACCATCGTGGGGATCTCAAATCCCGGTTCCCGCCTCACACCACCTCCGTGGGGGCAGGCGGGTCACAGTCTTTGAGCTCCGTGCCCCCACGTGCACACACATTGTACCACTTGCCTTCAAGAGATGCTAGGAGATTTCTTTAAAAAACTGAAACAAAAAATTACAGTCCCTGCCTGGTATGTAATTAAGTAGTTAATAAATGTATGTCTTTCCTGTCTTTTCACCCACTCCTTTCTGAATGCCTGAATGCAGAGCACGTAAGATGCAAAGGAGAAGTGTTTTTATTGATTGAACATATATTACTCAAGTGTGCAACTTGGAATAAAAAGTACAGTAGGTGCTCCATGTGTGTCAGAGAGAAATTTCTGCACTTCAGCAGTCAAAAATTCCATGAGGAAAAATACAAATATTTTTCACATGATGATTTTTAAAAATAAGATAGAAAATTGAGTGCTATACACTAAACGCAAGGATACATTTAGTGCCATGGAGAATACAATGGAGGGGGCAGCTGCATGGGGGAACACTGGGCGTGGTCACCAAGGGTCTGGAATCTGACACACATTTCAAGTCGGAGTCGTGGATAGACAAGAACCAGAAGGCTACCTAAAAGATTCGGTCTGAGCAAAGGCACAGAAAGAGGAGAAATTTCTCTGGGAAGGAAGACTGGTTTGATTTGACTTGCTAGAGGACAAGAAGCATGAGAAAGGAGGCGAGATAAAGACACCATACTGCAGAGGAAAAAAAAACTTGCAAACCTATCGAAAAAATTCAAGTCAATCCATTATCTAGCTTATAATTCTCATGCTTTCTAACTTCAGTTCCTCTACCATACTTCATAGAATTTCCAAATTTATACACAAAAAGAAAAGGGAGTCAGAAAACACACTGTCATTGGGTGCTGTGAATGGAAACAAACTCTGTTTACTGATGGGTGGCTTCCATGCACTAGTCACAATGACTATGTATGACTATGCACCCTCAGCTTGCAGGACTGAGAGAACAGGAAGAACGAGCACCATCACAGGGAGCCTGTGCACGAAAAGATAGACGTGAAAAGCACTTCCTGAAAAATGCCTGTGTCCTGCGCTGACCAGTCCTCCTTGTCCTGGGTCCACACTCAGAATGTTCTACTGCCACCTGCTGCTTTAAGTGTCAGAAGCTCACATGCACCCATACACACGCACGTGAACCCTCTTACCGTGTTTTACTGATTCCGCTGATTCTATCATTTTACAGGGTTTTTTCTCATCCTGTTCTTCCAGGATGATCAAGGCTCTAGGGCTTGTTTCTTAGCCGCAGTACATTTTGATAGTGACGAAGGCGTGAGAGTTATGCGAAACTTGGTAGAAATGAACTGCAGCTTAGAAAATAATGTGGGCATCATAAGTTTTTTAGGACTTCTCAATAATTGTGCATTCTCATCAGAAAGTAGTAACCAATCCTCCAACATTCATCTGCCTCTTGTTCAGACAACACCCCAAACTCTCTAAGCCAAGTATACAATCTGTCTGTATAATGAGAGGTTTCCCATACCTGGGATTCTGTATGTCAGATTAAGTGTAATATAAAGGATAAAGCCTGGCTTATCTGATGTTATTGAAATTTGTTCATTAACCTTAGCTTCTTAATGTGCTACAGATTGTGAATTTTTCATGCGTTGTGATTTAACCAGTCCAGTTTAACAATTTTTTAAAAATGTTTTATATATTTCAGTATGTGTTGGTTTGGGGTGTACAGCTTTGTGATTAGGCAATCACTTTACACAGCTTTCCCTTCAATAGCTCCGGTCCCCAATGGCACCATACACAGTTATCACAACAATATTGACTATATTTCCTGTGCTTTACTTATTTCCCCATGACTATTTTATAACTACCAACTTGTGCTTCTCAGTTCCTTCGCCTCTTCCATCCAGGGCCCCAACAAATACCCTCTTCCTTTCTGGTGTGCATGGGTGGGGTAAGAGATGGGTGGTGCCTATGGGAACGGGGAGCATTCAGTGGGCTAAGTACAGGGATCTGTGACGACCCAAAGCAACAATAAAAAGAAAGCCACCCAGAAAGCTCTCAGTCCAACCGTGACCAAAAGGCACATCACTATGTTAAGTATGGTTTTCTTTCTATACTACACTCGGCCAACAGTTCATAGTACTTGCTATGCGTGAAAATGCAGCAAAATATTTATTTCCTCTTTTCAGATGTTCAGTCTAGTGTACCAGCAAAGGGGTAACTCCCCTTGCATTTCCAGTCTTAATTGATGACGGTATCACCACCCACCAACTAATTCAGGCCAGATATGTTAAAGCTATTCTTTTTTTTTAATTATTAAGTTTTATTGAGCCTTTGTTATGTGCTAGACCCTGGAAAGAATTGGTTCAACATGTTTTTTTTTTCAATTACAGTTAACATTCTTTGAATATCATAGCTTTTCTCCAGTGCAGTTTGAGTTAGACACTGCTATGTATATACTAAGGCACTAAAAAAAAGTGAGTTAAAATAATAACCAATCACCTTCTCTTTAAATTCTGTGTTTTGAGAGGGCAGACTTCGTGCTTCATATGATACAACAGGGTGCTGGGGTGGCTGGAAGAGACAAAAAGTCCTGGTCGTTGGGACCAGATGGGAGCAAAGACGGGGCTGTTGGCTGGAAATCCAGCTTCTCCTCCACACGGACCTTCCTGCGTCACCTCCTGGCGCTGCACACAGCATGGCAGCTGTGCAAGACGGTGTACTCTGGGGCAAACACTCCGAGGGAACAATCCCCGTGATGCACGCTGTGTTTATCAAGCTTCGAATTGCATCGCACTTGCGAATGTCTCGTTAACCAAACTCGTGCGGCCAAACTCAGACTCGGCCAAAGGGACTGCACCAGGCCATGAATTCGGAGACCCGTGTTCTCTGGTGTCAATGCAACAGTCTGCCACACGCGTTTCTTCCTTCACAAACCGGTGCCTTTGCGTTCTTCTTTGAAATATTCCTCAAGTACCTTCTACAGTGTTACCTGTTTTCACTGCCTTAGTTCCCCCTTTAGTTCCCGTCTTATTTTCTTTTGTAAAAATCTAGCTGCACTTTTCAAGTTATAGGGAAGACTAATGATGACAGTCACCGAATGAATAAACACGCAGTGAGTAGTAATGAGGAAAATACTGTCATAGAAACCGTGCACTCCTATGTGTGTCATAGGAACGAGACACTGAACAAGATGCCTCTCTGCCCTCATCACTGAAGTTCTGCCCCCGTAAATGTCACTAACGTATGCTCCTTCAAACCCTCCTTCTGGACTTTACTTTTCCAGCTTACAGATTTCAACGTCACAACCCTGCTTACACACCTTCCCCGGCCTACTAGAGGAGATCCGAACACTGTATCACCTCATTTTTAAAAAATAAACTATGTACTTATTTATACTCTTCAATTACAGTTGGCATTCAATATTATATTAATTTCAGTTGTACAGCATAGTAGCTAGACATTTACGGAGGGATCCCTGGGTAAGTCTCGTACCCACCTGGCACCATATGTAGTAATCCCAGTATTATTGACTATATTCCCTAGGGTGCACTTTACCTCCCTGTGACTATTTTGTAAACAATTTATACAAAAAGGTGAAATCCCTTCACCTTTTTTCACTCAGCCCCCAAAGTCCCCTCCTATCTGGCAACCATCACCTTGTTCAAGGTCACTTGAACCAGTCTTCCCAGGTTCATCTCCCACCGCTTCCCCTCAGATTACTCGCGTTCTCGTTCTCTTTCGTTTGTCTGTGTCTTCATTCCTGCCATTCCATCCACCCGGAGTGCTCTTCCCCAGTCGTGAGCCCCAGGAGCACGCAACGACCTCTGCACAGTCACTTTCAGGCACTGTTCTTAAGGCCTGCACAAAACCAGGAAGGACAGGCCCTGCACGGACGCCTGCCATCGGACGTCTACAATCGGATGTCTACCTCAGTACCCGTGCTGTTCCACTGTCTGCACACTTGTCCTTTCAGCGGGCTGGGGACTCCATGGGGGCACTATGCCCAGGGTTAAACGACTTGGCATTTTCTACTTCTAATATAGCTTGGTATGTAGAAGGAACGGAGGAAAAAGATTCTCATATAATTTCCTTCCCATCTAGGAAATGCACTGCCTTCATGCACTATCTCCAAAATAAACATATCACAGTTGTAATTACATATTTAATTTAAGAGTTCAGAGCTTTTCCAAGATAAAATATGCTCTAATGATAAATGCAAATAAAGAAATTCCTCTTTAGTGAAAAATAAATAGAATGTAAATATAAGAAGTCACTGCACTTTGGTTCAATCCTTGTTTCATTGCCTTCTAATCAACAAAATTCCAAGGGTGCTGCTAAATACGGCAACTGAAAAATTTTTAATTAAACTCTACATTTTTAAATTTTTTAATTATATAAAAATAAATAAAAAACAAAAAACAATTACATTTTATTGATTATGCTATTGCAGTTGTCCCAACTTTTCCTCCTTTCCCCCCCTCCACCCAGCACCCCAACTCCCCCAGGCAATCCCCACACCATTGTTCATATCTGTAGGTCGTACATAGGTTTTACAGCTACTCCATTTCCTATACTGTACTTTGCATCCCTATGGCTATTCTGTACCTACCAATTTGTATTTTTTAATCTCCTCACCTCTTCATCCATTTTCCCACACCTTCTTCCCATCTGGCAACCATCAAAACGCTCTCTGAGCCCCTGATTCTCTCTTGGTTCTTCTTGTCTGTTTTGTTTTTTAGATTCAGCCGTTGAAAGGTAAGTATTCATTGCCATTTCATTGTTCATAGCTTTGATCTTTCTTTGAATAGAAATCCGTGAACCTGAATTAAAAGTAAGTTCTGTGCAGTATAAAACTAAGGTATTCCATATAACACTACTACCCTTTCAAATTTCTCACAAGGATATACCATTGAAGTTTTCAAAAGTACAATGTTTGAATCACGATGTAGTATGTCTCACATTAAACTTTCATTATAATGTAGCTGTAAGATTTCAATGTGTGGATAGATTCTTAACATGTTTATACAGACAGTGACAGAAAGTGAATTTATATCACACGTAGTCCAGATCACATGTAATTGCATATTAATGATGTAACCCAATAAGCCTTTGACTTCATTTTAACAGACTTTAGATTCACAGGGCCTCCTGGAATCTGCCCCATTTAACATTCCATCTTCTCCCGCCTCACTTGCTCTTCGCACTCACCCCTTACCACATTGGATCACCCGTGTCATTTTCCCTAGTGGACATTACACACCCGACTTAACCTCCCTCCACAATCGCAGTCCCTTTTTCATGACCCACTTTGAGTGTCACCCTCCTCCCCGTAGCTCTTATGAACTGTCTGTGAGGAAGATACAGCCCTGCCCTGGGCACTGCGCAGCCATTTCAATTCCATTACTCTGCAGCCCGGCCACTACTGTGTGTAGGTGTGTCCTTCCCTCTCTTCCATAGGACCATCTTCTTTTGACTTGGACACCCCACATTGCCCAGCAGGCAGTAGACACCCCACAAACGTTTAACAACTGATAACAGCCAATAACTAAAGAAAAGGAAGTTTGAATCTTGTCTTTTCATTTAAACAGTAATGTACTTAAATTATGGACACTTAATAAAAAGATGGACATTTATACTAGGTATTTTAATTTGAGCTAAGGCCACATTCATTTGTTTTAAAGTGAAATGCTGCAAATTAAAAAGCTGCAAACCCTAGGTTACGAAAAAATAGATTACAACATGAGCGAAAGCACAATTCTGAAATGGGTTGTATGCTCCTGCACCCTTCAGCGAAAGGATGAAAAGAAAAACTAATCTGCATTTCTCTAGCTCTATTTTTGCCTCTTATTAGCTATAAAATCTTTCTGTAAAATGAGTTCAATAATATATCCTTTTCTTACCCCATAGGATATGGATATGAAATGCATACAAAAATCCTTTCCTGAAGCTAAAATGCAAAGCCTTATTATTATTGAGCCCCAAAGCTGGTAGCCAGTGTATTTTTGCATTAGGAATGATTGAGTCTGATGAACATTTAGCCCAACCTCTGGTTAGCACACTTAGGGAGAAGTTCCCTTGGAGAAATAAAATATTAATCAGTTCTAATTATACATGTTACTGTTGTCAAGACAACTTTTCTCTCAAGAGGGATAGCATTATTCTAAAATGTTCCCTAACAATTTTAAACATCTCAATTTCTGTTTACAAATACAAATACGTCATCCCTTGTAATATCTCATTAATCAAAATACTCTCATCAGCTTTAAAGCAACATTATTTGGCAAAGGATTCGATCCACTGCTATTCCTTGGCTCTACTAAGAAATTAGAATTCATGACATGAGGATTTAGCTATGTAGCACTTCAGTTAAAAGCAGGGAGTCTGGAACTAATGTCACAAAAGTAGCAGGCACAATAGAGTTCGCATGCCCCATCAATGCAGGGCCACTGGGACAAAATGACAATCTGAGGCATGAAGGACAAAAGGGTAATTGGATATAACGAATCTCATCTTAGCTCACATGCATCTTGGCCATTCCTATAAGCAGGATTCATTCCAACACTGTAAAAACGAGACATTCCTGTATTGAAACTTTCAAAAAGATAACTATATGTTTCTTTTTCTTGGTAAGACAATAAAGACATATCCAAAACAGTCAATATTCCAAATTATAAAAATCTGGTGTTATCTTTTTTCATACATTTACAGTTATAAAATACTCATGATATTGAAAGCCCCTCTACACAACATCTGATTCTCCCAACAACCCTGTGAGCACACGGGACAAGGAGCATCTAATTTCCTGAGAAAACTGGAGCATATACTCTTCAATATCCCATAGCAAGTAAAAATTCAGCCACTGATTGATCACTCCTTAATCGATCCAGCTTTTAGTAAGGATCTGCTACATGGCACACACTGTACTATATGCGGAAGGAATAGAAAGGCTAACACGATGATTGTCTTAATTAGAAAATCACAGATAGCAGATCAAATTTTTTTAGGAAAAGAATTCAGTAAGGACTATTGTGTTTTAGGCTCTGACCAGTACAGTGACATTCCAGTGAATCTCTAGGCATCACAGATGCTACATTTAAATAAAAAAAAAATAAAGAATGTCATAGAGGAAAAAATACAGGCAAATTTTTTCTCTTGCTAAAACCAAACAACAAGCTGGAGATTTATTTCTCTGGAAACTTAAAATAAGCAATCCAACCTTAAGTAGGTGTTCAGTACATAATATACATCCATCACTATGTTAGTCACTAAATATACTGGAAACAAAGACCAAAATTGTGTTAGAATTTACAACAAAAAGGATGCGTGGGTGTAAAATGTGAGACCCAAATGCATTCATTCATCATATGTTATAACAGGATACACAGGTAAGTTGCTGGCTAGTAAAGTAAGACTTTAAACACTATAGTTGCACAAAATAAGATCTTAAACACTATAGATTTTAAGCACTATAGTAAAACATGGTACACAGGGCCCAGCAGAAGTAAGGACTGCTTGCATGTGGTTGGTAGGGTAATAATACGGGTGTAGTAATTTACAGATTTAATTCAAACATTTCATCTAAAAAAGTCATCTGGTGTGCTTGAGTATGATATGGTTATGTTACAGAATTACCTGCTTATGATTTCATCATTAAAGATTTTGTAATGAGAAAGGGGCGTTTCTTGTGCCAGCCCCCCCCCCCCCATATATCATAAACTGTGAAAATGTTTAGATGTCCTTGCATGATATACTTCAACGCCCTTTGTCAAGACAAGTGCAATACCAGGCTGAAAATTCTTATAATCTCTGAGAATGTTGTATGACACCATATACCCCACAGTAATTCAAGTAAGTAAAACCACACTTTCTACCTTGAGAATAGAACACAGAACCAAACAATTATGGAAATTCAATACCATCCTAAATGATTCATTGTGGCAGACCTTGAACTTGGTTGAAAATCTTTATTTTAAAGAAAGCAACACATATGGTTTTAAAAAATGCATAATAGAGTCATGTGATCTTAATTATTTTATAAACTTGATTAGTTTATAAAGTAGGATAATGTTCCATCTTTATTAACCTAACCATAATATAATGCATCTAAAAGATTTTTGTGAACATTAAAATGCCCCATATTTTCTACACTGATTTTTATTATGAAAAGATTACAAGATTACTTCTACCTTGAATAAAAATATCATACACTGGAAAAAAAGTGACCTTTATTTCAGACTATCCTAGGCATGACCATAATAAATAAAATCATTTGGTATTACACACTTAAAAAATAATTAGTACAACATAGTGCAGTATTTTAGATGAAGATTTTCTGTTATCACGGCCAAGGCTAGGAAAGTCTTTAGCTTTTGACAAATGGGCAGCAGCAATAATGCCAAGCAAACTCCATAGAACATGGAGTTGGCTCCCCCTGTTGGGTCTGAAGAGTCCACATTTTTGACCATGACATCACAGAGCTTGGAAAGAAAAAAAGGTAAATGAATAACATAAAAATAAATAAATAAAAGATCTACAAGCATATTGAAAATCTCTGGTTTTTTATAGATTTTATTTTTATATTATATTTTTTTCTAAATGAAAAGAAACCATGAAAATCAGCATGGAGTTATTGAAGAAAAGAGAAATTAGTGTTCAATGTAGTGAAATAGGTAAAATGGCCAAATTAGATGTCAAATTTCATGAAGAATATTGCCTTGTTTTTTCATCTAAAAACCAGGTCATGCTTTGAACACAATACACCAGAAAACGAAAGTTGCTCCTCCACAAATTACATGGTTTGAGATTTGTTTTGGTAATAAAATTTGTTTTTACCATTGTTGATATATAAATATTTGAGAAAGAACTTTTTTTCTTTAAGTGTACACATATTTATTGCTCAGAGCAATGGAGAGGTTTATATCTCTTAAGAAACAGCCACATCTCTTAAGAATTGCTATTATGATTCAGCCACTGGGTGAGTTGTCTTTAACCTGCCTGCCCGAGCAGGTCCGGGAATAATTGTTGTGGCAAGAGCCGGAATTAATTCAGAGCAAAGAAAATGATACAGTCCCTACTCACATATGAATGTAGGAGACAACATATTACACAATGTAACACAGCTACAGAAAGAAATGTAAAATTACAACGATGAACAATAGAAATTTCACATTACTGAAAAAGATGCATTAAACTGCAATCCCCAACTTGCAAACAAAGAATTTATCATCAACTTCCCTGATGCCACCTCACTTCAGCAAAGGCTCTGCCCCTGTCGCTATAGGGACTGATGGAAAAACAACACAGTTTTGATAACAATGATGCATTTTGAAGAGGGACAAAGGAGAAAGAAATTAAAAATCACAACTAAGCCCTAACACCTTAGATATCTATCTGGCGACAGTTCAAGACGTTTCTGTTGTATCCTGTCTGTTTCCACACTGTACGAATCATTGTTTGACTGTATCTTGTTAACCTTCCGTAAAATCTGGTCCCTTAGAAAGTTGAGGTTAGTGAGCCTCATCCAAAAGTCCAGAGCAACAAAGGGCTCCACATGCAGCAACTGACATCCGACAGTTAAAGCTGACGGCTTTCCTGCTAAAGAGTGGGCGAGGCAGCAACTTGGGGATCCTGCCTCCGCGTAGGTTCACAGACAAGCTCTGGAACCCCCGCATGACACACACAAAAGGAAGGAACAAACACCACACACAGTTTCTTCTGAAAATTCCCATGCAACCATTTTCTCACCAGAAGACCAAGAAAAAAACCATCATCACTGTGCTCTCTCCTACACAAGTGCTTTCAGAACCCAAGGCACAAGCAAACATTGGTGTTGTATCTTACATATGTACGGATTATGAAGGATATATGCACTGGCCTGGGAACTGAACCGATATTGACAACAATGGGTTTTTATAGAAGACCATGTTCCAAGGTCTAAATAATAATTTAGGAACATCTGGAATATACTGGCATAAAAACCTTTCGCTAAATGACGTACTACAAAAATGGGATATCGATGAATCCATGTTGATTTTTCTTTACCTCCCACCTCTCCTTCATAATCTGGCGAAGGGATGGAAAGGCCATGTTGTACACAGGTCAACAACTTCTGTTTGTAAACATCCTCTGGGATTGTTTTAATCAGCAGCAAGAATACAGAATACACTTCTGGTAACCTTAATTGGATTCTCTACCACGGTCACCCTTCCCTATTTCAGTTGGCCTTAGTGACATTTATTAGGTTGACCATTTGCCTGGGGAATCTCAAAAATGTGATTTTCCAGATTTTGCTGGTTAGGAAACACAGATTTTACTGTGCTCGTTTTCTCTTGGATCTGTAATAAATTGTCATCTGCTGGCAAATAGCTCATTGATAGCATCCAAGTTCTTGGCATTCAAGTTGAAGAGGAAAAAAATTAAGAACAGTTTGCCTCCAAACTCTGAGGCAATCCTTAGAACATTTTAGATGTGGAAAATGATTATAAACAGAATTTCTTCCAAACTAAAAAAATTCACAATTACACACATTTCACTTCAGATCCATCCTTTAATTTTGAATTTATTAAAAAATGTGAACTATTTTAAAAGAATCCTAATTGATGATAGCACTGTATTTTATTCACATAAAATATTTTATCAAAGAAGGCCAAAATAAAGATTTTTCTTTAAATGTGAGGACTAGGAAGTACAGTAAGATCTAATGCTATGAAGTAAGAAAATAACTTGTTGGAATGATGTCACCACAAGGAGACGTAGGTCATTCTTGACCTTGATCCCCCCTCACCAGGACAAAAACATATTCAAGAATAAGACAACCCTGAGGGAGAGCTGCAGGGCTCAGGGACGAGGCTGAAGCCTCCCCCTGCACCCAGAACCAAGACAGACTGGACTGGGAGGGTGAGAGCAGCAGCTACACATTAAAGTTCACCCCACAGTCAGGACAATCCCACTCAGAGAGGTCCACCTGAGCTTCTGGTTCCTCTGGTGGGAAAAGAGAACCCGGAGGGACAACCAGGCTCCCCCAGCATTGACGGGCACTTCTTAGGGCCCCTAGTCTGGTTGTGCACCGCAGGGATTGCAATGGAATCGGCAGAGCCCAACACGGAAAAGCTGACTGTGCTGGAGAAGCGGGTAGCCCCACAAAAGCCAGCCCACAGCTCTCCAAGGACTGAGTTCATACCTGCAGTGACCAAGTAGTCGTCCCAACCAGAGGCTCTGCTCATCTGAAGAATCAAGTAGGGGCACACTCTCACTAGGGAACTCAGCAGGGTGCATCTCTCCCTGATTTGGGTCCTCAAAGGAGGAGTTTCACTGGACCTACAGCCTGGTTCGTCCATGCCGTAGGAAGGTGCTGAGTCACAGCTCCACCAGCCGTGGAGGCTCCTTCCCAGACCCTAAATATGACAGAAGGCTGATGACAACTCCTAGAAGCGGTGTGGCCCAGCAGTGTTTGAGCCTAGAGGTACAGAGAGGGGCAGGGCAGAGCTGATAGCCGCCCCCCCCCCCCCAAAGCAAAGCCAGTGGGCTTGCTCGGTCAGGGAACTGGAAGTGCAGGTAAGCTTGACTTAAGACGAGAAACAGAGTTTTGCCAGTTTCAGAGTGCTTCGCCCTCAGCACCTAGCAGAGACTCTAATGCATAGTGTCGCTAAATACAGCCTTCAGCCTGTCTGGCCAGGGAGCCTACTGAGAGTGCACAGGAAGCTGTGGAGCCCATTTACCAGCCCTACATGCAGTGGTGCTTGAACAGAGAGAAGAGCCTGTGGTTTACGGCATCTGCAGAGCAAAACCTGTGGCCTCACCTACCAGGAATTTAATGCATACTCCAGCTGGATTTAGGTCCTCACACATTTTAGGGTAGGGAAGCTAATTCACAGCCCCATCTAATACTTAACATAGTGCTCAGTCTCAACTATCCAGTAAGCCTGACCAGGGTATCAGGCAACAGCAGAATCCATCCTCATAGCCTCTTTCAGGAAGGCAACAAAGCCAGCACTCCTGTGCAACTGTTCTCAGCCACCTGCACATTCCTCACCCCTATCCTCAGAGCTGCAATAGTTACCTTCTCCAAAATAGACCATAAGAGCAGGTCCCACCTGCCCAAAGGCACAACTAGCACTGACACCCATAAATCCAAACTAAACTAACTGGTAGAAAACTGTCTGTGCCAAAATAAAGCTATAAGGTCTGGAAGAGCAGCCCCATCATTCAAATGTGCAGGTAAAAATGTGAGGATTCAAGGGTTACACAACAAAACAAAAACAATCAGGTAAATATAGCATTACCAAAGGGAATTAACGAAGCTCCGGTAGCTGATGTTGTATAAACAGAGACATATGTCAGAATAATCCTTTGAAAAAAGGTTTTGAAGCACAAAAAACACAGACAACAAAATAAAATCAGAAACACAATGCATGAACAACATGAGACATTTTACAAGGGGATAGCAACTCTCAAACAACAGCAACAGAAACCCTAGATTTGAACAAAGAAAACATAATTGAACTGAAGAATGAAACAGAGTTTCAGAAATAGATTCCACCACACAGAAGACAGAATCAGCGACCTGGAGCATAGAACATTGTAAATTACCCAGTCAAAGGAGCAAAAGGGAAACGAAGAATGGAAAGGAGCCTACAGAAATTATGGGACACAATGCAAAGGAATAATTCACATTGTGGGAATTCCAGGAGAACAGACAGAAAAGCGGACAGAAAGTACATTTAAAGCAAGAATTCCTGAAAACTTTCCAAACTTGGGAAGAAAAATGAGCAGCCAGATCCATGAGGCCAAAAGGATCCCAATAGGTTGAACCTAAATATGGGTACATGGAGTCACATTACAATTAAATTTTCATATGTCAAAGACAAAGAAAGAATTTTAGCGGCAGCAGGAGAAAAGAGAGGAGTTATATAAATGGGTATCAATGCCCATAAAGAAAACACCTGTCAACTAAGAATTCCATACCCGGCAAAGCTGTTCTTCGGAAAGGAATAAACACTTTCCCAGACCAACAATGGCTAAGGGAATTCATTACCAACAGACCTGCCTCACAAGAAATGCTAAAGGGAGCTCTCTGAGTAAAAGTAAATAAACGTTAATTGACATCATAAAAAAGACAGCCTAAATCCCACATGTAATGGGAAATGTATAGTCAGAGTTAGATTCTGCAATATGGTAATAGTGGTGCATGACCCATGACTTTAGTCTAAAAGTTTAAAAAATAAATGTGGCAAAAATAATCATAAATACAACAATTTGTTATTAAGTACACAATATGAAAATATGTTAATTTTAACAGCAACAATCTAAAATGTGAGGGGGACAAATAAACATTCGAAGCATACAAATTCTATTGAATTTAAGTAACCAGTTTAAGTCATTACATGATTTATTAACTCATATAAACCTTACAGTAACTACTAGTAAGAAATTTCTAATAATTGTGCAAAGGAAATGATGAAGTCAAGGCATACTGATAGCATAAGATGTCAAAACATATACACACACAGACAGAAGACTAAGAACCAAAGAATATTGCGTTTACAAAATAACCAGAAAACAATTAGCAAATGTCAACACTAAATCCTAATTTACCAATAATCACTTTAAATATAAATGGATTGAATTCTTCATTTAAAAGACACAGAATGGAAGAAAAGATTTTTTAAAAAAGATCCAACAAGCCCTGGCTGGTGTAGCTCAGTGGATTGAGCGTGGTCTGCAAACTAAGGGGTCGCCAGTTCGATTCCCAGTCAGGGCACATCCCTGGGTTGCGAGCCAGGTCCCCAGTGGGGCCACGTGAGAGGCAACCACACACTGATGTTTCTCTCCCTCGCTTTCTCTCTCCATTCCTTCTCTCTAAGAATAAATAAATAAAATCTTTTAAAAAAATCCAACAAAGTGCTGCCTATGAGAGGCATATTTTAACCTGAAAAGGCAACCAAAAAAAAGGGGGTAGCTCTATCAGTCAATAGACTTTAAACTAAAAGTGGTAACAAAGACAGCTACAAAACAAAGCTACTCATAAAGAAACAGGAAAAAAGCCTTGTTATAAGAGAGGGAAAAATTAGCACTTCAAGGTCAATTGTAAGAGTTTTTGATCCCACAGAACACAATGCTGTGTGTACACTGCCGAGCATTAATACCTATGTATTAACATAAACGGCCACTTCGCGGTGAGACCAATGAGCCACACACAGAAAACTGCAAGTTATAAATGCTAGCACTTTCATTCACTTGCAGATGGTTTCAATCTACCTGATGAAATGTGCAATTTGCTTTCCTTTTCAGAGTTTAAATTCAGTTAAACGTCTTAAAAGAAAGTTCCCATTTGTTCATTCCACAGGTACTCCCCACACGGAGGAAAGGTGGTGTGAAAACACAGAAGAACGTGGTGCATTTAAGCAGCTAATGCACAATCTTGTTTACATCCCCAAAGCCAACCATTTAATAAAGCCTGGATGGTGGTGACTTCCTGAGGCTTACTTAGCATCTATAGTCTAGCATTACAGAAGGGAATATAAGGGCACGGTGGGGTTGTTTACATGTCAATCACTTGTCAGTTTCACAAGCTCTCTACAAATAGCCCAAGTACTTGCCAACTTCTTTACCAATCACTGTTATTAGAATTTTTAAATACAGCAATAGACACTTTTTCTAAAACTACTAAATTAAATCACCAGCAAACACAGAAGGAAAGCTAACACCATGGTAACTTTTGTGCAAATGAAAATTTACATTTTTATAACTTGTTTCCAGTTCAGGTCACTGGAGTATTTTTAGTTTTATTCTCTTTCTTCAGTACAACATTCTACTCTCCACATCATCTTTAAACATCTGACATTTTTTAAGTAGGTGAAATAAAATAAAATAAGCAATGAGTTAACTAATTAATACCTCTGTGTTCAAAGTGGGGGGAAATCAACTGCATTCTCATCAGCTTAACAAGAGGTAATGAGTGGGCAACTGTTTGGTTTGCTAGGATTTCTAACATATCTACAGTATGTAAAAGGTCCAGGTCTACTAGACAACACTCAGTAGAAAACATGTTTGAACGTACTACTGTTTCCTAGCCGTTTTCTGGATCGAAGAGATTTCATGTAAGACACAGACCATCGTACAAATGACACGATGATGTTGTCAGTCTGTTCTAGAGCGCTCTTCGTCAAAGCACAGGATAATCTGAGCATGGGACTCCACTAACACTTTATTTAACCATATCTGTCCTTCTCTATTCTCTGTTCTTACTTTCTTTCCAAAAGCGGCCTGTTAAGATTCAAGCCTGTAAATTTAAGTCAATTTCCTTATAAGTATGCCTTTCAACTGAACGAGATTTAAGATTTTTACATGGAAAGGATTATTGTGAGCAGATAGGATGTTTCAAGACACCCCCTTAAAATCCTGAAAATAACATAAGATTTGGCTTTGATCTATTTCACTTTATTGATTTAATTAGCATCTCAAGCAGCTCAAATAACTTTTCGGGGGGGGGGCATGGAATGAAGAATGAATTGAATTAGCAATGGAATAGTTCCCCTTATCCACGGGGGAAACATTCTAAGACCCCAAGTGGATGCCTGAAACTATGATTAGTTAGTACAAAACCCCATATACACTGTTTTTTTAATACATAACATACCTTTTCACTTAAAGGAAGCACTTTACAATGCTCTTGGCATATATGAATCGCCAGCCTCATTATGCTTGGACTTTGGGGCCATTAGTAAGTAAAGTAAGGGTGACTTGAACACACACACACACACACACACACACACACTGCAATAACCTAAGTCAGTCTGATAACCGATATCAAGGGACTGATGGGCAGGGAGCTCAACAGCAGGGAGACGCTGGACACAGGGATGAGTCACATCTTAGCCCTGGATTTCATCATGCTAGTCAGAACAGCACACAATTTCAAACTTATGAATTGTTTATGTCTACAATTTTCCCCTTCACATTTTTGGACGATGACTGACCACGGGTAACTAAAACCAAGGAAAACAAATGCACAGATAAAGGGGGACAACTGTCATAAACTGAGTTGGATTGACTAGTTATTAAGATAGCGGGTGTGTCTTCAGCCCAACTATATGCAAACCTATATACACATATCTGTGTAAAGAGTGCCCCCGAAAGTCATGTATGAACCATGAGCCGATCACACAAAGTGACCTTGCTCTCAATTAAACTAGAAATCTTTCCACGGAAACGAAAATTGGAAATTAGTTACCCCAGAGGTTTTCAAATTAAGATGACCCCATGTACCATACATACTCCAAGGAGGGGTTCCTATCCTCATTGCTTCAGAGAAATTCCCGTTAATCTACATTACACACTGTCATTTTGTATCAGATTCACTTTGGAATGAAATTCAGTGACAGAAACACTAAAACCAGAAACATTTGAGATATGGTCCTTGTGCAATCTCCCAATAAAGGCATAACGCCAGAGAGCTGGCCCCAAGCCTCCTGCAAGGGCTCTGTGAGCCAAACAGTGACTGTTTATTCCAAAACTGAGTTACTGCAGTCTTCTGGAGCTCTCGTTGGATTCTTCTTTTATTGTATAACACCTCAGAAGTCTTAACATTTTTGATTAAGTCACACCTAAATAACTGTCACTCTCTTCTAAGCATCTCCAGTTTCCTCAACTGACTCTCATATGATAACAGTTCAGGCCTTTTTATACCCTCAGTGCTTTTCTTGGAACGTCTTTCAGTTTGTCTGTGTTGATATGACGATGTCACTTCTTAACATGAAATCACTTATTTCACAGACCAGACAAGAGAGGAATTCTAGTTATGGCTTTACCTTTTACTAGCTAGGCTAGTCAGCAACCAGCTTTCTCACCTGTCAACTAAGATATATAATGACTACTTCTCAAAAAGAAGGTTGCATATAGAATCTAGAAGTCCACATAGAGCTCCTTGCAAAAGATAAGCAACACTTCCTTCCGCTCTACTGGAGAGTCAGAACTATTGGTCAGAAATATAAACAAAACAAAATGAAACAAACAAAACGCCCTCCAAGTGAGACTGGAGAATTTATGGGCAAAAACTGAGAGTTGAACATTTACACCAGTGGCCTCAGGATATAAACCTCAAAGCATGAAACATGAGGCAGAGGTAGAAACTAACGCTTGCACACCTTTCCTTGGCTTTATGGAGAACCCGGCACAGCACCCATGGTGCTTTCCAAAGACAAAATGATATACCAGACATCACCAGAGTTCTGTGAATTTCAGCGAGGTGTCTAGAAATAACAACGAAAGAAACCACTAAGAACCTGTAGGAACAAGGATCTGGGCCCCTGGGGCATGTGTAGACCCAGGAGCATGGAGTCACAGGAGGACCTGTAGGCGGGTCGTGTGCCAAGGTGAGGGCTTCTCCTCCACAGGCCGAACAGGCTTGAGCCGCTCACATAATATCTGGCACCTGACTCTCCCCTAACGTTCTTGGGGCCTTTCCAGCATTGGAAGTATATATATATATATATATATTTAATTTTAATATGAAAAACAAAAGCCATATTAATAAATCTAGCTCTTCAAACAACAGAGTCAGGGAAGGATGGTATACGTGTCCAGACTAAAGCTGGGGAATGATTCCAAACTCATGCCTTTGCTTTCACAATTCTGTGTCACACGGGTGGAAGTTAAGAGCTCTATGTGATGATCATGAACACTTCAATAAATCAAAATGCTTAAGGATTTGGCCCTCCTTGTTATTTACAGAGGCTTTGTTTAAAGTTTCAAAATCTTATTTTCTACCAAACACCATCATGTTATACAACAGCTACGCAATTTCATTGCAAACATCTCTTTACATGTCCTTCCTTTTTTCTAACAGTACCGTCCCAAATGAGGACTTGGGACCAGGGCATGATTTGTGACCAATCTCTAGTCTTCAAGTCTCTTTTTACCTCGATTCGCAGTCACAATCTTCCCGGGGAATCGTCTTGACCAGGTGACCCCTGCTTGCCAGACAAAGGCTGGATGACATCCTTAGCCCTGCATTGCAGATGCTTGAACGTGATTCCAATGTATGCTTCTTGGATGGCCCCCACTTAAGTCAATGCCACAAACGTATGAAATGTTTTCAGTCAATAAACGTGCCTTTAGACCATTTCAATGAATGCCATCCTCTCTATATGGATGCTTTTTTCTTTCTCATGTTTTTAGAAACTACAGAAATCCCCTGGAAAATGGAATTTTTGTGTTGTTTTCCTATGTCCTCGAGTCAGAAGTACTTTTCACTCCAGACTCTGTAACACCCATATGACTCACATTATTCTGGGCACTGATGAAAATCCCATCATTGTATCATTACTCAATCCTGTGTTGCTTGGTCCTTAAAGCAGAGCAAAAAAAAAGGATGGGAGGCTGTTATTTCCTCAGAAAAAAAATTAGCCCATGAGCCAACCATCCAACCAAACAGTCACATTTTAACTCGTAAAGTATAGATATGGAACAAACTTGTGTAGCTGCGATTTTACTACTGCAAACACACATGAGAAAGGGTTCTGCCATCGGCGCGTTCAAAACCCCAAAATTCTACAAACAGTGTCTACGTAGTACCATGCCAGCCCCCTTCACCTGTTTTTATTTCTTATAACAAATCTGCGAGTTAATTCATATCATTTTCATCTTACAGGGAAAGAAACTGAAGCTGGGAGTGGTTAATAGATTGGCCTAAGTCACACGTGATCCCAATCACATGACAGCCGAACCCCAAGCACACCTGTCCATGTTGTGATTCGAAAACTACCATTCATTCGTGAGCAGCAAATCCCAGAGGCTGAGAAGAAATGAAGTAGTTGCTTCCCATCTAAAGGGTATAGGATGCCAATGGATGAGGAAAAGAAGACTCTTCATAAAGTGCTCATTTGATGGGAGCTGGCTACTGAATCTTAGAATTCATCTGTCTTTCCAAAACAGAAGGCCCTGGGCGGGGGAGCAGAAGCAAGCCTGAGGGCAGTCCATCCAGTCTCTTCTTCAGCATATGCACATGGATAATGGGTATACACACGATTCACACATGCACACATATACACACACAGTGGTACGTGGGACCCCCAGGATGTCATTATCCTGGGCTCACGCACCGCTTTCTTAAGGCATCTGAAAATGGCATCAAGAAAAAGCTGCAAAGCAACGTGGACACCACCATGACATTGGAATTGTAAGTTGGGTCAAAGTTCTCTGTAACTGCGTTAATCACGTATCTTCATCAGTGCAGTGTTTTTAACTTCCAGGGACAGAAACAGACTTACAGTTGTTCGTATGGAAAATAACACATTAATAAATAAATAAACAAAAATACACTGTGTTTTGTGTGCTCACAACTGTAAACCTACATTGGCCCCACACTGTATAACTTATTCATGTATTTATAATTGCCACTGAACTGATGTCAATTGTATAAATAAATTGTATAAATAAATTGTATAAATATAGATAAAAGTAGAGAGAAAAATCTGAATAGAAATTTAATTATAACATGTTCACATTTTCTTCCTACATGCATGGCCGAAGGACCTCCCAGGGACAGACAGAGCATAATGAGCAGGTGGCAAAGGGTCTCAGCCCCAATCTCCTCCCCAGACAGGCACTTGTATGCAATGTCCAATGTGCACCCCAATGATAAGATCACTAAAAGCAGACTGCTTTGAGCAACCCCTGTAGGATGTGTATGCCACACTGAAGACAATTAAAGTCCAACTGTGTACTGAGTGCTTTTCCTGGAATGATTTAGACACCTGGAAAACACCCTACAAAAGCAAGACACGCATCCTCATTCATTCACTTGGGAAAACAGCTCTGGTACCCACTACACCAAGTCCTGTGTTAAGCAATGGGCATCTCACACTAGACTCCACCTACTTCTGAGCTCAGTGGAGAGACAGATTAGAAGCATGGACTAGTGATGACTGTGTGACCAGGGGGCCAGGGCCACCCAGACGAGGGACATCTAATCTAGCCTTGAGTGGAGTGAAGCCCAGAAAAGGTAAATTCTAAGTTGAGCCCTAAAATAAGAGAAGGAAAGGGAATAAAAAATTGAGGCAAGAAAACAGTAGCCGTTCCTGAAGACTTTACAATTTTCCTGTATTTAAGTTGTAAGAAAAGGCCCATGAAAAAAAATAAAAGACTAATACAAATCCTCTCTTCAACAAACTTAAAGTGTAATTTAGTGAGAAAAAATAGGATGACAAGGCACTGTTTGGTGGCATCCATTCAAAATATATTTATTGAGCACCTAGGCCATGCTAGATACTGGTCAGGCATTAGGGAAACATGAAAGAATAAAAATCCACCACATTTTCAGGAAACCCTGGCAAAGAAAGTACATTCTTTAGATAACAACACTGTGGACAAAAACGACAAGTCACCTCAAAGGGTGATCTGATCATGAATTCCTAACGGGGCAGGTCACAGTGGATTGGAACGCCCCAGCCATACGATTTTTTCAGGAAAAGGATTCTTTGCCTTAAGCGAGCCCTGTCCATTGTTCCCGGGCACCTAGGTTAATGCCTTTAAGATAAGCATAAACAAAGAGCTCCTAATCTTAGCTATCTGGTGACTCAGTCCCAGCCTTGCTAGGGTGCACTTACGTGCACGTAATCTTCCTTGGCTTCCTTCCTTAATTTCAAATGTATAATAGAAGCTGCAAAACTGTCATTCTCTGGAGCAGTTGATATCTTTGCTCCTCAGCAATTGCCCATTTTTGGCTCAAGAAAACTCTCGTAAGAATTCTCTGCCCTGGGAGGGTGGCTCAGTAGGTTGGAGCATTGTCCCCCACACCAAAAGGTTTGGGGTTTGACCCCAGGTCAGGGCACACTGGGGAGGCAAAGGATCAATGCTTCTCTCTCACATCCATGTTTCTCTCTCCCCCCCTCCCTCCCTTCTCTCTCTCTCCCTCCCTCTCCCCCACTGAGTATGACCCAGGGAGCATGAGTCCTAAACAGCCATTTTGAAAGCTGGGGCAAAGCCTCAGGACACGCTGACATTGAGAACGGAAAACTGATGAAACAGAAAGACACGAAAAGTTATGGCTTGACCTACCCCTGAACTTCTTGCTCTGTGAATTAACAGTTTTCCTTATTATTGAACCCAGATTCAGACAGGTCTCAGTGATTTGCATCCAAAAGCAAATAACTAACCCACTAGCCACAAGCACCTATTTTCTGTACTTAAATGGCTTATAGCTTATTGATAAATTAAAGAAAACAAGAGCGTTCTTCCACAGGCTTCCACAATATGAAATGTTCCCCCATGTACAGATGTCACCACCCTGGTGTTTCAGAAACGAAAACAAACTGTTCTAATTTTCAAGCACACGAGTAAGGCACAGAAACTCAGTAAAGTGTCAGTGTTTCTAATAACATACTAGTGATATTTATTGAGAATTCGTTAGGTGTAAGCACTTTACTGGGGCACTTTACTGGACACTGCAAACTCAATCTTCACCCAATAGGGTTTGCCATACCTTACCTTTGCCTACCTGGTAAGGAAGCCAGGCTGACAGAGACTTTCCCACCCAGTAAGCTCTGCAAACTAGCGTTTTAACCCCATCCTGCCTGCCCACAAAACTTGATCCTCTTAACCACAGCATGCTGACTCACATGCCATTTCTTTTTAAATTCTAAAATAAACGAATACAACATGCCCTCTTAATCAACACGATGAAATACAGTAACTGCCGGGATCGTCTGCCTGGACATTGCGCCGACTTATCTATCAATCAGCACACATAGACATACCCTCGTTTTTTTCACACATAAACTGTTTAAAAATCAAAATACGCTGTTCCTGAAGTTTTCCTTTTTCTTTTTCCAAAAATGGTTTTCTATTTCCATGATAATAATGTAAGTAGGGGGTAAGGAATAAAAGTCCTTACTAAATCCATTTAACGAGAATTTATCAAGCCTCTGCTATGGGCTTAGCGATATGGTGGGTGCTTTAGGGAAGCACAAAAATGAAAAAGACTTAGAAGCTGCCACCGGAAGCTTGAATTCTAGAAGGAGAGAGAGAGGAACCAACTCACTCTGCCATCCGACAGCTGTTCCCTACCACTAGGGGAGGCATCAGAAAGGCTGTGAGCCTGGACTGCGTGGGGAAGGCTCCGACCCAGCTCCATGAAAAAAGCCTCAGAGGAGAGGTGCCCATCTGAGTTCCTTAGGTCTGCTCTTCAAGTCCACTCACTGAGTCGAGGGAGCAGTCCCAACTGTGGGTCAGCACCTCAGGTGACAGTGAGATGAATAGAATATGACCTGCATTATACAATTCTTTTGAGATATAAGGCATACTGTTAGCGTAAAGTGGGGTGAGAGGCATTCTGTCAGGCGGTACGGGAGAAGGAAGACATATTCCAGGGAAGAACCATTCTCTGCATTAGGCTCGTACGAGACCTCCAAGTGGAACGCACTGTTCACCTGAGATGGGAAGTAAATGGAGTCCCATTTACTTCAGTGAAATCAAGTAGGCCCGCATGGTGGAGGAGGCACAATCTGGATCTTGGGGAGCGAATAAAAAGTTTCCCTGCTGATGAAGACATGGAAAATATCAGAAGCAAATGTCCAGAGGCTTATGAACAGCTAAGGGACTTGTATAACTCTTCAAGTATATGGTGCAATGAGAAAACATCAAGAAATAAGAATTTGGGACTACTGAGGGAACATGAAGGCCAAGGCGGGAATCTAGATGGCAGACAGTGGGTATCAGACTGTTTAGAGAAAAATAATAGTTCTATGAATTTACTAGCCCTGTCATGGTGGGCTAGTAATTCAGTTAAGCACTTTAGGCTACAATTATTTTATTTATAAAACTGAGGCAGCAATACGTACTTAACCGAAGTTCCTCTGAATGGAACGTATGGGAAAATGTTTGGTAACCTCTTCCTGGCCCTGCTGATGTGCACAAGGATTTTAGACTGGAGAGAGGACGTCAGCCTTGCTGTGCATTCAGGCACCTCTGGCTGTTGGGCAGATGATGGCGTTAATGAAGAGCAAGGGGGCCTGGTTAGGAAGTAAACTAAAGACGAGGAAGGAGACGATGGATGTCTGCGGTCCTCAGGAGGGAGAGCCAACAGACCTTGAGAGCGAGGATAAGGGGGAGGAAATCGGTCAAGGTGACACTAAGCTTCTAGTTTGGATACGTGACAGGATGGGTGGGAGAAAGTGCGTGACAAGCTCCCCACAGGACATCATGGCGGCACAGTTAACAATGCATAAAACATGGTGAGGGTTTAATATGCACTTTAAGAGTCAGGAATTTCTAGTCTTTTTTACCAAATTAAATGAAACTCTTGTCCCCCGGGCCACATGTGAAATATGTGGCAAAGGGCACTGCACTGTATTCCAATGCCAGCCCACCACTTGGGCAAGTTCCATCATTGCTTTGGGGTCTCTGTTTCCTCATCTGTAATTTGGTTCTCCTTCACATGGTTCATGAAATGAGTAACTTAATAGCAATGAACAGTTCCTCTTGGAAGAGCTGTTGGGTCATGCACTCCATCTAGAGAGCTATACACCTGACGTCACCACTCCCACCCCCATGGCCACCTCTTCCTCCAACCAGAGCCACCTCCTCTGCGTGGAGGGAAGGGGCCCAATCATGAATGAAAGCACCATGCACAGTTTCTCCATGGTTGTCTACAGTCCGCCTCCAGCCATACACGTGAAATACCAATGTGCTTTTCCCATTAAAAAAATAATAATCTGTGCTTTGGTTTGGGGCAAGAACAAATAGCAATGGGTCATATGGTCCCCTGAGTAGTTTCTACAGCTACAACAAAACCAGGATTACAAGCAGCACACGCGGAAACACACTTCCATCCGCCTGCTGAATGCTCTCTGGGGCCAGGATGGGCCACGGGGCCATAACCTTCGCTGCTGCTGGTCGACTCAGCCGCCCTAGGCATCACTGACTCACTCTCCGGTCATTGGTCTCCTGGACACAGTCCTGGTTCCTGGAGTACTGGCTGAGCGGCCGGTGCTGACTCATCGTCTCTGTAGGACTGGATTTTCTCAGATAAGACAATGTCCTTTCCTGCACAGGTACTGCGAATTCCTCTCTACCCCTCACACAGGGAAGACAATTTAGGTGGAAAGGAATACATTGGTGGGTTCAACACGGTGACCAAACACAAAGCCTACTAAAAATCTGGTCAGAAGCCCACGCTCCAGAGTGGTGAAGAATGATGGGAGCACAGTGAGCACTGTCGCCTGAGCCTTCTGGACCCGCCTACAGGGGCGGCCTGAGGACACGCAGTCAGCTGCTCAGCTGCTTCCCCTCACGTCCACGGTTTCAGTTCCACGGAAATGCTGTGGCACCATCATTCTGTTTGCAAATGAACGACATCACACGGACACATACGCAATACATTAACAAAGGATTGATACAAACTACCAAAGACGTTATAAAAAAGACTCCTTTTCTGCAGGCATTCCCGAATACAATGCAGAGTACCACTGGAAGGAGCGATAAGCTGCCTATATATAAGTGTGTATCTTCTTATCTTTATCGATATAAAGTATATTGATTAGACAAGTTAACCAATTGCTGCTCTTTAAACAGAAATGCTATCAAGGGAGAACAAACGCAAAGATATTTAAAAGTTGAAGCCGCAAAGGCTTCCTCCCACTCATTTGTCACGAGAGATGGCTGTGGATCCCCTGTGTCGCCTGTACTTCCCCACCGGCCTGTGAGGATTCCGGTGTCCACTCTACGTGAATACTGCTCCGTGGTGGACAGAAAGATCATGGCCAAGCCCTCAGTGAGTGAGCAACCCAGTTAAGGGATTCTGTTATAAAAAACGCCCATAGTACAAAAATAAGACAACTTCTGTCCTTAGTCAAGACTTAGTCAACGTGGCATACGTTTAATTCCTGAGACCAGCGGGGTGAGAATCAATCATGTGGAAAAGTAAACACATCTGCACATTGGAAAGTATCTATTTTTTGGTGTGGCACTGCCCAGCCACACAGGGGAAGGGACTCCAGGGCCCAGGCAGGGTGGTGACACCCTCTGACTGACAGCAGTCACTGCAGAGGGGAAGTTGGGCAGTGCCCAGTTGATAGCAAAGCCAGGTAGGACTTCAACATTGCTGAAGCAGGACTGGGGAGACAGAAAACTGCAGGAAAATGGTGAACGCACAAAATAGGTAGAAAGAAAGAAAGAATAAGCATCTTGTATATGGTGTCTGTGCATGGTTGGACTTTCCATTCTAATGCTAGGGGTGACGGGCAGGTGAGTGGGGGAATGGCTCTCAGCCGAAACCCAGAAGCAACAGCAAACAATTTTAACAGACGGTGGTAAATGTTTGGTTATTTTTCCTCAACCAATTTAAAAGTTGTTCGATTGAGGAAAAATGTTCAACACCCAGCGGTCTGTGGCAGACGCATCGCACCCTCTCATCCTCTCCATGACTCCGTGATAAGGGATATCGGGGCACAGAGGTTAAGCAACGTGTTCCAAGTCACACGGCGAGGCAGTGCTGAAGCTAGGGCCCAAATTCGGACAAATGTATTGCAAAGCATCACCCATTCATTCCACCAGCGTTCTTGTGCACCTACTGCTCTTCTCTGCCTTCCTAAAACTCGCTTTTGAATTGGGAGGGATGGACAACCAGAGAAGTAAGTTAAATATACAGTATGATGAAGCGTGATGACTAAAGAACAGGAAGTGGAAAAGAGGGTTGGGATCCTCAGCTTCCTTATGCAGAGGGAACCTAAACTATTTAGAAAATGGGCTAGTTTTACGCTTTTAATGAAATCTGAAAAATAAGTGTGTTTGTTAATATGGGGCATATTTCAAGTGAATTATTTCTATTACATACACGTACCATCAGGCTTTGAAGTGATTTTGTTTTGGCTATAACCTGGTGTTTCCTTTGACACCTTTTTCTTCCACATTTAATAAAAATAAGAATTAGCAGTCAAAGCTACATGCAGGGGGGCGGGCAGAAAGGGGGCTGTAATTTTCAGTAATGGTCAATATGTGTGTCCTGGTGAGAAGCAACGGTCTGTCCAGTATATGCAAAAAGGTGTCTTAGGAGATTTATCATACTACTACTTATTCTTTTTATCCCTGTCCCTAACCCATCGTATCTAAGTGTGTGTGTGTGTGTATTAGTCCTAGAGAGATGGGTTCTGGTAAAAACTACTGAACACATCAAACTCTACATTGATTTCAAAGTCCATTAACCATCTTCCTATTGGACATACAAACACTTCTGGCTTCAACATCTTCTCTGTGGAATGAGAGACCCCTGCACGTTTGCACCAGCCAGCAATCCTTCAACACACCTGCTTGTGTTGCTGAAGAATGCTATGCAAAGTAGGTGTCAGGTAGCATGGTAACACGAGCAAGGCAGGCAGGAAAAGTTCAGTAATAAAAGGTTCTCCATCCTTAAAGTAGTTGAGCAGTGCTGTATGTGTGTGTTTTAGAGAAATTTAGCTCATTTTGTAAAAATTTCAATAACTTGACACCGGTGTTTGCTCAGATGTGCGTGTGTGTACATTAACAAATGATTTTATATAACACACACATATACACACACACATCTAAGCAAATACTGGTGCTAAGCTATTCAAATTCTTACAGAAGAAATTAAATTTCTCTATCCCTAGAGTTAAACCAAAAAAAAAAAAGCAATGTTCACCTTCAAGGTGGGCTAAAGACCAAACAAATAGATTTCTCAATGATCAGGTAAATAATTTACCTGATCATTGATACAAAAAAGTCACATTAAATTTTGATCTCCCATGTCTAAAATAGTTTTAATTTTTTAAAAAATCTCAATGACACTGAACAAAAAGTGGTTATTCCTTGGAACAGCTAAAGGCAACTCTTGTCGTTTGGATGAATCGGTAGAAGTGGGGAAGCAGAGACAGAGGGGAGCTTGAATAGTTGAACAGCTCTGAGAGACAAATACTCCGTAGTGCAGCCCGGTGCTTTACGGCACAGGCCTTGGAGACTGGTGCACAGGTGTACAAGGCCGCAGGGGAAGTGACTTCCATCCCTTCCCGGCACAGGTGACCACAGGGCGCTTTCCTCATGTACCGCCGGAGAGCACACCTGAGGACTCACTGCTTTGAAATGTAATAATACAAAACCATCAGAATTGGGGAGAAGAGCTATACTTTAGCATATTTAAACTGGAATCACCTTATAAAAGTATAACAAAAGTAACCTGCAGTACATATCATACTGGTAATATGAGTACAGCATTACTCCGGAAATAACTAAACCTCTAACAAAATACGCTTCCCCACTCTTTAATGGTGTTGTTAAACCAGGTCAGTTAACTTAGAAAATAAAGCCGCATCTGGATGGCACTGTTCTTCCAAACCACTGTTCTCTCTGCAAATCAGCGCACGGGTTTTCAAATAAGAAAGGGTTGAAGAACACTGGGCCGTTTTAATAACATTCCGTGATAGTCACACTTCTTTTTAGCCCCTCAGCCATATTTAGCTCAAGTTCTTCATCTGATTTTGAAACAGCCTCCCATGTTAGGGCAGCAGAACGATACTTGACAACTCGGAAAAGAACAGGAAATGACGTTGATAATGGTCACGCTGCCCTTTCTGCACTGCTTTGTGGTAAGAACGGTGAGAACAAAGAAGGAGAAATCTTTCCAGACCCCTTTCGGGGAAAACGCTGGCCCTGAAATACAAGGATTGCTACCCTTTGTGATTTTTTTAATGTAGTCATTGTGGTTAAAAATGGTATTCACACAACTTCACATTTTCAAACACTGTGTGCTGCAGTGATTTCCCTGCATCAACTAAATTCCAGAGGATTACATAGTGGGCGGGGAGAGGAAAAAAGGTATTTCCTTTTATCCAATCCAGCTACGTTGCCTTCTCATTCCATCACATCCCCCCCGTGTAATAAAAGAAGAATCCAGGGTGGTCACTTTGGAGTACCTGATTAACAACTTTCCTTGAAACTATTCATTAGGTATGGAATTCACTCCCCTTCAAAAGAGGAAAAGAAAACCACACCAATGCAGAGAGCCAACTTGGCCTTTAGAAACAGACTCCAGGTTTCGGTTGCCTTCAGAGTCTTCAGGCTCTCTACTTTCTAGTCTCCTCAAAGGTCAGGAAAATCACATTGTCCAGGACCCACAATGCATTTCCTCGGGAGAATTAGGAGAAACGATGGTCCTTGGTCTCAAACCTGTTTCAACCAAAAGACGGTTGAAATGAGAACATAGAAACCCACGACAACTCTATTACACCCCCTCCATTTGCCTTGCTTGGTTTTCAAGTTATTTCTTCATGCTCTCATTAGTGGTGTTTGAGAGGCAGGTGATTACTGAAACTACTTCAATCTTACACCACTTACCTCACATTGAGAGATTATCAAGTATCAAGAAAACCACTTAATAATGCATAACCATCGCATCTCCTTTAATCTTTTTTTTTAATCTAAACCTTCAAACAATTCACTTTTAATGGCAAAGGCATGCAAAACACAAGCAGGCTCTCTTAATCTAGTAAAAAAAACTGCCTTTATTTTCTAAATACTAATAGGAAAGAGAACAACATCAAACTCATTCATCCACAATCTAATTATCTCGTCTAGGTTTATTACCACGAATAATTCCGCCATTATAATTTGTGCAAGTCCTGTGAAGAGTTTCCTATACGTATTTTTTTAAAAGCTAGGAGAAATCTTTGATACGTTTCACTTCCTATTTTTTCTCCATTCCCTCCGGCGCCCTTAGAGACCAGGAGGAGGTGTTGTGCTATCTGGTGGTAACGTGATGGGGCACACAGTGGCCGTGGCTCCCCTCCTGCCCCACCTCCCATTCCCTGGCAGAGACACTGATCCTCCGAAAGATGCCAGGTAGGTACCTTTGCTCAGAATCTGCAGCTGGTGACCAGCAGAGCTAGGATCATAACTAGCGTATCTTCTGACTTCTGATGCATGTTCTCTTTCTGCCACAAGGTACATTTTATTCCAAATTCAAATTATTGCTACTATCTCCATCAGGCTTCCCTTCATCAACCATTCAGTTAGCAGGTGTGCATCGGCCACACCTGCGCTAAGCTAGATGCTGTATGCAAAACCAAGACGAGTGTCAGAAAAGGAGTCTCTGCAAACTTACCATGTGTGAGGACTACAAGATAATACTTAACACATTCTATGAGACTGATATTAACAGTAGTAGTTTTAATGATAAAAACAAAACAATAAAGCATACTTAGCACTTACTATATACTGGACTTCATACTAAGCCATAATCACTGAGTGAATATTTGATCTAGATACCACTTCCATGAGGTAAATTCTACTATCACCCTAGTTTTACACAAGGGGAAACCGAGGCACAGGGCACTAAATGAGTGACATTCCCAAGGTCAGACATTCAGAGTTTCAAACCCTGGCAGTCTGCAACAAGGGTTTGCTTTCAAATCAGCACATTTTACTGGACAACCATTTGGAGGAAAATGCAGCAGCTGAGAAAGGTTCGGTTCCAGGAGATGAAATTACACGAGGAGAGAGAACGGCTATAAACTGGAAGCAAGAAAGGAGTCCAGAAATATGCTGAAAATTCCAAGCAGTATTTTGGAATGTTCTAGCTTGCCCGAGACACAGCATATATCCTGTGATAGCAAGGATAAAATTAAAGAAGTAATGTAGAATTAGATTACAATGGGTCTTGAAAATTAGGCAAAAAGGGTTTTATGCAGAAGAGAAGTTAATTTTAACTACCTAGTCACAACAGAGTAGAATAATTTCTACATATCCTATCTCCCAATCTCATTATATGTAATGATTTCAATAGCATGACTATCAAATGTTTGTTACAGCATATTGTTTGTATTTAGAACAGTAATTCCTGTTTTTTCAAGAGGTAAACGTGGAGACTTTATCTAAAATAAATCCTGAAATCTCTCCTTATAAGTTCTAGAGATTCCAAATAATTAATGTATAAAATCCCAACACTGATTTTCTCAGGATAAGTGCACATCACTGGCCTTCTCAGGGTTAAAGCAACAGCACATTTATCTGTATTCAATGAAATTTCCTATAATTTCTCTAAGTGTTTATTCCTCAAGCACTTTGAATACTCACAAAATGTGTAAGTTTCTCTAGCTCTTAGCATCCCCACCAAACACACACACACACACACACACCCCAGCTGGCTTGGAATACTGGTTGGTATAACGAACTACATTACTTAGAATATGCTGGGTCTCCAGCATGTTAAATAATCGGGCGTTGTTTCTTTTCTCCCTTTCTCTTTCATGCTTTGTAACTTCTGAGCATTTTGTGTCTTACGAACACTTCAGTCAAAAGGCAGATTCTGTGTAATGTCACTAGAACATGAGTGGGGAAGCAGCTGTGGGAAGAAAAGGAAAAAACAGCGTGGGTCAAAACCAGACATGAGGGAAGTTTTGGGGGGAAAGCTGAAACTTGATAGAACTTAGGAGAGTGTGTAACGTGGTACAACGTGCCCCCGTAATGCTCAGCAATATTTTGTTAATGAGACTCTAATTCCTGGTTGAAAGCAGGGCTGTCTCTTAAGAGGTTCTGAAAACATCCAGTCCCCCTTGCAGTCTTCCACCAGGAGTAACCCAGAAAAGCAGGTTTTATCCTGAGGCATTTGAATTTAAACTTAAAAAAGGATACCCTGTTTTTAGATTCACTACGAACAAAAATAGTATACTTAAAAAAAACACAGTGGCATGTTGCTTTCTGGGGAAAAAAAAAGATTTCCCTTTGACGGCATGTCTTCGGCACGTACTACATTTTTCCAGTTTCCCAAAGTCAGTAGGACAAAATGAGAGAAGGAGCAGATACGAGTTCTAATAATCTCTTTAGAAAAATAAAGTGTGACTGAATGCACAGCTCTCCTTCACAGTACATATTATATTCTCCAAATGTTAATAATTGGCCTCAAGACCTTTCCTTTTTCAGTGATTGTTTTCATGAAAGATCAAGAATAAGTTAAGGCATTTGATAACATCTCATCTTTTAGTAACTGGTGAAGTGAATTTGAATTTTCATATTACTGGCATCATTCTTCCTACTGTCTATATATAAACCTCTTTCACTACATGATAGTAACTAACTGAATAATCACAAAAATATAATAATAATGTACCTTCTTTCCCCCACAGAATTTCCTTGTCTATGATTATGTATTTTAAGCCAGATTCTTAAAACACTGTTCACTACAGTGCTAGTTTATAAGATGTAAAATATTCATAATTAGCATTCTAAATATATTAAACTTCTTAAGGTAAACTAATTGGCAATTCCAAATGTTTTATGGCAGAAAATTTAGAATGTGAATTAAATAATACTTAAAGGTTATATGTTTATGCAAAAAATAAAGTGTTCAATTAAGACTTATTTTAAATTTATTTTAGTCTAAAAACCTTTTAAACAGACACACCAGATTTAAAAGGTAATTTAATTTAATATTTTAGGAAAAAAAAGGGTCAAGGTTAAACTGTTTTTCTTCCTTAAAAAGTTTATAATGTCCTTTGTGTCCCCACATACAAAAAGAAATCTCAGTGAAACTTGGATATTAAAACCTCCCAGGAAACGAACAAGAAAAGCTGCTAAGAATTTCACAAGTTTTTTCCCCCCTCAGGTGTTAATTAAATGATCATTTAACACCGCAATGTAAACAGAGCATTTTCATCTCCTGACAGCACAGCCTATTAAAATCCTGGGTAACAAAAGTGTTGGTGTCGGCTCCCTGAACGGGGTTCCCACAACACTCCAAGATGCCATGCGGTGTCTAAGGTTAAGCATCTAGACACAAAACAAAGCTAGCGCCTACTCGACTTCCAGTTCAATTTTCCCATCGCCCAGTGACCTAGGTAACTCTTTGAGCAATAAAGAATAAATTTAATTTCTCCAGCATTTTGTGAGGATTAGGAACAATTGTCGGCTTGCAATGACTTTTTATCCTTGGAATCTCTTTCCTCCCGAGCATTCCTCCCCGGTCCTAAAAGAGAGTTCTGATGGTTTAAGACGCAGAACAAACAGAACTTTAAATTAGGCTTTTTTCAATCAATTGGAACTGTTGGAGGGGAAGCAATCAACCTTCCTGTGTGCTGCTCTCGGCTATTCACATACGCCAAGCTTTAATCTTTCACTAGTAGAAGGGACTAATCATGACGGGGCAAAGCTATCTTTTCCCATTCTGCTTCCAGACTTATTTATTTCTTTTCTTTAAGCTTTTTTTTTTCAAACACTGAATCAGGTTGCCGTACTTCGCTGTACACATTCATTTGGGGGGCATTTTAAGAGGCACAGATGTTCTTGTAATAACATTTCACACAGCCATGCTGTACCCTAGGCCATGGATGGGTGTTGCCACCGACAAGGCTTGTGACTTCTCTTTGCTGCCTTCTATAGAATTTAGGGCTGGTTCGTTTGTTTGTTTTCCACTCCCAAAGTGTCTTATGTTCCAGTTTATCAGATATCCTCTATAAAAAAATGCAGCGATAGCAATTAAGTTGGTTATGGGTGAGGGGTAATGAAGAGGACAGATAACACATTTTCCTGGCTGCAAAGCTTATGGACTTATAAAAAGAATTAGTTATNTTCACACAGCCACGCTGTACCCTAGGCCATGGATGGGTGTTGCCACCGACAAGGCTTGTGACTTTTCTTTGCTGCCTTCTATAGAATTTAGGGCTGGTTCGTTTGTTTGTTTTCCACTCCCAAAGTGTCTTATGTTCCAGTTTATCAGATATCCTCTATAAAAAAATGCAGCGATAGCAATTAAGTTGGTTATGGGTGAGGGGTAATGAAGAGGACAGATAACACATTTTCCTGGCTGCAAAGCTTATGGACTTATAAAAAGAATTAGTTATGTCAAAAACAAAACAAAACAACACTACCTTCAGGATCAAACCTATTTCATAATCAAATGCTGTTAAGTCCAAAGCATTTTAAATGCTGTTACAACGCTCACCATTTGCGCTGCATTCAAACCATGTTTGGTTTAAAATGTACTTAAGTCACAGGCGCCACTTATCAAAGACATTTCCCCAGATCAAATCGTACTTGCATATTACCAGCTAAATTGATAAATGCCCTTATATTGTTTTAAAGTTGAAATTTTAACTACTGAAAAATGTCCTCTGGCAATGTATGCCTATTTCTTAACCTTCAGAATAGTATATACTCAGATACACTAATTCATCTTTTTCCTTCACTGTAGTATGTGGAAACAGGCATCATTAACACAACCATCGAAAGATGGGCCGAACACGAGTACTTTCTGAGTCACGGTCTCTGTTTCTATCCCCACTTGATGTTATATGGGAATTTTAAAACTACACAGTTCCTCAACGGTGAGAGGGTAAGAGACCATATGCTGCCTGTGGCCAAATAAGGAGAAATACAAAGGTATAAATGCATATTTTATGTTGATTGCCAACGGTAGAAAAATGCGTCTCTGCTTACATATTTGTCATTACACAGCGAATAGATGCAAGAAAGAGGCAAAATAGAACTGACAGATTTGCTGATAGTGGGCAAGTTGCAAGCACACCTGTGTGACTATTATTTTTACCCTATTTTGCAATGAGAGGATGACAATAATACAAATGTGACTCCTGTCCGACTTGAAAGTTGAGCATGTTTTTTATTCAACACAGAGTCAAAATTATGACCTGAAATATCCTCAGGATGTAAATATGATCATCCCCATTTTACAGACAAGGAAACTTGAGTCCAGAGTGTCACGTGATTTCCAAAGACCGCAGAGCCATGCACACCCGAGCAGGCATTCAAACACCAATGTTTGGCATCACCCCTCATAACGCAGACTAATTGATTTTGCTGTCTTACAACATAATGTAAACACGTTAAAAGTTAGTCAAATAAAACTAAAATGCTGTGGACACTCACTCCTAAAATTCATATTTATGTTAACTTCCGTCGCCAAAGTATAATCTTGAGATCACAGTGGCAATTTTATGATTTACAGTCAAATGTTAAAATACCCCCTGCTGATGTGAGTGCAGTGACATCCCTCTGATGTGAAAGCCACACACTTAAAATCAGGTTTCGGAAAACACAGCCACTCTCCTAGACGAACTCTCTACGCTTTAGTTTACGTGTCACAGAGCCGATGTGCACAGCGGCTGTGGCCACAAATACCACGTGGTGTGCCAGTTTCTCTTCCCAGCATCTACCACAGTGCCCTCCAAATTGAAGCTGGTACGCCAACTCGAGTATTTGTTGGAGGAGAGAGAAACATTTGCACTTGGGAAAGCAGCGACGGAAACACGTACAGGAGTAGGAAAGACCCCTTGCACTTGACTTTCCTATCCTGTGAACTGTGCTGCGGATTTCACGCTCTGAGCTTCTGTTCTGCGGGTTGACAAGAGCAGAGACCTGCCAAGTCCGGACTTTCTCCAGCAGCAAGTCTTCGACTAGAGAGCCCTTTGAAGTAAAAACCATCAACATGAGGCCTGGCCAAAATCTCAAACACAATCTTAATCTCCACTGGATTTATAACTTCTAAACCTTAGGATTACATGTTGATTTAAAAACAAAATCAAACACAAGTCCTATTCAATGGCTCGCCCCCCCCCACTTCTTTTTTTTTTGCATAGCAAGTGGGGATGGCTACTGTGACATGTGTGCAGACACCCACATAGCAAGTCTTTTGTCTACTTTCTTAAAAACCGACCTCTGGTAACGTGATCTCCTTAAATTAAATCTTCCTTGTGTAGCTCTATTTTTTAAGTAGCAACAACAGAGACACTTGGGCCCAAGAATATAATTAATAAGTTACCTAACACATAATAATGGGCTTGGTATTTTAAACTCCGACGAAGAACACTTTTCTAAGTTTCATCTCTCCTACTGGTTCTTTGTTTACAAAGATAAAGGGGGGGTGGAGGTGAAAAAGGGCATGGGGGGATAGATGGGAATGGGAAAAATACAATTGAAAAAAAGCCTATCTGTTCCCCTCATCGAAACCTCAGTCCGAACAGTCCGAACAGCGTCTCCTTGCACCAAAGGGTCACCAAGGCACACCACCTCTGAAGAACTGTTATCCTCGGCCCATGAAGCTCAGCCACAGAGAGCAGCAGCAGCTATCAAGGCGGCTCACTAGATGAGTAATGATGTCGATCTGGCTGGACAACGGTCACCGTAGCAACCGGAACCTGTGATTCCTGCACAATCACGGTTGGATTTATCGTGGCAGGGGCCAAACAGGCCAAGAGTAAAATGAAGCAGGAAGCTATGGCACCTGACACCTCCAGGCGCCCACACAAGAATCAAAGCTGGCAGAGATTAACCCAGGGGGGAATTTTACGTGGTCTCCACTGTTGTGTTACGCACTTAACCTTAAATATAAGAATCTTATGAGACTAAACTGACATCAGAGGACTGGGAGGTTGCTTTTATATAAGTATAGTGTTATATTAAATTAGGGAGTATTTTTTGCTTAGGTGAAAAATGGGTCATTTTGATTATGCTGTGTCTACCAAAACCCTCCACATTTAGAAAACCCAAGGGGACTAAACCTCTAATTAGCCGACTTCTCCTTTAAATTTAACTCAGTCCTCCATTATTCATAATGCCTTCCCAGTGTTACTATTTGCACATTCAAGTTACAAACGCTGAACCCACAGAGATTTAATTCAATACATCAAACACTCACTGAGAGCCTTCTAAAGGTCAAGCCTCATACGAGACCTTGGGGATATAAAACAAAATGTTTTCATAATGCATATATACCAGCATTTACATGCATAATCATATAAAAAGTAAACTAAATTAATAATTAAGTACTAGTGGTCATGTCTAGGTGATGAAATAATGAATGTTTTCTATTTCCTCTTTTTTTCTGAATTGTCTAAGCCTTTTCAATAGCAATGTGTGCTTTCTTATAACAATTAAAAGGCAAAATCTAAGATTCCTTCTAATGGACTAGGCAAAAGGGAAACAGAGACTGCTTAACTGGGATGTGTGTTATGCTTTGCAAATTGATTTTCACTTTCACAAAACAAAAAGTTAAATTTCCCTCTCAAAGGGCCCCAATTATTATTATCAAAAACAGTTTTGAGAATCCAAGACCCTACATAACAGGACATAAACTGACCTGACCAATCAGATTAAGCGGTCAAAATCTCTCTGTCTCAGGTAAGCCGTCTCTGGGCCACAAAGAGTCCTTAGATTTAAAATGACTATTTATAATGCTGGATAATTTTGTGGCTCCAAAGCTCACTGGGGAATAGTAAATGCCTCTTGTGAATCAGAAATAAAAAGGCTTTTATTTAAAGAAGTAAAAAAACAAACAAACCATCAGGACCTATGTATTTATTTTTGTTAGTTTTTTTTTTGTTTTGGTAGATGAAACAAATGAAAAATGAGTTTTTGCTAATGAAAAATGCATTGGGTACCTAGGCTTATATTAGAAGCCTGGGTAAATATAATAATACTCAAAGAAATAAACTGAAAACCACAAAGCAAATATTTATAACCAAATACTCCACAGGGCAGTACTGCCAGTGAAATTCCTCTCTAATGAGCCCGGATTAGTAGTTGTAAACTCAAGCTGAAAAGTGTGAATCACTCTGGTAAGTCACCTTTAAGGTTTCGTTTATCAAGAAGATTTGTGTATGCTGCACATACATATAATTGCTACTCACAAATTTCAATCCATCTTAATTGACCACTTCCAAGGCCATTGAAATCTCTCAGTTAGCCTGCTCTAGATTGCTCTGAAAATAATTCTCTCCACTCTTAAACTGATGATAAATATGTAACCTCGGTTTCGGAGGAGGAGCAAAGGGAGCAATGGATACCTACATATGCGAAGAAAACTGCGTACTGTCTCTTTTAACCTCCAACCAGGGTCCTTTCCTTTCCCTCTACTTACACTTTCCATCTGTCAACAAGTGCTTGTAATTTTATTACACTGTCCTGTAGTTTATGCAGAGTCGGTATTATTTTACAGAGTTCTGTTAATGGACTGGATAAATGGTAACGCTATTTAAACTAGTGTCCTGCTCCAACAAACACAGCTGCAACTGCACGACGATTTCTGAGCAAACATCTTGACCTGAACATGCAGTGCTCTCCCAGCCGGTCCAGAGAGAAACTGGAGCAGACAGCAAAGGGAAAGCATGTTTGGCCGCTCACAGCGACCGACCGTGTCAAATCGTGGTTCATGTACAGTGTGCCCTCTTTTCCTTTTACATTGCAGCGCGAGTCCAGAGTACCGCGTGCGTGCGCCTTCACCTGGCATTTCATGTTCAGCCAAGAGTCAAATGGTGATTATTCACGACAAAAGCACAAAAAGTATCTGCATGCAGGGGTAGGCAAAAGTAGGCTTACCGTTGGGAGTACGTGAAAGTGTATTCTTGTATTATTATTATTTATTATTCATTGTATTTATTATTATCATGAAACTACTTTTGCCTACCCGTATAATGTCCAGTACCTCAGACTAGCTTTAATCTAAACAAAGAAAAATCAAACATCAGTGTATGAACTCTATGTTAAACTAGTAAACTTTTTTATTAGTGATATATCAGGTAAGATAGTATTAAATAATGGTTAAAGTTACAGTGAGTTAAAAAGAAATATAGATGTTAATTAGCATTATGCAACAATTTATAAGGAGAAAATAAATTCTAAATTTGTTTATGAATTCTAGATGTGTGTGCCTTTATTACATTTTATGCTACGGCAACTATAGATCAATTCATATATACATGCAATATACTGTCCCTAACCCCAAGTAACTTCCCTGTTATCTGTCAAAAACCCTATATCCTTTGTTCTGTCTCTGTGAAAGAACGTTTCATTTATAAATGAGCATTCTAAAGAACACATTTGTATGTAAATTTGTGCACATTTTTTTTCCATCTGTTAGAACATTTGTTCGGGGTGAGCTACTAGGCACCTGTATCATCTGAAGAAAACAGGAGCTTGCATCCTTCCTCTTGGAAATTACACTCACCAGGCAGTCAGCTTCATAAATCTTTGTTTCTTTATTTATTAAAAATTCTTAATGGTGGCTGTTTAATTTAACCAGTGGTCACCATCATAAAAAAAGTGGACACGTGTAGCTTATCAGCTCTCCTCTCAAGAGAAAGATCACTGCAAACAATCCACTGCATCTAATTCAGATGAGACAAACGGAGCAGCAACTTAAAAGGAAATTCCTGATGTGATGATGTCGGGAAAAAATGGCACCTCCACATTTCTAAGTGTGTGCAGTGTCTATGTCAGGGGTCAGATCTCAACCAATAGCAAACACTGGACCACTAAGCTCTACCTTCAGGAACATCAAAGCCTCTGAGTCCCACTTACAACCAGTCCCATCTATGGAACCAAACTTCATCGTCTATACTCCCCAGGGGAAACCTTCCTGCTAAACAGGAACATCACAGCTCCAAACACATTTCCTAGCTAACCTTGCTCCCGGTTTTTAAAATGCTTTTAAATAACTAGAGAAGGTGACCTTAACTGTAGGGGTGTCCAACCCGCGACCTGCGGGACACATGTGGCCCAGGATGGCTATGAATGAATGAATATGGCCCAACACAAAATTGTAGATTTACTTAAAACCTTTTTTGTCGTTGTTCATCAGTTTTTATTAGTGTCTACATATTTAATTTGTGGCCCAAGACAACTTTTCTTCTTTCAATGTGGCCCAAAGTTACCAAAAGGTTGGACACCCCTGCTAGTTTTAGGGGTTCCATTTCCTCAGTTTCCTTCCTTAAGATTTGAAATGCCCTTCATTCATAGAGCAGCTTAAATTATAAAATTACAACACATCACAAAAGGAAATCACTTGGTCCACTATGTGACATTGTCAAAAAAGATGGTAACAGAATATAGTTGTCTGGTAAAGGACTGAACTGGGTCATCCACCCGAAATGAAGACTCTTAAGAAAAGTAATCCAAGTACATCTAAAAATCACACATTCCTACTTCTCAGAGATAGTGCTAAAGTTTCTTCAACTCTTCAGCTTAACAATTTTAATGCTAGATGGCAGTCATTCTGTTTAAATTTTATTTTCACAGCTTCATTGAAAATGGACACTACACTAGACATTGTGGACGATTTGATAAGCACCCTATTAGCAAAGTAGTGGTTTAACAGTTCTCATCATAGCCAACCCTGAGGTCAGTTCCTCTGAGTCGCCTCAGGCAACAAAAATTAAAGCAGACAGCAGAACACTATTAAGCCCATGTCTATGGCCCTTCTTAGAAACTAAGTGCACACATTTAAATATAAGTATCAATTCATATATATACTGTAATCTTTATAACAGATTACATCCTGTTTCTTTGGTAAAACTAGTTCCAAGAGAATTATTATTAAAAAAAGAAGTCCCTGGGTTGCTTTATTTGATTTTTTAAAATTTACTTAAATCGAGCCAATTAACCAGCAGAGAATAAAACGTACAGAAATAATGCCAGATAACTTGGGCTTTCCTTAGAGGCACAGGAAAGTCAGACTCTAGAGGAAGGTTGGGTGTGTTAGCTGGCTACACCTCCCCTACAGGGGAGGGTCTGTCTAGTAAGTAGTATATCAGGAGGACCTCACTGAGACCCTGGCTAGAATGGGGGCAGGGCTGTGGAAGGACAATCTTCCCACTCATGGAATCAATAACAACACTGAACTAATAGGCTGAAGAGACTTGGCTACAAAGTCAAGTTCAGAAGAAGGCAATCTGCTTTCTTCCCCTACAAACGCAAACCTATGGGGCTTCCCACAATGAAGGTGGGGGCCATGCTGAGCCGTTTATTCTACACGGGCCAATGGTTTTTCCACAACGTCATGAACATCAATAATCATTGCTATTTATTTTCCCAACACTTCGGAGCTTATCGCCCACCTGCACAAAATCATTCACGTGCCTGAAACTCTAATTTTAAAAGCTTTCATAAAGGTGTTTTCACGATTATGCATTAGGTCATTGAACAAGCATTCTGGGGAGGAAAAGCTGATCCTGCCTACAACTCCCATTACTCTCCTTCCTAAGAACTTCTGTTAATAGTCGATGACGTACTGATGTACTTTCGATGACATACTTGCTATGAAACTCTCACGGTCACTCGCATTGCAGTTTGGAATTCTGGCCTTCAAAGGAATATGGAAGAATAAATTTACAGGCCTTTTTAAATACCCTTTAATAACATTTCTGGACTAATAAATATATTCGAGTACAAAAACAATATTTAAGAAGCTGACATTAAGAACCCCCGACTTTATAGGAAAACGTGGCCAACTTCCTCTGAAGAGGAAATGCAGGGGCCTTTTTCCTCTTCAGAACTTCAGAACTTTTCTCTTCAGAAATCACAAGAGTTCATAAAGAAGTGCCGTAAATCTCCCCAGCAACACACGGCCAAATCAGAATAACACAATCACAATAACACATACACAAACCAGCAAGTGCTCAGCAAATAAAACAACTGGAACCACCGGAAAACCAACCATAAATTCCCATTAAAAACAAAGGCGTACTCTTAACCCATCACTTCAGTGATGAATAAATTCCAAGAAAACACACTGAAACAAATGCAAAGTATGTTTAGTACAATACAAGGTACTACCCAAAGCAACAATAACTATTTCAGTCTACTTACAGCCTGTAGAGCTTCGAAGTCCCAAGAAACAGCAACTCAGGAAACAGCTGAAGGTGATTTCTGTTTAAACGCCTTTTGAGAAAAAAAAAAAAAGAATGAATGAATGAATGAAAAAACAATGCGTATGTTACATAGAAAATACCCAACAATGAGACTGTGATTTGATAGGTGGTGTCATGCCTCATCCTGTGTTTCAGGAAAGAAAGAAATGCCATTCAAGAGAATTCAAGCATTGCAAATCAAAAGTTGGTTACACCTTTTGTTATAGGACTCTTTACGGCAATTTTCCATCACGCTTACTCAGGGGATGACTGCTGGGGCCTAAACTCACATCCCATGCAACAGCAGTCAACCAGAACACGCACAATGGAACAGGATTGCATGACTCAGATTCCGGTGTCTAGGTAAGAGGAGAGCTCAACACAGAGCAGGGATGTCACAGTAAGTGGCACCTTAGAATATTTCATTCAATGCCCCAAATAACTTAAATTTTCAGCCAAGGTACTATGGGGAGATGAGCAGTTCCATTTTGTTGGCTTTTCATTGAGTTGCAGAAAAAAAAAAAAAACCTGTGCAGAAATGTCAAAGTGGTAGGCAAAATAGTTTGAGACTGAGTTATTACTAAGTGGTGTCCAAAATGCTTAAATTATGTTTTTAACATATTTATTATTAGAGTGATTTAAACATTTTAGGGAAAGAATAGGATTGCAACTCTAACTCAATTTAAGCCCCGATGCTACATAACTAAATTCTTTTAAACTATACACACCCGCTGAAGAGTAGGTCAGTTCTGGCCCAGATGGATGGATATTCTGACCCCATTTGTTTCAGGGGTACAAGTTAACATTTCAGGAAAAAGAAACATCTATTGCTCTGGTTTTCCCAAATTCAAATAAAATGACAGCAAGCTGATGCTAAGTTCACCCTTAAATGATGTACAGACTGCTGCATAGCCCTAGAAAAAAGTAAGAAGGTTCAAACACTAACACCACTCTGAAGAAACTGCAGGGACTTCTTAAGTCTTAAAGATAAAGGGGACAGTAAAAGAGGGGATAGCAATCAATCTTGATATATTTTAGCAGTCACCAGGTATAAGCAGAATAACACATTTCCAGAGGGCAGACATGGCCATTATAACTCTTAAGAAAGTGGGTCAGAAGAAAATCCCTCCTAAACATCACAGATAATGAAAAACGGAATGATCTGTCTTGAGAAACTTGTAACTCCTTGCCCCACACATTTGCAAACAGAGGTTTTCCTTGTTCGCTCCCCCTCCCCGCCTTGCCCCCACCCTTCCTCCCTGCTGGCTGCCTGCATAGGGTATAGTACAAAGCAATCCTGCATTAGGTGAAAACTTGGGCCAGGTGAACTTCAGAACTCCTTCCAACCCTAAAATGCCATGAGTCTGGGACGGCAACCATGACCTTTATACGTGATTCATACTCTAAAGAAGTTGGTCATCTATAGAAACATGCTCAGCCCTTGACAAAAAAATGAATACTCATAAAAAAGCAAGCCAAGATAAATAGGGGCAAGTAGTAAAATTAATGGTGAAAGGATACACTTACTTCCCATTTACACTAATTGTTATGGATAAAGCACTTAGTAAGGTTGACATTAAAGTGCAACAAAAGCTTTTATTTATTTACTTGTCTCTGCTGGGCACAATTCTGAAGAAGGAAAGCTTCCAAAGTCTATTACTATCCAATCATGATAAAATATTATTTACTCAGGACCTTGTTTTATTTTTTTTTTTCTGAACAAAATTAGATTACAAATATTCACAAGAATGCTAATGAGAATTTTTCTAGGGAAGCAACCAGTCTTCTCGGGAGGACTCCCACTGTTCCAGAGCCAATCCTGATTTCCAAAGGTCAGAGATGGGCTTTCATAATCAGAGCCAAACCAGCAGACTAACAAACACCGTCCAGGATTCTCCAGCCCTGTCCCTGCAGAGGCAGCTCCCTGAACTGCCTGCTCCCCCCGTTCTCCCAATGGTACTTTCTTACATCCTCTGTGTGACTCCCCTGCTTCCTCTACAGTTAGTTCCTTCCTTTGCTGCGACCCCAGGGCCCGTGGCACTTGATAAATAAGACTCAGCCAGGCTGTATGATAGTTACTTACACACTGGTCCATTTCCCACCAGGCCACAGGTGGCAAACACAAGGCCCGTGGGCCAAATCTGGCCCTCCACCTTGTTTTATCTGGCCCAACACATTGTTTCTACCTGGCGGCGGCACTGAGCTCCCTTTTAACTGTGAAGGAGTAGTTACATTTATATAACCCTAAAATTACATTCAGCCTTTTGAAGGCAACCGAGAGGCTGATGTGGCCCCCAGGGAAAATGAGTTTGACACCCCTTCACTAGGTTGTAGCTCCTCAAGTATAAGGATCTCACCTGGGCATTTTCTCCCTTCTTCCCTGACACTCAGTAGGTTCTTAGGAATGAGGACTGACAGCTCTTTTTGCATTGTGATAAGAGTTCAACACAGCCGGAGCAGATGTATGTTATCTTCAACCAACTTTTCTCTGGCACGCTCCCTGAGGTTCCCGACTCAGGGTTTCCGTGGCTCCCCAGTGAGCCCTGGCCCCACCACCACACCTGATTTCACAGACCCTGCACGGCCATTACCGCCCCGTCCTTCCATCTATCTACCTCCCTCCCTCTGCTATTCTCAATGTCACTGGAAGTTGGAAGGAGTTCCATTTCCGTTTTTTAAAAACTCAGGTACGTAAATGACTGACAGCTGCCACTACAATTGTTAATGGGCCTGCCTCAGTACAATTCCAGATACTGTGAGAAGGTGGGTGTTTCAGGTTGGGTGGAAGCAGTGCCCTCTTCATTTCATTTTCACATTCCCAGGGGTTTTTCCTTCAGTTCCAAAGTAATGGCTATCATATCCCAGAAGCTCACCACGTGACAGCAGTCACGGTTCGGAGAGGTTGACGTGAATACCTCGCTCGTTCTTCAGGATGACTCCGTGTGTAGGTACCATTGTTACTGCTGCGTTTGTGGAAAGCGGAGCTACAGCTTGAATTCGGGGGGAGTCCAGAACATACGGTCTGAAGAACTCCTCCCAGAGAGACACAGTCTAAACATTCCTAAACAATAATTCAAACTAATACAACAGTGAAACTTTCCTTTTCAGCAATCTTTCCTTGGGAAAAACCATAGCTTTACATGGTCCATTTCTTAAATATCAATGAATGAACCACTGGAAAATAAAACACCAACTTTGATTGTTTTTATGAAACCCGTATCCATGGTCAGCTCGCTGTCTTAAAAGACCTATTTAAAATAGCTACAGTTGAGACTAAATGGAAATACATAAATTTTCCTCTGAATTCAGGTCATTTATCATTATTTCAGAAACATTCTCAGAAATGACCTCAATATGCACGCACAGCAAGGTGGTATCATGCAACATAGAGCAGGTAAGCAATGTTGCAACAGGCACAGAAAAACAGTATGGTTGTGCTTTTTTCCTTAAAAAAGTCTTAACACAATTTTGGTTCCTGTTCTTCTATTCTTTCTACCACGAATACTAAGGATGAATGAAAATACAAACATTAAAGTAAAAATTGAAACTCTTCCCAAAGAGTCCATCAAGAAAGACAGTTAAAATCAGGAATTCTTGTGCAATGACCAGAAATGAAAATCCTTACACCAAAGAGCATTTTTAAAAATCCAGAACTACTTGAAAGACTTTGAAGGTGCATCCCAATGTCTAAATGGAGTCCAAGTAACCGCGCGTCTTTTAATACCGCAGAACACTTCTCAGCAGCTTGAAGCCGAAAGTGCCACAATAACATCTGGACTGGAAATGAGTTAGAGAAGTGAAAACCTGTTAGTCCCAGAACAGGAAGACGGCATGCAGTGAGTTAAGGGCATCTCAGTGGAAGATTTACAAGAGCCAGCATACGTTAGCTCCCTAAACAGACCAGGTGGGCCGGTGACCCATTGTTCCGAGCAAGGATACTCAAGTCTGTCCATGAGAGAGGTAATACCGATTTAGTGACAACCAGCTCTTGGCTCCTCACCAGCTAGATGGAATCTGCCCACAAAATCTCAAAAAGAGCTGACTGAGAAATCTCTGGATAGTAATTCATCGTGTCAGAACAGTGTCTGAGATGAGTCTCTGAGACATGCTTTTTTAGGGCAAAAATGAGAGGGATCCCAATAACGGTTTCCTCTGTGCTGTGGGCTGTTTTTGAGTGTGACTTCAGTGGCACGATGGTCTTTCTGTAGTCCACATCACAGTGCTGTCCTCTGAAACACTGACCCTTAACAACCACAATTTGAAGGGCAGCCTGAGCATTATTGACAAGCATTGTTTCAAATTATCTGTCTGCTGAGCCTGTGACTTGCCCAATGTTAGAAGTGACAGGCTCTTTCGGTCTTTCACCTTTCACCTCCATTCAATTAAGATTTGCCACCTTCGCCCCAGTTCAAAATGTGAAGTGGAAACAGTTTTACCAAAGCCGGTGAAAAATGTATGCCTTATACTGACCTGTGTAAATGTAAGGTGTTTTAGCAGTGTGCCTGGTCTGCAACAGTACTTAATATACGCTACCTTAAAGAGTCTATCAGTTATAATCTCCTACTTCTCATATATACAAATGCCTTCTTCTCAGTTAAATTTTCACTTGTCTTTTTAAATTTATTATCTTCACATTTTTGAAGCCAAGATTTTTAACATCAGCCTACTATTAGCTGAATAAAATAAAATTTGTAGTTTTAGCAGTGATGTTGGTAATTTTATTTTCTATATTTCATCATAGAGAGACAAAACCTTCTCAGTAAAAATGTAGTTTCCTCTCCCGTACCCTTACTTCTTGGTATTTCTCCATGTGTTCAGAAAGACTATGAGAACGACTCCAAAACAAAACCTGCAGACAGTCTTGTACTTTCTCCACCTCTTGTCTACTGAATGATCAGTAGACAAGAATATAAATAAAAGTATAAGAATGCAAACAATAATAAATATGAGTGTGCAAAAGTCAAATTTATTACATACACATTTTATTAGCTACATAACATAATTGTTAGGCTGAGCTTTTGAAAAACTAGGAATGTTGAAATACATTAAAAACACATAACTTTTCTGAAATACATAATTCTTTAAGCACCATGCCCCAAGCACTTTGTAAAACCCTGTGCATTATTTTATTTGAATCATGTACCCTGCCACTATGAGATAATAATTATCTCTGTCCTAAAGGTGAGGAAACACAAGTTTTAAAAGATAAAGTAATCTGCCCTGGCTGGTGTAGCTCAGTGGATTGAGCTCGGGCCTATGAACCAGAGGATCACGGTTCGATTCCCAGTCAGGGCACATGTTTGGGTTACAGGCCAGTTCCCAGCAGGGGACTCACGAGAGGCAACCACACATTGATATTTCTCTCCCTTTCTCCTTCCCTTCCCCTCTATAATAAAAAATGAATAAAATATTTTTAAAAAAGATAAAGCAATCTGATCAAGATCTCACAGTGGAGTTGAAACCATGGGTTTTCTGATGTCAACCTTATGTATTCTTTCTGATTTTAAAAGGGGGGAAGGGGAGTTCATAACTGCTTAAGAAGCTTAGTCAACAGTACAACCAATGAGAATTTGGTATGTTCTTGTAGGACACCAGGCAACAGCATGTAAAATTACCAGGTGCCTTCGCAGAAGGGAGTGTAGGTTATCCACACCCCACGCACCTCTGCCAGGACCTGGAACGGCAGCACGGTAGCGGGAGAAATACCCACCCCCCTCCAGAGCAGATAGAGCCTGCAAAGAGGACGACCCCATAAATTTTTGTCAAGATTACCTTAAAGCAATATTCCAGTTGTATTACTACCAAATCAGCCCTGCTGTTCCCAAACTTTCCCTCTGATAGCCCTTTCACCAATTATCTCTTCTCGTCCAGCCATAAAAATTGCTTAAAAACAAAACAAAACAAGAGCAATGTAAAGTCTATGCAGGGAAGACTCTCGCTCCCTTTAAAATTGTGAAATCAGCCTAGAGGGCATATTTCAAGCAGAAAGGTATCCAACAGGAATGAAAGACAGAATTCAATGTAAAATATTTGACATTCACTGCTTCCACAAATACATTGTAACAGTGCAAACTGAACTACTCATTTCGGGAGAGGTATAAAAGACACAGCATCCAGCAAATACTGTCACAAAGGAAGAGCCCAAAACAGATGTGGGAAAAATAAACAGCCTCGCTGCCTCAGAATTTATAAAACAGTCCCCAAAGAGCAAACAGGCCTTCTCCCCACTGCTCAACTTCAAGGCCCGTAAAAAAAAAAATGCTGCGTGAGAACCCCCCCGCCCCCGCCCCAATGGATTCAGCGTTAGGCTCAACTTCTAACAGTTCACGTGCATTTAAGCCTTACGAGACGATAGTCCATAAATGTAATTTAAAATCGTTTAATACTGCTTACATCCCGGTGAGAACTGACATTGAATGGGTGCCACAGATGAGGGGATACACTATATCCCTGAGCATTTTTGTGCCGTGCAGTGTGCATACTCAGCCTCTCTCACTAAGTTTGACGTGTTCTTCAAAGAGCCTTTCTGGAGAAAAGCACTGCCCTGATTTTAAACTTGGGTGTAAAGTTGCAAGAGAACAATTCTTCTGAGATGAGCTTGCATTCTTTTCCAAGGAGATTAGCGTGCGAGTTTGCCCTTCCCTTACAGAGAGGGATGTGTTATGGGTTGCCCATAGACTTGCAGGACGAGTGAGAGGAGGAGGCTCTCTACAAATCCTCCAGGGGCAGGGGATGGGTAAGCGGTGCTTCCCTTCAGACCTGTTCCACGGCAGATGCTGTTCTCGGACACGCATGGAACCACCTACACCAAAGCCTCCAGAGCCTCGGCTTCACACTGGCTGCCTGCCACCTGCTTCCATGTAAACGGCACATGCCAAAAAACAAATTCAGCAAAACAAATTTGGCACCACCTTAAAGATACGTGTGGCTTTGACGTATCCTTTCAGGGCCCTGTTGTGCTGAGTCGCATTTAGGCTCCACGATCATGGACTTTAGACGTTTCTGAATGTAAACGAGCATTGTTACATCACCTTGGTAGAAACTCTAAAATAGTAAGTAAACAGGTATATATTTCCAGGATTCCTCACACAGTTTTATTATCCTGTTATTTTCAGGACTCGTTGTTCAAGGAAACATAAATATGAAATGGCAACGTTAGTCCGAAAATCTTCTCGACTGCCCTAAAAAATCTGAAAAACATTCTCATGCTCTTGTGTTTGTGTCACCGAGGAACTTGCAAAGGCAGACGATTTTCACCAGTGAAATACGGAAGAGGCCTGGGTCTCTTTAAAAGGCCGGAAATAGAATGATTACGCCATAATCCCATAAATCGCAAGTGAACAACAAAACCGTACACCAGCACACAGAAGTCCTGGCTCCCAAAGTGATGTTTTGAGCCCCTAAGACATTATTCACCAGCCAAGAAACAAGTTGAACTGACAGATTTTCGTGGGACTTTATTACAGATATATACAAGTATCTTCTGTGAAGTATAAAAAAGAAGTATATGTCCTAAATGTTTCAGCTCTGTACTGTAGCTTCCTTGTAGTTTGTTTCCCCTAATGAATTTCCTTTGAATGACCTGGTCGTTTAAGTGCACTCGATTTCTTTTGAAGGTTTTGATTAAGCGACATGAGATCTGCTAACACAGTCTACATGGGGCACCTTCTCAAGGCTGCACTTTCACTCCAGATACGCGGGTGCCACTGGCAACAAGAGCACCCACGCAGAGGTGCTACTGCCGACGTTGGCTCTGGGAAAACGGTCAGAAACCGTCAAAACTGGAGGCAACGTGTTCTCTAGGTGTGTCAGCATGGCTAAAACATTTATTTTACGATGCTTCATAAGCACGTTCTGAGGATGCTCATTTCATCTGATGTTTTCCACACAATAGAAGGAACGGAGGCCCTGGCTGGTGTGACTCTGTGGATTGAGTGCCAGCCTGTGAACAAAAGGGGCGCTAGTTCAATTCCCAGTCAGGGCACATGCCTGGGTTGCAGGCCAGGTCCCCAGTGGGGGGCACGCAAGAGGCAACCACACATTGATGTTTCTCTCCCCCTCTCTCTTTCCCTTTCCCTGTCCCTAAAAATAAATAATTTTTTAAAAGAAAGAAGGAAGGAGGGAAGGAAGGAAGGAAGGAAAGAAGGAAGGAAAGAAGGAAGGAAGGGAGGGAGGGAGAGGGGGAGGGAGGGAGGAAAAGAAGGAAGGAAGGAGAAGAGGTGGGGAAGGAGGGAGGGAGGATTTTAATATCCATCTACTTGACATTTTTACAAAAAACCTTGCATTTCATCAATTCTTTGAGGTAGGGAAAACAAACAAACAAACCTTTCTCTTGTAACTATAATGGTCTGACTTACAAATAATGCTACAATTAAAATCAACTTAATGAGTGGCCTGACCCTGTTTCTTACAGATGAAAAACTGGACTTTCTAAAAATCCACAGACCTTATCTTCTGCTTTCAGATTAGTCTCCTCACTCTCGATCAAGTTAAAACTCTAACAACATAGAATAAAATTTAAAATCTTAGCATTTTAAAATACAAAACATCCTTTGGCATTGTTTTGATTTTTATCATATTAAAATGAAAAATAACTTAGAACCATAAATTGTATGCAAATAAAATTAATTTTATTTTATTTTGTTCTCACAAAGAATAACAATTAAGTTACTGTAAATACTGTATGAATGGCATTTACAGCATAAACCTGCATTTGTGCACCTTTTCATAATTTAGAGTTTCAATTCAAAAATTCACATCTAAATTGCTAAAAGCATGTAAGTTCATACAACATATACTTAGTCAAAAGTTAATTCATTGATTACCTCCTTTTTCTTACATTGTCTCTTGTAGCTTTCTGGGAAAAAGTAACTCAGTATTTGTGACATTAATGATACCACCAACTAAAATAAGAATATACATCACAGGCCATAGAAATTCAATTATGGAAGTCTCTGGGTAGCATTTTTATTTTTACTTTTTAATATAATATACTGAATAAAATATATGAAAATAGTTTGTTTCACAATAACGTGAATGCATTCTTAAGCAAACCTGCCCTGCCATTTAATGTATTTTAAAAAATAAATATTTGAAAACTGTATCCGCAATGTTCCTAAGGAATGGTTTTGAATTCCCGAGTCCCAGGGAGATGAATTGGCTGTCAGATAACAATGCACTTCCATCAGATGGACTTGGCAGTTGTAAACAAAAGGAATTTTCTCAGGTTTTCCTCACAAATATGAAATATTTGCTCTCGGCCAACAGCTGGGGCGATGTAAAGAAGTCTTGCATATATATTAGTTTTCATTCAAAATTACGAGTCCCCCTCCCGGTCTGCGACATCTGACGGCATCTTAGCAGAAAGGACATTTGTTCTGAGATAAAGTGGCAGTCCCAGGGGAGGTCAGAGGCAAGGACTCACACCCACGTACAACTTTAGTCCAACTTCAGATCACTAGGTGTTGGGTTAATCATTTTTAGGAAAAGTTAACTTACTCAAGATGAAAGTTTAAATGATTCTCTGGAGTGGCTTGAAAAATAGTGAGAAAGTGTGTTACACTGCAGTGCTCCTGAAAATTATATAAAACTATTACATAACCAAAATAGAAACTGCGTGAAAAGCCGTCAAGTTGCCTTCAAAAAGGTGGAAGTTGTTGAATGATCAAAACCTCTAGGTTTCCACGTGGTGACTAATTAAGTCAAGTTATTTGTGAAAAAACTGTTAGTATTTAAATGGTAATTTTAAATTATGTATTCACCTTATTACGCATTAAAATATATTGATACTTCTTTTTAAATGAATGAATTAAAAACACCTTTGCAAAGTAATTACTAGGAATTTGCCATTCATAAAAGCCTATAAAAAAATCAAAGGAAAACTATTTTCAGTTTTCTATAAAGTAAGAGAACTTAGGGACTTTGTTGTGAATGTAATCAAATGCTTACCTTGTTTTTACTCCTATCACCCCACACTAGCTCAAAGTGGTAATTTTAAATTTATGTTGAATTTCACAATGATATATTATAAGATTGATCATGGATGAAATCTTATAGGAAAACAAACATCTGTTTAATTTACTTGAGGCAATAAACATATACCCTATATTTTCAAACATCTTAGAAGTCGAGAAGCAATTTTCTACTTAAAGACAAACACACAGAATTAACTTTTGCCCAGTAATATGAGTGTACATGCCTAAAGTGGACTTCGTATTTCTTTATTTTACATGTTGTATTTTTACCCAAAGCGCCTATTAAAGTAGGCATGGAAACTTGTTAAAATAATCATTTACACTTTTAATAGAGCTGTATTTGCCCTTAAAATGCCAATCTGGTAAACATGTATTATCAAGACATATGAGACATGGAATTCATATATCAAATTACACAGTGTATAATTTATCCTAATTATTACAGAGGTTTTTGTCTTTTATAGATATACACTATAGATATAAAATAATAATGGTCCTCAAGTAATATAAACTAACGCTTACAATTTTGCATCTAAAAACATACGTATGTATCGTAAAGTCTGAAGTCCACATTTGATCTTGTTGGAAAAAAACAATCAAAGTTAAAATGACCACTCTTTGAGAACATAATTCTTACTTCCACTTCTACTAGTCTTTGCATTACTTGTCCAGCAGCAATATGTAGAAAGTTACTATAAAATGAAATAAAATTGTGAATAAAAGTAATGAACAATATTCACCATAAGTGTTAAATGTCAGAAAGCAAATCTTTATCATTATGAGTTTAAAATAGTTCTTCAAATCTCACTAATGACACACAAAGCAACAGCATGGAAATGAAAATACTATCAGCAAAAGTTCTTTTACATATGCTCCACAAGTGAAATGAAATTACCACCTCTCTTCCTCTTTATTTATAAGCAAATAAAACAAACTAGATGAACAATAAGAAAACCACAAACATCTCTTAGTACCAAAGCAGAGCTTATCAAGGAAGTAAATGTTGCAAGAAAGTAAGTCTGTATCTTTTACTCTGTTTCAAGTTAGTCCTACTTACACAAAAATTCTACAATGTCTGTTCTGAAATTAGTCTGAAAGCCACTCATTCAACCTCTTATTTCCATAAATTTTCAAAGACTAAGACATGAAATTAAAGACATGGTCTTTGAAGTTGAAGAATTTTTGAAAATACCGTTATGTCATCCTAAGTTTGAAGTGAAAACACTTACAGTCTCTCCAGTTCTTTAAGATCCTGGAATGCCCCTCTTTCGATGGTGCTGATCTTATTCTCCATTAGCTGACTGAAATGCAAAGAATAATAGGAGTCTTAACGTCACCCCTCATCAGCTGAGTGCATTTCAGTACTGAGACTGAAAACCTGAAACCTCTTTCCTGTTACAAAGTTAAATCTTATGCTGGTTTGAGATACAGTATCAAATTTAACAATGATGCATTTGAAAGAAGTCAGGGAGGGGAAACAGCGCCCACATCACAAAACTTTCATTTAAAAAATCCTCAAAGAGTTTGTCGTGAAATTTACTGGTCAAGACTCTGCCTCAAAGAGTTTGTAATGAAATTTACTGGTCAAGACTCTGAACCTTAAACTACAGTATATCCTGAAGAACAACCGTGGCCCCACAGCTGTGATGGCTGTTTTTTTGGTAAACTGACATTCGGCTGAAGTCTTAGCGACGAGAATCAGGGCATAGTAATCCATCATATACATACTTCAACTCACAGGCATCACAAACTGGAGAAATGCATAATGGTCAAAGTGTGTCTTCTAAAAAATGAACACTAAACACATACAGCGGTCAAAAGTGTATGCTCACGGTGCCGTAAATATTTACAAATCTGGGTAAAAGAATTTTACATGACATTGAACCTCAAACGCTGTTCACTCAGAGCTAACTTAACCCATTAATTAAAGAAGTAATCAAATTACAACAAAGTTATAAAACCTACAAAGGTATCAAATATAAATGCCCCTTCAAAATATGACCAGTGTACTTTTGTACAGAAACATTTCCCATCATAAACTCTGTAAAAAGCTGGATTGCTTGATTTTAATTTTAGAAAGTTTGTCTGTGTTGTCTCCTAGAAAAGGTTGGACATTTTCTGTGTTAGTAATAAAAACGCAGACCCACTTAAAGCATTTCTACTTAACCTCAAATCCTAAAAGTACATCAAACATCTCATATTACTTATTCATATTGTGAAAGCAATTATTTTTTATTTTTATATATGTAAGGCACCTGGGGTATTGTATCACAAATACTTGAGGTTATTTCTATAATACTGTTTCTATGGCCTGCATCCTATCTTAAACTAAAAGCCAACATTTTTATTAAAAATTGTAGTGCAGTGATAAACTACAAAAGAAAGGGAACCAAGACCATTTAAATGTTTATGTTTCTATCATTGGAACAGTTTTTAAAACTGAGATCAATAATAATTGAAAATAGGCAAGTTTAAAAAAAAAGAAAATTCATCAAAACACATACTTACAGAACTCTTAAATGTCTAAGACCAGCGAAATCCGTTTTGGTAATCCGTGTGATGTTATTTCCATTCAAATCCCTGAGAGAAAACAAGTAGGAAAATGAAAGTTCCACTTTATTTCTATCGCTATCTAGTTAAACAAAGAAAAATATAAGCTAAATAAGAACCTGATGATTAAAGATTAGTTCCAATGACTAAAGTAGCTTGTGCAGAAAAAGAGAAGGGGAGTAACGTTTGAAAGACATTTTAAAAAATGATTCTCAACAAGTTTACAGAGTCCGTGCTTGCTGGCACGTGACAAGAAAATGAAGTGATTATGTTATCACAAGAAGTTCTCTTTTGTGTGTGTATGGGAGTGCTTTCAACCTTTGTGAGGGGCTTTGTTTTGTTTTTCTTTAATCATTTTCATCTTTTCAATTACAGTTGATGTACAATATTATATTAGTTTCAGGTATACACCCCAGTGACTAGATATTATATAGCTAACTGTGTGATCATCTTGATAAACCTCATGCCCATCTGACACCATATATAATTATTAGAATATTATGGACTATGTTGTACTTTACATCCCTATGGCTATTCCATAACAAACAACTTGGACTTTCTTAATCATTTCCCCTTTATCGCCCATCCCCAGACCTCCTCCCACCTGGCAACCATCACAACGTTCTCTACATCTATGAGTCTGTTTCTGTTCTGCTTGTTCATTTATTTTGCTTCTTAGATTCCATTGTTGATACATAGTTATTGCCATTTTATTGTCTATATTTTTTTATCTTTTTAAAATTTCTTCCTAATGAAGATCCTTTAACACTTCATGTAATACTGGTTTGGTGGTGATGAATTTCAAAAGGTTATTCTTGTCTGGGAAGCTCTTTGTATTTCCTTTGATTCTAAATGATAGCTTCCCTAACCTGCTGAAGAAAACAGACACACAAGTCCAGGAAGCAGAGAGAGTCCCAAACAAAATAAACCCAAAGAGGCCCACAGCAAGACACACCATAACTAAAATGTAAAAGGTTAAAGACAAAGAGAGAATCTTAAAAGCCACAAGAGAAAAGCAGGTAGTTACCTGCAAGGGAACGCCCATAAGACTGCCAGCTGATTTCTCAACAAAAACTCTGCAGGCCAGAGAGAGTGGCAAGAAATATTCAAAGTGCTGAAAAGCAAGGCCGTACAACCTCAATTTTGCTACGGAACTTTTGATTTTGTAAGGTATGTGTACATAACCTCCCAGGCATTCTATTTACGACTACTGTCAGGCACAGTCCCATAGAGTTTCCCGTGCAGGAGTGAAATGAATGCTATTCTAACGCTACTCAAGAAGAAGTTCTGAAAAATCCAAAAAGGCCATCCCGGGGGAAGCAAGGTGGCTACACTTCCAAAGGCAAGGGGAACGTGAGAGCGCAGTCAGAAGAACCGCACTTCAAAGACTCGCGTCTTACGGGCTTTCACTCCCCAACAATTCCGTGTCTGTATGAAAACTGCACTGACCGTTCCGAGCGCAGGAAGCCCCCCGCTGTGCCTGTAACGTGAAAACTACTGGCGGGAGCAGCGATAGAAATCGTATTCAGGCCCCGACTTGTTTGCTCGGGTTTCAGCACCACGTTTCCTTCAGGAGTCACAGCCCCTTTTCTGGCATCTTAGGTCAAGATCTAAATTTGCCCTGGTTCCAATCACTTCAAGTAAAACCAGGCTTCACTGTGGTTTGAATGTTCTCCTTCACAGAAGTAAGTTTTCTCTTACCTTGACTTTCAAATACCGTGTTTGGGATCTGTGTTTAACGTGCTTATGGTGTCATAGATAGCATTTTATAAGCCAGCACTGAGTAAACTATATTCTTTGAAAAATCTCTATAGATTCCTTATAGGGATTTTTCCCCCCAAGAACCTGAAACTCAATTGCTATTTTGTCTCATTTTGTTGACTAAGATTGGCTAGTGCTTGAACTTGAAACTGTTCTGCGTAGCCTGAAATGGCAGACGTCGAATCAAAATTTGCATTGCTTTCTTCCCAACCCACTTTCCACACTCAGCAAAGTACCATCCAGTTACTCCTACTATTGTCGGGATCTTTCACCAGCTATCTGACATAACACAAATGCCTACCCACCCACACCCACCCCAGACAAATGTGGTGGGTCGCATTTTGACAAGACACCCTTGGTAGAGCCCCAACTTGCCCAGCGCCTCAGGCCTAGGAAGAAGCCAGGCTGGGGGTGGGGGAGCCATTTGCAAAGGCTCAAGGACTCAACTCTGGCCTTTAAACTGAGCGCCAGGCAAATGGGTTAGGTAAGCACAGCTGAGGCGCTGCGGCCCTGGGGGCGAAGACTTGGGGATTGGAGCTAGTCCTCTTTGCCGCGGCAACCCTCACACCGCGGGGGCACAGGGACCGGAGACTGGCGTCCGGGAGAGCTCTCCCCCGGTGCCCTTGTCCCGCACCCCCACCCCCCGCCCGCGACTGCCAGGCCCACGCGCAAGGGCGAATGGAGCGCGCCCAGGGCGCTGGGGCACAGCCGGGCGGTGGCCTCGGCGATCACAAAGAGAATGGCCTCCATGCTCCAGTTCCCTGAACTCAAGAAGCGCCCCACAAGGAGCGCGTGGGCCGTCAACACCAGCTTTGCGATTACTTCTTCATTAGAGACTCTCGGAGACAGGGAGGCGGGGACGTCTGCGGGCAGTGGAGCACGCAGAGAGGAAGGAAGGGGAGCTGCTGCCACGGGAAGGGGCGCAGAAACGGCCAGAAAGGTGAACGGGGGCACTGGGGCTCCGCAGAAAGAGCCGGAGGGGGCAGCCGAGGGCTGCGAGGTTGCTGAAGCGGTCAGACCGGAGTCCACTGGGTCCGGTTGGAGAGGCAACCCTAACTTCGCCTAACCATGGGACGCGGTCCTCCTCTGCAGTTGCCCGCTCGGACAAGTCTCTAGGGACCCACAGGCGCCCGCTCCTCCCCGGGGCGGGGGTGGAGGGTAGTAGGGGGCGGGAAATGGTCGCGGGGTGGTGCGAACGCCACCGTGGAGCTGCCGCCTTCCTCGGGCATCTTTCCCTCCGCGGCCTGTGAGAAGCGCCCCGGGTAGACCCAGACGCCCCACGACCCCTTCTCCCCTCCCTCCGGACCCAGGAAGGCGACACAAAGCCAGGGAGTGGACATTTCTCCCTTTTAAGTCTCCGCGCCAGTCCCCTTCACCACCCGTGGCGACCAGAGTGGGGACTGGGCCCTGAAACTGACACGCGGATATGGGCAGTGGCAAGGTGACTCGGTTTACTGAGTCTGGAGAACAAAGTCGCGTTTTCGTTGCCCCGAGCATCCGAGAGTATTACTCCCCACTCTCTCCCCGCCTCCTCAGCCCCAGAGAACTCGACCGCACCGCACTGCGTGTGGCGGGACAAGGGCGGGAAGAAGGGACCAAGCGCTGTTGCCAGCCGGCCCGCCCCTCTTTGGGCCGTGACCCCTCCTTGGGCAAAGCCCTCCTGTCCCTCACCCTCCCGGAGACTTCAACCCCAGGATGCGCATGCAGAGCTAGGGCGGGCTGCCCCAGGCACAGGGGCTGGCGCTGCTAAGTCCCTCCAGTCTCCCTTCACCGCACAGATGAGGGTGGGGGGTAGAGGAAGAGCCCATACTCACAGTCTCTCGGTGTTGCGGGGGATATTCCTGGGCACGCTGCGCAGCGCTAGCCCGTGACAGTCCACTGTGCTGCCGGAGCAGGAGCATTGCGCCGGACACGCTTGAGGCGCCACCTCGTTCAGGATCGCCAGCACTAACCCCAGAGACAGGGACAGCGTCTGCCAGCCGACGCCGAGCATCTTCCCCTGCCTCCTCCTCGCTCGCCAGTGCCGGGGGTTTCTCTTCAGCACGTTGCTCGGCGCAAACCGCGCTGTGGCTGAGGCCCAGTGTCTGGTGCAGGGCTAGCAACCCAGAGTGTCCGGGTAGATGTGCACAAAATAATATGGAAGTAACAGTTCTAATATTCAAGGTAGAAGAGCTGACACAGGTACACGCCTCCCACCTCCCCCCCGCCCTCCTCCAGCAGGGCAGGCGCTCCTCGGGCAACTTTAGGTCCTGGAGATTAATCGGCCTGGCCAAGGCTGCAAGAAGACCCCAGAGCAGCCGAGAAGAGATCACGCGTCGCGAAGATCAACTTGGCGGTAAAAGAGCTGGAGCTCCCAATAGCGGCGAAGATGCAGGACTCAGTTGCGCGGGGAAGGGGGCTGCTCGGATTCCACGACCCCCTCTGCAAATCCAATTCCGGGGGGGGTAAGAGGCAAAAGAGGGGTTCTTAACAAGAATGGTGGCCTTGATTACAGTGGGCTCTCCGAAGCTAGAAGGCGCAGGAGCCCGGGGTGCCGGGAGTCGAGCGCGCCGGGCGATTGGGCATGGCGCTCGGGGGCGCACAAGGCGGCGCGCAGCCCGGGGGGCGCGGGGAGGCGCTGCGAGGCGCCCAGTGTGGCTCACTCACGCGTCTTCCCCACTGGCCTGTGGGTTCTCCGCAGCCCCGACCGGTCTTCGCTGTCTCCCGACAGCCCAGGGTGGTTTGCAAATACACATGCACTTCACTGAATGATGTCTCCGCAATCCCGCCTCCCGCCGAGCGTCCTTGGCGACGCTCCACACCCGGGCCTTCCCGGAGGTCAAGCAGAAAAGACAAAAGGGCAATCGGGCCGCTTCAACCAGCTTGGATATCCACTAGTCACGACCCTGGCAAAGGGAATCCAAGAGGCCAGGTTGAGGACGAGAGCTTCTGCGAGGACTGCAGGGGGGCTGTTCCAGGCCCGCCTGAAGGAGTGGAAAGGTCAAGGTGGAGGTGTCCGCGTCCTGGGTCCTGCTGGAGTGTCCTGGGGAGATGGCGAGGTGGCAGTTGGGCCAGTGGGATTCGTTACTCCGAAGAGAGCCAAGGAGGCAGCTAAATGGAAGTCCCGTGCGCGCGCGTGTCAAACCCTCTCGTCTCCCGGATACGAGCAGACACCTGATGGCAAAGGTAGAAGAAACAAGAACGGGCTCCCGGCTAGGCGCAGCCCCTCGGCCGCCCCTCGACAGCCTCCCACAAGTGGGTCCTCCTTGTCAAAGTGCAGCAACTTTTCCCAGGCTTCGAATCCTGCCAGCCACGGCCACCGGGAGTCGTCCTGCCGAGGTCGCGACGCCGGGCTCCCGGCGCTGCACCTGACTCGGCGTCCGCAGTCCCGGGCAGCCCGTCTTCTTCCAGCCCCTTCACCTCTCCCGGCTGCTCTGCTCCTCCCTCTCCAGGGAGGGAGATGGGGGAGAGGAAAGGCGGCGACGGAGAGCAGGGACTCGGTGGCTCTGCTGACTCTCGAGCTCCTAGCAAGTCTCTAAACAATAGGACGGACGAGGCAGTCCTGGTCTCTTTCGGCTGCGGGAAGGTGGATCGCCGGTGTAACTGGAGTTGTCCACTCGGGCTGCCTGGCGCTCAGCGCAGCAGAACAAAACCTGCCCCACGCCTCCGGAGAAGGTTTTGGGGCCCCCGGACGCTCCTGTTTTTGCTCAGCAGTCCCGCCGTGCCCGGAAAGCTCGGCAGCTCCTGCCTGCGCCGTGGAGCCACGACGCTCCCATCCCTCGCCGTTGCCACCGCCTTTTTTTAACCACCGTCTGCGGCAGCCAACGCCGCCGCCGCCGCCACCAGCTAACGCGGTTCGCACGCTCCCCAAATAAATAACCCCAAGTCAGAAGTTAAGCCGGCGCCGGCCTTATATACCCACCCGAGCCCCCACCCCCTCGACCCCGCCCCGCGCCGCCCGGCACCGCCCACCGGCTGCGCGCTGGGAGCCCGCACCTCGCGGGGGAGAGGTGAGGCCCGGCCGTCTGCGCCGGGCGGGGGCGGCGGCGGCGGCGGCGGCGGCGGCAGGCGCGTTTCTGCGCGTCTCCGCTCGCGCCCTGGCTCCCGCGCACAGTAAAGTTTGCGGGAGGAACGAGGTTCCCGGGCCCCCGCCCGGGGCCGCGGAGGTGACCCAGTCTCGGAAATGGTGGTTCGCAGTGGGGGGAACGGGGAGAGGGCGGCTTTGAACGCGACTCCCCGACAGCCCAGCCAGTCAGTCGGTGCCTCTGCTGCAGCTTTAGCCAGGCGGTCCTAAGGGGGCTGCTCTGTGTTTGCAGCACAGTGAGAGAGAGAGAGAGAGAGAGAGAGAGAGAGAGGGAGAGGGAGAGAGATTATGGTTTAAAATTTAAAAAAAAAATCCTACCGAAATAGATCTCCCTGCGCTCACAGACACACACATGTGTATTTTGGGGAGCCTCGAAGTTCAGAGTTTTTCCAAGTTGGAAAGCGGTGTTTTCAAACCTTCTCACCAGCCTTCCCATTTCCGAAATACCGCCTTCCCTTTAACCCTTTCCTTATAACCTCATATTTGACAACACCCTGCGCAGCCGAGGTCTAGAATTTATAATACACACAAAACTCTAAGGGCTTGAATGTGTGTGAGATTTTACTCACTTAGGAGGGAAAAAATAAATTCCTAGCAACACACACTGTACCAGAAGGTTTGCTTTATTTCAGGGAAGTTACGGATATTTTTTCCTCACTGTATTTTGGAAGAGAATTTCCTTGTTTCTTTTTGTCTTTTCTTTGTGTGTGTCTGGCAACTGCTACCGCTCCCCAGCCCCCACCCCTCCCCCCACAAAACCGAAGTCACCGGTGGTTTGAATTGATATATAGATTGGTCAACAACTTTGCATGAGTTTAAATGCCTCACCTAGTCCTTCCTCGTCTCATTCCATCAGGGCTTTCACGGGAATCTGTGCAAACCCCCAACCTAACGCCAGTCTCACAGTGTTACAATCACTTATGTAATTATCTGTCACACACCTGAATGAAAGAGGATCTGTCCAACTCCTTTTTTATTTCCAGCATTTAACAATATCCTGGACACATAGTAGGAACTCTGAAATCGATCGATTTTTCTAACACAATAATACACTCAATCTGAAATTTCTCAAATATCCCCACTAACTTTATGCCTACCTGAGCTTTTCCAAATGTCTTTTCCTAATGGCCACCTCTGCCTCTGTCATTTTGCCTGACCTTGAAAACTTGAAGGCCATTTGGAGGACATTTCCAAAGACAGGCTACTCATTAGATAACTGAATTGAAACTCTTAGGATACTTATACTCATGTCATGGGTATACGCTGGCTGCTCTGTTTTCTTAACGACCTCAAAAGCATTTAGCATTTATTAAATTATTTGTCCTTCTGGATTTTAGCTTTAAGTTCTGTTATGTAACTTCCTTAAGAAAGAGAAAGTGGAAGGCACAGTCACATTTTCTTAAAAGGAAAATTAGGTGAAGAACGAGTACCTGTCATTGATGGAGAATTCTTCCATCCCTCTCCATGCCCTTCTACCCCCAATGAATTTTCTTCAGTCTGCACCAGTAAATTACGGGGCTGAAATATGTTTACGACCACACTGATTTCTTAATTTCACAACTTTTATCCCTCGGCAGCAACAAAATGTGTTTATGTTCAACTTTATTCACCACAGAAAGTCATTGTCCCATATTTTAACTGTAAAAACATATCCTGTATTTCATTATCCATAAATAATGCTATTTGTATCATTGCACAATGCAAGTCACAGACATGGGTTCAAGTTCCATTTTTTTTTTCTGGTCCACTTCCCTTCTGGGTAAAACAGAAAAGAACTGAAAATAGCATTCGGAATGACAGGCCTATAGAAACATTTTTGTTTTTGTTTTTAATTTGATGCAAATTTAAATAAGAAGGTATGTCCAATGGATTTCATTAAGGAAAAAAGGGAGACTGCAACTAATCTATGAGAGACATGGCACATTAATTTCTTTGTGTCATCAACTTTTCAGATAATAAACACAAATTTATACAAGAACAACCAGATTTCTCATTTTTACAAATAGTATTGTATTACTTCTCCACTCTTACTGAACCATGATTTTTGGTGGCCTCACATTGCGCCAATACCATTAATGTCTAGGTCTTAATTCTAGGTTGTTCCCTAAGGAGTTCTGAGATCCCCTCTGACTGTTACACTGGTCAGAAAGGAAGCGTTTCGTGGTGCCTCTCGCCACCATGGGAGGTCTCTACAAATCCTGACCTGGATTAACCAGAAGTGGAAGCCACTAGAGTCAAAATTCAAGTCTCCTATTATCTTAAGGGAAAAAAATGCTACTAAAATAATTTAGAAAACAATTTAGACACTTAAAAACCCATATAGTTTTTAAAAAGTAAAAAATAACATTCTTTCAATTTAGAGTTTGTGAAATTGGGGTATATGGGAGAAAGGAAAAAAGAGAATTTGATAAAAGAAGGAAATACAAGTAAAAGCAAAGGTAAATAACAGTAATAGCATCGACTAAACTCATGAAACTTACATAATAATTCCATAACTACTTTCACACTATAGTCTTTCATAGTTACAAAAGATGTTCATGTTAATTATAATTTTTCACAATATCTATGTACTGAAAATACAGATACAGAACCCTTAACATCACCGAAAATTAATATTTAACTAAAATTTGTTTTATTCCTTCTGAGTGCCAAGCTGCTTGATAGGGTTAAAAACCAGAGTGTAATTCTAAACGGCTGCTGCTTTATTTCTGTTCAGGTGAGGGTGCGGGTCTGCAGCCAGGTCTGATCAAAGGGCAGAGCTGACACCAGAACCCGAGTTCTCTCGCCTCAAATCTCAACTGGTTCTCCCACAATCACCACTATCTGTAGAACCTCTGGAACTCCCGGGGGCCATGGAATCTCGAGTTGCTCAGAAACTGTCACCCTCAGGCAAAGCTTGTTCAGGTCTCGGTACACACTGTTTATGGTCATCTACACACAGCAGGGGAGAAAGCGCACCCCTGGCACGAGCCAGCCAAGGACATTGAAACCCAACCAGCTTCTGCAGCTGGCTTAAATTTCGAGATGATTCTCTAGGGCAGTGGTTCTCAGAGTGTGATGCCTGGGCCAGCAGTATCAGGAACACAAGGAATTGTAGTAAGAAATGCACATTTCGAGGCCCCACCTCAGACCCAGGTAATAAGAAATGCTAGGATTCTAACAAGCCCTCCAGAAACCACATCCCCTAGAGTGTGGTTTTGATGCTCACTAAATTCTGAGAGCCACTTCTCCCTGGAGCTTCTCTGTGGTTGTATCTGAGCCAAATAAGTACAGAGAATCAAGCTCCCAGTGAATGATAGGTAGCACCTGCTGGACTGGCTGGCTTCGGCTTCTCCTTCCCTAGTATTAAACAATGGCACGCTCCTGTTCACCTCTAGGGGGCACCAAAATATTTTCTTGTACAGCCCACAGAGGCAACAAGAGTTTAGGCTCATTTTCCGTAGCCATGGCCTTGAGAAGTGCAAAGGGTCTCCATCGCAGCAGGCTGCTCTAAATATTATTTCTCAGCCAGTTAAAAATATATTATATTTTTCCAGTTAAATATTTACCTGTACATGGGAATAACGACCCTTATCTTTCATAATTATTGTGAAGATTAGGATGATATCTCTCAAATTAATGTCTGGCATAAATCTAGGTGTTCATTGAATAGAGGACAATATTTTTTTTCATGACTACTACTATTAATAGGTGAACATTTCTAAAATGTGTATTTTCAGTGTGAGTCTAGATTAGGTATTTGAATTAACTATTGCTAGAGAAGTAGTTTCTTGTAGGGAACCCTGGTTAGGGAGGGAATGAGGCTGTACTTTAAGAGTAAGAAGATCAAGCCCTGACCAACCTACAGTATTTCATTAGCAAAAGAGTGGAAATGGACACGACTGGTTTTACGATAATGATGTCCCACGGTACTCTTTTGGAGGGGCGGAGTCTGTTTTCCACTGCCAGAAAATAGCTTGTCAGAGGTTCAGGGAAATTAAAATAAAAAGTTTGAAACCTGGCTGTGCACATAAGTGGGAATTATTGGGGAGTGGGGAAGACAGATCTCTTAGATTTTCTGGCCTTAGCTTTTCTCATTTATATAATGTTGGGATTAGACTAGTTGAACCGTAAATCCTTCCCAGTTCTCCGTAATAATATAGCTATAGTTATTAAGTAATGTCTGCATTTCAAATACCAAGTAAGTTCTCTTAATTCACACAACTGTCCTGTGAGTTAGAGGTTATTTTTTAACTATAGGCTTATAGTTAAGAAACCTGGGACTCACGGGAATTTATTCAATTGGCCACGTTCATGTAGCTAGTAAGTAGCAAAGTAGGAATTAGTATTCTGATATGACGCCAAATCCTAGCTTATAAATATCATAATAAACTGTTTTTCAAGTTCTGTCATTTGAGTGCCCTATGCAGTGGCTTGTCCTCTATCTAATTAAAAGAATATTGTGGAGGTGAAGGTGGAGTAAAGTGACATTCAAACACTAAATATGTAAGATTCTAGGGCAAGAACAAAAAAATGTAAAAGAAATAGTTAATGCTCAATGATGCAGGTTAAAAAACTCATTAACATTTAAACGCCCGAGGGAAAATACACAGTGAAAATGTTAATAGTTTTATGAGGTTAAAATAAATTTGCAAGAATTTAACCATTGAGGAAGAGGAAATACAGTTATAGTTTTAAATTGACTAATCTTTTTACTTACTAAGTCTAATAGTGTGCTTTCGGACTCTGCACAGAAGAGAAAGATCTCTCTGTGTCATTTTAGAGGGAAAGGACGAGAGCCCCTCAACCCTTGGCAGGCTCCTTCTGCTGAGTTCAGAAAGGTTGACCTTTCTCCTGCAGGGTCATAATATCCTGCTAAAATTACAAAGAAATTCGCTGTAGTCTAACATAACTCAAAATAAACATTTGTAACTCCCCACGCTAAATATCATATATTTTAGATACAAATCAAACCTGGTAAACAGAGCAGTTCACAACCACCACTGAAAGATAGATTTAAAGTAAACACTTTCCTTATAGCCAAAAATCTGTTTTCTCGTACAAAGTGTCACCACATTAGTGTCTTAGCCCAAGAGTGGGCAAATATTTTCTGTAAAGGGCCAGATAATAAGTGCTTAGGCTTTGCAGGCCAATAGTCAAAGTCAAGGACATTATGTAGATGCTTAATATAATAAAGAAAGAAAACACATTTCCACAAACATTTTACTGATGTAATTAAAATATGACAGTTGATTATAATTTATTATAATACAGATCTACCAATGAGAATTATGAAATTCTGTTTGAGGCGGTAACAATTTATTTAATTAGGCTCCAAAGTGTTTCCTGTCATCAAATCAATTACTAAGTTTAATATGTAAAAACCATTTTTAGCTCACTAGTAAAGCACACACACGTGAGAATTCCAATTTGGCCTTGGTCCAAAGTGGTGGTTATCCAAGGTACGAGGTCATAGTTTCCTAAAGGGTAATGCTAAAATTCGAAGGAACGTTGTAAAATATGAGCTTGGTCCTCTAAAGGGACTGCTCTGTGACAAGCAGGAAATGTCCTCCTCAGAGCTATCTACCCCTCCACTTCTCTAACTCTGAACTGCAGCTCTGAAAAAGCATGTGAAAAAATTTAAATTCCTTTTATTTTGATATACAGCAAGTTAGTACCAGATACGCTGCCTGTCCATTTCTTGCATGTGCTTTCTATAGAACCAGGTGGTCCTGGTGTAGTATAAAATGAAGACACTAAGTAATATTTATTAAATATTTACTATATGCAGGTATTATTCCAAATGTTTTTGTACTCTTTCCTCATTTAATCCTCCTTGAAAACTGTGTTGTCTTGTAGTTGAGGGACAAAAGGTTGAATACCTTGCCTACATTAACTTCGGGATGAGGAAAATGAAACCAAGCAAGGTTGAATAACCTGTCCAAGTCACTCAGCTCAGAAAGGCTAGAGCCACGATCTTTCTCCAACCAGCCTTGGTCTGAAGAACTAGGCCTCTCACCAATTTATGGAGCAAAGGAAATGTATAATAATTAAGTTAAAACTATACACGTGAACTTATATAAACTATAAAATACTCAATTAATGTCATTTGCATTGTGGTTATTATTTCTAATCGAGGATGATGGACGCAAAAAAACAACATTAAAACATTTAGTGGAGACTCACTGAGGGGAATATAATCTGACAAGAGCCAACCCTCCTTATTCCCTTTCCATATTAATAGTATCACTTTACTTCTTCTTCATGACTTAAGGTACCGTCTCCTTAGTTACATAAGACAAAAGGAACAATTACCCACCAAAACATCATAGAAATGATACAACATATGAGACATGAATAAAAAGCAAGTTGATGAAAATTTAGGGAAAGGAAAACATTATGTAAAGAAGAATCTGTAAGTATAAACAAAGAAGTCTAACTTCTGAATAAATACAATATCTGAAAACCTAGAAATATCACTTTGTGTTTTGCTAACTAGTGGTATCTTCTTTTGTAAGAAATAATAACTTATAATGCTGTGTTCTTCATTGTGATCATAAGTGAAAATATTCCCATGTACGATTTTCTAAGCAATGTAATACAAAATAAAATGTGAATTCTAATGCCATTCAAAAAAGTATAGCAGAATAAAGTAACTTCCCAAAACTTATTCACCCATTCCCAATTGCTTTATTTTACACTATAGCTGTAAATCTCTGCAGGGTTACACCCACACCTCTTTGTGTGTGCGCGCATGCGCATGTGTGTGCATTTGTGCATGTGTGTATTTCACCGGTGTGTTCCTCTTCCTTCGGGTCTTAACCCAAGATTCTTAAAAATCTTCCTAATTTTAATTGTCTTATAACCTGCCGTATGTGGAAAATAATGGATTGTGTATTATTCGCCCTCAAAGAAGTTGTGCAGTTTAAATAATTTATCATACACAGCACTTGGAGACTGCGAGTTCTGGAGCGAGACGTTAGAGGCTCTCACACCCTCCCACCTCCCCTCCGAGTACAACTGAATGCCCCGGAAATAACATAATGGATGATGGTGAAAGGGCTCAAGGAGATGGAAAGAAGAGCGTGGATGCACAGTGGAGTTCAGGACCTGGGCATCGGCAACGCTGGGGTTTCCCGGGTTTCCTTTCTGTCTCACACAGTGGTGGGAAAAGGTCAGCTGAAGGGAGACCTGCTGGACAGCCCTAAGACCTGCTCCATACCTAGGGCAGCAGCCGGCTGAGATCCACCTGAAGGGCTTCTTTGAAGTCGCCAGAGACCAACCAATCCACTGTTGCACAATCACTGAGACACTGTCAGGCAAGGCGATCCACCCCCAGCGACATCACTGCAGCCCAGATTTCCCTGCCCTCCACTTAGTGGCGTAAGATACCCGCACTCGGAATCTTCCGGTTCTCCTCCCCACACTGGCAGAAGATGACCACATTTCTGTGTGACCACATTTCTGAACACCTCATCTCCTTGTCAAGTTGACATATGAAATTAACTATCACATTCCCCAGGTATTTGTACCTAATGGACTCAGGTGCTGGGCATCAGAATTTTTTAAGCTCCCACGTGATCTACTATGCAGCCAACATTAGGAACCACTAGACAAGAGAGCAGTCACCCTTGTAGGCACTGGGAGGCTGTGGAGGCCAATGTTGAGGTTTTCTACTTTAAGTGAACAAGGTCTATATTTTCCCCTCAACTTGTAACCATCTTGTATCAGCCTTTGCTACTATAAAACACAGTACAAGGAGAGAAAAGAAAATCTCTGTCTTCCTCCAATGTAGTGTCCATGGATGGACAGAGAAATAGGTCATGGGAAACTATCTATAAATCAACATGCCATTAATAACAAAAGGAGCCACATATGATAATATTATATATATGGTATATATATATTTCTGATACATACATATGATATTTTGATATTTATACTTTTTGCCTAATCAGAATATTTTTATTGATTTATAATGATAATATTTCAGGTAATTATCTGCTTGGTATGCCAAAATATAATATAATATAATATAATTATAATATAATATAATATTATTAAAATTTACTAATATTATTAAAATACTATCTAATGTTATTATCTAATATTAAAATAATCTAATATTATTAAAATTTTCACAGCAAAGAAATATGACTACAAACATTTTACTTTCCATCAGCTGTTATAGAAAGACATTTATTTTTATTTATAAGTTTAATCCTATCTGCTCAGGTAGGAAAATGAAGTACTTATAGTATGTAAAAATCTTTTAAAAAACAACTCTCGCCCTGGCTGGTATAGCTCAGTGGATTGAACGCAGGCCTGCGAACCAGGTTCGATTCCCAGTCAGGGCACACGCCTGGGTTGCAGGCCAGTTCCCAGCAGGGGACACAGGAGAGGCAACCATACATTGATGTTTCTCTCCCTCTCTCCTTCCCTTCCCCTCTAAACATAAATAAATAAAATAAAATAAATTAAAAAAACAAAAAACGAAACAAAAACAATTCTCTTCTAATCACATGTTAGATGTATTCATAAATTGAAGCCTGCTTAATTGGCAATTAAAAGCTGTAGGACAATGTTGTCTCTCTGCATTTAAGTTCCATTGTTTCAAGAAAGCAACCAGAAGATTTAGAGAAACTGCCAAGTGTCCTGGGGAGAGATGGGAAGTAAAACGCACATTAACTTCCATTATTCTGCCATCATTGTGTCATGGTTGTAACTGTAAATGCCGTAAGTGAAACAAAATACCTCAATTTTAAAAGTTAACCTGCTCTTCACTAGGAAAAGTGTCACGCTTTTCTAGGTTTGAACTTTATCATAGGACCAACACATTTCGAGGATAAACTTGATTCCAAAAATCATTCTTGATTCATAATGTTTCCTCAGCAGTCTAACCATTAAATGTTTAATTGTTTAATTTGGAAAATGCTTCATTTCTATTGAAGGAGCAATGTGTTTAACGTCACTATAACCATCAGGAAAGTCAGCATTATAATGTAATAAACAACCCCCATTCCTTTATTGCTCATAAAAATGAAACATATTTCTCACTCATCTTCTTGTGTGTTGGGGGTTGGCTATGAACTCTGATTTACGGTTTCTCTCTCTGGACCAAGGCTGACAAAGCAGCTACCTCAAATGTTGCTGGACATCAGTGAGTCTCACACTGCCATGAAAACTCCATTCTGAAAGTGACATCTCACTTCCATCATAACCCCCTGGCCATATCTGGTCACACAATTCATTTAACAAGTGAGAAAGCATGTATAGTACTCCACATGCTCACGATGCTGAAAGCTGAAAACATCTGATGGGCAACGTTATGAACTATGACTTTCTGTCCTTCAGGTTACCAGACACTGAACTCACTCTACCTCTCCCAGGCAAAATATACTTGATGGTTCCTCAAAGAAGTCAGTCCAAAAGTCCTATTTACCATGGCATCAAGTTCAAAGCCTAGGCTCTCTAAATATGATGTACAGTAGCAGAACAGAGCCCTAGGGTAACTGCATTAAACACTTCCATTTGCAAATGGGAAGAATAAGAGAGATGTAGTGAACACTAACCTGATCTACAACAATCCTGAAATCCCATCACTGAAGAGGTGGTGAGGATCCCCCTTGGGATGTGAGAACAGAAGAGAATTGTTCCTTAATTAGGCCCTGATTTTGCTGCCTGGCAGAGGAGTCTCAAGTCCATTACTTTTCTCCATGATCTGTGGCTCTGCCCTATTTGCCATCTGCAGAGGGCATTACATAAGAATTTCTTCCTTGTGGGCTGCATAGCTTTTGTGTTCTGTTGCATACCTACTAAAAGGGGGGGAGGATCAAGGGTCATTTTAAGCCTTTAACAATCTCAGACATTTATAATTTGGGCTTGCGTTTTCTCCAGTTGTACAATTTTCTTACTAATGTTCTAAGATTTTTTTAAATCTACATCAATATGTAGTAATAGCTGGCTACACTTTTTTACTAGACAGACTTGCAAAACCAGCTCTGCAGGTCTGCATCCCTATGAACTTCCCTCTCAGTACCGCCTTTGCTGTGCCCTGTAGGTATTGGCTTGTTGGGTGTTCATTTTTATTTGTTTCTGGATACTTTTTTTTCTTCCTCGATTGTTGACTCCTTATGTTCATAGCAGCATTATTTACAAGAGCCAAGTGTTGGAAACAGCCCAGTGCTCATTAGTAAATGAGTGGATTAAAAAACTGTGGTACATTTACACAATGGAATACTATGCAGCAGAAAGAAAGATAGAACTCCTACCTTTTGTGACAGCATGGATGGACCTAGAGAGTATTATGCTTAGTGAAATAAGCCAGTCGGTGAAAGACAAATACATATGATCTCACCTATAAAAAGAATCTAATAAACAAAATAAACTAATGAACAAAATAGAACCACAGGCATGGAAACATGGAACAGACTAACAGTGACCAGGGGAGAGCAGGGAAGGGGATGATGGGAGGAATGGGAAAAGACTAGTCAAAAAACATTTATGAATGACACATGGACATGGACAACGGTGTGGGAATGGACCTTGGAAGCAAGGGATGGGATGGGCAGAGGAGGTCAAGAGGGAAAAAACTGTGACAACTGTATTAGAATAACAACTAAAAAAATGATTTTAAAAAAACAGCATGGCAGAGGATGAAAGAAAGACTGAAGCCAGAAGTCCCAATGATCTCTCACCTCCAGCTCCTGCTAGGAGGCAGGCCAGTGTCCAAATCCAACTTTCTGTGTGACCAAGACACCAGCTAAGATCTAGTAAGTCAGCTGTCCAGTACTTTTCAATGAGCAATACCTCCATAAAACACATCTCTCGGGAAGTCTTGTTACTATGTCATGAAAGAAGTAATCCTGATACAAGAATAATTCCACTCTTAAAGACTTGTTCATTAAAAGCACATTTTAATGCATCTTAAGTAAAACGTGTTACTCTGGTATACTTTTAAAATATTCAACTTAGGGAAAGCAACTAGAAGAGATTTTTTAAATGTTTTTTAAATGTTTAAAACATGTTTTAAAAATGTGTTTATAGAATCATTTGGAGAAGGTAATCAGATGCTATTTCCATAACTACATACTCAGTGGACTGCTGGTTAAACTATTTGCAATGTTTAAGTAGTTCTCAACCTCTAAACTTAAAATTTCAAACTAAACCAGTATTTCTTGCTTAAGGAATAAAGTTTGATAATTTTGTAAAGCTGTCTTTAGGTTTGCATAGATTAAACACTGCAAGAGAATAGGATTGCTGGAGAGACAATTCATACCTACACCTGGTGGTATTTTCTCCACCGATGTCACCAAAGATATTCCTTGCCACTTCAGATAGAGAGCAGCATTTTACAGCCTTCTCCTGGAATAATGTCAAAATATTCCACTTGCATTTCTTGTTTACAAATAGTAAGGGAAAGGCAGTAATCTGTATCACTTGTAGAAGGGACATCTATAATGCAGTTCAGTTAACAATTATGTGTGTTTGGATTTCAAGTTCACGCAATTGGGGAAACACACTCAGGAATAGATGTGAATGTGGGATCTCAACCCTACTGTCTTGGGTCGTGAGTATTGAAGGCAGCAGTGGTGGTGCTAACAAGGTTCTGAGTAACCAGAGAGGATTCAGTAGCTATTTACAAATCCACCGCTCCAAATGTCTCTACTTACGTGTTTACTACAGTTGAAAAATCAGTCTTAAATTAGATTTGATATTCTCTCCTAGAGAAAGCAGATCATTGCTGAGCCTTGAAGATGGGTTCAGAGTGTCCTTCCAATGGTTCACTGTGTCCAACAGGTCCTAAGAGGTGCCTTCCTGCTGGCTACTTTCTAATATGCCTATCGTGACTCTTCTCAATGCTTTTTTTAAATGATTGCAGCACTCAGAGTGGGACTGTAGTAGTTCCTGTTGCTGCTGTAATAAATCACCACAAATTTGGTCACTTAAAACACACACACCCACACACCCACAATTTATTATCTTGTAGGTCTTGGAGTCAGGCATTCAGAGGTCCTAAAACGAGCTATACATAGGGCTGCTTTCCTTCTGGATGCTCTAGGAGAAAGTACCCTTGACATTTCTGGTTTCCAGAGGCCACCTGCATCCATTGGCTTGTAGTTTCTTCCTCCATGTTCAGAACTGGCGGTATAATGTCTTTAAATCTCTCTGGCTTCTTCTATCATCAAATTTCTTTCTCTGACTCAAACTCTCCTTCCTCCCTCCTCCCCTTATAAGGAATTTCAAGATTGTACTGGATGCACGAGATAATCTAGAATAATAGCCCTGTATCAAGATTCTTAATATAATCACATTTGCAAACTCCATTTTGATGTGTAAAGTAGTTTAGTCACAGGTTCCTATGATTAGGACATGGAAACACAGAGACATTCTGTCTAACACAAGGACCAAGACTCCAAGGATCATATATCCCCATTCCATTCCAATTGTTAAGTTAAAAAATTAAATATAGATATAGACATATGGAGAGGAAATAATAATCAAGTTTGCAGAAACCTGTTCCTAGCAACACACAAACAGCTTGTTATTGACTTAATAAAAATAATTGAAATTATATACATGATTTTTTATTATTAAAGATATGCTATAAACTTTAAGATTGTCCAGCATTTTTATTACAACTTATTTTGAAAATAAGTTCTTGGCTTCTATTGTCTTGGCTTTACCAGTATCACTTTTGTTGTAAATGTTCAGCCAGTTCTGTAGTGTATGGCAACATATATGTATATGTTTGGGGAGTATTCTTTCTGATAACTAAACCTTAAGAGTCGTATGTTCTGAAACCTAAATACTTATTTAAGTCGCAATAAGGTAATTTCGTAGCATATCAAATTATGGTAGCATAATTTGATATGTAGCATATTACCAAGAAAGGTAGCATATCACCAAGAAAAACTCAATTACAAGGAACTTAACTGAGGTTAAGGATACGTCTGTATTAGTGATAGAAGCATGAATGATTTATATTTAAGTTTCAGAACATACAACTCTTAAGGTTTAGTTATCAGAAAGAATACTCCCCAAACATATAAGTATATGTGGCCATACACTACAGAACTGGCTGAATGTTTACAAGAAAAGTGATACTGGTAAAGCCAAGACAATAGAATTTTTTTGTAAGAAAAGCAGGCGAAGGAGACCACCACCAAATCAGGTAACACTATGCCACCCTGATAACAAAGAATCTTTCCTGAGTTGTTCAGAAATATTCTGACATCTATGTGTATATGTGGCAGAAGCTCAGAAACTTTGTCAAGCATTTCTTGAAAGCCAGATTTCCTAGTAAAAAATTATTTTAGAGTATCTCAGAAATCTCTTTGGAATGAGCTAATCCAAATTATAAGGGTACAAAATACATATACACTCAATATCTCACTCAGTATTAGGTTACTAAAAAGTAGCCCTAAAATTTGTATGCAAGTATAGAATGTGAGCCATTTACACATCAAGCCCAGAAATTATTTGCCTTTTTGAGAGCAGGTTCAACCCACCATGAGGATCCTTGTATATTCCAATGTCATTGTCTTAAGAATCATCACTTTAGATACCACCCTTGTCTCCTGTTTCCATCAAACAATCTCCATTTGTCTAATTCCTTCTCATTTAGAAGAAATCATCTCAGGTATTTTTAGGTGCTTATTTTCTTGAAGACCCAGAGTACCCAATTCAGTGACCCCTCTTAGCATTGATGCCACGTCAGTCTGTTAGAGGGACATCCCCGTATCTCTCAGAGTAGCAGAACATGGCAGAAGTTTAACAGACACATAAAGAAGGAAAGGCATTAAGGAGGGATCAGTACCTACTATATTTCGCCATGTAAAATGCATACTTTTTTGCCCAAATTTTTGAAGAAAAAATAAGTATGAGCATTTACATGGGCAGTGCTAAAACCTGGGGGCACATTATATGTGGCAAAATACGGCACATTAAGTTCAGGACCATCATTTCAGTCATTCATTCATAAGTTTTTCATTGTGTACTACTTGCTCAGCAAGGCCCAAAGATAACTAAATTTAACACTTTGTCTACTCTACAGCTAGAGAGAAAAACTGAACATGCTAGGAAAACAACTGTGCTTACTGGGGCATCACTTTAAATTCATAACCATGACTTGCCAGGGACCCTGTTTATACCCTTTACTCTGTTTAGTCTGTCATGGTCCAGATGACTAGTTCACAGATTCTATTCTCTCTTTAGCCCATCATCATCCCCCCAATTTCTCACTTCAAGATGATCATTACACTGAAAAATAAAAACAATCACAGAGAACTGCAAACAACCCTGGGACCATGTCCACCCAACCTCCAGCTCTATCCATGTACCATGTTCCTCATTTGCACTATGCAAAAACCACTTTTTAAAGCATTTTTCTTTTAAGATTTTATTTATTTTCAGAGAGGGGAAGGAAGGGAGAAAGAGAGGGAGAGAAACATCAATGTGTGGTTGCCTCTTGCACGCCTCCTACTGGGGACCTGGCCTGCCCCCCAGGCATGTGCTCTGACTGGGAATCAAACCAGCAACACTTTGGTTTGCAGGCTGGAGCTCAATCCACTGAGCCACACCAGCCAGGNATCACAGAGAACTGCAAACAACCCTGGAACCATGTCCACCCAACCTCCAGCTCTATCCATGTACCATGTTCCTCATTTGCACTATGCAAAAACTACTTTTTAAAGCATTTTTCTCTTAAGATTTTATTTATTTTCAGAGAGGGGAAGAAAGGGAGAAAGAGAGGGAGAGAAACATCAATGTGTGGTTGCCTCTTGCACGCCTCCTACTGGGGACCTGGCCTGCCCCCCAGGCATGTGCTCTGACTGGGAATCGAACCGGCAACACTTTGGTTTGCAGGCTGGAGCTCAATCCACTGAGCCACACCAGCCAGGGCAGGAACTGCTTTCAAGTGAGGCTAATTCCTCCACTTCTACTCCAGGCACCATCCTTTTGCACCTACTCAAGAATATAGCTCCAGTAATCCCCCTCTCTTTCCAGCATTATCATTTTATTGCCTTTTAACTGGAGTATTGCCACCAGCACACAAACATATTGTACTTTCTCTCATGTAAACAAAGACAAATAAACTAACAGGAAAAAAGGAGAAACCCTGGTTTGACCTCATACTGCTGTCCAGCTGTTTCCCTTTAAAGCAAAACTCTTGAAAGATTAGTCTAGGCTCTCTGTCTTCAGTTCCTCGCCTCCCGTTTCCTCTTAAACACAGTGCAATTAGGCTTTTTTTGCCGACAACTTTCCCAAAGAGCTTTTGTCGAGGTTACCTATGATCACTAGTTGCTAAATTCAGTGTTGCAGTTTCAGTCTTCATTTTAGCTAAACTCTCAGTGTATTATGTGTTGACAGAGCTAAGCGTGCCCTCCTCAGAGAAATGCCATTTTTATGCATTGCTTCCAGTTTTCCTTCTGTTGTATTGGCAGTTCAGTGTCATGCTCCTTGGCTGTGGCCTCTAGACCAGTTTACCTTTTTTTTTTGTCTGTGCGTGTACCTCCTGCCCATTTTTTTTGTTGACAACTAAATATTTTCATCCTAAGTTTAAATAGTTACACAGTTACAAGTGCCAGCATGTTTTAAACACAATCATTACACATAAAACTATGACATCACACTGATAAATCTATCTAATGAAATCATGAAACTATAGCAGATTGATGCATGGCTTTATTCATTTTTAGTACACGAACGCAGTTTCCTTTAGCAGAAGGAAATTACATGCTATTCCCTTTTCTCCTGAGACAATTCTTTTTATTGCATTCCTATCACAGAATTTTATTCTGGTGTCACTTTAAGCCATTATTTTGTGAAATACACCTTTAGAAAAATTCACCAGACCATGATGTAGAGCTTCATCATTGATCACAATGCGGACTTGTAGCCGCCATTCAGGAGACAGAGCACCAACAGCAACAGGGAGCCTCCCCTCTCTCCCTCTCCCACATGACCACTTGTATTTCTCTGTGCTTTGTATGGAGATTTCTCTTTTAGTTCACGCATCCATCAGTGCATGTGAGCTATCACTCTGTTCCATGTACAGTCCACCCTGCCATTGTTACATGCACGCTTTCTGAGGGACTTCACGCACATAGCTGAAAATAGCAGAGGCTTCCTTATGCAAAGGAAACCTGGTTCTTTGATCATCTTTCAAACTGTATGTCCCCAATTTAAATGATTCATCATCACAAGTTACTTTTGATAATATTTTAGGTAATTACTGTATTAAAGTCATCCAGTTTTTTGGCGACAGCATTGGAAACCCCACGATGATGTGCATAAAATGTGTTCTCGGTCATTAGATTTCAATTAGAAACTCATGCTTTCACATTTCTCCTTGTCCACACTCTAAGTTATTAACACCTGGGCAATGCAACATAGGAAGATTCACAATGTGTGAGAAGTATATCATTTGTTTGTAAAGTGCATAAAGGTAAAGTATTTTGAAAGGAAAGATGGGAAATAAGAACATACAAAAGCTCGTCTGAAAGGTTTCTTGTCAATCAATTCCAGATATAATTAGTTGTATCACTGTTGAGAACACAAAAATTGATTTTCCCAAAACTATTCCAGCCTAATAGTCTTTAGAAAGTCTTATGGGCATTCCCAGGGCACACATAGTCCAGTCAGAAATCCCAGTTTACACAGTTTTCAAAGTTTCTCCTTGTACCATTTCTCTTTCTTATTGTATTAATTTATCCATTCTAATGACATGGCTTTAAGAGCCTCTCTCTCTCTCTCTCTCTCTCTCTCTCACACACACACACACACACAGTTTGGTCTCCCATGTCTACATCTCCAGCCCAGACATCACTCTTAACTCCAGATGGTTGTATAAACCTGATAGTTGATCTATCCACTCAGGAGTCTAATAGATATCTCAAAATAAGTATTTCCAAACCTGAAACTCTGATGCTTATTCACAATCTGAACCCTGTCTCCATTTAGTTTTCACTCTCTCAGCAAGGAGAAAATCCATCACTCAAGTCACTCAGGCTAAATAGTTCTTGCTCTCCCTTGAACACACTAGGCACACTTACTTTTATGGCTGCATCTTTGGGTTTGTTTCCTGCATACAGAGCCTGCTTCCCTCAGAGGACTCCATGCCCTGCTCCTATACTCCTTTCTACTTCTCTGCTAAATGACCCCTGTGTTTCTGATGCTTCTGCTCACTATCGTCAATATGACAAGTCCTCTCTCACCTACCTACTGCATACACCCTCCATTCTTGAGTTTATCTCTCTAGGGCACTTATCATTTGACATTCTATGGATTTGACTTGCGTATTTATTTGTTCTATATCTCTTCCCACTAGAACATAAGCTTTATGAAACCAGGAATTCTGATTGTTTTACATTTTATTTTACATCCCAGCCCTTAGAAAAGTGTCTTGGACATGGCAGCCACTCAGAAAATATTTGAGGGTAGGAGGTGGGGGTGGCTGGGTGGGGGAGGGTGATGTTGGGGTGAATGGAGGCAACTGCACTTGGACAACAATAAAAATCAGTAAATAAATAAGTAGATCAGTAAATAAATAAATAAATAGTATTCAGCATTAAAAAAGAATACAGAAATTAATCATGAAACAGACATTAACAAAATAACTTAAGTTCTCTAAAATAAGCTTGACTTTAAGGTTAAGCCGAGCACAATGCTGATGAAAAGGATACGAGTAATGTAACAGAAACAGAATTTACATTACAAGAACTCCCTGCCAAAAAGAAAAACTGATACATACCATCACAGAAAGACATGGGCACCAAATCCATTTGAGTTACCTCTGACTGAGAAAATGTGAGTATTTATGGAGCATTGACAGCAGGGTTTGTACCACTGACTACACTCAGGGGAACAAGAGTGAAGTTCGTAGTGTTGGGTGTGTAAATTCTTATACGATGACTTTAAGAACTTCCATCATTTATTAGTAACATTGCATACTGGAGCGATTGAATCAGAAAAGGTTAACTGGCAGTAATGTTGAAATAAATTTACCTCTACTTTTTTCGAATTTCAGGGTCAATTCTAGTTTTCTAAATATGAGCAATGATGCAAAGAATTGTAGGAAAGAACACAGTGCCAAAGATGGAATATCCACTCATCAGTCTGAAAAAGATCTGGCATGAAAATTTATTTCAAATGTGGAAATTAGACTGTCTCAATTTTTAGAGTAAGAGCTCTTCAGAGAAATTACCTTATTGCATTGCAAACTTTCACTTCATTCTTCATGTCAACTAAACTGGCATTTGAATATTTGATTAGTGAGAGAAGTTGGTATGTTTTGGAATCAAGCATTTTCTTCTGTTGTGTAGTTTCCTGGTGCAGACTTCGAAGCCCTGGAAATTTTCTCGGTGTGTGTTTGCATCATTGTGACAACCTTCTTTTATCTGGTTTCAGTGGTGCATTGCAGGGCTTGGGCTTAATAAAGGCCGAATTCACTTCCCATCAAGATGCAGCCGTAGAATCAATATGTAAGTGGTGACTCACTCCCATAAGCGAAGCAGGATTTTATAATTTTGCACAGATTTCCATAGAAAATCACTCATGCTTTATTGTGTATATAATCAATTGCTATGAAATTGGCATAGAACGTCCCTCCCCCGACCCCGCCAAGCTGCCTGGTATATTTCTGAATTTTGGCAGTGCTTCATTCTTCTGAACATGCAAGTAATTTGTAGCATGTTCATCATGCTACTGCCTATAAGAAAGGTCAGTAAGTAGGTCCACCTCCTGAAAACTGATGATCACCGTCCTCTGGGTACACAAGGTCTTCAGAATGCATTGGTACACTTTGCATAAATACGGGAGCTAGAAATTTGTCAGTCTTTTAAAGATTGTTTGTTGTATGTCTCTTTCCACTAGAATTTAGCTTCATGGAATCTGGACTTCTGCTTGGTTCCTTTTATTCTATATTCCCAGCACCTAGAAAAGTAACTCGGATATGGTTAAAATGAATTAATTCTTTGGTTGAGATCAAATTTTCAAACTTTGTGTAGACATATGGAGTAGATAATTTTAGTGTCTGTGATCCACCTATGGGCCAGCTAATTTTATATATCAAATACAAGAGTGGTTTTTTTCAACCCCCCCCAAACCATTAAAGGCATTATTGTATAACTTCTCTTAAAGTGTCCTGCTGAAAATTTACTTTTGCAAAATATGTTCTCATCTCTATTTAAAGTTTGGTATTCTGAGCCTCTGGTTCAGAAAATTCTACACTTTTCTTCTTCATGCGAAGATTCTTTTTAAAAAAAATAGCCTTATAAATAAAATATAAATGTACATCCTCAAAATTATGTTTACTAAGCCAAAATGACATTGGTGAATTATGTTTAATTTTAGCTGAGGGAAAACTTACATAACATCCATGAAATTGAATTGGCTCTTTTGTTGAGGAATGTTTATCTTAATTCTGAAAACATTGAACAAATAACTATCCCACCTAACGTTTAACAAATAAATCCCTTTCATTACTGACCATTCAAATAAGAGGACTAATTCATTTGCTAATTGCCTTTGCAACTGGAGTCCTTGTACTTTTCAGGGGTTCTCTGGAAATCACAATTTTTCTTTCCCACGGTCCTACTTTTAATAAGCACGACTTATTTTTATAAATCTAATGTAAATTCATCTCACCTTTTTGTATGTGTGAATACAGTAGCAGCATCAGACAGTAAACAAGACAAAAACCTTCTTTCATATGTATAGACTTTCATCTATCTCTAAAATGTTCTTTAATTATTTGCTTAGTTAAAGTAATATCATAATGAGATCCTCACTGGGTTGAATTCTCCTACAATTTAAATTATTTTGATATTAAATGTTGGATTTCCATCCTGACAATGTAACTGATGAAATATTTTAAAATCTCCTCCCACTATAAAACCCATAACACTGGCAGGGGTTCACGCAGTTCCTTCTGTCTGCTTTGCACTAGGGGAGTCATTAACACCACAGTTAATCTCTGAGGGTTTTAGCTTCTGCAGGTTCCAGCCAGGGAGCAAAGGAGCGTGGTCTCTCCTCCCCAGTTCACAACCCTGACTGCTGCCTTCTGGATTTGAGTAAGCTTCTTTGAGAGAGTCTACAATATATTGAAAAAGGCTATCTTGTGTTTGGAATTAAAAAAAAAAAATCGGGCTAGGGAGAAAACGTCTCTCTGCGTGCAGATCTCTTCTTTGGTGTGGTCATAGTGGTCTCCCTTGGGCTGTTGGTCTGTGTTGGCCAAAGGGTTCCAAGCATCTTCTGTGTTGGGTGCTCCCGGGCCCAGCCCAGACTCCTGTAGGGACCAAGGTGCTTGTACTCCAGCTGGTGGGTGCATTGCTTGCTGCAGGCTCACAGCCCTAGGCCCAAAGTAGCCTACACCCCTCACCCGCCATAGATAGACCTCTCTCCAAGGACAGCCCATACCTACCCAATGACTGATCTATAGTTTCTGAAGGATCAGCCCAGCTTCAAAGCTTCCCAAGATGTAGGCTGAAACCCTCATTGCAGCTACTTTGAGCTTCCCCTTCTCTTTCTCCCCAGTCCCACTGCTCTCATTGCTCCACAGGGTGCAATGAGTACAGGCAAGCCTCCACTCTCTACCAAAGTTCCATCTCTCTAATGAGCGACCACATCTTCAAAAGTCACACTTCCGGCTCGTTACCTGTACTTGTCATAATCTTGAAAACCCAGTGAAATATTCCTATGTGTTTCAGTTTATGTGAATTACCTATTTCAATCTCACCACCCTATGAAGAAGGCATTGCTCTTGTTCCTAATGCACAGGTGAGGAAACAGGGACTTACAGGGGTAGAGTAGCCTGTCCATTTTCCACTTACTACATCCAGTCTGCTCTTCTACTGAGAGATGAACCAAGAGAGTAAAGCGCAGTCCCCGGTGTTCTTTCCTCAAATATTTCAAAAAGCCCACAGATGCTGCATGTGATTACGTTTAATCCAGTGCAAATAAAGGAACTCCAAGTAGAGGTTCTCATTACTCATGCAGAAAACTCTTGACTATAAACCTTTTCCCTGAAATAAGGATGGCTATGATGTTATGCCAGAAATTTTTAATACTTAACTGCCATTCTGCATTGTTTTCTTGGACAGAACAATGTGAGGCTGCCTTTCAATCTGTCTCCATCTATAACACGCTAGTCAAAAATCCTTGACATTTGTGTCTGATGCTGTTCCTCCATCTCATTGCTGATTAAAACGTCCTACACCTTTACCCTCTTTGATCTTTGTGTTCAGTTTCTCAGGAGGGTGACATATGGTTTGAAGCTGTAATTTAAACTTTTATATTTGTGAGCTACCTGGCTTTTATCATATACTGCAAATTTGCAAGCATTTTTCCTGTCATTAGTTATTTGAAGATAAAAATTCTTATATTAATTAATTAATCTTGCCCTATTAGTGAACTAGGTTTTTTTTTAAACATTCTAATGATATGGTACATATATTTACAGATATATTTAATTTTCATTACTTTAATTTACTTAGGCCACTAGAAATGGGATTACTGCATTAAACATTACAAATCCTTTGACATGTTTGATAAGTGATATTAAATTTTTCAGAGTTTTTTTTCTTTTTGCCAATTTAAATTCAATTTTACCACAAATATATAGAAATGGCTTTGCTAGGAAAAAAATAGATCAATTTGACCTATTCAAGTGTTATGTTTAAAAGTTTCTATTTAGTGTTTGACTCATATAATGCTTTTAACACTTGAAAATATACACATTTTGTGTGTCATTGTTTTGTCCAGTGTATGTTCTGCTTTGTAGTTTGCTTTTGGTGTGGATTTTGATGAGAATTTCTCTGTTTTCTTTCACTGAACCAGATTTGGTTCTAGTGAAGTAATATACTTTTTGATCATTATAACTTTAGAGGACATCTAAATATGTTGGAGATCAATTAACACTCATCTTCTTAAATTATTGACAATAATTCCCTACATTTTAAACTTCCAGATAAGCTTCAAATCATTATTATTAGTTGTCATATTAAAAATAACCAACTCATTAAATCCTGCTGCATATCACTAATAAAATAAAAAGAAGTAGACAAAATCCTTGTTATCATCAATGAAGGGTATTAATTAATGCAATAGGAGGATATTAATTATTGTATGAAGACATTTTATTTTTTTTTAACATTTTATTTATTTATCTTAGAGGGGAAGGGAAGGAGAGAGGAAGGAAGCATCAATGTATGGTTGCTTCTTGTGCATCCCCTGCAGGGAACTGGCCCCTGCCGGAAACTGGCCTGCAACCCAAGCATGTGCCCTGACTGGGAATCGAACCAGGATCGTCTGGTTTGCAGGCCCGCGCTCAATCCACTGAGCTACACCAGCCAGGGTATATGAAGACATTTTAAAAGGTACATTGAAAATCATTTATATAAGGTGTTTACAGGTCATGACGAAATGATTCTACAAAGGCAGGTACCTGGTATTGGTGGTGAGGGAGGGATTAGACAGGAAGGGAAAGAACTAATTATGAATTGCCTTGAAAGACAGAAAGGAAGTTTGATTGGAAGATAATAGGAAGCATTTACTGTGAACAAGTGAGTTGTGTTTTGAAATTAACACTTAATAAGGATAAGAACTAACATGTCCTCATATTATGCCAGGAACTCTTCCAACTTCTTTACAAACCATTCAACCCATGCAAAAACTCGATGTGGTTAATGCTACTCTAAATGTCATTCTACATGTGGGGAAATGGATAGATAAAAGAATCAAGTAATATTCTCACTGTTACATAGCTAAAAGTGGCAATACACCTGGCCCTGTTAATTTATACTTAAGAGTAGCACATGCTTACTCTTTTCTTTCCATCATCACCACCAAACCAAACAAGAACAACAAAAACCAAACATGCAAATCTGTTACAAGAATTTTTTTAAAGATTTTATTTATTTATGTATTTTTAGAGGGGAAGGAGAGAGGGAGAGAAACATCAATGTATGGTTGCCTTTTGTGCATCCCCTGCTGGGAGTTGGCCTGCAGGGAACTAGCCTGCAACCTAGGCATGTGCCCTGACTGGGAATCTAACCGCTATCCTCTGGTTCGCAGGCCCGTGCTCAATCCACAGAGCTACACCAGCCAGGGCAAGAATATTTTTTCTAAAAGTATTTTTCCCAGATCATTTTTTTTTCTCAAGACTTTCCATAGAATACAGTAGGGGCAGCCTAAATATAAGAGCTCACTTGAGAAATCATCAGAGTCATAGAAGTTTACATTGCCCTGGCTATGTTTAAAAGGAGAAAGACGAGCAAAAACAAACCCATACTGCTCGATTCTGTGTGATACAAGGGTACAGCTTCTGACACTGAACCCAGTACTTAAGTTAAACCATTTCACAGGTGTATCTATATAGTCTCTCTTGTTTCTTATAGAACATCTTTGTACTTGTAAACAAAGCTCAAAATCAGACTTTATAGAATCTTTTAAAGCAGTCTTGAAAAAATTTACTTCATCATGACTGTTTCTTGGAGAGGCTTTACTTTTTTTATAATCTATATAATTCACATTATTATTATTTAAACGTGCTGACTGTCTTAGGGAAATCTCTCAGGAGGCAAATAATGCTTTGAAAATGTGCTGACTAAAAGAAAATTTCTAGGAAATAAATAGCTACTGTCAAAAGCATTATAAAACTGCTAATAATGAGGGAGTGAGGGACAAGTTTCACCTTATAGCAATTGTCTTTTACATCTGTATTCGGCATAATTAGTAATGCTGATTTTTCTTTTGAATAGAATTCAGTAATAAAATGAAATTGCTGTACTCTCAATGATCAATAAATAGCTACTTACTATAAAAGAGTGCAGATGAGGTCTACTCAAGAGAGCCATATAATGCTGTGTACCGGCCCAAAAATAAGACATGAAAATGATATGTTTCACAGGGATTTACAAATTAGAATAAGTATTCGTTCCTATTCACACAAAATGATGATGTGAGAAAGTTTTGCGAAACTCATTTGGAGACTAGAGCTGACACAATCTTTGAAATTGAGGGTGTCACAGCATTTCCCGAAAACTCTCAGCATTGCTTTTCTAATTCCGTAGGTCATACTTCAATTTGTTGTCAACCTCTCTTTCAGTTCTGACCTCGATAAATCAGCCCTCACCTGTTGCTCCCTCACTGTCTTGGGGCTCTTCAGGTCTTTCCCCATTACCAGTCTCACCCATGATCAAAACACCTGATCACCACTGCCAATCTAGAGATAGCCTTTCTTTTTCCTCTGTCTTATTTCAAATACACAAACCCAGCTGCTGACATGAACTCCTTTTGCTTATTCTGCTCTCTGCCCTCCCCCCCTTGGACAGATATATATATAGGCAGCTGCCGCATTAGGAGCACGGGCTAGAAGTCAGACTGTGTAGGTCTGTTCTCGATTCTGCTGCTTGTTATCCCTACATGCCTGAACAATTTATTTAGCCTCTTTAGTCTTCAGTTTCCTCGTTGATAGAGCATAAAAATAATTAAGCCACCTCCATGGAGTTATTTTGAGATTTAAAGGGGATCATTTATAGCAATGGTGTTAAGTGCTTCTAGAGAAAAGTAAATGGTGCCATGAGAGCTTAGAACAGGGATTTAACCTAGTAAAGTAAGTCAGGGGAGGAAGCCAGGAAATGGGCTTTTTCCGAGGAAAACCGAAGAATGATTTCATATTAAACGTGGCCGAAAAGGAGGAACATTAAAAGCTGAGGCCATGTGTTGAGTGGAATCAGGATGAGTATAAATGGAGATGGAAGGTCAGTGAGCCTGGTGCAAAAAGAGCAAGGTGAGGCCGCCATGGTAGATGGAGGACAGCTAATAAAGGGACACTCTGTGGACTCTGCGAGCAGCTGGCCACATTATCAGATTTAATGTGACAAGTGTTGCAGAGGGGCCTGATTGGTGGACAGTAGACACATTAAGCTATTTTAATCATCCCATTCAGGAGAAAGATAGTGGGAACTTGCACTAGAATTGTGGCAGTAGAGGTGGAGAAGTGAGTGGAGTGAATGTGAACGGATTTCAGAGACAACTAGGAAATAAAATTGCCAGAACTGGGGATGAATTTATGGGGGAAGGATGAGCGAGGAAGAAGGTACTGTGTGGTTGACTCAGGTTCCTAATTTGTAGAACAAGAGAGAGCTGACCCAGGATGGAAGGCCACATGTTTGTTTTGGAATAATTTGAATTTCAGGTACCCAAAGGACTTAAGGAGTCTTTTTGTTAATTCACTGTTTTTTAAGACTTAATGATAAACTTTAGACTTTTAAGTCCAGAGTTCAATGATTTTTACCAATTCCAAATATTTCTACTCTTTTCCTGTCCAAAGTTTCCCTCAAGCTAATCACATCACTATCCTAAACCATTTGCATGCTAATTTGCATTTACATAGCTTTATACAATCCTTCTTTCCTCATTTTATGAGTCTTTCCTCCTATCTATATTATATAATGCCTTAGATCAGGAATTGAGACTTCTACTCTTTTATATTTGTTCTTTATTTCATAGACAACTTTCAAAGTTACTGAAACCAAAAACAATGCTTTGTTGTACAATCCAATTTTTCAAGCTGGGTGGGAAGAATGGGAAAACGGTTGACTAATGCATGATTTCTTCACTGTCTTAAAGCCACAGAAATATTCCAGCACAGTTCCATCTCCGTTTTCCTCCCTTGTATCCCTCTCAGCAGGTGGGATTCTTTCAGATATGCCAGAAGGCCCCAAGTCAACCTGCAGCGGAATGAGCATGAGTGTTGGCCCCACACAGGTTTTATTTATCCCTGACTGTGTGACCTAGGACATATGTATCACTTAACCTCTCTGAGTCAGAATCTCCTTGGTTTAAAAATGGAAATATTAATACCAATCCACACATTCATTCATAGTCTAACTTGCGTCTTCAGAGCCCAGCTTCATTATATATCCAGATATAAGCTAGTAACCTATATAAACACATTCAGTATCTAAATATGCATTTCCAGTTGAACTTGATACTGTTTCCTTATGTTAGTGTGTGCAAAAACTAAAATTCTAAAGTTTATTGAAGATGTTGAGAGAGAACATTAAAATGCAATAACTGTTTTAAAACCTTCTATGGAGCTCAAATAGACACTTTTAACACCAAAACAGTCTAGAACGGGAAAGTGACAAATACATTAGGACACCCACAGAGAAACCTGTTTTCACTTTGGAGTAAATATTTTTTTTTCTCACAAAAAGTTCACTGCCTTGAATTGTGCAAAACTGCCAGATTTAGAGGAAGTTAAGCAATATCTGTATGCAATTAAAAATAAATTAGTCATAGCTGTGATAAAGGGACTTTCCAACTAACTGCATGTGAGATCAGAAAAATTAACACTGAACTGTCACTTAAAAGTAAAAAAGTACTTATATCATTTTAAACATGAGCTTTAGAATCCAGTGAGAATATAGCGGACGGTTTACTCTTTTTTAAAATATGCCCCCTTCGATTTATACCAAATTAACCAACTCATAAATTTAAAAATTCCATGTTCAGATTACAGGATCACCAAAACTGGAAAGTCTAGAACATTTTTAACTAACTATATCAAGCTTTTAATGCTTTACTGACAAGACAATAAAATGATCCAAACAAAATTTCTTTAACCTTACAAGGAGTAATTCCCCCTGTATTAATTGCATTAATGTTCTTTTCCGAGTATACTTTATAGGAGAATTTTAAAGGGTGAGAATTAGATTTTAATTTGGAGAAGCAGCCAAATTTATCAATGGGAAAATTTTGTTGAAATCCAAGAGATTTTAAAGGAGCCCCGCTTGTGGGGTTTAATCCTCAGTAAGGCAGTTTGGGGTTTATCTCCAGACGGAGCTGACGGAGGTCTGGCTGCACCGCGATACCTTGGTTATCGGAACGCTGGCAAGGCCTGTCCTCCTTGACTGCCATGCTCTTCTGAAGAAACATCACCCTGGAGCGAACCATCGAGTTTCCGGTGCTGCCCCAGCCCCTCAAGGCCTTGTCGGGGGAGCCAACTGCCAGATCCAGCTCATTCTCCCTTTGCCTTTCTCTGAACCTCACTCCTCTGAAGTACTGCCCGCGCTTCTGTTCAGCGGTTGGGAACTCCACCCGGGAGGTCTCTCCGCTGCCGCCGCTGGAGACACCGTGGGGTCACCGTGGAGACCTCGGGGTGGAAGTCTGATGGTGGCAATTCGCGTCCTGGTTGCAGCACGTTCTTGGGGAACACTCATATCGGGCCGCAGTTTCTCTCTCCTTGTTAAACGGGCGAATGACAGTAAGAGAACCAAAGCTGCAGGGCAGCTGAGCGGAGAAGACTGCTTAATGCAGACAGGGTGTGAGCTTAATCCACACCGGATGACTTACTCAGGTGTGTTCTCTGAGGAAGCCTTGTTCTCCTGACCTTGTTACTTATCTCCTCCCCCAAATGCACTTGGGCTGAGGGTCATCTCCCCTGGCTCTCTCGGCCTAATAAAATAACCGAAAGTAAAGTATCGCCACGTTTCCTCTAACATTTTCACTCGAAAACTCCATCTCAGTACGAATGTAACCTAATCTATGAGGCCTTTCCAAACCATTTTAGAACATTTCTGGCTTTATCTGGTTATGTCTTCATTAACTGTTGCCTATGCCTGCAATTTTCAACCGTTTTCATCTCAGAGGAAGCATAAACTAGTTACCAAAATTCTACAGCTCACCAAAAAACCTATTTTTGGCAATTTGACCCCCCAAAAAGTATAATTTTGATTCATTCATCCCAGATGACTATTGTTGTGCTGGTGGTTCTCATTGTTTTAATTTGACAATCTAAGAGAAAGAGGTCAGGGCCATCGTCATCGTCATCACTGTTACTATTACCAACGATGAGAGAAAAGCATTGTAATTACAATTACATAGTACATTATTTGGGGTTTATTTTTACTTTAGGTCAACAATTTGGCAATCTTTATCTATGAAGGTTTTTAAAATATGGGTTAAGTTTTCCCCAATAAATTTTTAAAAGTAATTTTTAACTTTTTGTAAGTTTCCAATTAAAATGTCCTGTCATCTCTTGCTGACCAGGGCCACAGGGATCCACCCAATGACTGCCGAGAGGACTCTGGGGACCAGACGGGGCAGAATTCAGCGGTCCCTCTGATCACAGCAGAGACAGAGGCGGGCTTGGCCTCTGTGAGAGCATGGACGTGTTATAGTTATGGACGGTTGTGAGCATGCACTTAATATTTTTCTGTTAAAGAAAGGAAAAAAATATTATGATATGGTTAATGAAGTTAACCAGATAAAAATCATTTTCAACCTGACAGATAGGTATTACCAAATTTAATTAAAGATAAAAATTTGCCCCACAGGCCTCAGAGTCTGGGAGACCATTGACATTTTTAGCACGTGATTTGGTTAACAATGTAGATACACAATGGAAAAAATACCAACCGCATGATTCTGTTATGCAAAACCTGAAATATTAGAGTTTTATCCTGTTTATCAATGCAGTCCTCCTTAATTATAATAAAGCTAGTTTGGGGGTTAAGTTAATATGTATTTAGTGTTATAACATTTATGTATATATAAAGTTTGCCAACATTAAATGCTAAAACAAGGTTATGTCTCTCAAAATAATTAAAATACTTTATCCGGCATAAACAGATATTGTGATTAGTGGAAACATTTTAAAACGTATTTGTAGTTAAAAATATTGGCCTTTGTACAATGGTGTTGCTGAAACAGCATTTTTCAGAGTTCTGTTTCAAAACGGTTAACCATGCTTATGCATTTACTTCTTACTCACAAAAATCATTATGCAAGGAGCCTAAAAATAAGACTATATTTATCACGCCTTTGGAAGCACAGGAGTTCCATCAAGACTAGCGATCTTTGAAAAACTGTTGGCAAGTATCAAGCAGACGGAGACACAGGAGAGGTCTGTCTGTTAGGCAGGCGGGTAGATTTCCTCACCGCAAGATCTGGAAAATAAGAACCCAAGCTTGGAATAATTAGGAAGGGAGGTGAGAGGTAGCCAGCTGGGTGATGTGAGGTGACTACCATATGTCAGAGATCTTCGCACTCCTGTGACTGGCCACAGCAGACTTCTTCAAAACTCTCTTGATGTACAAGAAACATGGAGGGAGAAACAGCCACCTCCACTTGCAATACTAAGGGATTTTCCTTAAGGCATGGGTTCATAATAACGTTTACCTTTCCATTTGAAAATGCAACTCAGAGTTAACTCGTGGCTACCTTACAAGCTGGAGTAGGACAGAAATCTGTCACCTGCTTTAGTGGCTGGATAGGACCGGCTAGAAAAGCAGAAATACATCTGTCCCTATGCTGGTGGCCCTCCGGATCCCCAGTACGTCACAATCAAACCACAGAAAATATGAACATTGGCCATCTCTTTTTCAGGGGAAGACAACTTAAACATGATCTCTGAAAAATAAGCCACAAGTCATACTACTAGGCCAACACAGACCTCTTGTTTAAGAACATGCAGAGAGAAATCACTAGGGATCGGCAAGGACTCTGTGATCTAACAAAAGGTAGTGTAGAAGAATTGGTACAAATGCATTTCTGAAAAGTAGACCTACTATATAAAAGAGGAAAGAAACCCCAAAGTTCTCTCACTTCTTTTTCACAAGAAAATTTGAGAGTCTGAATGTATTGTATAATATGGGACAATATGAAATTAGAAACTTGTATTCCTGGGAAAAAACATTATTACTAAATTTTATAAAGCACAACTCAGACAAATAAGGAAATGTATTATAAGTGACACTCTCGATTAGAGAATTAAGAAATCAGCTAATGAAATTCTCCTGGAAGACAATACAGCCCTGGCTAGTATGGCTCAGTGGGCTGAATGCTGGCCTGCAAATCAAAGGGTCACCAGTTCAATTCCCAGTCAGGGCACATGCCTGGGTTTCGGGCCAGATCCCCAGTAGGGGGCATATGAGAGACAACCATACATTGAACTTTCCCTCTCTTTCTCCGTCCCTTCCCCTCTGTCTAAAAATAAATAATTTTTTTACAAAATTAAGGAAAAAGAAAACACAAAAGATAAGAGAAAAGGTAAGTTAATGAAAGTAGAGCTCTAAGAAAACCAGTGTATTAATAATACAAATGCCAGCCCTGGCCGGTATAGCTCAGTGGATTGAGCGCGGGCCTGCGAACCAGATGATCGAGGTTCGATTCCCAGTCAGGGCACATGCCTGGGTTGCAGGCCAGTTCCCAGCAGGGGATGCACGAGAAGCAACCATACATTGATGTTTCTCTCTCTCTTTCCCTTCCCCTCTAAAGATAAATAAATAAAATATTAAAAAAATACTAATACAAATGCCAGAGAGTAAAATAAGAGTAAATAAAAGGGAAACAAAAATCAAATATGTAATAGGAAAACACTTTTCTGAGAGGGAAAAGACTATAATTTTAACATTTAAAGGGACCACTAAATACTGAATCCATTAATAAAAAGTATGTATACATATATATTTGTATTTTTCTTTATAATCTCAAAGATAAAGAACAATTTCAACAAGCACCTATTGTAAAGAAGCAGAAGAAAATATATTACTTACAAAATAGAAAATATGGATTATTTCTTCTCTTTTTATAAAAGGCACAGAGAGAATGGAGTGATATTGACAGAAATTTTAGAAATACTATTTATAACCCTCAAATTGTATGTACTCATTAAAGATAATGCTTAAATGTGTGACTAGCACTTGTATGTGCTTTCAAATTTCCTTTTTTTCCCCTTTGTGTATAGTCAGGCACATTAAAAAAAAAAACCTTTATGATTGTGTATGTTCATGTGACTATTTTCTTCTTATTACCCAATGAAATGTGAGTAAAAGTGTGTAGACAGGGAGGAGCAACATCCTTTCCCCATCTCTCTTTTCATTTATTCTTCTGCTCAGAGAGTAGATACCCTCAATATGATGACATGCGCAGGAACAGTCATCTGGCTCATGAGTACAACGCTCCAGGGTTGGGAAAGCACAAAGCTGGGTCGCCAACAACACTCTTGACTCTGCCTGGTGAGGGCTGCACTTCCTATGCTCAGGCTTCTTCTATGTATTAATGTATTTAAGGCATTGTTCATTTGACTGTTTTCCTTAGATATAATCAAATCTGATCCTGTCCTATATGACATATGAAAGGGGGAACATGCTTCATATCCTTCTAAGGATTCATGACATAAAGAATCTAAATATTTTTTGAAAAAATATTATCTAGAAAATACTCAGGCCACCTGAGAACTGAATAATTGTAATGCCTCAGACAGGTAAAACATATGGCCACTGTTGATTTCCAAACACTTGCTAAAATGGATACAAATGGATATTAAATGAATAATGTAGCAATTCCATTAGTACTAACCACCTAGTTGTAAAATTTAGAATTATTCTGTAAAATGTGAGAGTTGTAGGATGTGGAGGAAAGGAGATACAATGCTCATCTCATGAGCCAGAGTAAATGATTTATTCTAAAATGAGTGATGGCATTTTAAGAGAAATAGATGTTCAAAATGTATGCCAAATTTTAAACATACAGGCATGCATTAATAGAATAAAAATGTGTAAAGTTTCTATTCCTTTGGAGACAAACTATAAAGCAATAGGATCCTTAGGTGTATAGCAAAAGAGAGGAAAAGGAAAAAGAACACAGCCAGGCCATATAAATAGCTAGGAGTTTATTACAAGGCGATAGAAGTAAGATTTCATTAGTTGGAATTATTTGGGGTGCAAGTGAGACTAACTTGACTTCAAGTTCAGAAGCAAGGGTAAGATTTGTTTAAGTCACTCTTGAGTTACCCTCAAGCATGGTTCTTTTGGTGTGTGAGCCAAACACAGTCCCTGCCCATCTTGCTGTCTAGTGACTGCATCTTTTCACCTTCAAGGTACACAGTGGAGAGAAGGAAGTAGAGACTTTTGCCTTCTGGGCAGAAAATTGCCCAGCTTACGTCTTTCATTATCAATGCCTCCTATTTCAACAAGGACATTCCCTTTGGGGAGTTAATCAGTAATGTCTCGGACAATATATACTAGGAGGGACTGATTGACCCTTCCAAGTTGGACAGTGGTAAAGAGCTGAAAACTGACATCATCCTCAAATCCCAGGAATGCACCCTGCCTTTGGTGGACACAGGCATTGACATGACCAGAGCTAATCCATAAATAATCTGGGAACCATTGTGAACCCTGATACTAAAGCATTAATGGACGGTCTTCAGACTAAGACGGACATCTCCATGATTGGACAATTTGTTGTTTTCTTTTATTCTGACTACCTGGTGGCAGCGGAAGTGGTGATGATCACAAAAGCACAATGATGATGAGTAGTGTGCCTGGGGATGTTCAGCTAGGGTTTTCTTCACTTACAAGCTGACTGTGATAAACCCATTCTCTAGGGTACCAGAGTGATCTGTTGCGAACCACCCTGCCTGGTTTCAGAAGTTGTAACCTCCCATGACTAAGGCTGAGTAAAGAGATCTTGGGACCATAAGCCACTAAGGAGACAAAGCTTATCTCCCTGGCAGGGGCACGCCCTCTGCCCCCTTTCACTTCACCCTGCTTGGCCCTGGGAGGATGACTGGTTAGCCAAGGATGAGTGAGATTTCTCAAAGGAAGATGACCTAAGATAGGCATAGTCACAAAGGGGCCCTCAAGGAAGGACTTGGGGGGCTATAGAAAAAGGGGGTGATGGGCCCTCACCCCTCAGCTTTGATATAGATTGAGTCCTCATTCTGTCTTGGAGAAGTCTCCTGATCTCTTGGCTGCCTTACTTGCCCTGCCTGACTTAAGCCTGAAACAATGTGGGAGGTGGGTGCAGCCTTGTACTGGAAAGGGCAGGTTCCCAGGGGCAATCAGGCCTAAGAAAGAATGCATAAAATCATGTGAAACATGCTTTGCTAAGAATACCCTCAATTTAAATGATAAGGGTCCAAGCATAGAATGAGTGTGTTTCCCCAAAGTTTTTTGACACTTTAGCTATCTGACCCTGACTCAGAATAAGCCCTCATAGCTCTTTGACTGTTATCTATTATTTGATCATTACTGCCTGACAATGATTGATGAGCTTTACGTATACACCCTGCATTCCTATGCAAATTAAACTCAGTGACAGTCCATTGAGGAACAGGCTCCTGGCCCTTCTCCTTTGAAAGATTGGCCACCTTTCCTCCCCAAGCAGATCCTGTCTTGGTAGACTTAATCTCATCTGCAGTGGAGCAGGGGGCTCTGTGGGCAAAGCTCCCCCACAGTGATCTACCCTCTACCTCAAAGAAGAGCAGACAAAGTACTTAAAGGAGAGGTAGGTCAAAGAAGTGGCGAACAAGTACTCATAGCTCATAAGTTATCCTGTCACCCTTTATTTGGGGAAGGAACGAGAGAAGGAAATCAGTGGTGATGAAACAGAGGAAGAGAAAGTTGAGAAAAAGGAGAAAGATAAAATGGTGAGGAGAAGCCTGAGACTGAAGAAGTGGACTCAGGCGAGGAGGATGATAGTGCTAAGAATAAGTAAGAAAAAATGAAGAAGATTAAGAAGAAGTGTTGATCGGGAATCACTCACTGAACAAAGCTAAGCCCACTGGGGTTAGTGAGAAGAAACACTGATGACATCACCCAGAAGGAATATGGGGAGTTTTATACGAGTTTCACCAATGAATGGAAAGATCACTTGGCAGTCAAGTACTTCTCAGTAGAAAGTTAGTTGGAAGTCATGGTATTGCTGTTCAAGGCCTGTCATGCTCCTTTTGGACTCGTTGAGAAAAAGAAGAAGAACAACATCAAACTCTCGGTCCACCATGTGTTCATCATGGACAGCTATGAGCAGCCGACTCCAGAGTATTTCAGATTCATCCGTGGTGCAGCTGACTCTGAGGACCTGCCCCTGGATATCTCCCAAGAATTGCTCCAGCAGAGCAAAATCTTGAAGGTTGTTCATTAATGCAGAGTTAAGTAGTGCTTTGAGCTTTTCTCTGAGCTGGTGCAAAACAAGAACTGTAAGAAATTCCGCTAGGCATTCTCTAAAAACGTAAAGCCTGGAATCCATAAGGACTCTACTAATCAGAACAACTTTCTGAGCCTTTGCTCTTTCACAGCTCCGAGGCTGAAATAAAATTAATTCACTTTTGAACTATGTCTCTCACATAGAGGAGACCCAGAAGTCCATCTATTATGCCACTGGTGAGAGCAAAGAGCAGGTTGCCCACTCCGCGTTTGTGGAGCGAGTGTGGGAGCAGGGCTTCGAGGTAGTTATATACAGAGCATATGAATGAGTACTGTGTGCGGCAGCTCAAGGAGTTTAATGGGAGGAGCCTGGTCTCAGTTATGCCGGAGGGCCTGGACTACCCGATGATGAAGAGAAGAAGAAAATGGAAGAGAGCAAGGCCAGGTGTGAGAATGTCTGCAAACTCATGAAAGAAATCTTGGATAAGCAGGTTGGGATGGTGACTGCCTCCAATAGGCTCATGTGTTCGCCTGGCTGCACTGTGACTAGCACCGACAGTGAACAGCCAACACCGAGGAAATCCTGAAAGCCCAGGCACTTTAAATCTCCACTGGGCTACATGATGGTCAAAAGGAACCCAGAGATCAACCCCAGCCCCAGCCGCTCTGTTCTGGAGACTGTGAGTGCCGAAAGTGGAGGCAGACAAGAGTGACAAGGCTGTCGAGCACCTTGCGGTGTTGCTGTTTGAAACTACAGGGCTCTTGAAACTGTACTTGAGGATCCCCAGACCCACTCCAACCACACGTGCTGCAGGATAAATCTCAGCAGAGGCACCGATGAAGATACAGCGAGGGCAGAAGGATCCAGTGGTGGTGTTTCTCTTGAGATCCATGCCCCTCCCCCGGGGGAGATGAGGATGCCTCTCCTATAGAAGAAGTAGATTAGGAAATTGTACCTTCCAACCTTGTGTCCTCTGTATAGTGACTCCGTGGCTCCCCCTACAACCCTAAGTGACCCCAGCAAACCTGGTTGCCTCTGCTGATGTCTGGTGGGGTTTTTTTTTTTTACCCTCTCCTGTCTTTCTGCCTGAGGCAGGATACAAGGGCCTCCAGCCTTCTCTTCCCACATGTGACGTTGGGTTTGGATGTTGTGTATTGTCAGGTTTTTTTCTTAGTTGTTTATTTTGTTCTGAAATTAAAGTCTGCAAAATAAAAAAGATGCAGTTTAAGCCAAAGGGTAGAATTTATTGCTTCATTGGAAAACCCAGGAGTCCAAAATTCTCATTCGCAGATAAGGAATCCCTTAGTCCATCTCTTCTGTCCTTTATTTGGAATTTTAAAAGTTCCCTAAAAAAAACTCTAAAGAGTCCTCACTGGTCAAAAATAACATTGAAGTGTTTGCTATATAGGTAACAAATACACTAAAATAATGTAACAGTATTTTGGCCCTGGCTGGCGTAGCTCAGTGGATTGAGCGCTGGCCTGCGAACCAGACGATCGCGGTTCGATTCCCAGTCAGGGCACACGCCTGGGTTGCAAACCGGTTCCTTGCAGGCTAACTACCAGCAGGGGATGCACAAAAAGGCAACCATACATTGATGCACAAAAAGGCAACCATACATTGATGTTTCTCTCCCTCTCTCCTTCCCCTCTAAAAATAAATAAATAAAATCTTTAAAAAAAAATAAAATAATGTAACAGTAGGAATGGGTATATATGTGTATATTTGTATAATGAATTCAAATAAAAGGAGAGAAAGGGAAATAATAATATATACAAAACTAACAGTAGGAATGGGTATATATGTGTATATTTGTATAATGAATTCAAATAAAAGGAGAGAAAGGGAAATAATAATATATACAAAACTAAATTTAAGGCTAAAATGATTTAATTAGAAGAGAAATTATTTCGGGCCTATGAACCAAAAGATCACGGTTCGATTCCCAATCAGGGCACATGCCTGGTTGCAGGCCAGTTCCCAGTAGGGGCCAGTTCCCAGTAGGGGCCAGTTCCCAGCAGGGGCCAGTTCCCAGCAGGGGATGCACCAAAAAGCAACCATACATTGATATTTCTCTCCTTCCCTTCCCTTCTAAAGATAAATAAATAAAAATTTTTAAAAAAGAAGAGAAATTATTTCTAAAAAATGAAGGTAAAATCTATGATGACTATATAGTAGCTACAAATGTTTACATGCCTAATAACATGGTTTGTGATTATAAAACAAGTTAGAAATAACAAGAAATTCACAACACTTCAGTTGTAATAAGAAACTTTAAAGCTCCTTTCTTAGTCTCTGACAGATAAAAAGATAAGATATAAATGGAAAAACTAAATTACATATTACATAAACTTGACTTAATATATTGTAAATATCATAGAAAATACATACTATTAAAATATATATTAAGCCCTGGCTGCAGCAGCTCAGTGGACTGGGCACCAGCCTGCAAACCGAGGGGTCGCCGGTTCGACTCCTGGTCAGGGCACATGCCTGGGTTGCCAGCCGGGTCCCCAGTTGGGGGTGTATAGGAGACAACCACACATTGATATTTAAATATATATATATATATATATATATATATATATATATATAATATTTGCCAAGAGAAACTACATTTTAGGTCTTGAGATATCTACAATAAATCTACCAATTTGTAAAACTGCACAGCCTAATACAATAAGTTGTCCTAAAACAGAAAGATACTAGGGACTAACAGTAAGAGCATAAACTTACACTCTCACAAATAAGGCCATTTGGAAACAAAGTAATATTTTTAAATAGGTTTTTTAATTCAAAGAGACAATGCATAACATATACATAGATACACACAAACAAATATACATATGTGTATGCATACACATATATGTCAAAATAATAAATTGTACCAAATGATAATGATATCAATAATCTCTAAACTTGAAGTGGTCAAAGCTGTACTCAGAAGAAAATAAATGGTCTCAAATAATTTTTAATAATAAGCCATAAAGAAAAGATAAATAAAGTATACAAATACATGAAAGGATTCACAAAGTTAGAAAAAATAGATGATAGAGAAACAAAATACCAAAACTACTTATATAAAAATAATAATGAAATGCTCAAACCTATAAGGAGGACATTCAACCACAGGTAAAACATCCACACAAAAGGTGAGAGAATAATGTGTGACAACTGCAGCACAACCTAAGCCCTGGCAAGGGCGCTTGGTTGGTAAGAGCATCGTTATCCCTCAGGTTCAATACCCAGTCAGGGCACATACAAGAGGCAACCAATGGATGCACAGGAAAATGTGTCTCTTTCTTTGTCTCTCTCTGTCCCCCACTTCCTTTTTCTCTAATATTAGTAAATAAGCAATTTAAAAACAAAAAATGGCATCAAGATCAAAATTAATTTCTTTGGTAGAAAGATACAATGTACTAAAAAAGACGTAATTTTTCCAGAACGGAAAAATTGAGTGCAAACTTTCCACTAGAAATTGTAAAATTAGGAAAATAAATGATTTTATACACACACACATATATATTTTTACTCCACATGTGCATATATTTATTATATTTTTTATTGGGAAAGAAAGAACCCAGACTATTTTAGGTTTTGAAAAACATCTTGAATGTCTTTACAAATGTTACAAAATTTCCAACACTGTTTTGCCAATCACCGTTTCTTAATTTTATAGCTTAAGCGGATGTCAAGGGAAATTTAATCCTTATGTTTCTGATTCTTTTATATTTGGCCCATCGAAGTGTTTCATAAGAACTATTTGATGTCTGAAAGTTCCTACAGGCTTTTCATTTCAAGCATGTTTAAGATAATTTATTCCGAATTAAGTAGCATTTTATCAGGATCAAATGAAAATGAAACTCATAAGCCTTAAATTATTTTGAAAATTTAAAGACTGATAAACATCATCAATATTTATTTAGCATTTGAAGGTCTACTCTGGCCAAAATACAAATATACCAAAGGGATCTTAGATCTGTTTACTTTGTTAAAAATAAATATACGTCTTTTCTCTATGAAAAAGCAATAGAAATTAGTATAAGCAGTAATTTATTAAGCACTGAACTGGAGTTTGCATGGTATGAGCTGAATGGTCCCAGTAACTGTCTCAGTGTGAGAAGTGACTGTATTTATCCTGGCATCCAAGGTCACCTGACTGTTTCTCTAACCACTGGATCCTTCCTGAGAGGTCCTTAGAGAAAATATATGGAGAACTGTACCTGACAAAGGATCAGTTTATGTGAGTATTAAACTTTGGCCCCCAAATCCTACCTAAAACTCTATGGCCTGAGCTGAATCCTATAAATAATACATGAGCTCTGGGTCAAACTTATTGAGTTTGAATTTGACTCCACAATTTACTGACTCTGTGATCTTAAGTGAGTTATGTAATTTCTTGAAGACCCTGAGTTCCTTAGCTATAACATAGGAATGAACATAGTTTCTGCTTGTTATGATGTACATATTTTTAGAAACTTTAATTTTACTATTTGAAGCCCATTTCTCACATTCATTATTCTAATTATCAGGCCACCAGTTTTATAAATAACTTACTTCTGACCTTCACCATGCTTCTTAACAAATTATATTATGTTGACTGAGTTACCAACAGGAGAAACTCACTTAGCCATGTTTCAGTCCAGTTTCTGGGTGTGTATCATGTCTGAATGTACTATTAACTGCATGTATATTAAAATATTTAAAGATAAATTATATATATTAGTGTACATAACTGAAAAATACTAACAATGCATCCTATCTTTGCAGAACAAGATAGAAGAATCCAGGGAAGCTTTGTGTTCATGTTCATGAGGTCCCTAGTTGGTTTGAGGGGTTTCTGTAATTGATGCTGACTTTAATGTTAATGGAACTCTCCCTTTAGAATATGTCATCATCTGTCTTAAACAACCTATTCTTTCATGTTGGAGCTTGGAATAATGAAATGGACAAACTCAGGGTTCACTGAACCTAAAAAATAGGTTGTGAAACCATTCTGTACCTACTTGATAATCAACACTTCTGTAATTAATGTGTGGCACCTGTTTTGATCTGAGATTTGTTTTCTTTATAACCTGGAAGACAGGTTGTGACAAAGTCACTAACTCACGCATCTCAAACTGCTACTCCGAGCACCATCCACCACAAGGAATAGAAGTTCATTTTGCATGACCACATTGGCATATTCCAGTCACAATGTGACTCTGTATGTTTGCTGTGAGAAACAAGGAGGCTATCCATGTGAACACTCAGGACAATTACTGGCACAGAGTCAGAGCTCAGGGAACGGCCAACGGTCGCTCTTGTCAGGCAGAAATGGTCTGTTACCAAAACAAGCCGTATGCCTTTGTTTCCCCTTACACAGGCCCAGTATCTGATTCTACCACCAACTGCAGTAAAAGCCTTTTCTTTTTTCAGAAAGAACACAAGAGTTTGTGTCAGTGCATAGGCAAAGATGGTCCCCATCACCCGTCTCAGGCTTTCTTCCGTCAGGCACGTGTGACACCCATAGACACTTGTTACTTCTAATACTGAAGGCGGAGAATTCTCAGATGACAAAAGCTGGGAGCAAGAGAGAGGTTTCCTTTCTCTACGTCTGAGAAACCACAAAGTCCTGCAGGTTCCACAAAATGCGTAGTGAATGCATGAGCCTCTGGAACTTAAGCCCCGTAAAACTTGGAGGGATTTATCCAACCCGCCATGTCTTCTTAAATGAAGAGGAAAGTGTGTGGTTAGGTGAAGAGGGACAGGAGTGTTTAACTTCCTTTTCCAAAACCAAATGGTTTGTGTGCTCCATAGTCCAAATACTGGCTTGACTGATGTGATGAATTAAATTTATATTTATACACACACACACACACACACACACACACACACACACTGTTCTATATATAGAGAGAGATATATATCACATACATATACATATATAAATAACTGTTATACATATATTGTGCATGACTATCCGTATATCTATACACATAAATAATCATGTCATCATGTAAAATATGCATATATACATATATATAAATAGACAATGAAGAGTGATTGTTTAATTTTTGGTGATTTTAATTATTTTATTTCTACCTATACCTTCCCAGTGGACATAATATACCTTGTAATTAAAATGGTGACAATAAGTTTACAAATAAGATTACTTTCTTGGTATTGTGATCCTTTTCTTGTCTCCTCTTCTTAAAAAATAATGTGTTCTGAGAAGACCAAATTAAGGACAGAGCAAGTCTGTATAAATGTGCTTCTCCAAATATTATCTTTTTATACTATATAATTAATAATAATAAATGTGATCTGCAGTTGGCTATGAACTTGAACCTGAGAGGTGGGATGCAGAATATCTCAGAAAATGGAGGTAAACTGCAACACACAAAGACACCCTCCCTCCGTTCAAAGTTGGCCCAGTACAGGGCTGTCTAGGCCAGCTGGGAGAAGTTTGATAGGCTCAGCTTTTATTCATTTTTAAAGTTTAACCTTGAGTCATTTTACCTATATCAAGAAGGTTTTTTTTTTTGGGGGGGTGGTCAGGTCATGTATGCTTTTCATAAGCAGCAGAGGTACTGCATAGCTGTTCCAAGTCACATTTTGGAAGCAGTTATTCTTGAAAGATTTTTTCCCCCTGTGGCATTTCATGGAAAACACTTGAGCCTGCCAACAAGTTATGGATATGTTTTGTTAGACAGAAAAGATTCTTAATATGAATAAGCTAATTGAAGCCATGGGAATAAGTACTATTACACAATTTTGGTTCATAATACAATCACATAGGTGGAAGGAATTTTGAAAACTCACCTACTTCACTGTATTTAAGATAAAGGATACCACCGACTTCCCCTTTACCACTCCCTTTAGTGAACGAGTACCTGCCCTGTTTTCAAAACAATATGGGAAATTCAAGACTACCAAGTTAATTCTACCCTCTGGTAGTTCTTAGAATTGTAGAGGAATAAGAATACATTTTGTTGCAAATTAAACTTTAGAACGGTATAAAAATACAAGCCATTTTGCCGTCATTTTTGTGTTATCATGTGATCTCATCCTGGGGCTTCCGTGTATCTTCTTTTCTACTCCCTTTCATTTTCCAGTTTCCATTTCTCTGCTGCGTAAGTTAGGAACTTGTTGTCGTTACAAGCAACAAAGACTCATCTGTGCTAGCGCCACAATGTAATTAATGGCTTTCTAATGTGTCAGTGTGGCTAGGCCGAACTGTTGCCCAGAATGCACTTTAATGGCACGTTTCCCTAGGGTCAAATACAAAAAAAGACTCTCTCCGGAACCGGAGAAAGGAAGGAAGGGGGCAGCTGTTTTGTGGGATACATCAGCTGTTGCTGATCTGCTAACTTGCCTCTTTTTAAAATTTAATTGACTTTTTAATTTTTTAAATTAAGTTTATTAGGGTGACGTTGGCTAATAGGATCATATAGTGTACATTTCTATGATATGTGATCTGTATATCCCACTGTGTGCCCACCACCTAAAGGCAAACCACCTCCTTTATCCTTAGATCTTTCAACTTAACTTCTGAGCCTGGGGTGGGGTATGTGAGCGGGCAGGCACGTTCGTGTACACAGGTTCAGCAACTTGAAGAAGGGCCCAACTTCTGCAAGACACTCATTACAGGGTCAGAGGGAGTGGGAATGGACACAGGCTTCAGTGCCGCCCTGTGGATTTCCAGCTCTTCTGGCGGGAGTGGGGGTGTGGGGTGGGGTTCTGTTCCTCCCAATGGTTTGTGCTGGGGACTTAGGGCAGATGTGGAGACAGCACCCCTAATCGGGTAAAAAAGTACTCTCTAATACATCCCTGGTGCATACCTATATATTGTTGATCTATATCAGAGAGCAGGACAAAGTGGGTTTCCTGGGGAACGATAAAGAATCGGGTCAGGCCGCAAAGGGCGAATTAGGCAGAAGCCCAGAAAAACAAAGGAAATCCTCTAATGGAGGGCTTTTGGGCACAAAGACACCAGTGGAGGAAACCGTAAGTTCGAAGTACAGTGGCTTTTTCATTGGCTGAGTGTGTCAGTCTCCCATTGGCTGAGCTGATTCGGGAGTCGGAGGAGGTCCCATCCGAGGTGCTGGTCGCAGTTTCGCTTCCTGGAGCGACACGTGGGTGAGAGGGCTCTGCCGTAGCCTCCAGACTCCGTTATACCTGATGTTTCTGTTTATTAACTTTCCCAGTGTCCTCGGGGTTCTGCTCCTCTGGTTGAACCCGCCCTGCTACCTGCAGGAGAGAGAACTAGAGAGCAAGAATGAGGATTAGAAATCAAGGCTGCCCCTCATTTGCCCCTCTCCTCGGTCTGGGTTCGAGCTTTTTCTCTTTATACAGTTTTCCTGTGCGTTTCTGGAAAATATGTAGGGAAATACAGCCCAGCCAGTTAGGAGAATCAATTCAGTGTCCAAACACCTGGAGAGACTCCAGCTCCCTTATTCAGCATTTATCTTCCTCTCGGGACAAACTCTAAACCTCAGGAACCAGAGATTCCTGGGTCGAGCACATTCGAATCCCGCACCGTGGCGGTGGCCACCTGCTGTTGCCCAGGAAACGGGCTCCAGTGGGGGATCTGGCCCCTGGCCAGCGCCCACCGCTCCTGCGTCAGATGCCGCAGGGGCGGGTTGAATCAAAGGACAGCGGGGATTGCAACGGCATTTTCCTGGGAATCGGAGAAAATTAGGGACTGGCCGAAGCTGATTGTACCAGACGTACAGGTAAGATGTCGGTGGTTGTTTCTGGCCGGTGCCTGATCTGATCAACTGGTGCCCATATCATGAAAGTTGAACATTTTCGGTGTCACCCCTCCTTTCCCCACAGATTCAACTCAAAATGCTCATTCGTTCATACAAGACGCGTTCGTACATTTTATCATAGGCCGTAAGCACAATATTGGTATATCAGGGAAAGCAAAGATGAGTGGGAGGCAAGGTTGTACTCCCAGAGTGTGTTAATTTAGTCAGAGAGACAGACCCTTCCAACTTGATGCCAACCTTGGACCCCGAGTCAGGCATGTTAGATCCGTGCTCCGCTTGTTGCTGTTTTGACCACGTGATTTTAGGGCACAGCCAGTGTGTAAGGAAATAGACTACCTACATCGTACCGTCAACATTAAATCTGTATGCTCTCGGGTCGGTCATTTCATCTTTTCAGGATGGAGTCTTTATGCCTAAAAGCAGGGGTAGGGTTGGGGTGAAAATAAAACAAGATGCTGTGTGAAAAGGGCTGTACCGTAAGAGTGACATGTGCTTTTATTTTTCAGTTCATTGCAGCTTTTGTTTGGTCGAGATTTTTTAAAACTTAAGAATGATGAATTTTTCAAATTCCTTTCCGCAGCTAGAAGCATAATAATGATTTTTTAATCTGGCTATTAAGTTAACCAATTATATAAATAGATTTAAAAATATTTAGCCATTGTTATATTCGTAGAATGTACCCTCCTTGAAATTTTAATTATTCTCCTGCACTTAATTAACTTAGAATGTATTTAGGATTTTTTAAAAAAAATCTCTGTGGAGCCGGCATGATCTTGATGCACAAACTCAGTGGTGAAGCCAGTAGCACAGTTTTTACTGCCTTTAAATCAGTCCGATGTCCCCCTCGAGCACCTACGCCCCTAGGTTGGCTGGAAACTCAGTGGCGGTTCTACCTGAGCCTCTTCCCTATTACTGAGGAAGTATGGTTTCCAGGGTCTTACAAAGTACCAAGGCATTGGAGGAAACCCGTCATCAGTCATCGCTGCTCCTCAGTTGCTCCCAAGCCACCTATTATTCAGTCCCAGATCCCCAGCCTGCCCTTTTCTTCGGAGGTTTTACGGCTTCCTAGCCCACGCCGCCGGAGCAAAGTGCAGGTCCCTGAGGTCTTAGGGAATGATAAATCTCTTCTTTCTCACCAGTGGGAGGAATTTCTTCCTTTTTCCCTCCAAGTAGAGACTGATCTCCACCCTGAAAATACTTAATCTAATCTCTGCAGTGATGCTTTTGCAAAAGAGGTGAGAGAATTGTTCAAGGCAACAAACATAAACTATCATAAATGCTTGGGGCTGAGTAGGGGGATATATCTAGAGAATTGCAGTGTAATTTGATAACATGAATTACGACACTTTCCATTTCTTTTAGGATTTGTAACAATTTAAACAACAGAAAAATGTCAGTCCCTTCTCAGAGTTTGGATGATTTACTCACTAAAACCATCTGAGCTTCATGTTTTTTAGAGACCAGCTCTTTTCTGAGTGTTTCAATTTGTTACATGGTTATTGGTGTATTTAGGTTTTCTACTTTCATGAAATCAATTTTGGCAACCTCAACTCTTCCAGAAATATATATATTTATTTCATTGGGATGATTATGTGTTGCAGAGAATTATTTATAGTACCGTAATTTTTATAATGTTCTCTGTTCCTGGGGTTGTATATATTTTTTGTTTCTAAATAATAGCATCTTTATTTTCACTTGATTAGATTACTTAGATGGTTTGTCTATTTTACCATTATTTTTCGGGTTCAGCTCTTGGGTTTATTTATTAATTCTAATTAACTTTTTCTAGTTTTAAGTTTAGTGATGTCTGCCTTGTTTTTCAATTTCTTTCTCTAGCTTTGGTTTCTTTTTGTTTTCTATCTTCTAGGGTTGAATGCTCAGTTCATTTATTTCCAAGAAATGTTGTTTAATAAGAAATGCGTTCAATGTTGCATGTGCCTCTGATTCTGGTAACGGTCCCAGGGTAAATTTAATATGGCTTGCTATCTTTGTAATTGTTTTGTAACCTTCTAACAATGGTTCTGTTTCTATTGACCCAAGGGTTTTTTATTTGTTATATTTTACAGACTATTTTACATTCTTCCTATATTTTATGTATTTAATTGTTTTATACAGACACACATGCATACACTATCCCCTGGTGTTGTTGAGGTGTGATCTGCAAACATTTTCTCTGAAATTTCAATTTTGAAGAGCTTATATTAGTTGTCTTATATTTTAAATATTAATGGCCTATAAAATCTCCATTTTCTCTTTGTTAAAGAATATTCCACAGTGAGGTTTCTTCAAAACCAGTTTGGGAACTTTTCTACATGCCCAGCTCTAAATTCGTTCTAACCATGGCTCCTTCTTGCTTTGGGAACTTCATCAATGATTACTGGTTATTCTCTTATCCTCTGATAGAATGTGGGTCTTGTTTATTTCATGAGACATCCTCTGTCTTTGACTCATAAAGCCCTTGACTTTAGTTCTCTTTTTACTTCAGACATTTAATTAGCTGCTTTTGCTTTGGGCATGCCTTTGTTGTACTTGTAATTTTTNTTTCTCTTTGTTAAAGAATATTCCACAGTGAGGTTTCTTCCAAACCAGTTTGGGAACTTTTCTACATGCCCAGCTCTAAATTTGTTCTAACCATGGCTCCTTCTTGCTTTGGGAACTTCATCAATGATTACTGGTTATTCTCTTATCCTCTGATAGAATGTGGGTCTTGTTTATTTCATGAGACATCCTCTGTCTTTGACTCATAAAGCCCTTGACTTTAGTTCTCTTTTTACTTCAGACATTTAATTAGCTGCTTTTGCTTTGGGCATGCCTTTGTTGTACTTGTAATTTTTATCTTTGGTTCTCTCTGTGTGTGTGTGTGTCTCTCTCTCTCTCTCTCTCTTTTTTTTTGCAACTCAGATTGTGTTGAGCAAACTCCTTTATTCTTGTAATATTGGCTATTTGTTTTACATATTTTTTCAGTACCTTGGGCCTAATTTCATTCTAACAACTGCCCACTCAACATAATCACCAGAATATTATGCTGTTTCCTTGAAATTAATGTAACATCAGATATAAGATAATAATAAAAGTGATTTTTTGCCATAATGGAGTGAAAATATTTTTGAAGACTTCACTAAGTGCATGAAAATTTTTTGATTAATGTGACATAACTGTAATAAAATAATAGAATAGGTGTTTCATAGAGTAAGTATAATAAAAATTCAAATAAAAGATGGCCTTGAATTCATTTAGATGATTACCACTTATTCTCTATATTGTATCTTTGTAATTTTCTCATTTAAGTGAACTTTTTCCCTGAATTTTTCTGTATTAGATCTCATTATCTTCATTAAACTTAATTTATCCAGTTATAGAGCATTCTGGGATTGTTAGAAGATATACTCTAGATTATGGGTAAAAGATAAAAATGCAGCTAAGATTTCAAAATTATCTTTTGTGAAATCCTGTTAGTTATATTTTCTATCTCCAAGTTAATGATGAGGAAAATTTGTGAACATTATTTGTCAAGCAATTATGTGTTAGCTTAGTAGGTATATGATATCCAAGCCAGATTTTCTCATTAATTAGAATGTATTATACAGCATAAAATTTTGGATGGCATTGTCTTTTTAAAATCAAGGTAATTTAAATCTTTTTCTTTTTCTAAATCATTTGTGCCAATCAGTCTTAAACCTCGTTAAATTAGAGCAGTCAGACATAAGTGTGCTTTAGCAAGTTACATTGGTGTTGACCTAGATAGTCTCCAAGTTCCTTTAAATGTTGTCGAATTTACTTTAAAAGCAGTGTAATCTGAATGTTTTTTGAACTCCAGATCTCTCTTTCCATGTGAATGTAAGCAAAGCATGCATTTTAACAAAGTAAATACATTACATTAAGTATGCTGATATGACTAATTAATGGATTATTTATAGAACAAACACGAATTATTCTTAAAATATTGATAAATCACTTTTGACTCCCAGTCTCTCCTCTCTACCTGTTCTCTTTCTGGCCAAATAAATTCACAGTCACATCCAATAATTGACAGCTTGGAAGAAGCTGCATTAAAAAAATGTAGTTGAGTCTGGAGAAAACTTTGGTGATAGTTTATTATAATAAACATACGACCATTGCAACAATGGAATTTGATGTAATGACACAACCTCTGTACTAACATTGCACATCTGTGTATTTAAAGCATTATTTTACTAAGTGCTCCTTTGCTCACTTGCCAAATGACCAACTGTCTGTTTACTGTTTCAATCTTAACTCAAGTTGAGATATCCACTCCATGAAATTCCTCCCCCTTCTCCTTGCCTTTACTATAGAAATCTTTGTTTAAAGTTCTCATTTATATTCCATAGCTGTGAATTGTATAGTGGCAGACAGTCTTGGTTCAGAATGTTTCAAGAAGAAGAATGATTTTCAAGTAAGGATTTCACTGAGACAACATTCTAATGTTTCAAACATTAGTTAATGGCTTACTTCTGTTTGCATTTCCTTTCTCAGTTCTCCTTTAGATCATGGCTGGCTGAGGCTGGGCGATGGTGCGTGTTGCTCCAACCCTAATGAGATGACCAGGTTCGAAGATTCGGCAAGTGATGTCCTGAAAAAATATGAGATCAACAGCTAGTAAAATATTCAACAAAAGGGAATAGAATAGTCATTTGGCTTTTTATTCTTGTTCCAATGGGAAATCAAAAATACTCTATGGGTATTTGTCCAAACCCACAGACTATGCAACACCAAGAATGAACCAAGAACAAACCATAATGTAAACTGTGGACTTTGGGTAATTATTGTGTCTCAATGTAGGTTCATGAGTTACAACAAATGTGCCATTCTGATGGAGGATGTTGGTGAGGGTGGTGGTTGTGCATGTGTAGTAATAGGGAGTATTGGGGGAATCTCTGCATCTTTTGCTCAGTTTTGCTGTCAATCTTGAACTGCTCTAAAATATTTCTAAAATTAATCCATTTTTAAAAACTTGTTGGAACATGGATGGTATCTATGGTACTCACTGTGTACTCAGTAGACTATTTAGACCTAACTGGGCATGGTAAACTTGCATTGGGGCCCCCACGGGACTGTGCCTCCCCGTGTTCTATCTTTGTGTAGGCAGTCCCCTCCCACATTGGACCTGGGAGAATGCGGCATTAGCAAGTGTAATGCACCACTCTTGATGTATTAGGGCTTATGTATTAGGGCTTTGCTTATTGAAATACTCAATTTCAGTGAGAGCCCACTCATCATGCTTAAATGTGTCCAAGCTATGCTGCTGGAGAAAAAGAGTCGAGAAGAGGTTCTTCAAGATACAACAGTGCATGAAGAGAGATCCTGCGTGGAAGGGGCCTGAGGGCCCCAGCCGAGCTCCTGGATTCACGAGTGAACGCTGCCAGTCAACCCACAAAAATCTGAGCCATAATAAACTTGTTTTCAGCTACTTCAGTTTTAAGGTGCTATGCTACCCGTCAGTAATTAACTGATAACTCTCTAGTTATTTTCAGTTCCTTTTATGATAACCTCATAAAATGTCGCTCTAAGCACTATGATTCTCCAATTCTTCTCCCTGTACTCTTTCCTGATTCTGTAACTTTCTCTCCCCTATACTTTGATCCTTAATACTCCTCAGTCATTCTTTTCCAAGTTTTTCTTTGTACCTGAATTCTTTGTACCTTTTACCTGTTGAGCGTTGGGGTGGGGAATGTTCATAAAATTCAGTAGAGGGTTACATTAGATTCATTTGGGGTTTTTTTCTCATCAACATTCAAATAAATTTGGTTAAGTGTTCTTATTCCCCACTCCATTTATTCACATGGAATTATTTGCTTAGTGAGACACTGGCCCTGAGTGGAATGAGTATTGGCCTCTTAAGTATATTATAAGAGGAATAAAAATGGAAAGCAAACCTCTTCTATACTCTTTTATGAAAATGTTCCTGGTTATGGATCTTATTCTACTTCAGAACATCACTTATTGAATCCACTCACCTAATCATTTCATTAGGATTGGAACAGCGAGCACCTTCTCCCAGCTTCAGCGAGCAACCATCTAGGAGAATGAAAGAGTAAAAACAAGACACACACAAAAATAAGCCATTAACCAAAGTTTGCAGAAATCGGAATGTTCTTATTAAAATGTTTGCTTACACCACTGGCAACTACTGATTTGTTTCATTATCTCCATAGATTGGCTTTTTCCATGATGCGATATTATTAGAAGCACACAGTCTGTAGCCTTTTCAGATTGGCTTCTTTCACTTGGTACAATATTTAATTTTCCTCCATGAGAATGATGAGTAATATCACAGTGTCTGGATGTTGCAGTTTATTTATCCACTCATCAACTGCACTGGTAAATACCAAGGAGTGTGGGACTGTGGGACCAAAGGGTGAGAGGATGTTTAGTTTTCAAAAATACTGCCAAACTGTCTTCGAAAGTGCCTGTACCATTGGCATTCCCACCAGAAATACATGAACTTGCCTGTTGGGCCACATCTTTGTCAGCATTTGATGTTGTCAGTGTTCTGGATTTGGGCCACTTCAACGGGTTTGCAATAGTATTTCATTGCTGCTTTAATTGACATTTCCCTGATGACATACAATGTGGGGCATCTTTTCACAAACTTAATTGCCATCTGTGTAACTTCTTTTGTGAAGTATCTGTTAAGATCTTTGGCCCATTTAAAAATCATGTTGTTTATTTCCTTATTGTTAGGTTTTCAGAATTTTGTGGATATTTGGAATAACAGTCCTTTAGCAGACATGCCTTTGCAAATATGTTTTCTCAGCCTGTGGCTTATCTTCTCATTCTGTTGACATCGTCTTTTGCACAGCAGAAGTTTTTCATTTTAATGAAGTTTCTCCATTATTTCTTTTATGGATCATGCCTTTGGTATATCTAAAATGTCACTGCCATACCCAAAGCCATGTGTTGTTTGTCCCACATTATTTTCTAGGAGTCATGGTTTTGCATTTTACAGTTAGATCTGTGATCCATTTTGTGTCAATTTTTGTGAAGGATTTAAGTTCTGCGATTTCACTCCATCACAGTTTTGTTGTTTTCCTTATGTAGATCTTGTACATCTTTTATTAAATATATACTCAACTAATGGCTTGGGCAGAAAGTTTGTTTAGTTTTTGCCTAAAATAAATGACACATTTTTCATTTTTACCATAACTTTATTGATTTGGATATTTTGAGTATGTCCGCTATCTCCCGAGTGGTATAATGTTGATGTTCTCAATTAATGTCTCAATTTAATCCCTATCAAATTCAACTGGAGCATCATCTCCTGAGAAATCTCCAGAATAAAATTTTGCAAATTGCTTTTGACACATTTGCAAAATGTGTCACATTCTGTCACATTCTCCATGTACTGTACAAATCTTTTATTGCTTTTCAGTTATGGTTTTTACCTTTCTTGAAATAATAAAGCATAATATGCTAAAAATATTGTGTGTTTTATTTCATCTTCAATATTAAAATGACTATATAAAAATTTATCAATTTGGTAAGTTCTTTTTAATGCATACTGATTTGACAGCTGTCACAAGACAATCTAACAAAATTGTTTCAAATAAAATTAGATAACTAAGTGGTACTAGAGCCATCATATGAAAAGAAAAAAATTTTTGGTCAACCCAATATTTCATATTGTGGGATATTAATATAAATGGTATTGTGTTCTTAATTTCAAATTCTTCCTGTTCATTGTTGAGGTATGCAATTGACTTTTGTATATTTACCTTGTAACCTAAACATTACTAAATCATGTATTAGTTCCAGAGTTGGTGGGGTTTTTTTAAAAAGATTTTTATTTATTTATTTTTAGAAAGAGGGAAAGGGAGGGAGAAAGAGAGGGAGAGAAACATCGATGTGTGGTTGCCTCTCATGTGACCCCCACTGGGGACCTGGCCCACAACCCTGGCATGTGCCCTGACCGGGAATCGAACTGGCAACCATTTGATTCGCAGCCCAGGCTCAATCCAGTGAGCTACACCAGACAGGGCATTTTTAAAATATAAATATTTTATTGATTTTTCTATTACACTTGTCCCAATTTTTCCCCTATTTCCCCCTCTGCCTGGTATCCGCATTCCCTCCAGCAATCTCCCCCTTAGTTTATGTCCATGGGTCATGCATATAAGTTCTTTGGCTTCTCTATTTCCTCTACTGTTCTTAACATCCATCTGTCTATTTTGTACCTACAAATTTGTACTTCTTAATCCCTGCACCTTTCTCCCCATTCTACCCCTGCCCCCTCCCAGCTGATAATTCTCCAGATGATCTCCATATCTATGATTCTATTCTGTTCTTTTTCTGTTTCTTTGCGTAGTTTGCTTTTTAGATTCAGTTGTTAATAGTTGTGAATATATTGCCATTTTAATGCTCATAGTATTGATCATCTTTTTCCTACATAACTTTCTCTAACATTTCATGTAATAATAGCTTGATGATGATGAACTCCTTTAGTTCTACATTGCCTGGGAGGCACTTTATCTGCCATTCAATTCTAAATGATAACTTTGCTATATAGAGTAATTCAGGTTGTAGATCCTTGCCTTTCATCACATTGAATACATCTTGCCAGTCCCTTCTAACCTGTAAGGTTTCTTTTGAGAAATCAACTGACAGTCTTATGGGAACTCCTTTGTAAGTGACTCTTTGCTTTCCTCTTGCTGCTTTTAAGATTCCCTCTTCATCTTCAAACTTTGGCATTTTAATTATGTCTTGGTATGGTCCTTTTTGTGTCCAACTTGTTTGAGACTCTCTGTGCTTGGATTTACATGTATTTCCTTCACCAAATTAGGGAAGTTTTCTTTCATTATTTTTTCAACTAAATTTTTCATTTCTTGCTCATTCTCTTCTCTTTCTGTTACTCCTGTGATTTGGTTGTTGGTATGTTTGGAAGTGTCCCATAGGCTCCTTATTTTACCTTCATTTTTTGAATCCTCTTTTATTGTTGCTATTCTGATTGAATGCTTTTTTTCTTCCTTATGTTCCAAATTGTTGATTTGATTCTCAGCTTCACCCCCTCCACTGTTAGTTCTCTGTATATTTTTCTTTATTTCACTTGCTATAACCTTCATTTCTGCCTGGTTCTTTTTTATGCCGTTGCAGTACCCAGTGAGTTCTTTGAACATCCTGATAACTAGTGTTTTGAACTTTGCATTCGATAGATTGCTTATCTCTATTTTGTTTAGTTGTTTTTTTAGGAGTTTTGTTCTGTTCTTTCATTTGGACCATATTTCTTTGTCTCCTTAATTTGGCCGCCTCCTTGTTTTTGTGTCTATGTATTAGGAAGCTGCTTTGACTCCTTGTCTTAGTAGCATGGCCTATTGTAGAAAACTACACCTGAAGATTGTATGGGGCAGAGCCTAAAGTAATCTTCAGGGCAGAGCAACCGGTTTCAACATTTTATGATTCTGTGTACGGGGAGGGCTCCTATAGGAAACAGTACTACTGCTTGGCCTTTGAAGATTTGCTTGGGAGGAAGTTGTCTCTTGGTACTCACCCTGTTGCCAGTCACTTCACTTTCTCCTCTATGCCACTGGTATCCTTCCAGCTATTTCTCTGGTGCTGAGTCCCAGAGGTGGTGGGTCTGCATAAGATCTAAGACTTTAGACCTTTGCAGACCCTTTAAGAAGATTCTTCTGAGAATCCTGCAGTTTTTTCCACCACTCCAACCCCTACTGGAATTTACAGCCAGAAGTTATCAGGACTTATTTTCTGGTGCTGGGACCCTGGGCAGGGTGGTCTGGTCTGGGTCTGGTATCCCTTGCTCCTAAGGTATCCCTCTCAATTTTTACCCACCACACATGAATGTGGGGCTGCCTGTTCTGCTTCTCTGTACCTCTCCATGCTTCTCCACCTCTCTCAGCCTCTCATCTCATCTCACATCTCTGTCCCTCCTACTCACCTGGATGAATGTAGCTTTTTTAAATCCTTGATTGTTGGACTTATATATAGCTTGATTTTCAGATGGATCTGGGTGATATTTGTTTTGTAGTCTAGTTGTGATTTTTGCTGAAGTTGTGTGAGGAGGTGGAATGTGTTTACTTATGCCTCTATTTTGACCAGAAGATTGGGGTTTTGTTGTCGTTATTGTTTTTGTCAGTAGTGCTGGATTTCCTACATACATAATCATGTCATTTGCAAACAAAACAGTTTTATTTATTTTTCCTAATTTCTTTTCTTGTCTTATTGCATTAGCTAGACCTTTCAGTACCATGTTGAAAAGGAGTGGTGAGAGGGAACATTCTTTCTTTATACCTGGTCTTAGTGGGAAAGCTTCAAGTTGATCTTGAAGCTTTCTTCAGACAGATTAGAAAGACTTCTATTTTTTATATTCTTTTCTATTCTGAATAAGATTTCTTCAGAATAGAAAGGTTATCTATTTTTTAAAATAAATAATCTTTATCAATTTAAAGAAGTTCCCAAGAAGTACCCTCTTTTTCTTGTTTACTGAGAATTTTTTTCATCAGGAGTGGGTGTTGAATTTTGTCAAATGCTTTTTCTGCATCTATTGATATGTTCATGTAATTTTTAAATTTTAGTCCATTGAGATGGTATTAAATTGACATTCAAATGTTGAACTAGAATATATTTGAGATAGATACCACTTGTTTGCAGTGTATAATTCTTTTTATATATTGTTGGATTCAATTTACTAATACTTTGGTGAGGATATTTACATCTATGTACATGAGAGATATTACTGTGCATTTTTCTTTTCTCATAAATCTTGGTATGATTTTAGTGTTAGGGTAGTGTTCACCTTATGAGATGAATTAGGAAATATTCTTTATACTTCTGTTCTCTGAAGGAGAATTTAGAAAATTGGTAAAATTTATTTCTTACATGTTTAGTAGAATTCACCAGTAAGTTCATCTGGGCCTGCTGCTTTCTGGTTTGGAAGGTTACAAATTATAGATGCAATTTCTTTAATGAATTCTTTAATTTGTAAATGTAGGCCTCTTCAGGTTGTCCATTTCTCTTTGTGTGAGTTTTGGCAAATAATGTGTTCCAAGGGGTTGGTCCTTTCATTTGGTTATCAAATTTGTGGGTACAGAGTTGTTCGTAGTATTTCTTTATTATTCTTATTATTTATAATTATGCTCCCTGTTCTATTTCTGATATGAGCAAGTTGTAGCTTCTTTTTTTTCTTCTTTAGCCTCCCTAGGACTTATTAATTTTATCAGTCTTTTAAAAGAGCTTTTTATTGCTTTTCCAGGATGGTTTTTATTTAGGGAATGTTACTGTCATCTTTTTATAGAGTATAATTCATCTGTATTATATTTGTTCCACTTACCTTCCCATGTAAAAGAGATAACAAGAAAGCATGGGAAATGGTTTTGCACATCACTCCAATTCTTTTTCCTATCTCTAGGATCTAAAACATTTTCTTGGTCTGCAATGCATTTACTTGAAGTAGCACAAACAGATGTTCTTCAGTTTTGTACAATATTAGTAAAATTTATGCCTTGGCATAAATCTTGTTGGAGCATGGAGTTTATTGTCCTGAAAAATGCTATTGTAAATCTAGCTTAGTTGACTTGTTTTTGCAACAGGTGCTGCTGTGGACTGAATATTTATTTCCCCCCGAAACTCAAAGCAGAAACCTCAGCCCCCCATGTGATGGTATTTGGAGGTGAGGTCTCTTGGAGGTGTTTAGGTCATGCCGAAAAAATCCTGATAAGTGTCATTAGTGTTCTTATAAAAGAGTCCTCAGAGAGCTCTCTTGTTCCCCTTAGTCTACATAAGAATGCAGTGAGAAGATGGTCATCTGTAAGTCAGGAAGTGGGCTCTCACCAGCCACCAGTTCTGAAGACATCTTGATCTTGGACTTCTCAGCCTACAGAACTGTGAGTCCTAAATGTTTTCTATTTAAACCACATATTTTATAGTAGTTTTGTTATAATAGCCAAGTTAGACTAAAAAAAGATACAATGAGAAAGGTTTTGTTTTCAATTCTATTCATACATTTCTAATTAGTCCAAGAAGAAAATTTCAAATTGCTTTGATTCTCCTCCCCATTACATTTTCCTTTCTTTTTTTGCAACAGATCCTTTATTGTCATAAAGGTTCTGTTTCATCTGTTTTCAACATACCTGGCAGATATTACTAGTTATTCCTTTGAACAAGACTGTGAAATCAGTTACTGCGACTTTTAGATGAAGGAGGTGAGGTCTAAGAGATTGCCCAAGGGTATATAATACATTAATGATAGATATTGGGTTAGAAGGCTTGGTCTTCAGTGTCTCTACTTGTATAAAATCAGTTGGATCTGAGCTAAATGACGTCTTAAATAAAGAAAGAAGTTTCATGGAAGGGTCGTGTGTCTCCAGGCGGAGAAGTGTCAAGTCAGCAATTCGGTGGGTGCAAGTGTAAGAAGGTGCTTGTTTCCTGTTCTGCAGTGGATTCTTGATCACACCTCACTGTTTCTTTTGTGATTGTACCAGGAAGCTACCTAATGTTAGATATAAGAGATGTAAACAGCTTAATGGGAGAAGTAGGCTGCTTCTTGAATGTAAAAACTGAATCGAATAAGGAAGTGTTTGAAATGATGGTGTATTTAATGCAGACCCACTTCAGGGATAGCTACGCATACCGCTTCCCCAAAGAAATTACATAGTTATCCATCTTGAGTATGATATGGAGTGCCTATTAAATCATCATTGCTAATATAAACTTGGTTCTATATAGGACCCATTAAAATGACTACAATTTACTGCAATAATTTCTACTTGTTTGAGGCAGATGTAGAAAGCATAGTATCAGAGAAAATACAGCACTAGTAGCATCTGTACTTCTATTTTTTGCTCAGTATTCTGTTTATTTTCAAAGATTCATTTTAGTAATGTGCACTAAATTAATTAGCTGCAACAGAAACTTTGAATAATTCAAAGAGGCACTTTAGGAAAATTGCATTTTTTTCCAATTGGCTACATCATAAGTTTGTTATGATGAATACTAGTGAGGCAGCTGTTTGGGTTGATTTATTGTTCTTACATAAAAAATTCATGTTATAATATTTAGCAGAAATGAGGCTATTTATAGTAATTACCTTTTCAAAGGCTCCAGCACAAAGATGCAAGGGAATCCACAGTAGTATTCATTATCTGAACCCTAAGTGATAACATGAACTACAGGATCAAGAGGAAGCAAGAATCAAAGCTATGCTGTTCAAGCCAGCCACTTGGAACTGTTATAAATATATGGGATCCAAGAACATTTTTATATACTTGTTTAACAGTGAGTTTTGACTCAAAGCATTTTTTTGACAAGTGCTATTTTTTTAATGTACTTCCTTTCAGTCTTTTGTTTTCAATTTTGCTCATTAACAAAATCAGTTGAAAATGATTCCTTGGTGTGCTGGTTTTTATCTGTTTGCTCTCCTACTCACCCACCCTATCCCATCTGTCCTTCCCAACAACATATTCACCAGATCTCTCTACTCTGCTGGTCTCTGCCCTGGAATTCTGACTTTTATAGGCTGCATACTTAATTCTTTAGCTCTTTAGGTTCTAGCTGTATTTAGCCAAGGAGGCGCAACATGAAATGAAATGGTGAGAGAGAGAGGTTAAGCTATTTAATCTCCATTGTCTTGCTTGCACCCATGTCCTTCTGTGCCCTGGCTTGGTCAGTTTCTGTGTTCTACAGTGTCATGTCCTAGTGACTTGGCCCCCTTCCAGTGACTCAGGTCTCACAGAGTGCTGACTATATAATTTCCTCCCCTTTGGTCTAGGATTAATAATAGTTTCCCATCGCTGCTAATGTCTGGCCATTTCCCCATCTCTTACTAGTTTCGTAATTTCTGAATGATACAGTTGGTTTACATAAACACTGAATGATACAGTTGGTTTACATAAAAAATAACTACCTTCTATAAAGAGAAAAAAAGTAAAAGCCCTTTTACTGTTATTAGCCTATTTCTGAATGCTTTTCATACTTGGTGTTCTTCATCTCTGTCACTAATGTCAATCTGAGGCCCGGGAGAGAGGAAAGTAGAGGGATAAACACCCAACAACACTCTTCTCCTGCCTTCTGATTTTCGCCGTAACATGCCAGGGGTGGAATCTGAATACCTCGGGTTGAAGAGTCTGTTGATGCCATGTGGGGCATAAGTCAGGGAGGACAGGGCAGTTGGTGGACCTGAAGGGACAAATGCGACTCTGCTTTTGACTTGCTCTCCTGGCAGTGGAAGCGGTTTCAGAAGCTTCCACTTGCTGTATATTGTCATAACAACGCACAACTAACCCATAGGGTATGTCAGTGGTCCCATTACACTCACTCTGAGATGAATCAAGGTTTCCTTCCATCTATCACCAGACTTCAATAAATGCCCCTCTGTAGGGGACCTTTGTGATTAGCACCAGTTCAGAGACTTGACTTAATAATCTCCCAGAAGTTCTGAGTATTTCCCTTTTGCTAGTGCAGAGCTATCCCAGTAACCGGCTGTAGGTCACACGGAGAAGGTCTAGGGGACGTACCTGGTATTCATCAGTGGCTATGTTGCAGATCCTGTCTCCAAGGGAACCAACCTCCCCTTCAATGGAGAGCCGCCAGGCCATTCTTTGATTTAGGTCTTAGAACTAGTTAAGAGGCTATGGATCTCCATTATGATGTCTTGAATTTGATTTTGTGCACTAGACTTAAAATTTTCTGCTTTTACAGAGTGAGCTGCAGCTCAGTAGGCTGTTCATCTATTTTGCTGTGAGAGACTTAGTGATCAGTAAGTCACTGACACAGGGGAATGCAGGCCAGCACATGGTTACCATTTCAACCCTCCTTGCCTTATTCATGTGATTTTCACGCCTTATTTTTGACGGTTATTATCTGGCCTCACCGTCTCTGGCATACCATTATTGCCACTGAAACCCAGGGCCCTTTCTACCAAAGCATGTCCCACCATCAGTCATCTTTGGTGACAGGAGACGCTCACCAGTGATTTTCAAAGATGCTTTGGCAAGCAAGTGTCTGCCAGGCCTTTCCAGGGTGACTGGTGGAAGGGAGCTTAGCAGGTTGCACATAACAAATCTACTCCAATATTCCCATATCCCTAAAACTTCAGGTTCCTTCTGCATCATCAGTGGTGTTCAACTTGGGCTGTTCGTTGGGATCACCTGGGAAGCTTCAGAAAACCCATTGCCCAGGATATACCCCAGAAAGGTTAAAATTGAACTCCATGTGGGTGGGACCTACAATAAATTTTTGTTTTGAGCTTCTTGCTGATTTCAGTGATATAGCTGAGGTTGAGAGCCACTATTTATGCCAGAGAACTTCTAGCATTTCTTCCTCATTATTTGTAAGTCATCGTTGAGTTCAAAATTCAATGATCTCATCTTTTGTCGTCAACACTGTTCCTTCGGTACTTAAGCCCAATTTATTACCTTTAAAATCTCATGTAAATATACCTGGAATTTGGAAATTCAGAATTCTTATTCTTTCCTTTGTCTGCCCAATTGTCTTAGGGTCCTATTCTTTTTTCCCCAGTGCCCTTATCTTAGCCTAAGTTAAATGGCTGGGTTTTTTAAAAATATTTTTTTCACTTAGTTGGTTTATAATCATTCAATCACATGTAGTCCTTAGATTTGATTCTCACTCATATCTGCCCTGTGGCTATTGGACATAAGGGACTCTTAGTTTCCATAGAAGCTTTCTGATTTTCCATTCATGTTCTGAGGCAGGCCTTTTGTTTTTTCTCCTCTCTTGCTACGATCTTTGTAATAACTGTTATTGCTGTAATGATGAAAAACCACAGTCACTTGATCTCCCACTGTCCTTGTTGCATCTGTACTCCATCCCGTGACACCCCCAGTGATTATTTGACTAATCCTAATGTTGCAGTCTGCCAGAGATGATCAGTGTCCCACTTCCTGAAGCAGAGGAGCCACGCGCTTCTCCCATGTGCTGGCCGCCCAATCCCAGAAACCTATTTTAAGGGTGTTTCCCAGGGCCACCTCTTGTGTGTAGTACTTAATCACACACAAGATCCTGACAGGAAACAGATGCTACATGCAGATGGACCCATTAAGGAAGGTTTAATAGAGGACTATTTACAGAAGTGTATATAGGGACAAGAGAAAGCCAAACTCAAAAAGAGATGGTACAGCATCCTGGGGTTGGCAAAAACTGGGGGCTTTTATCAACCCCAGGCATTCATTTTTCTCTCCTTCCATCCTCAGATCTTCCACTACCTCCCAATGGACAAACTCAAGCAGGATAACCCTGCCCAGAGATCAGTAGATAGAGCTGATGACTCATAAAGAATAACCTCTTTTGGACAGACAGGCAAAGGAGAAGAATCTGGGGTACATCTAGGCACAAATGGACAAAGTCCAACCCCAACAGGATGCCCAAATTGGTTGTTTCCTCCGAGCTCCAACATGAAGCTGTTATTTGACACCAGCAGCTGGATGTCTGAAAAGACATCTCATACCCAGTATATGGAGGCTCATCACCGTCCTCACCCATTTAAATCCACCCTGTTTGCGGTTGAAAAGGAAGTCTGCCTGGCAGCCAAAAAGCTAAAAATAATCCTTAACAACATGCTCTCTTTTGCCTTCCAATCAACCTCCACTCCTTCTTGGATTTTAACTTCTTAAATATTTCATGTATCTTTTTGCGTATTTTTATCACTCTTAGAACACTGTCACTATTGTAATATTCCCAACAATTGTTACTTCTTTTTTAAATCAGGAATAGAGATACATGTATTGTTATTTTAAAAAATTATTTAGACTTTTTATTTTGAAATAGAACAGAGGTCCAGAGAAGTGCATAGGTCTTAAATGTACACCCCCAAAATTATAACAAAGTGAACGCCATTGTTGCCTCTGAGTCCCTTTCAACCACTCCTTCCGTTTTCTTCCTTAAGGGAGACCTGTTATCATGGCTACTCACACTGTATGCACAATAGTTTACTTTCCTCAGGCAGACTATTTAAAATGGTTTTATTGAGGTATAATTCACTCAGAATATTTTTATCACCCCGAAAAGAAACTCTATGCTGATTAGCAGTCACTCTCCACTTTTTCCAGACTCCCCACCCACAAGTCCTAAGCAACCAGTCATCTACGTTCTCTCTCTTGGTTTTCTTATTCTGGATGTTTTATGAAAGAGTAATATAACGCGGTCTTTGGGGAGTGCTTCTTTCACTTAGCGTAATGTTTTCAAGGCTCATCCACACTGCAGAATGTATTAGTACATCACACTTTCTTGTTGCCTAAAAATATCGCATTATATGCCTATGTCACATTTTGTTTATTAATTTATTAGTAGACAGAAATTTGGGTTTTTTCACTTTTTGGTTCTTATGAGTAATATATTCTAAATACGGCTGCCATGAACATTTGTCTACAAATTATTTCGTGTGTGGCACAGTTGTTATTTAATGTAGATCATATCAAAAGAAAGGTTTAATAGAGGGTAGTAGGGAAAATAATGGCTCTCCAAATATGTCCATACCCTAATCTCCGGAAACTGTCAATAAGTCGACATTCATGGCAGAAAGGACTTTACAGATGCAACTAAGGTTATGGATTTTGAGATGGGGAGAACATCCAGAATTATCAAGGTGGGCCTAATCTAATCTAATCTAATCTAATCTCAATATTTCTATTTTTTCTCTTGATTTACCCTGTATCCTACTTCTTTTTTTAAAAGACTTTATTTATTTTAGAGAAAGAAAAGGAAGGAGAAAGAGAGGGAGAGAAATACATGCTATTGGTTGCATGCCTCCAACTGTGGACCTGGCCCACAGCTCAGGCGTGTGCCCTGACCCGGAATCGAACTGGAAACCTTTCAGTCCACAGGCTGGTGCTCAATCCACTGAGTCACACTAGCCAGGGCACGTACTCTACTTCTTATTCTTCATGCCCAAGAAGGCTGTCCTTCATGAGATGCACTGGTTGTGCTCTTGGCTTCTGGGTGACAGCTCTGATTAGGTTTTAGGTATCATAATGTACCAGTGGTACTAGACAGTGAGAAGAGAGGAGAGTTGGACTATTTATTTTTCTAGCTCCCTTTCTTTCTGGCTGTGGGTTTGCAGTAATGCCATTCATCCGTTGCCTTCCTCTAGGGCACCTTTTTGAAGGAATATTCATTACCCATTGAACTATTTCAGCAGCATTGTGGAAAATGAATTGACCATACGCCTCAGAGATTGATTTCTGGGCTTTAGATTCAATTCCATATACCTATGTCTGTCCTCATGCAAACATCCCAATGTCTTAATTTCTGTATTCTTGTAGTCACTGTGAAATCAGGAGAGGGAGTACTTCAACTTTGTTCCTCCTTTCCAAGATGGTTTAGTTATTCTGGGCCCCTTGCATTTCCTTGTGAATTTTAGGATCAGTTTGTCATTTTCTGCAAATAAGCCAGATGGAATTTTGACAAGGATTATGTTGAACTTGTAAATCAATTTTGGGAGTATTGCCATCTTAACAATATGAAGTCTTCTGATCTCTAATTACCATAGGCTGTCTTTCTACTTCTTTGGGTCTTCATTTTTTGAGTCTTAATTTCTTTCAGTAATGATTTTTAGTTTTCAAGGGGGGGGGGATGGTTTCTATGCTCTTTTGTTAAATTTATTCCCAAGTATTTTATTATTATTGATTATATTACAAATGGTATTGTTTTCATAATTTCATTTTTGCATTTTTATTGCTAATATATAAACATAATTGATTTTTATATATTGATCTTGTATTCTGCAACCTGGCTGTACTCATTTACTTGTTTAATGCATTTTTTTTGGATAGATTCCTCAAGACTTTATGTATACAAGTACTTCTCATCTGCAAGTAGAGATAGTTTCACTTTTTTTCTNCTATGCTCTTTTGTTAAATTTATTCCCAAGCATTTTATTATTATTGATTATATTACAAATGGTATTGTTTTCATAATTTCATTTTTGCATTTTTATTGCTAATATATAAAAATAATTGATTTTTATATATTGATCTTGTATTCTGCAACCTGGCTGTACTCATTTACTTGTTTAATGCATTTTTTTTGGATAGATTCCTCAAGACTTTATGTATACAAGTACTTCTCATCTGCAAGTAGAGATAGTTTCACTTTTTTTCTTCCTAAAATAAATGTCTTTTGTTTTTAATTTAATTTTGCTTCATTGTCTTGGCTAGAATCTCCAAAACAATGCTGAATAGACATGGCAAGAATAGATATCATTATCTTGTTCCTGATCTCAACAAGAAAACATTCAGTTCTTTCCCATTAATTATGCTGTTAGCTGTTCTTGTTTTGTATTTCAATTTTTTATTAAGTTAGGGAGTCCCTTCTATTACAGCTCTGTTGAGTATTTTTATTATAGAAGTTTTTGTATCAAAAGCTTTTTTGCATATTTTGACAATCCTGTGTTCTTTATTCTTTATTTTATCAATGAGATGTATAATTAATTTCTAAAACAATTTACTTAATTTTCAGAGAAAAAAGAACTTTATGCCATTAGACAAAAAGGAAACTCATTGTTTAAAAACTGGAATGACATTACAAACTCATGTTTGTATCAAAATAATCAAACCTATACCCATCAAGACACAGGAAAAAGCATGCAAAAATTTAAAGATACTTATTTCTCTTGAACTTGGAAGCAGAACAGGACTGTTCCCATAATGGTCCTGACAATACTCATGCAACAGGATGCTGGGGAGTCTGGGAACCTGATGCATGTTAATTTGTTATTTGCAACTTTGCACTATTGGGTTGCATCCCATTTGCTGATGGTATGCGATCTTTTTTTATGTTACCAGATTCGTTTTGCTAGTATTTTGTTGAAGATTTTATGTCTGTGTTCATAAGGGAACTGGCTTGTGTTTTTATAGGAGACTGTTCTGCGTAGCATGGGCCCAGTTCCCACTTGGAGATGCACAGGACCCACGCTCACGGAAGGTTCTCCCCTGGGGAATCAGGCCTACAATATGCCTAGGCGGCTTTGAGTCTTGCTTTTTGCTTAAAACTCCCTCACCTGGATTTGTGGCAAACATTTACTGTAAGGTAACTTCCTAAAATCCATGCTAAACCTTCCAAGGACTAGTGTAACCAGTTCAACCACTTTTGCCTTTTCATTTGCAAATATCCCTCTTCTGTGACCTGATTAGCGGCATTGGCTCCTTTGTTTTCTGTAAAAGGTAACCACCTAAAGCAACCTGTGCATAGTGAATGAGGACCATTTGTAATGTGCTGAGAAACCCAATAAAGGCCAGTCGTGACAAGGGCCAAGGCTTTTGCTCCCCTTGAGAGAAAAGCCATGCTGTCCCTTTTCCTCCACAGGACTTGGTAGTCCATGTGAATGTCTCATTTCATCCATAATGACGCGGACACTGGGGGCCTGTGTCTACATCATGTTTTCCTTTTCTTATAATGTTATTGTTTGGTTGTAGTATCAGGGTATACTGCCATCAAACAATAAATTGGGAGATGTTTCCTCTTCTATTTTGAAGGAGGAGTTTGTGACGGATCAGTGTTAATTCCTTAAACATTTTGTAGCATTCACCAGTGAGTCTATCTGAACCTCAGGTCAGCTCTTTCTTGCTGAAAGTTTTAAAATTAATAATTCAAAGTGTTTGCTTGCCATAAATCTACTCAGATTATCTATTTCTTCTTGAATCAGTTTTCCCATGTCTTTTTAGGAATTTCCCATTTTGTCTAAGTTATCTAATTCGCTGACATGTCCTTTTACTCTTAACCTCTTTGTGTCTTTATACTGAAAGTAGATTTACTATGGTCCTGACATGGACCACATAGTTGGACCACATGGACCAATATAGTTGGTTATTCTATATTTGATGTGGAATACTCTGCCTTTTAATAGAGGTGTTTGGACCATTTATATTTAATGTGCTGACTGTTATGTTTGGTTATAAATTTATTATATTTCCATTTGCTTTCCTTTTATCATATGTGTTCTTTATGCTCCTTTCTACCTGCCTTTTTTCCTATTAATTATATATTTTGTATGATTTATTTTAATTTTATTTATGTCTTTAGTGTTTGCTAGACTGTTTTTAGTATACATCTCTAGCTTATAAACAATAAATTGTCATTTATTTACATAGAGAAAAAGAATCTTTCACTAGTTTATTTCTATTTCTCTTCCCTTATTCTTTGTGCTATATTGTTCACATACATTTTATTCCTGCATGTTGTAAACCCCACAGTACATTGGTATTCACTTTGCTTTAAAACTGCTGAATACTTTTAAAAGGCATTTAAATCATAAAAAAACATTTTACATACAACCACATAGTTATCATTTTTGAGTCTATCTGGTTCTTTGCATAAATCCATATTTCAATCTGATATCACATTTTTTCTTTCAGAAAGAATTTTTTATGTTTCATATAGTGCAGGCCTACTGGTTTTAAATTCTTTCAGCTTTTGCATGTCTGAGATAATATTTTGCTTTTGCTGTGGAGAGATTTTTGCTAGTAACAGTGTGACCTCCAGACGGCAGGGATGAAGCAACACAAACTTCTCCATGATTGCTGTTTGCGAAACTCTGACTAGGAGAGTGTAGGACCCTAACCCTTAACTTTCTTCTCCTAATAAGCCTCTCCATTTATTTTCCACTGGTCTGTTATGAACAGAAGGTAGTCTTAAGGCTTAACTATACTTTACTTGCAGATAGTAGTCACTGGATGGAAACTCATTGTCTCTTCCACCCTTCAGTGATTTGTCTCAGCCAAATATGATCATTCTACCTCCATCCTTGATGGGGTAATGCCCAGGTAGCTCAACCCTGGCCTTTGGGAAGTAGGGCAAGTCTGCTGGAAGGCCTTTGGGAATTATTTTGTCATTCTCAGCAGAGGCAGAAGAATAGGGGCATGGCGTCTGGACTGCATTCAAGACCAGTAGCCGTCTTTTTGCCAGTTTAAAAGCGATGACACTAATGCTGAGGGTAGCACAGCAGAATGTGATCTTTCTGTCTTTTCACCATCCCACCTGCTGATGGAGACAACTGAGATGAGGCATGCATGTGCCTGGGGGGAAAGGAAAAGGAATTCATCAACCGCCATTTTCTATGGTATTTTGTCCTAACAAACATTTATTTAAAAGACCTATATATTTTAAAAAGTATACATACTATTTAAGGGCAGTTGGATAGTTTTAACAATCATTTAGCAATGCTTTATTATCTACCGTGAATCAGATACTGGTTCAGGCACTGGGCATAAAACGTTAATAATTTATAACACCTTCTTTTAAAATTCATATCATCTATATGAAGAAGACAGACCAGGAAAGGGAAAGAAACAGCTAAGTTTTTTAATGCTAAGTTTTAATGCTAAGAAAACAGTAAGTTTTCTAAATGGAAATTAGGAGATATCATGGCACATATATAAAGGCTATCTGACCCAGTTTGGGACATATCTGTTATGACCTTTTGGACTGCAAGTCATAGAAAACCCACCCTGACCTGGCTTAAAAACAGATTTATTTGGTTAAATACTTGAAAAGTTTAGGAATACCGTGCTTTTCAACACAGTTGGATTCAGGGCTCAAAAACAGCATCAGCCCCGAATGTCTCTCTATTTCTTGTTTGGCTCCATTATTAATGTGTTAGTTTCTCTTTCAGGCTTTAGTAGGTGGTCCCTGGTCTCTACAGTAACTATAGACTCATATGCTCTCATTCACAAGTTGAGGGGAAAAGAGGGGCTTCTTTTTTGTCTTTATAGTAGTCACCACAAACATCTTACAGAACTAGCTAAGGTCACATGCCTGCCACTATACTAGTCACTGTGGCCAGGGGCGTCTGAGGAAGTGCCCCTGTTAGTTCCCATGTGCCCACTCAACCTGCAGGGGCTGAAAATGGTGAGGCATTGAATTCCAAATAAAAGTTACAAGAATTGTTCATTCATTCATTCCATAAGTATTAAGTTGGCCAAAACCTTCTTTTGGTTTTGTCTGTAAGATGGCTTTATTAGCACCTGGTAGTCTTTAACTTCATTTGAAACAATTTTGTTAGATTATATTGTGACAGTTGTCAATCAGTGTGCATTAAAAAATTATCAAAATTGGTGCATTTTTGAGTTGAGGGGTCATTTTAACATTGAAATATACAACATTTTCAGCATATTATGCTTCATTATTTCAAGAAAGGTAAAAATGCAACTGGAATGCAGAAAAAGACTTGTGCAGTGTATGGAGAAGATACTGTGGCAGATCAAATATGTCAAAGGTAGTTTGTGAAGTTTTGTGCTGCCGATTTCTTGCTGGATGATGTTCCATGGTTGGCTAGACCAGGTGAAGTTTGTAGCAATGAAATAAAAATATTAATTGAGAACAATCAACAGTATACCACTCAAGAGGTAGCTGGCATACTCAAAATATCCAAATCAATACAGTTACTGGTGAAAATGAAAAATGTGTCTTTTATTATGTACAAAAAACAAAGCAGATTTTTTTTTTGCCAACCCAATGTTTATTGAGCATCTGTTATGGTCAGGATCCATTTTTGAATCTGGGGAGACAACAGGGCCCAAACCAGAATTTTTGATCTCATGAATCTTATATTCTAGCAGGGACAGACAGTGATAAATAAATAAGTACATATGTAAGTGAGTATGCAGTATACCAGATAGACATGAATGATATAGAGAGAAATAGAGGTGGACAAGATGATAGGGAGTACAGTGGTCTTGGGTAGAGGATTTGCTCTTTAAGAGAATAGTCAGGAATCGATGGTCTGATAAGGAGATCTGAAGTAAGTGAGAATTATTTTATGTAGCTATTTAATTTAAAAAGAGCAGTCCAGCCTGAAGAAAGATCAAGGCCATGACCTGGGAGCAAGTTTGCCATGTTTGAAGAAAGAAAGGAGAACTGTGGGCCTGGAGCAGAGTCAAAAATAAGGAGGTAAGGGGTGACATCAGATTTGGGAAAGAAAAGACAAGTAGGCTGCAATAAAGATGTTGGCTTTCTTTTCAGTGAGATGGGAGCCAGCAGAAATTCAGGGGAAAAGGAATGACAGGCCTTAGTCTGTGTTGTAAAAACAGAATTCTTGCAGTTGTGTGAATTATAGACTGTGGAATGATAAAGGGGTAGGTGGATCAATTTAGAGACTGCTAACAAAATACAGGCAGGAGATCATTTTGACAAATAACACGTTTGCGTAGACTGTTATCAGTAGAGGTGTGGAAAAGTGGTCTGATATGGGATATATTTTGAAAGCCAAGCTTACTAGGACTCGCTGACAGATACGGGGTGTGTGAATAAAAATAGGAGTTATGGATGATTCCATGTTTTATTCTGTGACCAACCGGGAAAAAACGGGGTCACTTTTTACTGAAATGGACAATGTTGCAGGAAAAAGAGGCTTTGGGGAGAAGATCAGAAACAAGTTTTAGATGTATAATTTTGAAATGCCACTAGCATTCAACTGGAAATATAAAGTAGATTGTTGAATATATTAATCCAGACTCTGCAAGGCCGAGTACTGGGTGGAAGGAAGTAAGAGTTTATGAATTGCAGTATAAAGATATTAGTTAAGCCAGGAGATGGGATAAGATTCCTTAAACAGTGAATGTAGACAGGAAACAGAAGGGGAATGAGAAGTGAGACCTGGAAACTAGACCAATAAGATCACAAGTTAATGAGAAGAAATGGAGAAAGGATATTAAGAAGGATTGGCTTGTAAAGTAGAAAGAAAAATAAAGAAGTGTAGAGTCTGAGATTCTAGACAAAGAAAAGCCATTCAGAGGGTGGGAGTGTTCAGCTGGGCCGAATATTTCTGTTAGATCCAGTAAGATAAGGACAGAGAACTGACCCTGGGAGTTAGCAATATGTAGATCACTGGTAGTAAGGAACAAGTGATTGGTTAGTAGAATCAATATGCAAATGATTTGGATTCCGTAAAATTGTGGAAATACAATCTCATTTGCAGAGACTTAAGGGCACAATAGGAAAGAGGAATTCAGATAATGAATATAAATTACAGGAGTAATTTATATAATTTATAATGTGTATAATTTAAGGAGTTTTTCTTTTGATAAAGAGGAGCAGAGAATTATGGCAATTGTAGGGGAGATTTCATAAGAGGGTTCTTTTTTAAAGATGTTCACAATAATGTGTTTTATGTTCATGGAAATAATCCAGTAGGAAGAAAGGTTTGATGAGTCTACCCAGGGGAATAACTGAGGGTGCGTTGTCCTTGAAAAGGCGGCAGGCAACAGACAGATAAGACTATGAATAGTTCCTCTGTGCGCGACACACTCAGGATGAGGCAGGGTGTGTGGGTGCAGATGAGGTAGGTGGGTGAATGTGAGGTTGGGAGCCTGGAAGCGTTATTATTTCTTTAATGTTTGTGCTGCCATGGGAAACACAGTCATCAGGTGATGATAAAGAGGGGGCAATACAGGCTGGAGGCTGGAGGAGCAGTACAAAAGCATTGTCAACTGGGAGAGGAGCGAATGACTAGCTCCAGCGAATATAACCTAACGTGTTGTTGGGTGTGGATGGAGGAGCCCTGTTACATCACGGACACATCAAATTCACCGTTGTGTGTTTTCCTCTGAACACTTTTCAGTGCAGGAAATGCAGGTAAAGAGTAGATAGAAAGTTGGATTTATTCAGCAATTGAGTTTTCTGGGTAAAAGAATGCAGAGATTCAGTGGGAAAGGGAGGTATGTGAAGATGAATAGTTACAATAGTGGTCCGTGTGGTACAGACTAAGCCCAGGAAAGTGAGAACCTGCCATTTTTGGAGGAAACATGTTTTCTGGGAAAAGCACAAACAAAACTCTACTGTGAAATTGCCCTTTATTGGGCTCTGCAACCAAGGTTATGCTATGATGGTAAACTTGGGCAGTGGACTGACATGTGTATACATTATATCAAACCTTAGTAGTTCTAAATTATGTAAAATAGAATTTTGTAATGCCTTACAGTCGAGAATAGTCAAAATTGAAACATTAAGTTTTATATTCATTTATTTATTCAAAAGTCGTGGCGGCATAAATAGCAAGAATAACAAGGAAAGTCAGGGCAGCATTTTGGAGAAACTAGTTTTGAAGAACTGACACACAGACACAGGTCGCTGCACACAGACACAGGTGTCACTGCACACAGACACAGGTGCCCCAGACACCTTCTAATGTTTTGCTTTGAGATAAAGTTATTTTCTGGAGTAAAAAAAATCATGATGTAGGGTGATTAGTATCTGTATTTGGCTTTAATTTTGAAGATAGAATTGAATGTATGGTACCTAGTGCTCTGAGATGAGTGTATAGTTCATGGAAAGTAAGGTTTTACACAGCTAAAGAAAACAGCATTAAAATGAAAAGAAAACCAACTGTATGGAAAAACATATTTGCCAATGATACCTCAGACAATGGTTTGATCTCCAAAATATATAAAGAACTCACATAATTCCACTTTAGGAAGACAAAAAACCAATTGAAAAATGGGCAAAGGACTTGAACAGACATTTCTCATTTCTCCCAGGGGGACATACGAAAGGTCCAGAGGCACATGAAAAGATGCTCAGCATCACTAGCCATCAGAGAGATGCAAATTAAAACCACAGTGAGATATCACTTCACACCAGTGAGAATGGCCATCATAAACAAATCAGTAAATAACAAGTGCTGGAGAAGATGTGGAGAAAAGGAACCCAAGTGCACTGTTGGTAGGAATGCAGACTGGTGAAGCCACTATGGAAAACAGTATGAAATCCCCTCAGAAAACTAAAAATGGATCTGCCTTCTGACCTGGCAATTCCACTGCTTGGAGTATATCCTAAGGAACCTGAAATACCAGTCCAGAAGAACCTATGCACCCCAATGTTCATAGCAGCCAATTTACAATAGCCAGGTGCTGGAAGCAACCTAGGTGCCCATCAGTAAGTGAATGGATCAAAAAAATGGTATATTTACACAATGGAATACTACACAGCAGAAAGAAAGAAGGAGCTCCTATCCTTCAGCACAGCATGGATGGAACTAGAGAGCATTATGTTAAGTGAAATATGCCAGGCGGTGAAAGTCAAATACCATATGATCATCTCACCTTTGATAGGAACCTAACCAACAAAACAAATAAGCAAGAAAAATATAACCAGAGACATTGAAATTAAGGACAAATGAACAGTAACCAGAGGAGAGGTGGGAGGGGGTAATGGTGGGGAGAAGGGAAGGGTTTTCAGGAACAACTATAAAGGACACATGGACAAAACCAAGGGGGTGTGGAATCAGGGGAGGGAGATGAGGATGGCTGTGGTGGGGGGAAATGGCAGGGGGTAAATACAGACAACTGTACGTGAACAACAATAAAATAAAAATAATAAAAAAGGTTTCAGATTTCTTCTTTTCTTCTTTTTTATTAAAGAAATTTCATTGTCTCGTCAAAATAGTGTGTTAGAAAAAGATAATTTATTCTTAACTTTTCTTGTTGGGCAAGATAATTCTCTTTCTCAATGTTTACTTTCTAGAGTGGCTTTTTAGGAGTAGAATTTAAAAGTTAAAAAGTTTAACTAGATGTCACTAGAAATATAAGGGTAAGAATATATTTGCCATAAATTAATTACTTAAAAATAAAAATTTTCATTTTTTCTTACTTGCTCATATCTATTGCTGTCAGACCCTTGATCATAGCAATAAAAACATATTCTATTTTTCTTAACTTTATATAATAAGAAACTGAATTTACTGAGCATTTATTAGGTTCTAGGTAATGATCTAAAGATCTTAAATATATTCAGTAATTTTTATTTTCATCAATCTATGAGGATGTTCCTGTTACTATCATTACTATCTCCATCTCACACATGGGAAAACTGAGGATCAAAAGTTAAAAAGGAGCTTTTCTAAGAGAGAGCAGAGATTCAGAAGCTTATTATATCAAGTCTCATATTTGTTGCTATATTTATATAATCATTTCTTATGTGTATCACTTCAAGAAAAGTGTTAAGTATGTCTTATGTAATAATATTTAACAGCCTTTGTACTAAAGATGATTTATGAAATCACATCTGCCTTCCTGGATGCATTTTTGCTACAGGAAAAACTTATATCAATTTAACTTTATTAATATTTTAAATCATTTTATTAAAATAAAAACTTCATGAGATGGAGGGATGTATGAAAAATCATGAACATTTAGGGGATTTTGGCTGGTATTTCCAAAACACATTATGCATGCACAATAAAATCTGAAGGATTTCATTGTAGCCTTTTTCTAATTTTTGACAAAAAACATTCTTCTTGATAAATAGAAATTTCTGCCTCATTCTGATTTCAAGTTATTGTTATTACCAAGGCAGGTCGGCTTTTTTTTTCCCTTTCAACAATTACCAAATATTTTATGCTTGCTTTTTTGTAGTGTTTTCTCATGAAGCAAAACAATACTGCATAGAGAAAGAATATGCGCCTTTAAGCAGGTACTGATTATGTTCTGTTGTCTTGGGCCTATTACTTAACTTCATTAAACCCATTTCCTCAGTTGCAACTAGGGGAAAATTATGATTTGGGATGGTTATTTTCAAGATTCAAGCTAAAGCTGGGCAATCCCCTAAGTATCCACTATATAGATAATACTCTAGAATTGTAGTTATCATTACTATTATTGACCATTTCTCCATACTCTTTTGTCACTAAAGTTGTACAATTTGCAAAAGTTTGCATATTTGTAGATAACCAGTCTTTGCTGTATTAGGTAGAAAAAAGGAAATCTGTTTTGAATTTTTTTTGATCTAACATCAGAAAAAGGTAACATTAAGCAGAGTTTATTCACACTGTGATCAAAGAGTTAAATCAAATAAGCAATACATAATTCCCTTAACTGTATGGTAATTTTAAATAATAAGTTTTGTGCTTTTATAATAAAATATATCTCCAGTTATGCTTTAAAATGAAAACTTGATTAAAAATAAGAATATGTATACATAGTAAAGGAGACAAAATTTATAAGTGTACCAGATAAAATTTTTTGAAGTGACTCAAACTCATGGGGAAAATCATGACTTTTTCAGATGCTTTTGAATAAAATAAAACTTGGGGTTTGGATTTCGGCACATTAAAATTCTATTAGAGTACCCTTACAGGGAACATTATATAGTGAAATCAAATATGTATTAAAAAAAATCAAATCTGGTGATGTGATTATCTCCTACCAATCATTTTTCTGGTCATGGGAGAGAAAAAACCTTAACAGATTTCCTTTCTTTTTATCTACTCAAATATATGAAAAGTGTATGCATATAAACATGCTGAATCTATCCTTAGAAAACTTACAATATCCATGAATCTAAAATCACTCCTTTTAATGGTGAGTCCAATAATGTCTCTTGTTCTCTCAAAGAGAGCGTCATATCCTCCAGATGTAAACATTGCTTTGAGAGCCAATGCCATATGCTGACAGATGGCATCCCATCTGGGGTTCACTTATTACAAATAAATTTCTTGGCTATGTTCAATAAATAGAAGATATTCTTATCCATCTTTTCTAGAAACGTTTAGTTTTCAACTATAGGTTTAGCAAACCAAACCGCACAGCTCAACTCTATATAATAATGTGAGTAACAAAATAAGCTTTATGTCAGACTAAAACTATATATTTAGGCTAAGATGTTCAGAAGAGAAAGATAGAACAAAAATGTGAACTAATGTCTCTGCGTATTATACTATTGATTAGGCTCTACTCTAACTACTGGATAGAAAATTTAAAAAATTTATTTACTTTCACAGAGAGGGGAAGAGGGGGAGAAGGAGGACAGAAACATAGATGTGTGAGGGAAATAGAGATTGGTCGCCTCTTGTACACCCCCAGCCGGGGACCTGCAGCCCCACACGCCCTGACTGGGAATTGAACCAGCGACCTTTCGGTTCACAGGACAGCACTCAATCCACTGAGCCACACCAGTCAGAGCAGATAGGATTTTTTAAAAAATTGTACTCACTTGTAGGAGTTAAGAAGGGATGGACAGGGACCCTCATATCAAAGACACGAGACGTGTTTTATGCTTTGCCTAAACTCCAAAGTCTTGTCAGCAGTTCTTTTTCTGCGGTGTTTTCAAACCTCCAAATTAGTCATTTTTTCCACATTTTCAATGTCAAATTAGACTTTGAAATGAACATGGGATATGTAGGTAATAAATTTCTACTCCTCACAAAGTGACAGGTTTTTGTTAAAAGGATAGAAAAGGAAGACAAGCGCGCGCATCCCTGACAGCGTTTCATAAAGTAGGCTTCAAAGACAGGACTTAGTGAACTGGCACTCTCAGGGTTATGGGATAAATGGCAAACTTTGACCTTAATTTCATTTAGGGTTTTGCTGTTGTCTTAGAAGTTTGTAGGGTTCTCCCTGCTTCCCTCCTGCCATCTAGGTTTTTTCTTTATGACAAGACTAGAACTAAGGACGTCCTGTCCATCTTCTACTCTTTTAAGAAACCGTCCTGTAGGCACACAGTGGGTTTCAGTGGACATATATCATTCTGGACACCAAGAAACTATGGAAATAAACACACGTGGGCAATTGACACTGACCACTTTAAATATTGTCCAGCCCCTTGGCATGTGCAAACAATCACCGCCACTTCATATCTTTGAGTTACAGATCTTGTCTTACTTTGTAAACACCCATTTGTATTCATAAACACAATCTCATCTGTCTCATCAGGAAAACTCTGTGTGCGAGATGGGGCTGCAATGGCACTCCTACCACTGAAAAAGCCTGAAAGCTATTTATTCATATTCTGCAGCAAATACAGAGTCCCTGGGTTAAAAACAAAACCAAAAAGCCAAAACAGACCCTCTCTCCATTTATTTCTCAGAGTGTCTCAGCTCCTGTTCCTTATGCCCCTCCTGCACACAAGGGAAGGGCCGGCTGCTCATCTCCACGTGTACTGGATTGCACCACGTAAGAGAAACCCCCCAAATTATGATGCTCAGGATTTATATAGGAAGGCTGGCGCTTGGGCATATCTTTCCCTACAGAGGCCTTTCCTGCAGAATGGAAACAACTTCTGTCTGCGTGGGGAGCGAGAGGGATCTCTGTCCTGGCATGTAAGCAAACGGTTCTGGGCCAGATAAGCCTCTAAATCTCTCCAAAGCAATGTACTTCCTGTAACTTCTAAAGCATTTTTGTCAAATAAACTTTGTTTAGCAAAGTTTGCCAATCCTTTGGGCTCAGAAAGTCTGCAGCATGTAGAAACATAAAAATATTCATTGGAAATTGCCTTCCAACAGGAATTGGGAAGTTATTTAGTTAACATCAATATTACGGTGGCCAATGGTGAATTTGAAACTAAAGTCTAGTCTTCCAACTTCAAATCCTGTGACACAGACACTCTGTCACATGTGTACTGTGTGTCTTTATAAGAGATAGAGAGAATTAGTGACTGATGAATGTGTGAGTCCCGGAATCCAGTCTGGATCCAATATAACAGAACCAGAAAATGGACCAATGGAGAAAGGGAAAATTAGTTAATTGTTGCTGAAGTGGTATTTTGAATGTGTTAAAAATTAATGCATATGATAAAGTATTTGTCCACAGAATAAAGCAAGAGTCAATACTCTATAACACAGTAATGATTAGAATTAAGTTTATACTCAAAACAGATAAGATCAGTAAAATAAAACAATGCATTCATCTCATGGACATAATAAAAACATTTCTAAATAAAGGTAGGAAACTGTGGTAAGCATAATTTTAAAATGGCACCTAAGATTCTCATATTGTTTTAATTTCTCCTCTTCAGTGTGAATAGATTCTATGAATATCACACCCAGGCTATCACTCCCATTCTTAGGTAACACTTGAAGGTATAATTGAATCTCTAATAAGTTTACTTCAAGTTAATCAAAAGGCAAATTATTCTAGATGGATTTCTGATATTAGCAATCATATTTGATTACAAATAATAATTTTATCTTTTTTATTTTAAACTTTACACCTATGATTTTGTATCTAATCAGGTGAGCCCTTACACGAGAGAGAGTGTCCTGATGACTTGGAGTAAGTCTCTTAGACCTGAAACTAGTCCCAGCCAAGCAAATGGGAGATCAGTCTTATCACCACACAGCAGTGAAATTCTACCCAAAACCAAGGATGTTGACAGATGACTCCAAGGCTTAGCTCTGATCCCAGCCTTGACCGATACTTCGGTTTCTGCCTATAAGGCCATGAGCAGAGAAGGCCCATGACACCTGAATATGGACTGATTCAGGAAATGGAAACTGAAACAATTAAGTGTGTGTGTGTTGTTCTAAGTCATTGTGTTCATGGTCACCTGTTATACAGCAAGAAAAAACTCAACAACCACAAAAACAAACCCCAAAGTGTGTAAAATAAATATTATAATCATGTAGAATAATAACCAATTAATTCCAGAGGATATATTGGTATAGTTTACCATATTAAATTTAAAAAACATGATCATCTCTGTAAATGTAGAGAATATTAATAAAATTCTATGTATATGAATGATAAAAACAGTCAATACTGGGAATAGAAGAAAGAATCCCTTCTGTTATTGCATTTACTCAAATTATAGTAGAAAAATTAGTTAATACATTAACAAACTGTGTGTATATCAGAGATATAAAGTCTAAAATAAAAACAGATAAAATTTTTGCAAATATGATTGTTAATATCAGAAATCCATAAGATTTTATGGACAGATGGTTATAATTAATGAAATAGTTCCATAAGTTTACAGAACATAAGACTAACATACAAAAGTCATTTATAATTCTAGGCATAAATAATTATAAAATGTAAATAATATTAAAAATAAGCCACATCATTTATAATAGTAAGAAAATGATAAGGCTATGGGGAATAAACTAATAAAATATGAAAACTAAAACACAGAAAACCTAAGTAAATGTTGAGTTATGTCATTTTCTTAGAAGAAAACCTTCATTATTATAAAGAGGAAAATTATCTACTAATTTACCTGTATTTTATTTTGGTTTCCATCTCACAGAAGTTTTTATAAATTCTAACAAGTTGATTATAAAACTCATTTATAAGATAAAGAGCCTAAAATACATAAAAAATCCTTAAGAAGAGGAGGAAGAATATGGCTCATCAGTTTCTAAGTTGTTAAAAATAAATAATAAACTAAGTTGCTCTTTACACAGGTAAGAAAAATAAAACAGAATTGTTTCAAAATACCCAAATTTGTCTGAATGAATTCAAAATAGCATTAGACATCATGTCATAAGGAATTGCCAATCATATGTAATGCTGAGATCATTGATTATCTAAATGGAAAATAATCCAAATTCTCACATAACTCCAGAAACACAAATATATTTCATGCGCATTGAAGATGATGTGGAAATTAAAATGATAAAACTTTTGGAATACAAAATAGCTATCTTTATATTATTGAAATGAGAAATGATGTCTAAGAGAATAATAGTCAAGTAGTAGATTGGTCATTTTGATTGCATTCAATTAACAATAACAGTGATAATAAGCTGCCACTCAATGAAACATATCATGAATTTTAAAGAAATATCACAGATGTGAGAAGAGACTTGTACTGGACAGAGGTCGCATTAGCAATCACAATGTATAAAGAATTTCTACCGATCAATAAGAAAATAATATTGTCTCCCTGCCTGACCCCCCCAAAGAAAGGTTTAGCAAGTATTATGAAAAAGAAAAAAACAGGAATGACCAATAAACCACTTTTTGAGCATAGAAAGATGTTCAATGTTACTAATAATGAGAAAAATCCAAATTCAATGAATAATACAATGCCCAATTGATGACAGTAGATAAATAATGTATGATAACTTCAAATGTTGTCAAGGATGTGCGCACAACATGTTATTCCATCTTCTGGGCCAAGAGTAAAGTGGGACGTACAGTCACTTTTTCACACCTAGGAGTGTTGAAGGTGCCCATGGGCTGCCTAGGGAGACTAATTCCACTTCTACATCTAAGGTAGACAAGTTCCCATAGCACAAGTGCACAGGCGACGATGTGGAAAGTTATTCCTCCAAAAACGGCTTGTGAAAGTAATGTAACAGTCTTTCACAGGGCAAATGGGTGCATCTCAAAACTTAGGCTAGAAAAGATGTGTAGCCAAATGATTCACACTTGTAAAATGATGCATAAATGAATGATGGATAAATAGCTATGTGGTGAGATGGCACAATGCTATTTAGGGACAAGGCACGTCAACCTAGAAATAGTGGTTACTTCTCAGATGAGATGAGGGTTACAATGGGAACAGGGCTTGTGTGCAGCGAGAGATCCGTGGGGCAGAGGACCAGAGTGAGGGGGGAGGAGGGGCCTTGGAGGGACAGAGAGAAAGAGTGGTTCTAGGCGAATGTGTATTCGTGCCTAGTGATCCCTGTTACTGTTTTGTTAACTCTCTGTAAATGTGGAAAAGTTCATGACTTTAAAAAAAAACATGTGGGCTAACGGGGACAGAGTTAGTCGAGTCAGGTCAGAAGTTGGTATTTTTCTTCCAGCAAATGTTAAAGAGCAATTGGGGGAAACAAATGGCCTAGTTTATTGGCTTTCTACCATTTTAGGCCAAGGCTCACAACAACAACAAGGAAAAAGCATCTCACCTATTGACCCCGTATAGGCAAAAGTTTTGCCAAACGCTACTTTGCCCTCACTGTGCTAGACACACTGGATTTTCTTCAGTTTGTTCTGTCCCACTGTGTTTGGGCTGTGTTCTGCACACTATTCTGCATTTTTTTCCTCTTCGATTTCATTTTTAAAATGCCAGTCCCGACCAATTATATTGACTTTGAGACCCGCTGGTGGATCGTGGCCCAAAGTTTGAAATGTAGTTGTCCAGTGCCAAGAAAAAGACATTTGAATTAGATCTGCAATTTAATTCTGGCTTTGACATTGTCTGTAAAATCCGTACAGCTCACTTAACTGTGTTGGCTCCACCGTTGCACTGCAGGAGAAAGGGAATTGATGGCGGCACAGGGCTCATTCATTAATCACTTACTGAGCATCTATCACACGCTGGATCTTTTTCAAACACTGCAGGCATCAAGATAGTTGATGGTTATTGAGCGTGCTTCCCATTAATGAATGGACCAAACTTTTTATTATTTTACAAAAAAACATACAAACAGACTCAGCAAAATGTAGACAGCAAAATATAGATTCAGTTTCAATTAGACCAAAGGATTTTTATAAGACCTGGAGGCCTCTAATATAGTCCTCTGGAGAATGTCAAACATATGCACATTGGAAATAAAATGTTTTACAAGAAAACTTTTCATGGTCTGCATTAAATATGAATTGTACTCTTTAATTCTCTGGTGAATAAAAATGTGGTAACGCTTTCAAAAATAAAATTAAGTCATACTTCCAGCTCTCACTTGCAAGGAAGGGGAGCAATTTAACCTAATTTGCGCTTTGGGAGAATCCTTGATCTCCTCGTTCACCTCCCTGAAGTCACGTGCAGACCGAGGTGCTGCTGGTGTTTGGAATACAGTTCACTGTGCCTGCTGCTGAGGCACCTTGCAGCCCGTTCTACCCCTTCCTCCTCTTTACCAAATTGGGGCAAGACGTCTCTTTTTATAGCTCCCGATGCCATGGTCCTTGGGCACCATGAACCTCAGGGTCTATATGCCAACCTACCGGAGGCTCTAGAGGGGTATGGATCTCTATCACCTAACCCCTACCTAAATCTCATTACCATGAAAACACACAAGTGCCTCGAATCCCCAACTCTGTCTTCCCCAGAGGCTGCGCTCCAGCTTCTGCCAACCCATCCTTCCTACTTTCTAAACCCCAGGACTTCTTTCCAACCCACAGGGCCTAATACACTTTAGTTCTTTTTGAAAAACCAAATCACTTAAGTGTGGCCCGAGGGGAAGGGTCCCCAGCACCTTTTAGTGCTCGGTTTATGTGAACAGGGTGAATGAAAAAGTGATTCTTACTATCCCTGATAATTCCGCTAAGCAAAACAGAAATCAGTATCTCTGAAACATTTGTGTGATATATAGGCATAACTACCTATTAGAAGACAATGTTTTCATGAGTAATATGTGGTGAAGAATTTTTTTTCCTTTTAAAAATGGCTTAATTTTTTATTTTTATTTTCTTTTGCTCTGGCTAGGTAGCATAGTTGGTTGGGGAATGGCCCCATATACCAGTAGGTTGTGGTTTGAACCCTGGTCATGGCACATACCTGGGTTATAGGTTTAATCCCTGGTCAGGGCACACACAGGAGGTATCTGATTGACGTTTCTCTCTCATTCTCTCTCTTTCTCTCTCACTGATATTTGTCTCTCTCTCAAAAAATCAATAGAAATATACTTAGGTGAGAATTATTTTCAAAAAGGTTTATTTTTACCATTTTCAATTATGTACTTTTATTTAACAAAAAATGGAGGTTCAAATGATCATATTATAACTTGATGTATTTATCTTCAGATTGTAGTTTTTAAATTTTCTATTATGAAATTAATTCTGTCAGTTTTTCTCTATATGCATTGCTAATATCAGATGAGTAAATATTTTATATTTCCATTTTGATATTATATTTTATTATATTTCAGAGGCCCTCATATCTATAATGATGTGCTTTAACTATTTTATCTGTGACAAATAGAGGTGTAGTAGCTGTCTTTTGGTTAGAATTTATCAGACATTTTTTTAGTCATTATCTTTTCTATGTGCTTTTCAAGTCCTTGTATTCCATTTGTTTATTCTTTTCTCTTGTTTCCCTTGCCTAGGGAGTTATATCTGAAAAAATATTGCTAAGAGCAGGTCCAGTATTTTGCTGCCTATGTCTTCTTCTATGATTTTTACGGTTTTGTACCTAACATTTATATCTTTCATCCATTTTGAATTTATTATTGTATGTGCTGTAAGAAGGTGGTCTAGATTCATTTCTTTCTGTACATATCTGTCCAATTTTTTCAACATCATTTACTGAATAAACTATCTTTAGCCCATTGTATGTGCTTGCTTTATCTGTCATATGTTAATTGACTATAGAGATATGGATTTATTTCTGGGTTCTTTATTCTCTTCCATATATCTATTTATTTGTTTTTATGCCAGTACCATTCTGTTTTGATTACTATGGCTTTATAGTATACTTCAATATTAGATAGTGCGATTCCTCCAACTTTGTTCTTCTTTCTCAGGATCAATGTTGTTGTGTGGGGCCTTTTGTGGTTCCACATAAATTTTTGAAATATTTGTTCTAGTTCTGTGAAATATACATTGGAATCTTGATAGGAATTGCATCGAACCTATAGATTGCTTTCAGTAGTATGGACATCAAGTTAAAAAGGTTTTGTACACCAAAGGAAAACAACAAAATAATAAGACAACCCACAGAATGGGAGAACATATTCTCGACTACATCTGACAAGGAGTTAATGTCCAAAATTTATAAAGAACTTACAAAACTCAACACAAAAAACTCCCAAACAACCTAATTAAAAAGTGGGCAAGGGACCAGAATAGATACGCCTCCAAAGAGGACATACAGATAGCCAAAAGACATATGAAAAGATGCTCAGTGTCACTAATCATCAGAGAAATGCAAATGAAAACCACAATGAGATACCATCTCACACCAGTCAGAATGGCCATCATCAATAAATCAGCAAACAACAGGTGCTGGGGAGGATGTAGAGAGAAGGGAGCCCTTTCGCACAGTTGGTGGGAATGCAGCCTGGTGCAGCCACTGTGGAAAGCAGTAAGAAAATACCTCAAAAAATTGAAAATGGATCTGCCTTTTGACACAGAGATCCCATCTTTGAGAATGTATCCAAAGGAACCCAAAACACTAATTTGAAAGAACTAAACACCCTTATTTATGTTCATTGCAGTGTTATGTACAATCTCTAAGATAAGGAAGCAGCCCAAGTGCCCATCAGTAGATGAATGAATAAAACAACTATGGGGTATTTACACGATGCGATACTACTCTGCTGTAAAAAAGAAAAAATTGCCCTTTGAGACAGCATTATGGAGACCTGGAGAACATTATGCTAAGTGAAATCAGCCAGTCAGAGAAAGACAATTACCACATAATTTCACTCATATGTCGAATCTAATGAACAAACCGAACTAGCAAGGAAAATGGGGACAGACTCATAGAGACGAGGACGACAACGAAGGGACGGAAGGAGGCTAGGGGATGGAAGGACTGAGCAAACAGGAAAAGGACCCATGGATATTGACAGCAGTGTGGTGATTGCTGGGAGGAGGGGGTGTCAGGGGGATAAATGGTCATGAAAAAATAAAATAAAAAAACAAACTCCTTGTGTTTTAAGTGTATACCTTGTAAATTAAAACTCATCTCAACATTCAGCCCCTGCCACTTATAAAAGGAATCTGTTCACTTTTTTAAGTTGCTTTATTTCTATTACATTTTGTGCTTTCTAGTTATTCTGATATTTTAATGCTTCTCCATCTTTATTTTTACCACTACAACTGCTTAAAGTTTTTCATTCAATATTTCTCTCAAGAGTTGGACTCTTAAAAGTTTTTCTATTTTTATGGTTACCAAAATTATAATATATTTACATAATAAAATCTTTTTTTAAAAAAATTTTATTTATTTATCTTTAGAGGGGAAGGGAACGAGAGAGGGAGAGAAATATCAATGTATAGTTGCTTCTCGTGAGTCCCCTGCCGGGAACCAGGAACTGGCCTGCAACCCAGGCATGTGCCCTGACTGGGAATGGAACCGCAATCGTGTGGTTCACAGGCCTGCGTTCAATCCACTGAGCTACACCAGCCAGGGCTACATAATAAAATCTTAGTATCTCTAGCCTTCTCCTGAGTTATATATATATATATATATATATATATATATATATATATATATATATAANCAACCCAGGCATGTGCCCTGACTGGGAATCGAACCGCAATCGTGTGGTTCACAGGCCCGCGCTCAATCCACTGAGCTACACCAGCCAGGGCTACATAATAAAATCTTAAGTTAGTATCTCTAGCCTTCTCCTGAGTTATATATATATATATATATATATATATATATATATATAACTTAAAGTATGCTAATTATGGTCAACTTACTTTTAATTTTATTCATTTTAGTTCTATTTTCTTAAATTTGTGATGGATTATTTTATTGCAATCACAGATGGTACTCATTTAGATTTTCCCATATATAAGATTTTCCCGTATAAAAGCTATAGTTTTATACCTTTTTTCTTATAAGTTTTTCTTTGTTTCCTGGGTTTAGTTTCTCTCATTTTGACATATATTTCAGTCAAAGCACTATTCAAGAAATGATTTAAAAATTCATAGAAAATAATGAGCATGTGACAAAGTTTCATTTAACTCATTGATAACAGCAGAATAATATGGGTGGTTCAAGAGACAGTTTTAGAAACCAGGATACAGGGCTCAGGAGGAGGAAAGGAATGCTGAGGTCAGACCGCCGTGTGAGACGCGGAACTATTCACATAAATAATAAACACACAGACAGATAATGAAAATGTCAGTTACCTGGTGGGTTCAGTCATGTGAAAAATAGTATGCCCAGGGATTTTGCTGTTGAGTTAGAAAGGATTAAACATGTTAAATGAGAAAAATAAAGCCATTATTATCTCTAAGAAAAGCAAACAAAATGAACGTACAAAGAAAGGTAATCCCAGTATCTTACTAGAATAGGGCATAAATCATACTGATCTAATCAGTAATGTAGGTATGCATGTTGATTCAACCAGAAGTTATATTTATATAGCACATTTATATTGGAGGGGCAGGACAGTAGAGATGAGTGTGTGTGTGTGTGTGTGTGTGTGTGTGTGTTAAAGAGAAACAGAATGTGTTTATGTGGAAGGAGGGGAGAGCAGAACTCAATGAGTGCTACAACCATACTTTTCTTCATAAGAACTGAGTAGGAATTTTTTAAAATAGACAAAGTAAAGATTTGCATGTTTTTCAGAAAACACGGAGGTGTTTAGGATGCATGTCTGATAGGTGAAGAGGAATAGGTTGAGCAACTGCAGTGTATAAGTTCTCCATGAGTGAGACATCGAGGTACCTGAGAAATCACTAAAAATTATAATCTATCCTAAGAAGATTTTTGCTAATGGCTACAGCTGAGAAAAATATTTTCATAGTTTGTTGAGTAGGTAATGATTACCTTTCCCCCTGTTGTGAAGAGGGGGAAATGAAGAACTCGAAAGATGGACATCACGTCAATGGGTGAGGGGAGGGGACGAACAAAGTTTAAAGGGATTTAAACTTCCTGTAGACTAAGAGCAAATGTTGACAGAAGTGTTGCTTTTGTCTTACTTTTGGAAAATGTTATTTTGCTCCTGAAAGGAAATTAGTGGAGAAGAAATAACTTTATCTTTCTTGTGGTACAAAAACAAAAATCCTGGTGGAAAAACTAGATTTTTCTTGGGTGTTGAAGAGCAGTTTTGAATCCTAGAAAGAGCTAAGGCAGTAATTCTCTCGATGTGCTTGCATAGGAATGAAATGGAATACTAGTCAACCTTTTCAGTCTGAACTTATTTGAGTGTTTACCAAATGACTTATTGTTTTCACACCTGCCTCTAATGTGATTATGTGCAGATTATTTTCATGACTTCACCAAAGAGACATTAGATGCTTAGTTTCTTTACTGCCTGGAAATTGAAGCACAGTTTGTATTTGCTGCTTCCTGGAAATATTGGTCAAAACACTTGCAGAGATTTATGTTTTGACAAAGCTCTATTAACCAGGCAGACAGTCTGTTCCCCATCAAAACTCCCTGCAGAATCTATTGTCTACAGTTGGAGCGGTTTTGCTCTCGAAGAACAGAGACCATAGTCTGACCCCAGGCTGAGGGATTTTCCCCTCACCTTCCTGTCGTATTTATATTTTGTCCTACTTATGTCTGAGACAGTGCAAATTCTCTGGAACCAGCCTTTTGAGTAGAGTCCATGTCAGTTTTCTGTTTCCTGGAAATAGAGCTGTGGTTTAAGAAATATCTTTTCTCTTTTCTACTTACATCTTTATTTCTTTTTCTCTTTTTAAGTCACAAACTCACTCGTAAGTTTGAGTGAGTTTAAAAATCTGAACTTGTGAAGGAGAGATTCTTGTGGGCCTGGGAGATAATTAAATGACAGTAATGTCAAATAACTGCTCCCACTGCAGACAGTGAAATCAGACAGTGACTCCTGGGGGCTTTGCTCACCGTGTTACCCATCGAGGGGAGCCCAGGTGGTAGCTCCTATTATCCCCATTTTTAAATTTTATGGTCAGAAGGGTTCTTTATGATTATTTAATAATTCGATTCATTCTGAAATAAATTTCAGCATGCTATATTTTTCCATCAGTAAAAGCTATGTGTGAATTTAATTTTTTTAATAATTGTTTTTATATTTTTTATTTATTTATCTTTAGAGGAGAAGGAAAGGAGAGGAAGAGAGAAATATCAGTGTATGGTTGCCTCTTGTGAGTACCCTGCTGGGAACTGGCCTGCAACCCAGGCATGTGCCCTGACTGGGAATCGAACCATGATACTCTGGTTCACAGGCCTGCGCTCAGTCCACTGAGCTACACCAGCCAGGGCTGTGTTAATTTAATTTTAATTGTCACTATTAAGGAGGCTGTTAAGACAAATGAACACCACTGAGGAAAAAGAACTTATGAACTCTCGATTAGAATCAAATTATTCAATACTTAAGGAATATATTAGTTTTAGAGTTTCATTGCATCCTTATTTAAAAATATATCACATGCTATAAATTAATAAGAGTAGATGCCAAATGGGTTTTTTGCTCACTGCTATACCTTCCCCCCCTTAACAATTCCCCTGGAAAGTAGTACATGCTGATTAAATATTCGTAACGTGGGTTATTAAATGAGTCAGTTGGTGTGTCTGGATATGCATACGTGTAAAAGCACAGAATGTCAAAATAGAAAGGTCTCTTCTGCCCCATGCTGGTGATTTCTGTGATGCCTTAGGCTATGCCAGGAGAAAATAACATTCAAAAAGTACAAACTCTTACCTGGACTTACCTGTCCCAAGCAGTGGAGAAGCTAACGATTCAAGACAAGGAGTAACAGAGCAAGAAGAACCGTGCTGACCCGGCTTTCCCGAACTGACATTTCCCGGCCCGTAGGCAGGTGATGCGATCTGATGGGGAAAAGCATTTTAAAAGGTGTAGCTTGACTGCACAGGTTTCCAGCAAAATTGTTTGAAAGGTTTTAGTTTAAGGAAATTCCCTCTGTAAGTAGTTGAGCACTTTGGCAGAGCAAATTTCATGTGGATGTATTTATATAAATCTGTTTCCATAGTACCTAGGCTCTCTGAAGCCTTGTCTTAGTAGAAGACAACCAAAATATTCAAGAAATCCAGGTAATTGTCACCAGGATATAGTTCCTGAACATACCTGGCTAGTACTGTGCGGTTCCTGGGAATCCAGGAAGATAGAGAGACAGAGAAGGAGAAAGTTATCCCATATGACAAGCAGGGGAAGGGAAAGAGACGTGTAGGATAAAATCACCACAAGGTTCTAAAAATGAGGGCCAGATTCTCCCCCTGCCACAGGACTGCGTTGAGGAGGCACTGAACAAAATGTCGCTCTCAGGGATGCGACGGTCCGGTGGAGGAGGCATCCTTCTCCTCCGGGTGAGTAGCTCTTTGTAGGAATGTGAATGGAGATGAGGGATTTTCTGGGCGAAGACGGGCAGGCAGAGCACAGAGGAATAGTAAAAATAAATGCACAGAAATGATAAAGGGTATGGAGTGTTCAGAATAAATGAGTTTGTTAATAGACTGAGTCCCTTTTTTCATATAGCTTATAAAAACCAGTCTAAACCCTTGCGTGGTGTTTTCACTGACTGTGGCCATCATAGTCTTCCATTCAGATAGAAATATTACCTCTATCCTGGGAGACAGTTGTTTTTAGAGAATGTCCAATCTGTTTCTCTGTATTCTAAGCTCCAGGAACAATACAGAGAGGGGTGATGTAGCTCATACCTTGACTCGTGATATAAAGTTAGTGCTCAGGTGTTTGTGCTCCACTGAATACAAGTTGTCAATACTGCTTTATTTGCTCAAGTCCTAAGAGGCTGGGTAGTAGGTAGATAGAGCTATAGACCATGTCCAGTCATTTGCTTTTTGCAAGACGGAGACCCAGGAAAGCCGGTGTTATAGTTTAGTCCAAATCTGAAGCCCTGGGAACCAGGCGAGTACATGATGTAAATCCCAGTCCAAGGGCAGAGGAAGATGAGATGTTCAGGTTTAATCAGTGAGTCTGTGAGCAGGGGGAAATGAGTGAATTCTTCTTTCTCTGCAGGCCCTCAGTGGGTGACGATGCTCTCGCAGAATGGGCGGGGCATCCTATTTTACTGAGCCCATTCAGATGAATGGGGGGACCATTCAGATGCTAATCTCACATGGAAACACCCTCACAAACAGACACCAAACAATGTTTAATTGGGACACCTGGCACTCTCTCTAGTTTCACATGCAGTTAACCGTCCCATGAGGGACCTGTAGGAAGAGCCATTTAACTTCCTGTTGTGTTCATGGGATTCAAAGTGGCAGGTGAGACGTTTTTCTACTCTCGTGAGAAAACATTTACATCATCGATAGACCATATGCCTTACCTAGGCATCACCGCTGGCCACGGTGAAATTAGGGCTACACCAAAACTTCCTATCCTTCACCCAGAGCTTTTCTGGCTATCTGTAACTTTCCCTCACAGAGCTGTGACTATATTAATGTTGTATTATCGACCTAAGGAATGTCCAAGGCTGTTGAGAATTCTGGTCAGTTTGTTTGAACCAAGCTGACAACAATGATCGGGAAGCAAATCTCAAAGTGTTGAGAAAAAGCTCCTGAGAATGGCAATTTTGCAGCTTATTTTATATCAGTACATTCGAATAAAAGGAGGAAACTCCAGGAGGGTTGTGGGAAATCCGTTGGTGTTGGACTGAGGTTCAGAGAAATCTAAGCAGGGACCTCTCTGGGACTGGATACAAGGTAACACAGAAACACAAACTTTCACATGGGTGGGTGCAGGGGAGCTAATGGCTAGTATTTACTGCACAGAGAGATGGTATGTGGCCAACAAGATAACGCCGAGGGCTCCGCTCCAGTGCAGCTGTGCCCCCGGGGGGCCTGGAAGAGAAGAGCACTCTGACCTTTCCAAGGCAAAGGCATGTTATCTCAGATGCAGGAGACAACAGACAGGCTCACCGTTGTCTTCCCAGGTAAAGACTGACCTTTGCTGAGCCCCAGGACGTGACTGCCTGCCCTGACCCGCTTTCAGTTAGGCATTTTTATGCTCCGACCATCCTTTGTGGTTACTCTCCGTCTCTGGGTGTGTAGGGCCCACCAGGCAGGCCTCCTCTGCGGTCATCCGGCCCGGTTTTCATGCAGGTATGTTCATCAAAATGTCGTCTGCCATCTGTGACCTATGTCTCGGCGTATGGCAGTCTGGGGGAGGCCTTTGCTCAGAATGAGTCACTGCGTTGTGATTGCTAGACACCAACTCGCCATATTCCTCAGCATTTCACAACCAAGGCACAGTGGCTTATTCGGAGTTTCAAAGACTCAGGGAGAAGTTCTTACTGTGGAATCCCTTTTAGTTCTGTCTGTTAGTTTCACAGCAGTATTTGCCGTTGTAAAAACTGTTGGGTAAAGCTTTTGTAAACTTATAGTTTTTCACTCAAGATCCTCACAAGCTTTGTCTAGATTTCCTTTTCTTTTTTAAAAAAATGTATTTTATTGATTATGCTATTACAGTTGTCCCATTTTTTCTCCCCTTTATTCCCCTCCACCCTGTACCCCCCTCCCACCCACATTCCCCCACTTTAGTTCATGTCCATGGGTCATACATGTAAGTTCTTTGGCTTCTCCATTTCCCATACTGTTCTTAATCTCCCCCTGGCTGTTTTGTACCTGCCAGTTACGCCGCTTCTTCCCTGTACCTTCACTGGCGGGCCTCGTAGACTCCACCGATTATGCACTCCTTTGCTGGCGCTCAAGGCTTTCTGTGATCTGACCGCAGCTGACTTTTACACTCTTTTTTATCGTCATGTCTCAGTAGGAGCCTCCTGAGCCATTCAGAGAACTCGGCTCCTGGCCTTTCCACACACACACACACCATGGGTTTCCCCACCCACCCTCTGCCCGTCTTTACGCACATGGGCTCCTTGTCATTCCCGCTCGGACGGGCTCGCCATCTGTGCAGTTCCCCCTTATGGCTGCAGCTGCTCAGGCTGAACACTCTGGGGTCATCCTGATTTTTCTCTTGTATACCCCTATCGAATCCCTCAGCATATCCTATTGGCTTTATCATTCAGAATATTTCTAGAAACCAGTGCTTTTTCATACTTCTGCTATTACTGGGATCCATTGCACCACTCTCTCCCCTCTGTGTTTCCAAGCCAGCCAAGCACCTGGTCTCCTAGCTCTCGACCTTGTTCACCTCCAGCCTAACAGGGTGAGAACAGCAGCCGGCACAAAGATATTAAGGCGTGTGCTACAGTCTAGCGCTGCCTCCCCACTGCCACCACCCTGCGAAGGTCCATAGTGTTTAAGACAACCTGCCAGGCTCTGGAATCCTGGTTCCAATATCAAATTTTATCTTACAAAACACTTTCTCTGAATCAGTTTGCTTCAGTCATACTGGATTTGATTCTGTTTCTCCAACACTCAGGCGTGTTCCAGCTCCTCACCTCAGGGCCTTTGCTCTTGTTCCCTCTGCCTAGAATACTTAGCGCCCCCCACCCCCTCATCCCATGGTTCATTCTTTTATCTCTATGACTTTTGGTATGAACTTTTCTTACCATTCTATGTAAGCTACCTCTCCCATCAGGCCTTTCGACCTTCCTGCCCTTGCTTGCTTTTCTCCATGATACTTACTACTATCTAACTTAAAAAAATGTCTATTATATATATTTATGTTTGGCTCCCCCATGCAAAGTGTGAGCCACCTGAACAGATTAATTTTTGTCTTATTTTTCCTCTGCTCTTTCCCAAGTGCCCATCAGCCTAGGTCTCGTATTAGAAATTCAGTTAGGGTATTTTTTTTCCAGCCAAGAAGAAGTAACAGGGATTGTGTTTACTCTTCTAGCTGAAATAAAAATAAAACATAAAAAGATGTGAAAAAGTACTTTACTAGATATCAGTAACAAAGGACAGTAAAATCCCTTAGAGACAGGAAACAACCTGTTAAGTCTAAACAATTTCCCCAATTGATTGCTCTGCTGAGTCTCTGGGCTTGCTGCGGGCGAGAGGGTGTAGATGGAGCTGGTGGGCTCCTTTGAGTCTCAGGGTGGAGCTGGCTGAGGGCTCGGGGAGAACAAGAGGCTAGAATTTTCAAGACAGAGTATGGGAGGCAGAGGGCAGCACAGACAGGGAACCCCGGAGCTTGCCCAGGGGTCCCCTCAGGTATTTCTTTACCTGAGTGCTGTTCTGTTCCCTGAGCCCCTTGGTGGCCGTGTCCTCGGAGAAGACTGCTTGTGGCACTTGCCCAGGCACATGTCACTCTCAGACAGCCCCACAGACATTGCCCTCGCAGGACACCGTGTTTAATGGCTGCGCTCATTCTTGTGGTGTTTATTACAATCCCAGGATGCACTTCAGGAAGAAACCATTAGAGGACTCTGAGGAACCAAGTTTGTTGCTCACAGGTTCTGGAGGGTACAGGGTGTGCCCAAGAGTCACATAGCAAGGTCACAGGGAGGGAGGGAGAGAGAGAGAGAGCGCTGTCTTTATTAGGGTCTGGTGGTGGAAATCTAGGGTTTTGTAGGTTCACTCTTTATCTGCTAATTTAAAGTGTAAGAGCAGGAATTGGAGTGAGGGAAGGGAGATGGGGGTCACTCCGGCAGTTAGTAATCTGGGTCACCCAGAGCTCTTGAGAGGGACCTTCAGGGGTGCTGAAGGCCTCATCCCTTATCTGGCTATTTTGCTAGCTAGGAGTTGAGTCCTACAACTGTCCCTAAGCTCATTCAGGATGGATGTCTTTGGAAACAAATGCCTTAGCAATCAAATCTTAATGTCAGGCACTTATACTGCAAATACCAATCAGCACATGCATGTGAGGAAACTCCCTGAGGACAGGAAATCACCGTTCCAAAAACCAATAGGTAAGAGTGTGCGGGACTCACACAGTTCTGAGACTAATACCTGTTTGCACGAGCCGGGTTAGAAAGACTCAAAACTCGCAGAACATTGGGGGAGTCCAGAAAAGGGGGTCTCGGTGGCAAGGCAGCATTGGCCTTAGACTAAGCATGGTCCTTGTCTAACTAACACCTCTTAAAAGCAAGACTTGAAAAGTCAGACTGTTTCCAAGTAACTGAAATGCAACTCAGAAAAAAAAAAGCCCAAGAATAACTGTAGAAATACAAACATATCTAACACCCAACACGTTCAAGTCCATGATTTTTAGCACACCCCCAAATTTATCAAGCAGGAAAAGAAGCAGGAAAAATATCTTCCAGTGAGGAGAAAAATCAATCAATTGAAGTTGACATATAATTGACATCGACGTATTACTTAGTAGTCAGGGAAGTCACAGTTGCTATTATAACTGTGTTACATGTGTTTAAAAGGCAAATTGGTGAGTAGGGGTGATGGATGTCTTCATTTTGTTCATTGAGTTGATGGTTTCCCACGAGTGTATATTTGTCAAAACATCAATTTGTACACATTAAATGTGTGCAGATTATTGTATTTTGGTTATGCCCAAATTTAAAAATGAATGAATGACTGAATAAAATATCCCCTTCTATTTAAGCTTCCATCCTTTAGTACTTATCTTATTTCTTTATGGTATGTTACCTCATGCACTAGAGACACCACTGTGTATCAGAGAAGATAAGGCATATAAATATTTGCATCACCTAGAAAGTACACAAAGCTGAGTTCCAAAGTTTATCTTAGACAGGCAAATAAATTAATGAAATAACTTGGAAGCATTGGAATATGTTGACTGGAAGAGAGTGCCGCTGTCAAGTACCATGAGGTTTTCCCCTAGTAACTGGACCTCAGTCACTGTGAAAATCTGGAGCATTGCAAGTGCTTTTCCTTATCTTGGAACCTTCTTGTTCTTCCTCACCCTTTGCTTAGCTGATTCCCAGTGGTCCTGGAGTACTCAACCCAAAGAACAACTACCAAAAGAGTTACCTCTTCTGATCCCCATGCCTGATTGTTCCCCTGACCGTGCTCTTTGTCACCCAGACTTCTTCTTCATAGTGCCAAGTCATGGTTAAAGTCAACTATGGTTGGTCTAAGTGTCTGTTTAGTGCACGTCGCTCACTAAATAGAAGTCAGATAGACAGAAGGACTGTGGCCCTGGGTACATACCCAATGTGTTTTTGTTAGATGTGACAAGATGCCAGGCTCAAGCGTACAGTAGAGATGACATTTGGAAGACACTTGCTACACAAAGATGCAGGAGTCCAAAGGAAATGTCGAGAAGCTCCTCAGCGACAGTGAAGGTGATGGAAAGACTGGGCATTGGGAGAGGATGTGAGGAGAATTGCTTGGGAAAGAGCTGAGCTACGGGCTCCATTTCCTGGGGTTGGGTGATGCTTTTTTCCTAACTTCAGGCTGGTGGACGGGACTTCTCAGAATTACCCAGAGCCTTGACACACATTCTGTATTGTGGTGGGACCATTAGTCTGGAGTCCTCTTAAAGGTGGCATTCCTGGCAGGAGCAGAAGCTAAGGGGTGGGGAGAAGCAGCCAGGACATGAGGCAATACCTCCCTCAAAGGAGCTGAAATTTCAGAGCATGGCGGAGGAGGCTCTCTTAAGGAAACACGTATCAGAGAAAGAGTTTTAGCTGTATACCACGCCCAAGGATGTAGAATCACCTTGTTAGAATTCCAGTCAAGTAAGAAATTCCCTACCCCTTCTCCCTGCCCCACGCCATTCCCATTTGAACTCTTATCATGGAGGACACAGCACATGAATCAGTAACAGACATTTGGTGCTGCCCAGAAAGTACACAGAGTCATTTGGTCCATGCCAAAAGGTCCTTGACATTTGGTCCTGCCCAAAATGCCTGTGAGTGTATTTGGTCTGCACTCACTGGTTGTGGATGTTTGGCCCTGGCAAGGATGTACGTGGTTAGAAAAACCTCCCTTGGTTCAAACAACCCCAAAGGTGTATTTCTACTTTTGGTTTACAGGATCAACACATCAGAAAATGCTACCATGTTTAATTGGTCAATTACTCTGTTGTGACTTTATTGCCAGTCATGATCCTTCTTGCCTTGAGAGCTTAGCTGATAGTGGCTCACGGGGTTAGGTGGCTGGGTCAGCATGGGCCAAGTGTGTCCGTGGATGTTTGGAGGAGGACTGAAACCTCACTGATCATAACTGTCAGTAATCACTGTCTATCCAGCACCTGGCCTCTCTGAGTCCTGCTTTGAGAACACGATGAACTAAATTTCCTTTTACAGGGTAGCCAGACAAGGAACGTACATGTTAGTTACCCTTCATGCTAAAAATGACAGCCCAGCAGCATGTAACCCCGACACATGATAACTTCATTCTGCCCTGCGGGTGACGTTCCAAGGTGCTTGAGCAGGCTGTTGCACGAACACCCCGAGCCCTTAAATGGGATAATTTTGGAACCATTCTATTAGGGGTTCGGAAGCAGTGAGTAATAACTATTATTCATTAACCTAAAGGTGCGTGTAATAAAAATGTACGTTATTTCTGTTCTAAATCCAGTTTGCCGAACTTTCCTTTGAAACACACGCACTAAAAGTAACTAGTATAACATAGGTACACACAGCCACAAAGTCCGAGACACCACAAGTGTTAACGAGTGGCTAGTCCAGGTGCGTGCGTCGCTGTCTCTGGGGCTGGACTCCTCGGGCGAAGGTTGCTGAAGGAATGGAACTGGGCATTTTCATGGTCCGGATACATTAACAGGTGGAAGTGGAACTAGGTAACATTAAAAAGTCCAAAATAACATAAAAAGAAACCTGAATCTCAACTAAGTTGGCAGCAGAAGTAAGAGTCTCTGAAAATCAATTTAGTGTGAATTAAAGAGGGCAAACCTCTTGATTTTAAATAGGTGGCTCATTGTTATCCTTACATTCTCTCCTATTGCAATTCCCAACCCCCCCATTCTTCCCATAAATGAACCACACTTGGAAGGATCTGGAAAAAATAGTGTTTTAATAAAGATACTTCAAATGATAAAAGGCGGTAAATATGTCCTGAAAGTGAAAACCAAAGCGCAGAGGGGAAAATCCGATTTTACAGAGGGACGCTGTAAGATGAAACCAGATCCGCGTACTTATAAATGTAAGTTGCGCGTATTACCCCTCTGCCAGGAAACTACATTAGACACATCTGTGTAAATGTAGTTCCCATTTAACCAGTCTGGAATGACCACATTCATTTTCTAGTTCATTGCAAGGGTAAGTAACATAATAAGCACGATGTATTCTCCAAATTTAATAATTTAGCATGCTTGCTTCGTTAACTTATTATTACCAATGTAACATCTTGGGCCTTATTATTTTTTAATATAATATGCTAAGCCCATTGAAGATGCTTGCAAATTTAGAATGAAAACTTTATCTTCTTTAAACTGAGTTTGTTGAAAGAGGTGTTTTTTATATCTTTTGCCATTAAGATTGTTTTTATTTTAAATAGAGTTTCATATTTGATAGCTAATTATAAACATGCAAACTTCTCTGAAAAATCAAAATGCCCTTCTTCTAAATGGAATAAAATCAAGCTAAACAAAGATCTAAAAATAAGCCTGTTAAGAAGTTTATAGAGGGAGAAAATCAACTTTAGAAAGAACGTGCGTGTGTTGTAATTGGAAAATAGGCCCTGGGAGATGGAACACAGACGCTGTGGAGTGACTTTTTATTGTGTACTATTTAAATGCAGGAAATATATCCCACAGATGCAGTAGGTCATTTCCAAAGGGGCTCTTTGTGGCTACAACTGAAAAACTGATACTTAAGTATATCAAGTATGAAATGCAACGTGCAAAAAAAAAAAAACAAATTAGTTGAATGCAGGTGCAATTTTTCCTTCTATATTTCTATTCTCAATTTGTATTTCTATCGGAGCTCAATACCCACACATCCTGAAATCCACTAATTTGAGGACAAAACAGTGGATATCATTCAGTGTTTTCTTCAAATTTACTTTTATGACATTCATCTCCAAACTTGTTCTCTCTGACAGAAGTCACATTTTCGTCATGTTCGGGTCTTTGCCCACACGCCATGTTACCCCTCAGATCTTCCTGGGCCCCGTTATTTGAAACTGTCCCAATAGCACTCATGGGGTGATTACCCTGGGCCCTTGGTTCTTTTCCATCTTTTCCTGCATTATTTTTCCACTCTATGTGCTATTTATTTATCAATTTTCTGTTTCATCCATTGTCTCTACTGTTAGTTGTAATAAATATTAGAATTTATTGGTTCAAAAATTTAAGGTGCATTAGGAATATCCATCTATTTTCTCTTGAGATTTAAGTCAGATAAACCTTGACAATTTTCATCTGTATGTTAAAAATAAAAAACAACTTCCTTCTTCAACATATTTATCTTCCTACCGTTCATAGTCTTTCTCCCGTCCCTTTGGTAATCTTTTTTCTCTAAATTTTCCAGACCCAAAGCTGGAAGGCCACGGTTCTCGCTTTACATATAACCCAAAAGAGCTATCGTTTCCTACTGGAACTGAATCATGATTCTTCAAATAAGCACTGGTTTGTACAGTGTGGGGCAAATGTGGGTTTATAGTCATCTGTATGGAAACTAATGCGGTAATTAATAAATTGTGATACAAGAGTAAGCTGTGTGTTTCACCTACTCACAACCATACACCTGTTTTTCCCCACTCTGTCTATGCCTCAGACAGCAGGTGGATGACTGTCCATTTTGTAGCATGTTCTCATTTGAGGAACACGCATGTGTCTTCAGGTTGTGATGGCCACATTGGTCATAGAGAGATTTAGATTACAATATTCTCTCGAACGTTCATCCTACCTCTTTTTAATTGAAAAGTAAACCATTCTGTAGTAATTAATCTGGCTCTAATCCTAAGTGTATCAGGATGGTGAGGGCGTGATCATAAACCAGAAACACGGCAGTATGCTTGTTATTTTAGAGATTTCACGAAGTCCTCATGTATGATTTGTTAACCTAAGGAGACCAGATGTTATTTTTTGGGAAGCACAGTGAAAGAGACCCAGGAAGACAGCTATCTCAGGCAAGGATGTGTGAGATTGCTAGATTCTTCCTGTGTGTGTTTACACCAATCACGTCATGCAGATAGATTGATGACATTTGTCCTGTCTGTGCTGGGTGAAAGTTTGGTGGGTGTAGGTGTTCAAATGAAACTGATGTAATAGTCTGTAGCCCGTCACAGATTATCCTAACTGTGGGTCCCCAACTGTTGCTCTTCTCAAAAGCCACGATAGCAGTACTCTAGTGTTGAGGAAGGAACAAGAATCAAGATGAACAAAAGAACAGACTCGAATGAATCCGAGGTTTACTAACTGGCACACATCCACTTGTGTTTGAAAAGTGGCGACACTTCTCTGCGTGGTGCGCTATTTGTTGAGATTTCTGTTTTGTGTGTTTGACTTGTGTGATATTCACTCCCCCCCATAATCACTGTCGAGAAACTGGGGAGCACAGTCCTCTGGTTCAAAACCCTCATAAAATTCAACTACCAGGCCAGTTTTTCTGAGAGTGAAATCTTTTTAAGGACCACACTGAAATGAAGGACGGCTTTAGCTCTTAATCTGGGTGAAAGTAGAGCAGCACTAATTTATTAAATCAGAACCCCTCACTGGGGTCAGGCACACATGTATCGAGCACTCTGGAAACCTCACAGCACCAGCCTTACACACTTGCGAGGATGAACTGAGTTCCAAACTTCAAAGCACTCAAAATAGTGCCTGTCAGATAGAAACTACTCACTCAGTGTTAGGTGTGATCATTGTTATACTATTCATTTCAAAAGTTCAGGAGACAGTAGGGCCTTCGGTCCCTTTTATCATCTAAGGAGTGAGACAGCCGTCGATATCTTGGTAACTCACAACCTCCCTCCTGGTTGAACACAGTCATGGGCACTGGCGATAGCTGCCTGAATGAAACGGACAAGATTTCTGCTCTCTCAAGATATTATATCTCTGTGGGATGTAGGTGCCTACCAAATGGTGTAATGTAATACAGTAAGTGCTGCGAAGGAGAAGTGTAGGGAACAACTAAGATGTTGAATCACAGGGGACCTGGCCAAGGCTGGAAGATTCAGGAAGACTTCTTGGGTGAGTCACGTTTGACATCCAAAGCATGAGTAGCAGTTTTGGGTGGGAAGGAGCGTTCTGGCAGAAGGCCAGTACATACATGTGGAGGTTCTGAAGCTGCTGGAAGACCTCCCGTGACTTGACTATAATCACTGGGGGACAGTGGTCAAAACTGAGAGGGGAGAGGAAGGTCGGGACTGAGCAGGCAAAGCCAAGTTATGAATTTTGGATTTTGTCCTATGGACAATGGAAGATATTAAAGAATTTCCTGCATGATCTACAAAGTACTGGCTTGAGCACAGCCCTTTGTTATTTGTGGCGTCAACTAAGAGAAATTAAAGTAGGACAACTATCATTGACACCAAACAAGGACTGCTCATGTTTAAATGTTTTGGGACCATTATTGCAGGTAATACATGAAGGGCTAAACGTGCTAATGCAGTCTCTATATGAACACAGTTACTCACAAAGCACTAACATTTTAGATATGGAAAGTTTAATAAAGCCACTTACCTGTTATTGTTGAGGTTGACGCGTGTGCCTGGGTGAAGGAGGACCAAGACTGCGAGGTTTCAAATCCTGTTCCTGCTCGGTACCCTCTGGGTGAATTACAGTGTGTTATTTTCTGTTTATTAGTGTTTTCATCTGTAAAATTTGGGCAAAAAGTATTGTTTTGATGATTAAATAAGTTACTATATGCTCACTCTTGAAGAGTCCCTGGCCCATCACATGCTCTTAAAAATGTTAAAAGAGACACAATCATATTTTATGAAGTACCTGGGGTGTACTCAGCACTCTGTTAGGTCTGTCAGAACATAAATAAGGGTAGTTTCCAATGTATGCTAATTTTGTGAGGCTAAAATGAGACAATATATCTGAAGTGTCCGGCACAGGCATTAGCTCATCATGAACAGGCAATACGTGTGAGGGCTTCAGGAAATGACGGAGTGATTGCTCTGAGGACGGGTTGGGGTTCTCCAGAGGGTCAAGAAATGAGGGAGAGTGCAGGGTTTACGTGAACTGTTTCAGAAGTTTATGCCTTGGAGCATTTTCATCATATAGTGATTTTAAGAATGTTAAATAGAGTTCTGGATTACACAACAGACAGAATGCATGATGAGGACATCAGGAAAGTGGGGACATTACAAAATGAGTGGGAAGATATTTTGTTGAAGGAGTTAGATATTAAAAGACTTCTTAAATCATTAAGTAATTAGTATGAGAAAAATAAAATCATCATTTTACATTTATTGTACCAACAGCTATGTGTATGCCTAAATCTCTCTCTCTATAGATCTTTTATTTTGAATGACCCATTCAAGTCACCATAATTTCTCAGTCTCTGAGGGTCGATAAAGATCATAATCTGGCCCTGGAGGAACACTGTAAACAGATGAGACTCACAACCCTGAGCAAGACATTCAGGTGGGTTAAAGGCAAGCCAAGCCAAGGTTGCGGTGTATAAGGGTGATCCTTTGCTGCAGAAAATTGTCAGTAGGATCTCTAGGGCACATCTTACAAACTGGATGTTTGCTCACCGTGTCAGCCAGGGCCCGGTAAGAGAAGCAGAAATCACACTACCTAGGAGAAGATTTTTAGAATGACGAGGGCTGGGAGATCAAAGGGAAGAGACTTGGGTTGCGAGAAACTGGAAGCTCGGAGGGCCGTCCCATGGATGTGGATGGAGACCAAGACTTCTGAGGAGAGGCTGTTGCCTAGCGGAGATGCAGCCTGGGGAGCAGGGTCCGACTGGCAGAGGTGGGATGTCCTCCAGACAAGAGCTGCGGCTCGTGCACGTTGGTTTCTCTGCTGAGACGGTGCCACTGGCCACGGGATGTGGGGAAAAGCTCGGAACTGGCTGGAATCAAGGGCTACCGCCTGAAGGGCAGAAGCACGAGCAGAGCGAGTTTGCTCTCCTTTCTCTGGCCATCCAGTATGGCTCAGGTGCTCCCGATCAGCACAACCTAACGGGAACCCAGGTGGCAATGGAGAAATAGAGTTCCTCAAGTTCCAGTCTCATAAAGTAGACTTTAGAAAGGTAGATTTAGACCTGAGATAATTTTTTAAAAAGCTTAATATCCCACACGCCTGCTTTGTGCCACAAATCATGCTAAAGACACAGCAGAGAGTGAAACAAAGCCTCTATGAGCATAGACCTTATGTTCTAGAAACAATAATAAAATAACAGCTAAATAATATTATTGCAGGTAGTTATATATTCCCGAAAGAAAATAAAATTACAAAGGGGATAGAGAATGGCTGGTGGAGTAGGGGAGCAGGGCCATGCCGTGTATGAAAACGGTGGCCTGGGGAAATAACAGTTGAAAGGTTTACAGAGATGAGAAGAAGCTCTGTAAAGAGCTCTTGTAATCTCGTCCCAGGCAGAAGAGAGAGCAAATGTTAAGACCGTGAGTCAGAAAGTGTGGTGGCTCAGGGAGATGAGTTTGGAAATGTAGACCTGGGAAAGAGCATACGGGCCATTAAATTAGGTTTAATTTTATTACAGATGAAATGGGAGGACACTGGAGAATTTTGAGCCATCCCATGTGTGTATTAAGAAGTCGATTCCGGCCCTGACCCCTGACCAGTGTGGGGCATCATCCAGGAAAGCGCAAGGTCGCTGGTTCCACTCCCAGTCGGGGCACGTGTCTGGCGTGTAGGTTTGGTCTCCAGTTGGGGGCGTGTGAGAGGCAGCTGATCAATGTTTCTCTCTCACACTGATGGTTCTCTCCCATTTTCTCACTCCATTTCCCTCTCTCTAAAAATAAATACATCTACTTAAAAATATATTTTATTGATTATGCTATTACAGTTGTCCCCCTTTCCCCCCTTTACTCCCCTCTGCCCTGCACACCCCCTCTCACCCACATTTCCCCCCTTTAGTTTATGTTCGTGGGTCCTACATATAAGTTCTTTGGTTCCTCTATTTCCCATACTATTCTTAACCTCCCCCTGTCTATTTTCTACCTACCATTTATGCTTCTTATTCTCTCTACCTTTCCCCCATTTCTCCCTCTCCTCCACTGATAACCCTCCAGGTGCTCTCCATTTCTGTGATTTTGTTCCTATTTTAGTTATTTGCTTAGATTGGCTTTTTTTTAGGTTCTGTTGTTAATAGCTGTGAGTTTATTGTCATTTTAGTGTTCATATTTTTGACCTTCTTTTTCTTAGATGAATCCCTTTAACATTTCATAAAATAAGGGCTTGGTGATGATGAACTCCTTTAACTTGACCTTATCTGGGAAGCACTTTATCTTCCCTTCTATTATAAATGATAGCTTTGCTGGATAGAGTAATCTTGGGTATAGGTCCTGGCCTTTCATGACTTCAAATACTTCTTTCCAGCCCCTTCTTGCCTGTAGGGTTTCTTTTGAGAAATTAGCTGATAGTCCAATGGGAACTCCTTTGTAGGTAACTGTCTCCTTTTCTCTTGCTGCTTTTGAGATTCTCTCCTTATCTTTAATCTTGGGTAATGTAATTATGATGTGCCTCGGTGTGTTCCTCCTTGGGTCCAACTTCTTTGGGACTCTCTGTGCTTCCTGGATTTCCTGGAAGTCTATTTCCTTTGCCAGATTGGGGAAGTTCTCCTTTATTATTTGTTCAAATAAGTTTTCAATTTCTTGCTCTTCTTTTTCTCCTTCTGGCACCCCTATGATTTGGATGTTGGAATGTTTAAAGATGTCCTGGAGGTTCCTAAGCCTCCTCATTTTTCTGAATTCTTGTTTCTTCATTTTGTTCTGGTTGAATGTTTCCTTCTTCCTTCTGCTCCAAACCGTTGATCTGAGTCCTGGTTTCCTTCCCACCGCTGTTGGTTCCCTTTGCATTTTTCTTTATTTCACATAATGTGACCTTCATTGTTGTCTGGGTCTTTTTTATGCTGTTGCAGTACCCAGTAAGTTCCTGGAGCATCCTGATAACCAGTGTTTTGAACTGTGCTTCTGATAGGTTGGCTATCTCTTTGTCACTTAGTTGTATTTTTTCTGGAGATTTGAACTGTTCTTTCATTTGGGCCATTTTTTGTCTCGGTGCACCTGTTATTTAGTAAGGAGTGAGGCCTTAGGTGTTCAGCAGGGTGGGACAACCCATGTGGCTGTGTTGTTGGGGAGGGGACAGAGAGGGAACAGTGCCCCTTCCTTTGCTCTCTGCCAGATTTCAGTCACTTTTCCTGCTACACACAAGCAAATTGGGTGCTTCTGGTGCAGATTCCCAGGTGGGTAGGCTTGTGTATGTTCTGGGACCCTGTGGGTCTAACCAACTTTCTTGTGAGGCTGGGAGTTTCTCCCACTGATGCCTCAACTCTCACAGGTGTTTTCAGTCAGAGGTTTGAGGCTTTACATCCCAGACCTGGAACCCTGTGTTGCAAGGTCTCGCTCCCCAGTTGTTCCTCCCAGTTTATCTGCACGCTAATGTGGGACTGCCTGCTCCACCAGCCACCACCTTGCCCACCCCTGTCCTCCAGCTGCTGCGTTGCCACGAGTTTTCTCCACCTGGCTGCTCATCCCTGCCATACTCCCCCCCCACCCCCGCCAACCATCTGGGTGAGTGTTTCTTATTTAACTCCTTGGTTGTTGGACTTCCATACAGTTTGATTTTCTGTTGATTCTGGTTCTTTTTTTGTTGTTGTTAAATTTGTTGTTTTGGTTGTGTGAGGAGGAGGCACAATGTGTCTGCCTACACCTCCATCTTGGCTGGAAGCCCAATATCTTTTTTTTTTAAGAAATTGATTCTGTGTCAAGAATGGACTGTAGATGGATGAGACAAACCATAAATGTTCACAGTCATGTTTCTTTTGGCTCAAACTGAGTTAAGAAAAAAAGCAACACTTAAATGTTGGTAAATTTCTAATTAAATTCAAATATCTGGCTTCCCTTGAAATATCTGAAGACCTGGCATTCCTGGGCCCACAACGTGGCAGCTCTCCATGCATGCCAAGTGGCCACTGACTTTCTCGAAGGGGCAGTCCATCGCTCCCCACCCACCTCCCTGTTTTCACTGACAATTCCATTATCTTAACTAACATGGATTGGCTAACCCCTGAGGGCATTCAAGTTTGTGATGTCTGAACTTCTTTTTTCTTTTCTGCTTTGTATCAGGCTCTGGCAATACGACAGTGAAGAAGAAGCAATGTCTTTCCTGAAGAAGTTTACATTTTCCTTATTTTCTGCTTTCAACAGCCAAATAATTAGAAAAATGCTATATTACTAGAATTTTGTACTTATCATCATTTACATTTTTATTTTGGAATTGGAGAGTTTTGATTTCTGATATTCTATATTATAGTCTAAAAACTTTCATTCCTCTTTCCTCATTTATAGTAACTTGTTTTCCTTCAACCCATCATTGGTTCAGGCTTGGGCTACTTGTTCTTATCTAGCCAGTGAAGGGAGAAGCATGAGCACAAGTCCAAGTTCATCCCTTTTCATCCCTCCACATCCAGCCTTGTGCCTCCTGCCTCAAAGAGCAGCTCCTCCCCCAACAGTAATTCCCAACCGCCCCCGCGAGCTCGGGTGTCCTCAGTGTTCACCCTGTTTTGGTTGTGGTGGATCACAGGGGAAAGAGCCAGCAGCCAGGCTAGGTCAGGAACAGGAAACAGAACTGTGGAGCACATTATCTTTTCCTGGAGGTAGAGTCGGCACCGTGCAGAGCCGCTTTAATAGATGAGCAAAGGGGGTAACAAGTTGTTGTCTTTCATAAAGAATTTTTTAAGAGCTTGTTTTAATGGGGGCCTGTTTACCATTAGGTATTTCCCAGCACTCAGATTTCAATTTACATAAAACTTTGCTCTTACTAATTTATAGAAGAGTAAACAAAATTACAAAGTTTCTGACATTGTAATGGTAATGCTCATGTGTTTGAGATTATGACTGAGTCCATATATTCATTTGTTCATTCAAGCATCATAGAACTTTGTACTAATTTTATCATCTTCTATAAATTAATTTTTTGCATAGTAAAAAATCCCATCTCACATTGCAAGTATGAAGGGCAATATAATTTGATAAAATCATTTCATGGCAATGTAATTATCCAAATTATATCTTAGACAAATCTCTATGCTAATACTACTATTGCATATGCAAAGAAGTCTGTGGAATTCATCATGGTGATTAACACACTTGATGTTGAACACAAAATGATTGTGTACATGAAAAAAAGAATGTGGAAAGTAAATAAAACATTGCAATTCCATCCTCTTAACTCTGGGGCAATCTTTTTCATTTATTTTCAGAGGAAATTGATATTCTCCCCATCCCTAAATACTTTCTCCAAATAGATTATTGAAAGGAAATTGAATTTATTTTTAAGCATATTCTATGTAGATTGAATGCATGGCTCATTGTCCAGCCCCATCCCACCATTAAGGAGAGTGCCGAAAGGGTGATGCAACTGGTGGGGTTTGTTATGAGCAGTTTGATTATTATGCGGCTGTGAACCAAGGACTATAATATAGAAAGTTAGGACTCAAAACTGTCCTGTTCCAAAAATAGAAATCTAAAACTATGATGAACCCAAAATTTCAGGAACACAGCATTTTTTCTAATTATTTTGCAGTTTAAAATGGAAAATTGAAGCTTCTTTAGGACAGATAAGACTTCTCCACTGTTGTGTCTTGAGAGCCGGACACAGTGCATGGGTGGCATTCAATAAATACCAGTTGAATGACTACGGACTATAAGTAAGTGCTTCTGAATGTTTTTAGGAGTTATCATAGTATGATTGTTATCGAGTAGAAATGATGACAAGTAAGTTCAACATTGGCTTCAGCAAAACTTGGGAATAGTCTATTGGCTTAGGTCATTAAATATTCTTCAAGTGATTTGGACTAACGGAAGTTCACAGAGAGACAAATGTAGGGAATATAGTTAATAACATTGTAATAACCATACATGGTGCCAGCTGGGTACTAGACTATTAGCCATAGTGGTTAAATCAAACCACTATGTTATACACCTGAAACTAATGTAATACTGAATATAGTTGTAATTGAAAAATTTCAAAGAACCAAAGTAAACAAACACAAACCAACCAAGATCTAGGGCATTGTTTCTCTACGTCTGGTCTTAGAGAATTTTCGTTTTTGGTTTTATGCTTAGTTCTGGTTAGTTAAGGAGATAGTCTAGAGAGAAGGTGGGAGAACAAAGGGCTGTGAATCCAGCCAGTGAAAGCGTGGCTGAAGCTGGTGGTTCCAACAGTGTGACCCTGGACTGGCAGGATCATCAGGACCTGGCATCATGTTGGAAATGCAGATTCTCAGGCCTCGCCCCCAAACTTACCGAGTCACCGCTCTGGGGGCGGAACTCGGCAGTGGGCGTTTTAGGAGACCTTCCCAGTGTTCACATGCTCAGTATGTTTGAGATCCAGTGGCCTAAGAAACTGAAGTGGTCATGCTAAGGAAAGCAAAGTGAAGGAAGAGGAGCTGTAGTTGAGGAGTAATCCTACTGTAGGGCGGTGGACCGATGGGAGTGTCTCCTGAGAGAATCATGAGCCACAGCCACTGGAGCTTACAGTACCGCCAACTTTGACTCACGGTTTGGGAAATATTTACTGAATCCCATCTATGGGCAAGGCCCTCTGCTAAATTCTAGGAAGGGAAAAAAGCCAAAGAGGATATGAGCCTGCTCTTAGGAAGCTCATCATCTTTTTTGAATGAAAAAACAGGCATTGTTTTCAGTATGTGAGGGGAGACGGGAGAGACCTTTCTGGCAGACTGACAGGGCGGGGTGGGCCTCACCAATGAGCAGCATTGAGCTGAGTTCTGAAAGTCTGGCAGGTGGTACCTGGAGAAAGAATGGGATTTAAGAGAATGAGAGCCGTTCAAAGGTAAAAGGGAACGAGGGAGGAGAGAAGGGGGGAGAGAGAGGAGGGAGGCAGAGACAGGGAGAGAAACGGAGGCAGAGAAACTGCCTTGTGTGGTTTCAAGTTGCCTGTGTTACGTGTCACAGGTGGTAGGAGGAAGAAGCCGACTCTCTGGGTGATATGAGGAAGGAATATCACACACTCGGTACCAGTAGGTCCCTTCTAAAACTCAGATGCTCAGCTTCTGTCCACATTAAGTGAAAACATAAAGCACGCTAACATTTATCTTTGGAACATTTATCATCTTTTAAATGCAGTTGTCCCCCATGTTATGGATATTCCACCATGCTCAGGCTTGGCTTCCTCCCTGTTCGCCTCCCTCACCACAGGGCTGCTCATGGACTCCATCCCCCGACCCCCGACAGGCACTTTCTGGTCCTAATGGCTGGTGTCACAGTGGAGCACCATGTCTCCCTCCAGGCCACTCTGGTAGTGGTTTTTGGCAGAGTCTCTTCAACAGAAAAAGGCTTAATTCTTAATCCAAAAGTTTTCTGTTTTACTGGAGACATCTGAAACAGTGTGGCAAGCCTGGGCTAGAGGATTTTTAGAGGATTTTAGGCTGCGGTTGTCACAGGAGTGTGGCTCCACAAACCAGCCTTCTTCCGTCTAGTTTGCCAATTACTGTAAGAAAAAAATACCACTGAACAGACTTAGCCGCTTTTAGATTGAGTGAAAAGTGCCCAGATCTTTATTCATTCCCCATGGTAGGGTGTGGACACCAAGAGACTCTTCTGTGCTCTGATGCTATTTGGACAGGCCAGGGAAAGACGTGCTGAAATTGGAACAAAAAGTTTGGCGACTCAGCAATGTTACTTCCCCTGCACCATGTGAGAGGAGCAGTCAATTTAATATTGGTGTAAAATTCTAGAAAAGTAGCAGTGCTGGTGTAATGGGGCCATGGTAGCAGGGTGTGCCAGGGAAACCCAAACAGACTGAACTAGACCACTTCCTTCTTAACCCTTTCTGGGCACTGGAGTTTTTAAGGAACAAAAATAAAGAAGCTTAACCAGTTCTTGATTTACACACACACACACGTGCACTCACACAATTTTGAAGTTTTTTTTTTTTTCTGAGTAATAAGACTTCCTTTCTCTCTCCTATTTAACCCCTGGCTATTATACTCACTTGCGTTTATGGTTGGTCATGAGTTCTCAAATCTAAAGCAGTCGTCATACTGTTGCGTCTGCTTTTGTCCTGCCGTGCCCTGGGTGCCAGATTCAGCCCTCTTGGGAGAGATGGCAGATGGCTGTGAACTGGGGCGGTATCTTGTATGAGAATATATCTAAAGGTTGCAGAGAATTCTATACAAGTAAGTTTGGCTGCGCAAGGCCTGGACCTACACAACATTCTAGTGACTACAAAGGTGACTATGAAAGGCGCATGATGTTCCTGGACTTTCCCCACCCTACAGCTGACATCAGGCATGGAATAGAAGCAGAGAATTCAAACCCGGGTTCAGCCACTTCTTTTGCTACGTCCCGGTGCCCTTGGGCAGATTGCCCAGCCTTTCCAAGACTTGGGTTCCACTTCCAGTCCCGGCCTTACTGCCCAGACTTAGAATCCTGCAGAAATCATGCTAATTAAGTCAAACCGGGAAAAATAAGATTCTATAATTGTAGTACTTATAATTCTTTGATGTGTAAGACTATGTTTAAAAAACATTAAATTTCTTGGGCAAACATGATATTACATGGTTCATAGTTAACTTGGAAAAACCTAGGGGAGAAATTACTCCTTATGGAAAGTAGTTTCCTGAGGGACACATATTGAAGAAAAGAGGCCAGTATCCTAGATTTCTTTGATATAAAGCATAATAATCAATAAGAAAGAGTTGCATAGTTTTGATCCATCCCTAGAGCTGCTTTAAGTTACAGCCGGCATAGCCATGCAAACTGCTGATGAATTTTTTTGCTTCTTTAAGAACATTGAGCAGTCCTTCAAGATTCATTTAACAGGCCCAATCACATGCCCATCCACACACCTGTGCTACCACTCGACTCTGTACGAAACCGATTTTAAGAAATGAACTTGTTGACAGGCACGAATTCGCATAGATATGACTTTGATCTCGAAGCAAAAAATACAGAAGAGATCTGGAGCTATCAAATTTTGGCTGTAAATGAAACATGAAAAGACCTTGCCACTATGAAATCACTAACTTAAACTCCTTAGGATTTAATTAAAAATTAAATTCTACATTCTTCCTGATTCTTTTAATTCTTTTAAAAATGCCACTGGACAGGATATTCAAAAGGAGCATATGTATGTACTTAGACCATTTCCCTGGCATTTTTTCCTTTATTAAAAGAGAAATGCTTTAAAATAAGACTCGGCATACATAAAGAGCCTTTTGCTAAATATTTAAGAAACTTGGAGGGGATGAGAAAGCTCGAGATTGCCTCAGCCGCAATTTCTGGGCAACCCTTTGAAGACCATAAACATGTATTGGTATTTCCCACATGACCCGGAGGCTAGTATTTACCATCAGTTAACAAGAAAAGACCCCAAACCACATATTATATTTTATAACTTCAACGTTCGCTATAAATGAGAAGCAGAGTCCTATTTCATGCAAGATTGGTGTGTGCCCAAGCTCAACCCTCCCCAGAATGTGAAGGTTAGATTGGCTGGTGCACAAATCTGCCTTCTGCTTTCTTTCCTGCTAAATGAAAAACTAAATGAATAGGTGCAATTGTAAATGCTGTCAACAGTATTGGCAGTGTGTTTTTAAGATACAGTAGCACTGTCGTGTGAGTGATTTATCTTCTAATTATTTGTCAGAATGATGTGATTAAATATCATGCTCCGTCATGGGTTTCATGTAAATAGCCTCATTAGCCCCACTGTGGCTCGGAAGGGCACCGCCACCGAGCTTCTGGGTTTGGAGAGACAATTCTTTCCCTTTGCCTCCGCATAAAAAGTCTGCTTCTTTCTCTTTCATCATGCATCAAGATTTATGGGCTTTAACTTCCAGCCTATAGGGTAGAACATCAGGCCCCATGCCTTCATTTATTCTCGAAAGTTATTACACATTCTCTCCTCTAATGGCCTTGCCCTTCAAAATGCCATAGGTGGAGTCACATAACTCTATATTAACATTTGGAAATGGCGTTTAGCTTTGGGGTCATTTTATGGTGTCATTTCAGTGAATTACTCATTTGGAATATTACTTAGCTATATAGACAAACTATTCTGTCTGCTGCAAAATAATAATTTTGTTTTTGATACAATGAGTGCATTAAAGTTTACGTAACTTAACTTTCTACTCAATTGTTTTGTCCCTGTGGTAGGTGTAGGAACAGGGTAGTGATGCTCAAGAATCGACTCGGTCAAGTTTCACGACAAAGATTAATGTAATCCATCACCCGGAACATTTCAGTGGATTATTTAGAAACCAGTAGTGTGGATCTGTAGAATCCAGAAAGATAGGGATATAGAGAATTACTATTGGGGATTTATACGATATGTCAGATTACATTCTTTAAACTGTGCAAACATACATTCTCCTTTTAGCTTGTGTACTCACTTAGAATCGCTTTTTAATTTTAAATATCCCTGTCACATAGAAGGATTGTTATGCTATCTCTCTGCACCTTCACATACTTAAAACAAATCAAAGGAAAAAAATTTACCAACCCGAAAAGGGAAATACAGACACTGGCTTTCTCTGGTAGGTCAATAACTTGTCCCCCGCCTCCTCCTGTGTGTCTTTTCAAATCAAAGCAAAGTTGGGGCTTCTTCTTATCTTATTAGATATATTTTAACTTTTATATTTTATAGCAGGCAAAGCCTCTCAGATATGCTTAAAACAGTAGTTTGAAAAACAGTTAACTTTCCCATTTGTTTAAATAATTTAGATACTTTTATTCTGAGTTTGCTTTAATCGAAATTGCCTCCAGCTAAAATTTGGTTTATCTCTTTGCACAAGTCCAAATGATCACAATTCAAATCCCAAGGATCTTTTAATTTCTTTTTTCAAAGTCAGCCAGAGGAGGGGCAGTCTCAGCAAAAAGCTCCCTCAGCAGGGTAAATGTTAAGTTCATCTGACCTAGAAAGAGCAGAGTAAGCAAAACAATAGAAAGGAAAAGCAACATTGAAATCTTTGGGCTTCATCATCCCTTGGAGGCCTTTGAAAGGCAGTCGGACTGATCCCAGTTCAGAAAGAATTTGTTTACTCTGCTTATCTCTGGTCAGAACTAACAGTCTTAATGGGCCCGAGGAGCCTTTATGGATCCTGGATTGATGTGGCCATTTGCAGATTAATTTATCTATTTGAAAATGATCATATTTCCACACATCGTCGGTAACATATACAGTCTAAGTTGTTACAAGATTTTCCATCTAGTGAAATAAATACCATCCGATTTTAAATCCTCAAAACATATTGTCACAGCATCGAGCAAACATATGTGAACACCTTTTTGAGTTTTGCTTCTGACTGACAGATACCTTTGGGTTGCCTTGGGCAGTAAAGGCAAAAACCACACACAAATGAAACTGAACTATAATCCCAGATTTTGATGGCCTGCTCTTCAATTTGAAATTTCACAAAGTTTAAGCTAATTAATATAAATAAATGGAGGCTACAGTGAAACACAGTATGGAGGAAGCATTTCATGGACGGGAGCATTTTGCTTTCATATAGTTATACACAACTGGCGACTTGAAGGAAAGAATCCAATAATCATAGAGTCCTTGGGTCCTACTGCTCTGACAGCTAAAATTCTGCCTTCAGAAGAAGAGACCCAACTAGAATTATTGTGCACAAGTTGTTTAACATCTTGGCTACTTCTTAGACACCCCTGGAGAGTTTTCGCAATTCTGCTGGTGCCTAAGCCCCAACACACACCAATGCAATTGAATACAGGTTTCCTCGCATATGGAAAATCTGCATGACCCCACCTCACTGTTACGAAAGATCTACATTAGTGCCTGTTTTCCCTAACCAAAAGAAATCCAAAGAGGATTTTCACTTTTAAATGAATGGTACTAATTGCTTCTTCTCTTTACACCATTTTGCCTTGCCAAAGAATTGATAAGAACGATCTACTCTTATGTATCTGGCCCCCAGAATTTGGTTTAAAAATACTTCCCAGACAGTTCTAGTGACCAGCCAGAGTTGAGAACCAAAATTATAGACCAATGGTTTTCATACGTTAGCTGGCCTTAGGTCACTTGAAAAGTAGAGTTTTTGATTCAGCAGATCTTTGACGGAACTGTGAATTTAGGCTTTTAACCGGTTCCTAGGTGATACTAGATGGTGCTGATGTTGCTGTTCCAGGTATTGTGTTTTGAGAACTGCTGTTGCACAGTACGTAATGTATAGTAACTAGGTTCAGCAATAATCATGTAGACTTCAGCTGATTGGAAACTCTCTCCCCTTTCCCTCCAAAAGGGTGTAGCAGGATGTTTTAAAAAGGGTTCTGCTATATTTCAAAAGTAACATGTCAAAGGGGCTGGCCATTTTGAAATTAAAAGATGACTATAGAACAATTATATAACTCTTAAATCTTTCTCCATGTTCAGGATAAAAAGGCTGAAAGAACATATTTTTAAAAAATTCTTTTGGAGAGAGCTATGCCATAAGACTAATCCATACTTCCAAGAAGAGAGTAGGGCTGCCTCTTCTAGGGACCATAGCTCCAGATTTGCCCCAGACTGAAGTCTTTTGCAAGATAGGGAAGCTTTGGTGCAAAAACCAAAGGTTTTTGCCTGGACAGTCCTGGCTAAACTGGGTTGCTTGGTCACTGGACTTATGTGCCCTTATGTCAAGCCTAATAAAAGCACTTGGAGGGCTTGAGACATATCTGTATGTGTGGCCACAGAGGTCTTGTGTTAAGACTCCAGTATGAGAATAGTAAGGGGCAGGAGAAGGCCTGCATAGCTGTTAATGGACTAGCCAAAGGGGAGGTAGAAGATTCAGCATTAGGCTATATTGCTAGAGTTACGGTGAGGAGTGCAGTAGATTGTCCTGTGAATGAGATATGAGTACATTTGAGACAGCCAGTGAGGGTCATATTAGGTCCTGACCAATAGAACTTCTCAGATGGACAACCGGGTTGTAGCAGACAGGGCTGAAGGAATTGCTGAATCTACCCACAATGGAAGGGGTTGATAATGAGCTCTGGGAAAGTAAATCACCAGGATTAAGGAAACAAAGGTAAGAGGCCATGTATTGGAGGGGTAGAAGTCACTATAAATCGCCCATGAGAATTCTCTCAAGGGAAAGCAGTTTAAAAACCTATCATGCCCTGGGAGGGCAGAGGCATCTCACTATTCTGAGAGGAATACAGCCCCACTCCCTGCTTCCCTGCCCGCAGAAGGTCCGAGTCGAAGGAGGGCATAATGTTAGATCAAACCTGAGGTTTTGATTATTATGCAGAACTGGGCATTATACATCGTTGAACTGAGAAAGCACTTGTCCATTTAATGAACTTTTATTATCTAGGAATGATCAAGGAAGTCATGTGATAACCTGAATTAGCTTCCAAGGACAAAGGAAGAAGTTTCTCCGTTGACTCAATTTCAAGGTACAATGGGAGAGAAGTCACTTTATGATTTTACTCTATGAATTCTGCGCATCCACAATGTTGGTAATGTAAACAGATATTTTTGAAAGGAGAAAAGACTACTAATGTTTTGGCTTGCTAAGTGGGATTTAGTGCCAGAGCACTGTTTCCGTTCTCTCAGTGGTCAGGCCTGGGTCTCCCACGTCAGGGGAAGCGTTTGAGCAGCCCTGAGTCACAACGAAGGAGAGTCTTCTAACAAAATAAGATAGGAGAAGCAAAAAGTTGCTCTAGATGATATACACATACATAATTCACAGATAATATATATTCATTCATGATATATATAATTCACAGATAATGTTTATTCATTCATGATAATATATATAACATTTTACAAAATATTTATATTTTATAAACACATACAATTTATATATACATATAAAAAGTACTGCCATTGTTAGTATAACGAGAACGATTTGCATAACATCGATGTAAGCTAACAGCCAAGGGGAGTGGACTAGAATGTGCATGCATGAACAGTGACAACTTCACTGTACTAGTCAGTGGAGGAATAGAGGCTGTTGAGTGAGTATGTGTATTGTGTGGTCATCACATTAAAAATGACTGAGAAAATAGAGAAACAGATCTGCAATGAATTTTTTGTTAAGCTTGAACATTGCTCCATGGAAACTATTCAGATGATTCAGAAGGCCACAGCTATGGGCAATGGTGATTGGCAGCTTCATCACAACAAAGAAACCATTCATGCATCATGTCTCACGGAGAGTGTTTTTGTGGAACATCAAATCACCCAGGTAACTCAGCCCCACTACAGCCCAGATTTGACACCGTGTGACTTCTGGCTCTTCCTGAAACTAAAATCACCTTTGAAAGGGAAGAGATTTCAGACCATCCATGAGATTCAGGAGAATATGTCAGGGCAGCTAATGGTGATTGGGAGAACTATATGAGATCCCAAGGTGCCTACTTTGAAGGGGAATGAGGTGTCATTGTCCTATGTACAGTGTTTCTTGTATCTTGTATCTTCAGTACATGTCTCTGTTTTTCATATGACATAGCTGGATACCTTCTTGATATCCATACATATATACACATATGTGTATATGTACACACACGTGTGTGTGTATGTATATATATATATAAAATCTACTGCAGTCCCCACCATGTTAATAATTGGTAATTACTAACCAAAAGTTGAATGGACAAGTGAGTCATTTATAAGTATCACTTATTTCCTTATTTGCAATGAATTGCTTCTAGATCTCATTTATGACAATCTCATGGTAAGGCTTATGAACCTCAAGGTTGTCATTTCTTGTATCATGAAAATGTTTTAGCAATTAATATGTAAGATGAAGCAATAAAGACTTCCCAAGGGTACCTCATGACTCCACCAAAAATCTTTTTTTTAATATATATATTTTATTGATTATACCATTACAGTTGTTCTATTCCCCCATTCATTCCCCTCCACCCTGCACACCCCTCCCCCACCATTCTCCCTCCCTTAGTTTATGACCATGTGTCTCAAGTTCTTTAGATTCTATATTTCCCCCACTATTCTTGCCCTCCCCCTTATCTATTGTCTACCTACCCTCTATGCTATTTTCTGTGCCTTCTCCCCCCTTCTCCTCCTCCCACTCCCCTGTTGCTAACCCTCCATGTGTTCTTCATTTCTATGGTTCCACTCCTGATCTAGCTGTCCTCTTGTTTTGCTTTTGTTTTAGGTGTGGTTGTTAATAACTGTGAGTTTGCTGTCCTTTCACTGTTCATATTTTTCATCTTTTTCTTATATAAGTCCCTTTAGCATTTCATAGAATAAGGGCTTGGTGATGATGAACTCCTTGAACTTGACCTTATCTAAGAAGCACTTTATCTGTCCTTCCATTCTAAATGAAAGTTTTGCTGGATAAAGCAATCTTGGCTGTAGGTCTTTGGATTTCATGACTTGGAATACTTCTTTCCAGCCCCTTCTTGCCTGTAAGGTCTCTTTTGAGAAATCCGCTGACAGTCTGATGGGTACTCCTTTGTAGGTGACTGTCCCCTTATCCCTTGCTGCTTCTAGGATTCTCTCCTTCATTTTAGTCTTGGCTAATGTAATTATGATGTGCCTTGGTGTGTTCCTTCTTGGGTCCAACTTCTTTGGCACTCTCTGAGCTTCCTGGATTTCCTGGAAGTCTATTTCCTTTGCCAGACTGGGGAAGTTCTCCTTTATTATTTGTTCAAATAAGTTTTCCACTCGTGGCTGTTTCTTTCCCCCTTCTGGTACCCCTATAATCCGGATGTTGGAACGTTTAAAGATGTCCTGGAGGTTCCTAAGCCTCTCCTCATTTTTTTGAATTCTTGTTTCTTCATTCTTTTCTGGTTGGATGTTTTGTTCTTCCTTCTGGTCCATTCCATTGATTTGAGTCCCAGTTTCCTTTCCATCACTATTGGTTTCCTGTGCATCTCCCTTCATTTCAATTAGTTTAGCCTTCATATGTTCCTCTAATTTGTGACTATAATCAACCAGTTCTGTGAGCATCCTGATGACCAGTGTTTTGAACTGTGCATCTGAGAGGAAGCTATTTCTTGGTTGCTTAGAGTTATGGGCTCTGGGGCTTTGAGTTCTTCTTGAGCCATCTTTTGGACTGTTCGTGCCTGTTACGTATCAGGAGCAGAGCCCTAGGTGCTCACCAGGGCAGGGCAACTCCGTCGCTGGGTTGTGATGCTGTATGTGGGGGCGGGGTCAAAGAGGAGCAATAAAGGTCTCGTCTGCTGCCTCATGCTGCTGTTGCCACAGCTGCCACTATCACCTGGGCCGGCGAGGTCCGTCTCACTGTGCGCGAATGTGCGACTGCGGTCAGTCTGCCCCGCACCCCGACTGGGTCTGAGCTGCCTGCGTGCCTGGGTTGGGGGATCTTTCCTGCCCGACTCTGCTCCGCTCCTGGCTCCGCCCCTCTTACTGTCCCGGTTGAATGGTTCGTTGTTGTTGGACTTCCGTATAGTTCAATTTTCTGTTCTTTGGCTGTGTCTTTGTTTACTAAACCTTTGTTGTATTCAAACTTGGTTGTGGTAGAAGGCACAGCATTTCCACCCATGCCTCCATCTTGGCGGAAGTCCCCCAAATTTTAATTTGCTTAATCTCTCCAGCACTTTTACTGTCATCCTTTTTAAAGAAATGTAACATTAAATCTATTTTTGAAAATTGTCATTAAGGAGAAAATTTTGCAAACCTCCAGACCTGGGAAGGAGATGGGAGTGAAGATAAAAGGTGACTTCATAAATTATTGTCCTTTATGTGAAAGTGTGACATTACTGAGCACACTTTCTATTAACAATAGAAATTGCTGTTAAGAAAATAATAAAAATTAGTTACTCAGAGGGTTTGAGCAAGAAACAGTTGGGGCCATTTGGAATTCTTCCAAAGCACATTGATGAATTTTTCTCGGTAGTTAACAAAATCTCTTTTGTAAACTGTTTATTCTTTAATGGATAGATCAGAGCTTGTGTTTAGTTTTGTGCTACTGGTAGGGAATCATGGCCATGTTCTTAATCAGTCACTCTTAAAACTGGATTAGTGATATAACTAAAATTTTGACTAAAGCTTGAACTCTTCTTCTGTGACATCCAGACTGAAGAATTATTCTTAACTGTATACAGAGAGAAGGCGTAAACATTTAGTTTGCTCTTGGGAGTGGATGTATGTGTGTGTCTTTTTCTGAATTCTGGGAGTAGGTTTGGACTGGTTGAGGTGGCTGAGGAATAGAATTATGGCTGAAGCAAAATTATGCTGTAACAAAACACCATAGACTGGGTGACCTAAACAGAAGTTTATTTTCTTTTGATTATGGAGGTCAGAAGATCAAGGTCTTGGTGGGCTTGGTTTCTTCTGAGGCCTCTTTCTTAGCTTGCAGGTGGTTTCCTTCTCACTGTGTCCTCACATGGTCATTCATTTGTGTGTGTCCTAATTTCCTATAAGAACACCGGTCACACTGGATGAGGACCCATGTGTTGGCTTCATTTTACTTTAATCACTTCTTTAAAGACTAACTCCAAATAGGCACAGTTTTAGGCATGCATTTGAATTTGGTGGGGGACACGCAATTTAGCTCATAGCATTCTCTAATTTATAATGACTAATGCTCAGATGAGTTACAGGAGAGCTACTTGTGGCCCTGGCTGGTATGGCTCCGTGGAGAGGGTGCCGGCCCGTGAACCAAAAGGTCACCTATTTGATTCCTGGTCAGGGCACATGCCTGGGTTGCAGGCCAGGTCCCCAGTTGTGGGTCTGTGGGAGGCAACCAATCAATTTTTCTTTCCCTCTCTTTCTCTGTCCTACTCCTCTCTCTAAAAATATATAAATGAAGTCTTAGGAAGAGAAAGGCTACTTATTGTTGCTTCAGCTATGCTGTTTGACAAATCGATATCCTCTTTTTGCTGATGAAAAAGCTCAAACTTTACAAGGTGAGTCTTGTCCAAAGCACTGGATGAACAAGGAATTGAGCTTGGATTAGAAGGCAGGGTTTTCTGTAACCCTTCTTGCCGCTCCAGCAACGCACCACTTTTTACCTCCTCATTCCAATGGGAAGAATGACAATATGACCTTGAAATGGGAAATGAGGATGGGAAGAGCTGGGTAGAATGGGATCAATGGTGCCACAGGGAAGGCTGCTTTAGATCAGAATGGCACAGACTAGTGAGCATGTGGGCGCAGAGGCCTGACCCGGGAGTACCGACCTGGGAGAACTGACCTGGGAGAGATCCTCCTTTGTATGGCTGAATGCATTGGGTCCTATCTGACCAAGTTAATAGTTAACTTTACTGATTTTATAAGACTTCAAAAATTGTACAATAATTCCAATTTGCTTAATTTACTCAAACTCCTTAGGTTCCCTCCCCCCTCAAAAAATATTTTAATTCAAAAGCTTGGTCACATCCCAAACAGCTAAATTAAATAATATTTAGTTATATCTTTATGATTAGCACCATATTTTTGGTCTATTGCATTTAACAATAACAACAACAAAAATAAATATGGAAAAAGGAGAGGCCCTTATTTGCACTCAGTTCACATATGTGCTGCAATATTATTCATAACACATTTCAGGCCCTGCCTAGTTAATATGTTCTCTATGGACACTTACTAAATATAAAGTGAAATCTTGAAGAAGCAAAAATTGAGATTTACTAGCTAGTATATGAGATGGAAAACAATAACCATTTCAAGTTGGGAAAATGCTATGAAGAACTTTCTCCTTCTGTGTTTTTCATAGAAATTTCCTAAAATTTAGGAAACTTAGACTAATCAAATATGAAAAAAGATAAACCCAATGAAATCTGATTGCTTTTTGGCTGACTCCTTTTTTTGTTGTTGTTCTACAGGGGATAAACTAACCACAGATATGGGGAGGTCTTCATACCCTTTCTCTACCTTTATCTTTATCTTTCAGAAATATAAAATGTATTTGTAAGTAGAATACAGTCTGCCTATTCACGAATACAGAATCCATGCATGAAGCAGGAAGATCGTGAGAAATTAAGACGTAAATTTGGAAGCAGGTCAAGGGGTGGATAAGAGCCCAAATTTAGACGTTAAACCTTACAGCATCCACACTGGAAGCCAGAAAGGACAGAGCAGGTTACAAAGCTGAGACCCAGGAGGAACACTGTTCCTTGCTGCAATCAAAGAAAGGGAGTCAAGTAATTCTGGGCATGTGTTTGTGCTTTGCAGCATGCTGATACTAATCAGTGTGTGTCTCTATATATGTAAATAACAGATCAATGAGAAACCCTCCATGTGTGTATATTTAGCTCCATGTACCTCCTTAGTTAGATATATAGGTAAATATACACAGAGAAGCTAATTGAATATGAATGAGAATCTCAGTTAAAGTAACATGTATCAGAAACTGCCTGCCATAGGTTTGGAACTCAAGCGCTCATGCCTGCAAGTTGTAGCATTTTTCTCACTAGATTATTGAACGTGGGAGTTGGTCCAAAGCATAAACAGTGAAGGACTGAATTACTGCAACATGATCTACTTGGAGACACTCAGGCCACCCAGAAGTCCTGTTGATACAGGAATAAGCCTGCTTAGAAGCCTGACCACTCACAAGTGGCTCACATAGACAGGGCGACTTGCTCTGCCCACCTTCTCCTTCTTCAAGACAATTTGAAGACAATTTGGAATCTAGCACCAGAGAACCTGCCGTTGGTAGATGTACTGAAATACATCTCTGGGAGTATGAAGAGAAAGGAGTAAATGAATGGATACAGCTTATCTTCACAAATCCTTGTGTTTTATTCTCTTTCCTTGAAAAAACAGTTTGGTGATCTGATGTCTCATTTTCTTCCTTTCATACATGATACTCTCTTCTTTCTCCCCTTTTTCTCCATCATACAGTGATCAAATTCATAAATGAGACTATAAGATGGAACACTCTCAGAAAGAATGCCTTTACACAGCCCTTCCTACATTACAACCACATGCAACAACGCGGTGCACAGAAGATGGGGGCCATTTAGTGGGTGTGCAGGGTTCCAGGGGGCTGAGCTCATTTGCTGGCTGGTGGAGGAGATGGAGTGACATCACTGTGCCACGAATGAAGCTTCTTTTGCTTATTTCATGTGTCTGAGCTCATTAGTGTTGTCAGTTATTTTGGAAGTGTGTGCCCAAAACCTGTTTTATTTCTGGGGCAGGCCTCTGGAAATAGTCCTTCACAACACTTATTCGAAACATGGTTTTTGAAAATTTAGCATGAAATGTGTGCCGTACTTTAAAATCACTGTTTGGATGGTTTGAAAATATACACATTTTTATAAGTGTATTTCTTTCTATAGTTTAGTGTAACTAACATAGAAAAATGGTTGGCTTTTCTCCACTTCCCTCCTTCTTTCCCCCAAATATCATCAGACATTCATTCAATGTGAATTTCATTGGTTGATAAGATAGATTTTCATTTCGGAATAAAGTTAAACAAGAGATTTTTTAAATTATAACTATTAAAAAAGACTTTCTAAACATGATCAGCAAGATGATTTTTCAGTGATTTAAAGAGTTTTCTTGGTAAAGCTATAAGAATTTCACGGTGATATAGCTACTGCTCTTTATGAGTATACCTGAGCGTACAGTACACAACCTTTTCAAGGATTTTGCTCTCTCTACTTGAACTTTTGCTTTAAACAAGCAGCAGGTTATTATGGAAAGAACCAGAGCTTTGAAATGCCATGAAATACCAGCTCTGAAATAGTCATTAAGCTTATTTAGATGTAATTTCCTAATTGTGAAAAAGGGAGGTACCTTGAATTGCTTTTAAAGATTAGAAATGATATATGAAAAATGTCTAGCATAGTTCCTGGCTCATAGTGTTTAAACTTGTGGCTTCTCAGTAAATGAAGTATTCTTTAATTATTGTTGCACTCCAAATTTTCTACATACCTCTTAGATATATGCTTACCAGGGGCTTATATGCGCTCCTTCAGACGAGAGTATTTATTAAACATGCTCATTGATATCTATTCTTTTTTAAAAACAATTTTATTGAGATACCTTTAGCATATGAAAGTTATATACATTTAAAGTAGATAAGTTGATGTTTTGAGATATATATACATTGTGAAACTGTCACCACCATCAAGGTCAATAACTTACCCATCACATCTACATTTAGCATGTTGTGTGTGCGCACGCATATGGGCACACGCACATGGCAGAACATTTAATTTAAGATCTATCCTCTTAGCAAATTTCAAGTGCACAATGCAGTGTTAACTGTTAATGGTTAACTTGCAGTTAATGGTTACCATGCAGTACCTTAGAACCCTCAAACTTATTCATCTTATAACTGAAAGGTTAGAGCCTCTGTCCAATATTTCTCCAATTCCCTATCCCCCCCGTCCACTCTGCCGACCACTGTCCTACTCTTTGTTTCTATGAGTTTGAATTTTTAAAATTCTGCATCTAAGTGAGATCATGCAGTATAGCATTTGGCTTTTTGTGTCTGGTTTATTTTACATAGCAGAATGTCCTTCAGATTCATGTTATTGCATATGGAAGTCTTTCCTTCTATCTTAAGTCTGAATAATATCCCGCTGTGTCCGTAGACCACATTTTCTTTACCCAATCGCCTGTCAGCAGACATTTGGGTTGTTTCCACACCTTGGCTATTGGGAATAATGCTCCAGTAAACACAGGAGTGCAGAAAGTTCTAGATCCAGCTTTCATTCCCTTTGCCTGTGTACCCAGAAGCTCTGTTAACTGTTCTGGGTGTTCATTTGCCTTCTCCACTCTGGTGGAAGAGGTTAGAAGCCACCAGCTTAGAAGGCTGGTGGCAGCAAAGCCCACTGGCAGAAAGGGTGATTACCCTCCTTGCATGGAACTGTGAGCCCCATCTTAGAAGCATCAAAGGGACTTTAAAGGAAAGAGCATTGGAAGACAGAGGCAACCGCTATGTAGCGAAAAGCTTTAACTTCTCGAAGTGATTTTTTATTTCATCTAAAGTCATGTCCAGAAGAAAAACAAAGAAAGAAAAAAATGGCTCAAAACATGTCAGAAATAATATTTAAACATTGATAAAGCTGATTGATTAGTATTTTTCACATGGCACATTTTGTGAACACATCTAATGAGCACACATTGACTCACATTCTCCATTCATTACCAGGATTTATTGGCCCTAGAAATTAGTATTGACTGGGGTAAAACAGCCACTGCCTTCTCTTGCAGGTCAATAAATCTGGCGATAGAGGAACACCAAAACAGGAGTCATTGCATTTTTTCTTAGTAGTTGTTTTTTTTTCCTTTGCCCTAGGAATAATGTCAGTGCAGCTGCCTGCTTCCAGTGGGCCTATCATGTTTTTTAAAAATTTAGTAGCTAACCACTTAGAATCTGTTTCCAATTTACATTGTGCACTAATAGGGTCCAAATAGAAAATTTCATTCAGATGCATTAATATGTGTAGGTATAATGAAGCCAAAGCATATTTATCATAGGTAAATTTCATAAGTAATACCAGAAGAAAAAGAAAAAATGGTAAATGGAATGTGTGTGATAATAACCTAGATATTTTACATGACTCTTCTTGCATTTCAAAAGATATAACTAAGATCCAGTGAAGTTACTCCATCTTCCTGGGTCTCAGTTCCTTCTTCTGTAAAATTGTTGTGATTTTCCTTCGAGGTCTCTGTCAGCAATAAGAGCCAAGAAACTATGAATGGTGTTCAAGAGCTAAAATTTGTAGATATAGGTTGTTTCCTCAATATGAATTCCATGGAGAAACCTTTCAAGATTTGGGAAGAAGTAACACAGAAGGGGACAAACTATATACACATATATATTTTAAGGACCATTTGTTCTATATAAAAATGAATAGTGGGCAGCTTCTTGATTTAAAGAGCAAGAATGGAGCAGGGGTAGAAGAACAGGAGTTTAAAGGTCTGTTTTGGAAGTCTAGATCTGTCCTGAGTCTGTGTGTTTGTGTGTGTTTGTGTTGTGAGTGTGTGTGAGTGAAATACATTTGCCCCTCTGACTGNAAACCTTTCAAGATTTGGGAAGAAGTAACACAGAAGGGGACAAACTATATACACATATATATTTTAAGGACCATTTATTCTATATAAAAATGAATAGTGGGCAGCTTCTTGATTTAAAGAGCAAGAATGGAGCAGGGGTAGAAGAACAGGAGTTTAAAGATCTGTTTTGGAAGTCTAGATCTGTCCTGAGTCTGTGTGTTTGTGTGTGTTTGTGTTGTGAGTGTGTGTGAGTGAAATACATTTGCCCCTCTGACTGTGGACCGCTTCTCAAGTGGTCAGTGCAATACCGTGCACAGCCATGTGCTTTCCACTCAAGGGTGAAGGCAGTGCTGAGTTAGGCTGTATGAGGAGTAGAGAGGTCTCCTCTCTCTCCCTGTGACTGAGCCCTCTCCCTGGCAAAGGCAAGAGCCTGGAAATTCTTGCCTTTATCACAGCCAGCCTGTTTACTGAGGCATTGTTGCCAGAGAGTCATGAGATACAGGAAATTAGCAGTGGTCTGGGAAGTCCAGTGCTGTCCTGCCTCTACAGGTAAAGTTGGGGGGCCAGGAGGGAGGGACTCAACTAGCAAGAGCCACACATTTCTCATCTCTGAATTTGGCCCTGGTGATTATTTCACTGGGGCATTTTGAAGAGGGGATGGTATCTTCTAACCATAGACCTACATAAGGAGTACGTGCCGGGGCTTGTCTTCCTTCTTTCATGTCCCTTTTATCCCCCCTCTCCTTTTTTATACCTTCGCTCCTTTCCTTAGTTAGCCTTTCCCTTCGATCTTCAGCCTGTCCACCAACTGTGAGCTTCCTTTGCTGTAACATCAGACAAGACTCTGCTTCCTATAGGGAGCACTTCTCCACATTCCACAGGGCAACTCAACTCCTAGAGCCTGGCTTCTCCTAGGCCAGACAAATGCCCGTGGGGCAAGGTGTCTACTTCGGTTGCTGAGTTGTGTATCCCCCTCACCCAGCATGGTGCCTGACACACAGCAGATATTCAGTTGCTGTTTGTTATGTGAAGTTCTGTGATGGACACTGGGGGAAATAGTGAACGAGACCTAGTGACCAGTCTCCACAAGCTTACATTTGCTGCCTTCCAATGTCATCACTGGGTGATTCTTTACTCATTCATTCTACAGTCACGCAATGAGCGTCGGCTCAGTGTCAAGTGCCACCTGGAAAAACAGAAATGGAACAATACAGGTACTCCATTTGCTGTCAGGGACTTGACATTATGTTCAGTGGACACTGTGACCAAAAAAAAAATTAAAGAAAAATGACTGAACAAAATGACCCTAGACAACTGCTCTGAAGATGATACAGCAGAGCCCTGGCTGGGTGGCTAAGTTGGTTGGAGTATCATCCCAATACACCAAGGCTGCAGCTTTGGTCCCCCATCAGGGTACATGCAAGAATCAACCAATGAGTGCATAAATAAGTGAAACAACAAATCGATGTCTCTCTCTCTCTCAAATCAATCAATCAATCAGAAGAAGGATGACAGCAGACTGACAGAGTGGACCATGGGGCTTTGAAGGAGCTACAATAGATGGTGAGCTTGGGAAAGCTGCCGAGAAGGCTCTACTTGAACTGAGAACTGATGAGAGGTGGCCCAGCATGTAAGTCTCTAAGGGAAACACGTTTCTGGCAAAGGGAATAGCACTTGTAAAAGTCTCACATTTGGAAAAAGCTTGGATTGTGTGAGGAGAAAATAATGAAATAATGAGGCCTGTGTGTAGGGGTTGTAGAGCCAGGGAAAGTGGTACGGGGGAGGGGTCCACAGGGGGGCAGAGGCCTTATGGTTGAGAGCCTCCCCCCCTGGTCCCCACTGGCTCTCTGTGCTCAGTGGAACTGTGAGGAATGGGCTCTGCCCGCAGCCAGCTCAATCACTTCAACTCAGGGTGGACTGAGAAATAGTGAATTTGCAGGAAACCTCTGAAAAAAAATTAAAAAAACAACAAAAACTAAACAAACACATGCAGTTTAGAAAGAAGGAAGGAAAAAAAGCATGGAACTATGGAAGAGAGTCCATTTCTATAAACAGATTAATTTTAATAAAATAAAGATTTTGCAAATGCCTGTTTTCCATAGTCAGTTGGACACGTCTTATATGAAGTGGAGGCAGGCTGGGGAAAAAGAGATCCTCAGCCTGACTTCCCCAGAAAGTGTCCTGTGCTCTGCAGGCCTGGGGAACGATGGATGGACACAGAAAAGAAGGACCTGGAATGCCACATTCCTTCATTTTAGGGAAGAAAATGTGCCCTGTAGGAAGATTTTCTCAGCCAAAGAATCAAGAGAGTGAAGGAAATTCACTCTTGCCTGCTGTTTTGCTTATAAACAAATATCCCTCTTTTTGAAAATGTTAAAATGCTTTCGTATGTTTTTTTTTTCTAGAAGGAAAGAACGCTGGTGCTGGTGCCTTGCTCCTCCCTCCTTTCCCAGCACCTCCCACATTTTTTCCTGGTGCTGTCATTAGGGCCTGCCAGGGAAAAGCTCAGTGCTCCCTGTGAAAATTGTCTCTCTGAGGGGAAGCAAGACAGCTAAGTGATAAGATAATTTAAATGACAGCAGGAAAGACATTTAAAGTGGCTGAGGGGATAAATGACAGAAAGCACAGAAATGCAAGGTTTTGAAGATGTGATGTAGGCATTAGCTCAGGAGACCATGGGAAAGGGCGTGCTGAGCGTGGTACCATTTTACATTTTTCTCTCTATCACAACAGGAACTTATGGTTGGCAACAGAAAAGAGAGCTGTTGAAAATTAACCCTTCGAATCAAAAGGAGTATAAAGACTTTTTACAGGAAAGATAAAAATATTGGGTCCTTATTCCTCGCTATCCATGGTGCCTGGTACTTTGCAGGCAATTTTTAAATTATTCCTTATTTAACCCAATGTCAAAAAAGAAGAAGAAGAAACTGAAGCTCAAACAGTACAAGAAACTCATTTCAAATGTCATCATGTTGGAGAGAAGCGGCACTTTCATCGGAGCCAGGGTCCTCATCTCCTGTTTTCTGGTCGTTCCTGGGCTCCCTGCCGCCTTCAGTGCAGTGATGCAGGGAGCTCTCACCAGGCACGTGCACTGAAAACAAACGGACAGTTGACACTTTCAGAAAAGAACCTACAAGAACGTACATAGACTGCACTGTTTGCCTTTTCGAGTGTGAAATATGCACTACAGGTTTAAAATAAATGACATCATACAAATAAAAATTTGGAAATTACAAAGGACAACACGTCAACTTACCGTGAAGTAGGTGGCAAGTATAGGATACAAAGCTATAATGAAATAATCTTCAAAGGTAACTCACTCACAAGACAATTATATTAAAATAATGTTTGTGTTTAAACAGATGGCTCACCACCATCACCACATACAACTCACTTAAATCATCATTTAAGAAAAAAAGAGAGATCACCCTTAGCCTATTTGCCCTCAGAGCTATAGTGGGCACCTCATTTGCTTTTGGTTAAATTGAAGGATTAAGGGGTGCTGGTTGGTGCCTGAGGCTGGATGTCAAAGTCTCTCACGTCATCTGGTTTTTGTTTGGGTTTGAGGCTCTGGGAACAGGTTGGAGAGAAGGAAAGGGAGAGGCTAAGGTATTTCCCCTTCTCTGTCTTGCCTTGCTTATCCTCTGGGGTACCAGTTACATTTCCTCTGTGGCCCTGATCCTGCCAGACAGACTCATTTTCTTATTCTTATTCTTATTCTTATTCTTATTCTTATTCTTATTCTTATTCTTATTCTTATTCTTATTCTTATTCTTATTCTTATTCTTATTCTTATTCTTATTCCTCTTATTCAGCTTCTTCTGGGTCACCTCAGCCCCCCGGGCTCTGGGACCACTGTCACCTCTCTCTGTCCTTCTGGCCCAGTTTCCCTGCTGCCATTGCTAGTGTCCTAATGGCCACATGACCTGTTGGCACTTCTCAGTTCTTCTATCTGGTGTAACAAAGTCCTTGCCCCTTTCACCTGCCTAGCTGGCTTCTCCATCCTTGCCTGGGCTCTCACTACTACCAGAGGTGGCAGAGCAACCATTGGCAAAAGTGAGAGAAGTGTGATTTTTGCCTGCCCAGTGCTCACTTCCTCCACTGCCCACCCTCTCTCCCAAGCCCTGTGGTTTTGTAGACCCTTCCCCTGGGCCTTCTCTAAACTTGCTCCAGAAAAAAGTATAAAAGTTGGCCAAACAGGGGTTAATAAAAATGTCTAAACATTTTCCTTAGACTGCTGTCTTTAAAACAAAGCTGTATTTAATAGGGATTAGCACCTGAAGTTTAAAGTAGTAAAGAACAAATAAAAACATTTCTGGCATCAGTCATGGAAAAGACTAAAGTCAATTGTGTTTTATCTTGACCCAAAGAATGGTGTTAACTAGGAGGAAAGTTACTTACATGCAAGTCTATCTTTGACCCATATTTTAAGCCAATCAAGGAAATGGTGAATAATTAAAATCAAGAAAACATGGGGTAGCTCTACAAATTATAGAACTATGAATGTTTATGGAAGCATGCGTTATGTATGAGACCCTATGCTAATTGAGTTGGACACATTATTTCACTTAATTGTCACAGTAATATAATGAGGCGGGCATGATTCCTAACTGGAGATGAAGAAACTGAGGTTCAAAAAGGTTAAATGATTGGTCAAGGTCAGAGTTAGTAAGCTCTGGAGCCAGGATTTAGGCCTGAGTCTTCTTTTCTTATCCATGTTATTTCAGTTTGCAAAGTACATGATGAGCTGTGAATATTAAAAACCACTGCGTAATGTGCTGGATTTGACTCAAAGAGATTTTATTAGCTCCAGAATGTTTAAAGTTTTTAGGAACCAATATTTAAATACTGAAAAAGTGGTGAGACCTAGCAATAATGAACTTGCATCCTTCAAGACAGATTGGCCATTGGTTTTTGGAGAGATACTGGCTCTCACGTTAAAACTAGTACCCATGTCTCCCATGCCCTTCTAGAATTTTCCTTCACCTATCAGCTTCACTAGATTATGTTGTCTGCTTGGCCTCGTATTCATTTGAGACACCTACTGAAATGTTTATACCCAGCATTAGTCCCTGAAGACTGGGGTCTAGTTTTGTTTCTGTGAGCAGAAAAAAAGAAGTAGTAACAAGGATTGGGGATGGACTATCATGGTTCAGATCCCAGCCATGCAATGTTCTTATTGTATGACCTTGGGAAAATGACTTAACCCTTCTGAATTTCCCCATTAAATGGACATATCATTAGCACTCAGCTCAGAGTATCGATATGAAGGTAAAGAGTTTATTGTTTGTGAGGAGCATATAGCCGTGCCTGGCTTCCAACAGACACATATGTGTGTGTGTACACACACACACATGTACACACACACACACACACTTTCTAAATGATAAATTACCTGCAAGTCAGTTTGTACTAATGGAACACTGTTGAAGAAGGAGTCACTAAAACAAAATGTTCGACATTTTGGTGTTTATGTTATAATGTTGACATCAGCAGTATTTTTAGGGGGGATATGATAACATACAGCATTGTTTAACTGGGACGTGAGTATATAAAATGCCTGATGGTACTTCAGTTGCAGCTATCAGAGCAATTGGCTCATATGTATCGCAAATCTATGTATCTTTTACATCTCTCACTGTGTTTTGGGGTGATTAAAATGTATGGATTATGTGTCTTACTGTGTAAAACTTATAATTAAGCAGAATTATAGTAATTCTGTATAATTCTAGTATATGCCACCTCCTTCTTCCACATTAAAGTAAAAATAACTTGATAGAAACAGAAGTCAAATCTTATTATTTTTCTTTCTAAATCTTTCGATTATCTCATTTCATTCAGAATAGTGTCCCACAGTTTGCTTTTTAATAGGAAAAAATTTTAAAAACTCATAGGCATGCTTAAAGCTATTTTATATTTTTAATAAATATGGTGACAGAGAACTACATTTGAAAGATTTCCACTTTTAAAAATTAATATTTTTAAAGTACTGTAGACTAAATAAAATTTGTGGCCCCTTACGGTCCATTCTCTGAATGGAGTAGTTTAAACGATCCCAACCTAAACACTTATTAGCTATTGAAAAGGAATTCTCATCTTTATTTAATCTCTGAAAAGATGTTGAAGGCAATACGATTCATAGCCTGCAGCAAGCTTGCCCAAGCCTTCCCCTCCACCCGGCCATTCACAGTAAGCTCTGATTTAAGTCTAAGCTTTCATCAGAAGGAATGACTGAAGAGGACCCTTGTCCCAGCTTGTGAAGCCTCTAATATTCATTCAGGTTTCCACCAAACATGAATTCTCAGTAATTTTGATCCAGTTGGTTTCTTTGGCTCTTTCCTGTACTCTTTTTTCCTGCCCCAAGTCTTTTCTCTGTTTACCACTTCTTTGCGCCTGTGCTTTAAAAACTACGATCAAGGATCTTGGAAATTTGCAAAGGCAGTGCAGCAATAGGTTTTCCATCCCAAGCAGTAAGGAGGATTCAATATAATCTAGGTTGCTTTCAGTTGTTAAATCTGCTGCTTTGTTTTCGCAGCCTCAAGTGATAAACACACTAATTTCCCTGTGTCCGCTGTTAGTGAAAGGGTCATGATTATCACTGTAGTTGTCACAAGCCCAAACATCAGTGTCTTCCTTTTCATCATCATAATCATTATCGTTCATTGTACTTGGGTGTGTCGGCCACTACGCCGAGTCTTCTACAAGCATTTCCTGATGAGGGTGGGGTAGTTCCACAGGGATCTAAAAGCCAGTGCCTTCCTTTGCATATGGTTTTCCACCTCAGGGCCCCAGAGGAGCACACCAGCTTCAGAGTCATGTCCACAGTGCATTCAGCAGGGAAAGAATAAATCCTGAGAAATTAGAAAATCATCAGGCACTCATAGCTTCCTAAGAGTTTCGTGAACATATAGAATTTTTTTTTGGTGGGGGAGCTGGGCTCTGAAGATTGAGATTTGGGGGAGCAGAGAGAAGGAGTAGGCAATTCATGCTGAAATTTCTTATGAGGAAAGACATGGGGTAGGTATAAGTATGTTATAAGCATGTTATATGTGAGAGTCCATGAGGAGAAGAATTTATTATATTCTGCAGATCCTATGGAATAGCATTAGATACTGACAAGATGCTCTTCCTGACCAAAGCTGACTCAGGCTCCTCTGAGTCCTTTTCTCTAGTAGACCTCATGTCTTTGTGTTGCCTATATTTTGCAAGAATCCTGCTAAGTGTGTTTATCCAGAATCCTCACCCTGGATATCTGCTCACTCCCAGTGTCTGATCAAATCTGTAATGCTCCCTCATTCCCCAGGTGATATTTGATCTTCTGGGACTTCTTTCAGCAAGAATCCTGTTAGAGCTGTTTAATTAGAATCTCCCATCCTGACCCCTGTCCTGATGTTTCCTCTTAGTAATTCTCTATCCACCCCCACCCCCAACCTGCTCCTTGCCTACAAATCTTCACTCATCCTTTTTGTTTTCAGATTTGCATTCACTTCTCTCCTGGGGTCTCATTTGTCTTATTGAAAGAGTTCCTCAACTAAATGTTTCCACTGCTCTTTTTTTTTAAATAAAGGTTACATTTGGTATTATTTTGTATTAATTTCAGGTGTACAGCACACAGTGGTCAGACAAGTACACACTTCACAACGGGCTCCCTCCAACATTTCCGCTGCCCACCTGGCACCGCACGTAGTTATTACAGTATTATTGACTTTGTTCCCTGCGCTGTACTTTACATCCCCGTGACTATTCTGTAACTACTAATTTGTACTTCTTAATCCTTTCACATTTTTCACCAGTCCCTCAAGCCCCACCCCTCTGGTGATCACTAATCTGCTCTCTGAGTCTGTTTCTATTTTGTCTATTCTCTTATTTTGTCCTTTAGATTCCACACATAAGTGAAATCACATGGTGCTTGTCTTTCTCCGACTGACTTATTTCTAGCATAATACCCTCTAAGTCCGTGTGTGCTTTCACAAATGGTAAGATTTCATTCTTTTTATGACTGAGTAATATTCCATTATTTATATGTACCAATCTTCTCTCTGTATTCACCCACTGATGGGCACTTACTTTGCTGTCCAGCTCTGGATTTCTTTGATAGCACTTGGGGACTGTGAGGCCTGGGAGGGTCTCAAAATCTAGACAGTGGAATTTGACTTCGCAGTCAGCTGTTAGGAGTTCTGGATTCAGGGAAGGCACAGCACAAACCACCTCCTACAGTGGGTCTGGCAGCAGGGTGTAACACAGATTAGACTACAGGAAGCTTGGATCTTGTTAGAAGGGAGAAGAGGCTCTACCTTGGTATTCAAATAATCAGATGAGAACTTGAACGNATTTGGTATTATTTTGTATTAGTTTCAGGTGTACAGCACACAGTGGTCAGACAAGCACACACTTCACAACGGGCTCCCTCCGACATTTCCGCTGCCCACCTGGCACCGCACGTAGTTATTACAGTATTATTGACTTTGTTCCCTGTGCTGTACTTTACATCCCCGTGACTATTCTGTAACTACTAATTTGTACTTCTTAATCCTTTCACATTTTTCACCAGTCCCTCAAGCCCCACCCCTCTGGCGACCACTAATCTGCTCTCTGAGTCTGTTTCTATTTTGTCTATTCTCTTATTTTGTCCTTTAGATTCCACACATAAGTGAAATCACATGGTGCTTGTCTTTCTCTGACTGACTTATTTCTAGCATAATACCCTCTAAGTCTGTGTGTGCTTTCACAAATGGTAAGATTTCATTCTTTTTATGACTGAGTAATATTCCATTATTTATATGTACCAATCATCTCTCTGTATTCACCCACTGATGGGCACTTACTTTGCTGTCCAGCTCTGGATTTCTTTGATAGCACTTGGGGACTGTGAGGCCTGGGAGGGTCTCAAAATCTAGACAGTGGAATTTGACTTCGCAGTCAGCTGTTAGGAGTTCTGGATTCAGGGAAGGCACAGCACAAACCACCTCCTACAGTGGGTCTGGCAGCAGGGTGTAACACAGATTAGACTACAGGAAGCTTGGATCTTGTTAGAAGGGAGAAGAGGCTCTACCTTGGTATTCAAATAAGATGAGAACTTGAATGAAATAGGGACAAAGGAGCTAACAGGTGAAGCATTTTCAAATGAAGAACTGACTGCATTTTTCTTCTTTTTGCATGAATATGGAATCTGATGAAGAGTGAGTGGTTGAAGATGTTATCAGGTGATCTAGTCTCGGGGGTCTGGATAATGACAAAGCTGATTTTAGGAAGGGGAAGCTGGAACAACAATACCGATGCCTTCGGGAGAAAATGGTGGCCTTACTGAAACTGGGAGAAGAGTTGAACCTCTACTTTGAGGAGCCTGTAATGTAAGTGCAAGTGTGAGGTGGCACCCACCAGAGGTGCTGAAATTTGGTTTACAGAAATGGCGCTTGAGCTCTGTGCTGGGGTACAGGGAGAGCAGGCCTCACCCAACAGCATGGTCTCACTGTCTTTCTACAAGACACCAGTCTGATGTGGAGCTAGACGTCTCCCAGCGACACCAGGGGCCCAAAGACTTCGTGCCGTGCGCCCTCCAGCCGGAGTCAGCAGAGGCGCAGCTCTCTGTGAGACCCTCCTGCTGTAAGACGGATCACTTCGGGCGCTGGGTTTACTCAGTTCTCCTGCGTTTCCAACCCAGTTCTGGAAGTCCGGACAGAATTATGTGGCTGTTCATAGACTCTCTGTGAGTTTTTGCAGTGAATCTGAGGGGACTTCTCCTTAGCTAACCTTGACTTAAGGGTGTGTGTTAATAGTAAGATGCTGATCAGAATTCAATGATCGATCACTGCAAGCCTGCATGAGTGTATCTAGTAGGAGTTATATTTTTCCAACTCTTTAGGACCAAAGTTATGATACTAGACTCATCACTTAAGAGACAGCCAGAGTAATCCTTCAAAAATATAAGTGTAATTCCTCTGCGCAGACGCCCCCAGTGTTCTATTTATAGTCTCCCGATAAAACAGATTCTCACTGACTACAAGACAGTGAGTCGCCTGGTCCCGGCTCCTGCCCCGACCTCCTCTTCTACCTCTAGCCCTTCCCGTCAGTCTCCCGTGAAAGCCGTCACCTTCCCGTGAAACGTTCTTCCCCCAGATACACCAATGGCTTCCTCCCCCCGCAGACCAATTTCTCCCCTGCCAACCAGTGAAACATGGTCTCCCGGCTGCCCCATCCCGTTGTTTCTTTCAGCCGTCTGTATTCATCACAAGCTGATGTGTGATGTGTGTATTTATTTGTGCATTGTCTCTCTGCGTCCAGCCAGGAGAGTGTTGATTTAGACTGTTAGTATAGACAGTTCATGTAATCCAGATTGCAAGGTACAGAAAGTGGTTGGTACATGATATGCATCACCATCTGATTCATAAACAAATACATTTGAATGAACAACTGCTGAGGCAAGTTCCAACTCCTTGGCTAGATGGTAAATAGTCTACTTCACTTGATACACAAATCACTACCTGAAGCTCCAGTTCACATAAAAGCCCCATTCCTAAACTTTCCGTCACATCTCAACCAGAAGTGGTAACTTTCTTCTCCAATCCACTATGTTTAGTTCTAACGTGCCTTTGTCTATATGATTGATAGCTATGTGGACTTGGGTTTGTTACTTACAGTGAGGCCAAGTTTCATCAGCTGTAAAACGGATAATACCGATTCTCTCATGGTGTGTGATAAATGAAGATAAATGAGATGACTCAAGCATGATGCTTAGCATGTGCTCCGGGCAGTTCATCAATAAATGTTACCTATAATTTTTAACTAAGTCACAGGCTCTTGAAAGGCAGGCATCGTAAGTGTGGAAATGAGGGAAGGGCTTACCATCTCTCCCACACAGTAATGCTAGCTGGGGTGGCTGTGTAGGATTAATTTCTGATTGTGCACATGGAAATAGATCTTGAAATATGTTTTGGGGGGCACTGATGATTACATAGCCTCCTGTGACTCCAGCAACGTGAGACTATCCTACATCTACAAGGACCAGAGGTTTTATTTCAGTCTTGAAAACATTCTGGGCTTAGACTCTGGTTATTGATGATTGAGGTTGCTCTTATCCAGCTGGGAGAAGGATGGTATGTTAGTTTGCAGACTTAAAAAGATATTCAAATGTAACCTTATCTGCTTCCCAGTTTTCGGCCTGCCAGAATCAAAACTCAACCTTAACTATAATCATCACCAAGTATTACTTTTGAAGCCCTCCCATGAATATGGGGCTGCTCGGGATGCAATAATACACCATACGTCTCCTGAGTTAGTTAGAAAAATGAGTTAGAGGCATAGCAGGCAGGGGGGTCCCCTGACTCAGAGGACAGGAGATGCAAACGAGCAGGAGCAGAGTACCTCCTGAGAAAGTGCAGACATGCCACGCAAACTCAAGAAGAGCTTTCTGCTCTTCACCTGATGTGACAACACTGAGGTTTTGGGGTCAAAATCTCACAGGATGTTGTTGGCTCATGTCCTCTGTAGCTTTGTCGCCACAGGGTATCTCATCATCCCATACTCCTTATATCCAGCTTTGGATATAAAGAAAGACATAACTGATTCTTCTATGGGAACAACTGAACCCAAGCACCTCAAACCCACAGTGTGATACAAGTTAATCTTAGTCCAAAAGGAAGTACTACCCAAACTCCCCAGTGACCCTGATTCCTCACCATTGGTCCATAGATAGCATGTTTTGAGAGTCCAAATTCATGGGTGGGAAGAATGTAGTTCCTCTAATCCATGGCTAGCTGATGGGAGTAACCCCAACTTAATTACTGCACACCGGGGAACTGAAAGGTTGGCTCGGTCTGTAAGTCACACCCAAGGAAACTCGATGTGTCCCTTAGCGCTGACAGGGGCGAGGGTGTTCCGCAGTGCAATCCCTCCCCTTTCAGGTCTGAAAGCAGTTGCCTTGGACCCTTCTCTCCCAAACTTGCTACAAAAAAGCAATAAATAGTTTACTCTTTTTGGTACATTGAAATATATCACTGATAGTTAGCACGTAGTTTTGAAGGTGAGTACAAGGTTAACTCTATTCTTTCTGTACAGAAACACTCTCCATCATTTGTCAAGGTTAGGTAATAATAAGCAATCCCCCCCCACCCCTGCTACAGAACCCAAGAATTGTCTGGTATAGGATTTAAACTAATTCAATAAACATGGTTCCCAGTGTCTTGCAATTGTGTCTAAATAGGAAATATTGATAAAGAAAGTATACTGAGAGACCTAATACTTCATCTTTGTTCATTTAAGCACAACATTGCTGAGCATTTAATTGGAGGCAGGCACAATGCAGATCCCTGCTTGTAACATATTCCTTGGAAACCAGATGTGCTCACAGAGAGGCACGAAACAGAAGGAAACAAGTACCCTGTCGGGTTAATAAGCAACGCAAAGGGGGAAAGCAGAGACAGGAAACGCAGGTTCCCATGGAACCCAGCCCCCGTTTTTGGTTTCATTCATCACAGTGGTAATTACTTATGCAATGTCTGTTTCTCTTCTAAAATATGAATTCCAGGAGGCCAGGGGTATGTGTATTTTTTCTCGTTTGTATTACCAGCACCTAGTTTTAGGAACAGATTTCATAAAAGTCTTCAGCCCAGGCCTGCAAGGGTAACGCAGACCTCAAAAAATGCCCTGAAGATCTCCTTTATTATCCCCTTTATTCTACCTTTCAGAGTAAGTACTCAGGGGATGGTGGGGCTGTTGACAGTTACTTTCACCAGATAGGCACGCAGCCAGAGTCTACAGAGCAGTCAGCAGAGGCCAAGAGGGCACCAGCAAATCCCATGAGAATGGCAAATGGAGCTCCTCAAAGCACCTGATGAAATTCTCACCCCACTCAGGCAGTGGAGATTGCAGTGGGCTATCTTCATGGGAATTGGTGATTAGGGATGTTTGCCTTCCTCTATAGCTCACTCCCCTCAGCCCCCTGGTTTGTACAGCTGTGTTCAGGGAGTCAAGTTCATGAATCCTTTCCTGATAATACAGGAACTTGTATTCTTTTCCTTTGCTTCTTAGTACTTCCCCCCAGGGTCAATCACCACTTACTAGCACTGATTCAGACACTTAATTAAGTGTTCAATAAGCAGTGTTTTGATGCATTAATATTAGATGGATAAATTTTCTGATTAGAAGTCCTTTATGAACATGTTAAAAATCTAGGGAATGTTAAAATGCAAAGAAGGCTATTAAAATCTACTCAAACCCTTGCAATTTTAAAGTCAAAATTGTATAGCATTTATTTCATGCTAGATTTTTTTTTGGTATGTGTATACATATGATTATCTATAAAATCTGAAAAACAATGCTCAGGAACATATAGATATTCCCATTTTTAAAATATCCCAAGAAAAACATAATATTTGAAAGAAAAGGCTGGGGTTTGGTTAGACGTAATAGTTTGCCTTATAATCATCAACCTTTCTGACATTTATTTCTTGACTATTTGACTTGTCAAAGGTAAAGAGAGACATGTTAAGCCTCTTACCATAACAGCGGCCTAAAAATTTCTCTAATTTTTGTAACAACTTTTTCCATATCTAGAGTAAAAGGCTGACAGTTGCTCACCTTACTTTTTATGGTGTCTTTGATTGTGTGACAATGCCTGGAACTGTTTGAAATCAGCATTGCCATCTTACCTGTATTTTTGTTTGACATTTGTGAATAATTGTTCACTTTTCATTTTAACTTCTTGCAAAGTTTACAAGTATTTCAAGTAGTTATATATTTCAAGTAGTTATTCCCTTTACATGTTAGTCTCATCTGTAAAATGGGAACAAAATAGTTCTGTCTGAGAGTTTTTCCATGAGGACCAATTGAATCCGTGCCTGTAAGAAGGTTGTAATAATTAGATCAGGAGTCAGCCAAGGCTCACTGGCATTTCCTGGGATGTGACATGTGCTCTTATATGTTACCTCCAAAAGGATCCTTGTCCTTTAATAATTAATTTTAGTCATTTTCCTTTAATAGGATAGTTAATTTAATTGATTTCATGTATTTAATTTTACTTAATACTTTATACTCTCTTCATTTTCATTCTTTAATTTTTAAAAAAAATTAATTGCAGTTGACATTCAGTTTTACATTAGTTTCAGGTGTACAGCATAATGACTGGACATTTATATAATTTATGAAGTGATTCCCCTGGCAAGTCCAGTACCCACCTGGCACCATCCATAATTATCACAACATTATTGACTGTATTCCCTGTGCTGTACTTTACATCCCCATGACTATTTTGTGATTACCAATCCATGCATTCTTAATTCTTTCATCTTTTTCACCCAGCCTCTACAGACTGTGTTTCTTTGTAGTTGTTTTCTAGATATCTGGAAAATATATATCTCATTGTAAACTTTTACTTTACACTAGTGGTTATTTTTATATACACTGAAGTATAATTTTTGTCTCTGTTTCTAGGATTATTAAAGCAAATAGAAAAAAAGGTATTTTTTGCCTTTTGTATGAAACAGGATTTAGCATTCTTTCTGGCCTTCTCTCATCCTTGTATGTTAATATATTAATTTGGATATTATTTATTGCTATCAGAGACAACTTTTCGGTTGTGTCTCAAAATTATATTCAGTGACTGCCTCCCTTATCTTCACGACATTTATGATAGAGATCCGATGTGATCCTTCAACCACCGTCTGTTTCACAGAATATTTGCCTGTTACTGAGCACTTGATCTTGCTTCGCTTCCCTGTTACCAAGAGAATGTCTTCAGCTTTTTCCCCTCTGGGTAGCCATGTGGGTGTTTCTTTTCCTGAGACTGCATTATTTTGGAATGCCTTTCTCTGACCTTACAGACCAGTGAAAACTTGGAGGGTATAAAAGTATATGGATCACAAACTTTTATGACATCACAGGTTTATGCATGTTTCCTTAGTATATTTTGGTACTTAATGTTACAGAAAATCTGAGGACAGTCCAGGGTTCTCTCTCTTACACATCTTTCTTTTCTTGTTTGCACATTTGAGTATAGGAATTTTTCCTCCATCATTACTAAAGTTTTCCCATGTGAAATGTCTAGATGCCCTATTCTTTTCGTTTCTTGCCTACAGTGCTCTGATCCTTTATTTGACATCTTTGGACATGTTTTACTTGGTAGAAGATATTCTTCAAATATATCATTGCATCTCCCTGTTGGGTTGTTTTGCCTCCCTCTGGGGGACTCTCTCTCGGCGTTCGGCGGTTGTTAATTTCCACACGTATGTCAGCGTCTCTCCCATGATTTCATCCTCACCATCCTTCTCTCTCCATGACTGTCAGAGAAGCCACCCTAGTGATACAGTTGTCCAGGATCCATTATTATTTGTTTTTTTTTTGTTGTGTTTTATTTATTTTGTTTTTTAAATTTCACATATAAGGGAAATCCCACTGTCCTCTTCCCCCTTTAACTGTTCTAGGTAAGTTTGCATTTTGATATTTTAATTTTTTGAACTGTACTTCCCACTTCACTCCCTGGTTATAGCAGCTTGTTGTCTGTGTGTATCACCCAAGTACTTTACTGTGCTTCCCTTTATATCATACTCTTATCCCTCTTCAGCCCTGCGACTTTGGCTCTTTTCACAGAAGCCACGGGTTCTTGCCTCTCACCGTTACTGTTGGAATATGTTTTTCTTGTTTGGCCTGTACATAATTCTCTCTCTTGCTTGGAGAATGCACGGAACTGTTGTTTAGAGGACCAGTTCCTCACATTTTGCCTCTTCCCCTCCATCAGTGTGGTCCAAAAAGAAGCTTCCTCTTTAAGTTCGCACCTCCCTTCCCTGTGACCTTCAGCCCTTCCTCCCTGGAGCCCTCCCTTCTACGGTACCGATTTCTGAATGTCGTCCTGGTTTTTAGTTTATGATTCTCCCAGAGGTGCTCAAACACCAAGCCAGCCTGCCTTCTCTCTCCCCCCGCCCCCCCAGAATTCTGTGGAACGGTCTCTTTTGTGATATTACAGACATCTTTGTGAACAAGTGTGGTAAAAGCCAGCAAATGCATGAGCAACACAATTGATTTTTACTTTTGGGTAAATAGGGTTACCCTGGCTTATAAAGGGCATCCTGAGCTCAGAGTCTGAGCCTGGGATGGAGTTTCTTCTTAAGTTGCTAGCATCTGTCTTAAATTTTGTGAACAAACTGCTCAGACTCTGAGAGTGGTTTGCCAGTCAAAATGTTTGGGTGTTTTTGTGAGTGTTTCTGTTTATGGGCATTCAAATGTTCAGATTTTCTGTGGGCTTTTCAGTTGGAAGTCGACAATGCTGCAGTGGGAGCTATCAGCCAAAGTCCATTTTTCAAGATGAATCAATTCTGTTGGGGATAGTGGTGGCGGAGGTAATGGGAGAGTGGGAGAATTTCATAGACATGGTGGTATTTTAATGTAAGGAACTTGAGTGATTTATAACATGGAGAGCCTGAGAAGCAGGAAAGACATTTCGAACCATTCATGATTATCTGAGCACTGGTTAAGGACATGAAAACAACAGGGGAGAAGAAAAATCTCGAGAGATAACTGGAGATATTTGAGGTTTTATAAGTCTATGTAATCATAATCATATTGTAAGCTAGAGCTTGCTGAAACAAGATTGGGTCTAAGACGTTTAAACATGCAAAGGTCATCAATTTTGATGTGTGTGTATGAAAACTAAATAAAGCAGTTTCAGGCTTATCTGTATCCAGTGTCCTACCGAGCAATTTGTGGTTTGCGTACCCTCTGAAATACGGACAAACGCTCCTCTGTTTATGTGGCTTGGTCAATGGAATCTTTGTAATTAGATGGATAAGCTATGCCCATATCAGCAATTTGAAGAAGCTCTGATGATTTTATTTGAGACTTTTACTTCTAAAAATGTGGCGGCACTCTCAATCCTTCATAGTCGTTATCCCTGTTACATTATTTTATTAATGTCATTTGCTTCTTATTGTTTGTGCTTAATGATTACTTTATTTAAAACTGTGCCTAATGCATATTGGTAATACCACAATGTTCACTCATTAAAACTGGTGACATTAAGTCATCTTGCTTTCACTGCAATGGTTGCTAAGAAAATCATCAGCTTAAGCAATACCAACTGTATTTCAATGGGCACATTAATCTTTTCTTGAAAGCCTCATCTAATCTCCCTTGTTCAACAGGAAGTTTTCTGCCTTGTAGGCATTTCTGATCTCTTTGGCAGTAAAGAAGAAATATGATCTTTATAAGTAGAACTTTAAGTGATTTTTTTAGAGTAGGAACACATAAATGTTCTAAAAATAAGATTGACTCTACTTACTAAGGCAAGTTTCAAAAGGAATGGATTTATAAAGTATTTATTTCTGCTAGAAACACCATTTGGTAGAAAAAGAACACTTTCTTATAGCAGGCAAAGAATAGGATTGTGAAGAAATCTTGGCAAAAACTTAATTTATTAAAAGCAACATTTGTATTTTTTCAGACTTCCGACCTTGCACAAAAACCTGTGTATCCAGATTTCCCTGGCTGCAAAATGTGTTTGTCCTTCTTTGGAACACCAATACCTTCTTTGGAATATCATTAGGAAGCTTAATGATGGCTTTTCAGGGATGAATTCTGGGTAACATCTTTTACTCTTCAATGAAGTTAGTGTAATGCTGTCATCTGTTGCCTCTCATTAGGCGGGAGGTTAGGAGGAAAGATTTTGGGGTGTGCTTTCCATTTTGCCACAGTTTCCTGAGGACCATTGCAAAGCTGCTCTGCTTCTAATCACCATGCCACAGTGCTGTCTGCTCTCATTGTTTCCCAGGGATCCACAGCCAGAGGAGCACATGGGAAGTTCTGTCTCAGTGTGCATGGGGCACTTCCAGCCGTATCACACAACATCACGTGGCAGATGCTTGGAGATGCTGCAGCAACCTCTCCCAGCTTGTAATTTCCAGCAAGCAAGCCTAAGGGCCATCCCAATAGGCCAATTGTGTTTTAGAATTCTATGTCCAGTCTTGACATTTCATGAGAAGTAGAGCTTGAGGGAGCTCCTCAGTGAAGCCTGTAATACAATGAGATGCCTCATAATCATGTTAAGAGATGGAAAATGTTGTATCTCTGGAATCTGAACTCAAGTCATAGACACTGCAGTGCAGAGGTGAACAGGAGGGAGGTGATTCTCTGTGTACACGGCACTTTCCCCCATGTAGGAAGACTGACAATAAGTAAATGATAAAGTCCCTGGCTGGTGTAGCTCAGTGGATTGAGTGTGGGCCTGCCAACCAGACCATCGCGGTTTGATTCCCAGTCAGGACACATGCCTGGGTTGCAGGCCAGTTCCCAGCAGGGGACGCATCAGAGGCAACCATACATTGATATTTCTCTCCCTCTCTTTTTCCCTTCTCCTCTAAAGATAAATAAATAAAATCTTTTAAAAATATCGGTGAATAATAAAAACTGACAATTAGCACAACTATAGCATGTCCCAGAAAAATAGCATACTATATTTATTAAATAATACCAACACAATGCTAAATGTCCTTTAATTTTTTCATTTTTATTATTTCTGTGTAGTTGCTACTTCCTTCTTTATACGATAATGATTTGGGAAAATTATTGTAAAAGAAATTGGAAGAGAATTTAGGTTGCCTTTAGTGTGGTGTGAAAATAATGCTTTTTGTTTACAGTGTTAAGATATATAAAATATGCAAATTTATACTCAGAACAACAAATTGTTTATATTACTGTTCTAGGTTTGTGCTCTGCAAACTTTGTGATAAATTATGTTTTATAAAAGTTTTATCACCTAAAACACAACTCTGAATAATTATTACCCATTAGTAAGCCCAGGGTGTGACGCATGCTATGAACACTTGATCCTTGATGGATGGGGAGGTTAGGGGCTCCCACCCCCAAGCAGTCTAAAATCCAAGTATAACTTTTGTCTCTGCAGTGGGCCCTTTAGATCCACATGTTCCTCCAGCCACAGATGAGATACAATACTTTCCATCGAGGTTGGCAATCCATAGTTGGGTACCCGTAATTGAAAACTGCATCTGGGAATGTGAGAGAAGTTTCCAATGGGATTTGGTTGACTACACGGATGCGCACCCAGCAGATGGGAAGAGCTAACTGTATTTATTGAAAACCCCCTGTCAGAAGTGGGCCCGCGCAGTTGAAACCCGTGTTGCTTGTTGTTCAAGGTTCAACTGTACCGTATATCGGGGCGGGGGGCGGTCACCACATCTTTTTGTCTGAGGAAAGCCTGTCTCTGATTCTGGGAGGTTGACAAAGGAAGGAAGAGATGTGGAAGAAAAATAATCACAAGGAGAGAAATGGAGGAGGAGCATTCTGAAGAAAACATGAGTTCCATTGTTAGGTTGTGTTAAGCACTTAACACACAGACATTTCATAAAATCCTAAGACCTAAGACCTTGAAATGAATTTTATTCACCTGATTTTACAGGTGAGAAGACTGAAGCTCAGAAATTTGAACTACCTTTCTCAGTCTCATCATTAGAGTTGGGGCCAGAATTCAAGCCTCTGTCTGCCTGATTTGGGTTATTCATTAAACATTTGTTATTAGCACACCATACACGCCACACTGTATGGACTGGGCCTGTAAGAATAAGTAAATTATTTTTGTGTTTTTAAGTCAGTTACTGTTTCCCATTGATAATACTTAAACAATGAGCAGTTTCTTGGCAGATAGAAAAGGGAGAAAAGCAGTTCTAAGCGGTGAAATATGCCTGTGCAAGGATAAAACAGTCTTCAATAGGGAGAAGCTTCAGGGACGACTTCCTCAGACATTGAGGGTGGTGTTGGTGTTGTTATGAGCACCCAAGCCTCCCACGGTCTTTTGAGCGATGGAGAGCACACTCTGTCATGTCATGGCTCTCATCAGTCTGACCTTTCCTCTCACTGTTTTCTTTTGAGAGGGCATCGCTATGTTGCAAGAGAGAAAACATAAACAGCATCACTTTCTCTTAGTGCTTAAGGATTTCTGTAGCGTATTTACCAAATTAGGTAGGATGGTGGGTATTGATGCAGAGGGCTGTTAATTCAAAATAACTGTTGTTACTTCTCGGTGTGCAGACATTAGTAGAGTTTCCTAATAGGCATGGAACACTCAGTAGCTTGCCAGATCCCAGCCCATGCTTTCAACAAATTTAATGATGGCGGTGACAATGAAAGTGAGTGCTGTAATAATGCACACTTAACAATATTTGTTCCATTATTGTAAGCTTTGATTATCTGAAATGTGAGCACAGTAGTAGATGCCATTTTGATTTGGGCTCCAGGACAGGAGAAATAGCTGCATGTCAACCAGGAGGAGATATACGGCATGCGTTAAACCAATCTTGTCATTTAATATCTGGTGAATTACAAGTGATCACCCTTCCTGAAGCATGTCAGTTTCTTCAGTGAGCGTGCTAGGTAGGGATTGTCCTTATGGCTGGCACAAACTGCTGTCTAGATGTATGCTCAATTTAACATCTGTCTGTTACAGCTATCCACACATTCCGACATCCATTATTCAACAGAACCCCTTTGTGCATTAAGGCAGAGTGATTATCAAAACGATGCAGCAAGAGAAATACCCTGGGTGCACCTTATGAAACCACACATGCAGTTGTTTGGAAATCAGGCCTTTTTATAGCATAGGAATATATAGTCTAAATTTGATGTGGCGATAAATTTTTTAAAAATGAGAAGTAGAGCAAAGAAATAAAAATCTTTCTATATTGTACACATGCAAACTTCTACTCTCTGAAATCATAAATGGCATAAAACACCCAGTAGGTGTTTTAAATCTTAAATTAAATGAATTGCCATTGCATTATTATTAATTTCAGAAGTGCTGAAAGGCGAAAATAAAAATTATGTGTTGACATAATGGTACATGGATTATATAAAAACAAATATAAAATAGAAACATGTTCAATTGGATGTATTTTGTTTATACAACACAATTAATACCATATTTAAGTGACTGAAATACTGGATTCTTAGATCACAGATTAATTAGGAAGGTTATAGGGCTTGTGGATTGGGGCCAGTGAGGGATGGGAACCGGCTATGTTCTATATTCCAGAGAAAAGGAGGTGATAAGTAGCATGTTAGAATGACAATATAAAGGAATCACTCCATGTACTATGCTTTATAGATACCCTATAGGCATACACTAAATAAATAAAGTAGAAAATAGAATACACCTTTTAATTTATTCAGCTCTTTTGAATTACATTGGACACAATGCCATGAATATCAAGAACCTACATGCACCTGGCACTGTGCCAGAGGTTGTGGGGAATCAATATGATGGTTTATAATCCTTCCTTCAAACATAGTTGTGTCATTATTACATTTCCCCACTATTTTCTAATTATGTGAATATTTCTAGGAAACTGTATAGAATGAGACTAGGAGTTCCGACTCAGAAGTTATACAAACCTAAGTTTGAATCATGAGTCTGCTAATTGCTCATTATGTAATATTGAACAATTTATATAATATTTTTGTGCTTCAGGTATCATTTCATAAAATGAAGAAAAGAGAATCTGGTTCACAGACCTGTGAAGGTTAAATAGGTTTTTGTTTTAGCCTAGCAATCAGTGCTTAGTAAGGTCTGGTTAACCGAGGTCGTATTTGTTCATTTGTCTGCCTTCTTAAATTGTGAGCTCCTTGAAAACCTCCCATATTGAAGACTATAGTCTTATTTATCTTAGAGTCTCACACATCTGGTCCAGTGCTTGATATCCAGCGTGCAAGTTACATACATCTATGTACAGGTATGTAACTTGTATGTATGTGTGTGTGTGTATCTGTGAATGACAGACTGCCTTCTCCAGCACCTGTCTGGGAGATATGAGACAAAAAGAAAATCCAAGGTACTCACTGCTGTGTTGTTCTTTGGACCCCAAGGTCCCTTGCCATTGTTTTCTTTTCTCTACCTGTCAAGAGTCTACTTAGGGTTTTAGTTGTACTTAGCAGGAAGAAAAGGAAAAAATACATCTGTTTTGTCTTTCCGGAGGTGCAATAGTATTTTTAGCCTTACTATCAATGACTTTACGGTCAGCTAGACCTTAATTAAAAGTCTGTCTGCGTTCCATAATAGCTGGTACTCTCTGGACAAATATTCATCCTATGTGATACTTACTATTTTCAGTACGAAATTTCTAAGAATAATATAAGCCAATAGATGATCCTCAACTAAGGAATAATCAATAGTGAAGTCCTGTATGAGCAAAATACTCATGATGTTGATGGTCAGAAATACAAAGAGAAATCATTAGGGGGACTTGTTGATCAAACAAAGCCAAGTTTACCAGGCCGGTGTCAGGAAGGGAGAGCATCGCCTGGTCATGAGGAGCCCTTAGTGGGAGGCTCTTGGGCCTCAGATGGATGGGCTGTCTCTGAGTCAAGGACAGTGAGCCGCAGCAGCAAGGGTGTCTCCATGGCATTTTGGTGGGCACGCTAAAATTGCCAAAAGTTGACTACTCCACAAACTTAATAGAATAAGGGCAGGAATCATGGATGTTACCACTCAAGAAGCGAGAGGAGGCCTGCTATTCCTTTACCTTTTTATTCTATTCAGGCCCCAGTGGATTGGATGGTGCCCACCCACGTAGGTGAGGGAGATCTTTCTCAATCTACTGATTCAAATGCTAAGGTTTTGTGGAAACACTCTCAGAGACATGCTCAGAAATAATTCTTTATCATCTGGGCATCCCTTAGCCCAGCCAAGGTGACGTAAAATTAACCACCACAGGGACTGATTGCAGTTGGGCAAAGCCCATGAGATAGTAAGTAGTATAGAATTGGGGAGGAAATAGTAAATGAGAGTCTATTGTTTGGTGTAAACTCTTTGCCCAGGTGAGTATCCTATTTTCTTGATAGGAGAACTAATTTCCTGCATGAGAAAATTCTTTATTGAGAAAATTCTTTATACAGAAAATGTGTTTGGCAGAATTTCCTGAAACAAATATTGAAGCTGGTTTTTGGTTTACAGTCTTATTTTCCTAGAGAAGAATTTCATGGTGTCAGTTGAGTGTCCTGCTTGTTTATGTGGGTGTAGATGAACTTACCTTAGAGTGGTTGAGAGTGTGAAGATGTATTAGGGACAGAAAAGGAAAATGCTAACAAATAATCTACTTATTGGAATATCACAGTTTTCTGTGCATGCCCACAGGCTAAACACAAATGTTTCCTCTTAAACATCTTTCCAGATTCTCTAAATTAAAATAAAGTTTGCTGTTTTTCATAGAGTTAACAATTTTTATGCTTCAATTATAGTAGACATATTTTAGCAGAAGCTTTTACATCTTTTTAGCAAAGAAAGACATCATTTAAACTTTAATTGTCACCAATATCAAATCATTTTTCCATAAAATCACAATTTCATATCAGGTTAGTTTAAAAAAAATATTTGCAAAGTAAGCCTCCTTCCTTCCTTCTTTCCTTCCTTCCTTCCTTCCTTCCTTCCTAACTTCCTTCAAAGGCTTTATTTTTTAAGAGCAATTTTAAGTTCACAGAAAACTAAGGGGAATAGACAGGGGATTCCAGTATACCTTCTGCCTCCACACATGGACAGCCTCCTCCATCATTTCCTATCAGAGCGATGTATTTGTTACAGTGGATGAACTTACACCACCCATGATAATATCCAAAGGCCATAGTGCACATTATGGTGTTGCACGTGCTGTGAGTTTGGATGAATATAAAATGACATGTAACCATCAGTATGGTATCATACAGAGTATTTTCACTGCTTAAAAATTCTCCACGCTCCTCTTACTCATCCCTGGCTATTTGCCCCCAAACCCTGGTTGATCTTGTTACTGTCTCCATAGTTTTGCCTTTTCCAGGATGCTATATGCTTGGAATCATGCACCATGCGGCCCTCTCGGATTGGATTCTCTCACTCAGTAACACGCATGAGGTTTCTCCATGCCTTTTCATGGCTCAATAGCTCCTTTTTTAGCGCTGAAAAGTATTCCATTGTCTGGGTGTACCACAGCTTATTTATCCGTTTGCCTACTGAAGGAGAGACATCTTGGTTGTTTCCATGTTTTAGCACTTGTGAATAAAGTTGCTATAAGCATTTCTGTGAAGATTTTTGTGTGTAGGTTTATTTTTAATCATCCATTTAAAATGTTTATAAAAGTATCATAACATCCTTCCCAGAACTGAGCACAGGGCCTAGAAATGCATATGTAGGTGTTAAATTCATATTTTTTGAATTGGTTAAGTTCTTAATAAAATTTGGCATATTTAAGTCATAATTTGCTTTCATATTGTTGTATGTAGATTTCTTCCTTTGAGTATGAACTTCCAGAGGGTAGATGGGTCTTTCTGGGTATCTGCTCCTTTCTGGGCATTAGACACCATACCTTCCCTCCCCCTGGCTTTAAGACAGAAAATACAAAAAAAGTTGAGGGAATATAAAAAAGAAGTTTTAAGATAGAAGAGAGAGTCTTTTTTTAACTTTCATATTTTATATGATTCACTAACAGTTTAGGGAAAAATTGGCATTTTATATTTTTTATCTCATGGAATGATTGTTCTAAAGCTTGTATTGTATAATGAAATACACATGGTATTTTTAGTTTGCTTCAAGGTGATTTTATTTTAGATATTGAATTATTGAAATATGGTTTCTATAGAAACTGTATAAGTACACCGACCCTTCAAGATAGACTTGAGAACATTTATTGGCTCACAGAAATTTCCATTGCCCTTTCTAACTCTGTATGGCAGTGAATTTCAGTATACTTAATTAACTGTATTAACCAACACTGTCGAGTAGACTTTTAAAAACAAATGTTCCCTTTTTCTCAAAGACTAACTATCACCTCTTATGATAGTGGCAAGGTTTTCAAACATACCTTTGGCTTGGCTTAGATTTCTGGGCTTTGGGGTCTTGTTCCGAGATTGTTTAGAGGCTGTGTCTGGGGAATAAGATTTGGGAAAGTGTTTCCTCTTTTCTGAGTCTCAAGCCTAAGCCATTTGCATATCACACATGTGTGTTTTTTTCTCCATCTTTGTTTGCTTGATTTAATTTAATTTCATTCCAGATACTAATTGGCGATAAGTTCACTGGGAGAAAATTAGGAGTTTAATATCACAAAATGGAATTTTTACTTATGGTAAATAAATATAAACATTTTCTAGTAAATGTCTAAACCTCATATTTTGTGGTAGATTTAATGGAAAGCTCATAAAAATGTGCAACCCCTTCCATCAAGAGGTGGAAACTATTTTCCACTCTTTGAATTTGGATTTGGCCATGTGACTTGCTTTTGCTCATGTGACATTAGTACATATGGATATATGGCTTTTGTGAATCCTCTATCGGCCAACAGAATTTTTAAAAAAGTGGTAATAACCAAGGCACTACCCTTATACAAAAAATGAGGAGTTCATTCAAATTGGAAGATAATTCTGGGCCCTCAACTTTCTAGAGGTAGAAAATAGGCTGAGCAAGCTACTTGAATATTTTTTTTTCTAAAAAGAAGAATTATTCCAAGGGCAGAGCTGAGAACCCTGGAGTCAAGTAGACTCATGAATTACTGGTAGGGAACAGATGCCAGCTCCAATCGAGAAAAACTTTGTCTCCAAATAGTGTGACCTGACACCATGTGCCTGGCTAAATTTCACAATTGCCATGGGCCAGGTCTTCTAATTCTTTTGTTTTGAAATGGTTATTCTGTCCACGTGCAGGGAAAGTGACTTCTCTTTTTTGTTTTCATGTCACTGAATTAGTAGATGGATTTTAGAGGCTGCATTCATCTTAGAGCACACACAGATCATGAGATTCTAAATTTGGGGCTTGATTGCAAAATGTGTTGAAATTTTTTCTTTTCTTTTCTTGCTCTTTCTTTCTTTCTTTGAGTCTCTTGGGAGTAATTGTGCTAATAGGTCAGATTCTGGTAAATGGAAAATAAAAAGGCCGTAATACTTGTTTAGCTCTTATCCAGAGGCAGAGTCTATTTCTCCAATCTTTGTGATTTACATGAGTCAAAAGGATACTGGAAAACATTTGCAAGCAGAGGCTTAAAAGCATTTGTGCATTAGAGCTTTCCTTGTTTTGATGCTTTAAAATAGTCACCATAAAGAGAAAGCTTGTGGTCAGTCTGCAGGATGGAGTAGCATAAGAGCTCTATCATCATTTATATTGCCACAAAAGAAAAAATCTAAGCATGTGAGTAAGGTTTTCTGAGACAAGCCAGAAAAATGTTATTGAATACATTTCTTGAAACTTACCCACCATTTAAGCACTGACTACAAATCATGAGTGAGCCTAATTGACAACAGAGAGGTGTCCTATCTAAACTTCAACCAAATTGATAACCCACAGAATCATGAGCAAATAAATCATGAACTGTTGTTTTAAGACATAATGTACTGGGGTAATTTTTATGTGACAGTAGGTAGCTGCTAAGGTAACGGATAAATGCAAATCCATTTACTATAGCAACAAATCTTCGTCATGCAACCATTATATGCTATTTGGTATAGAAAAGTTTTTATTCAACAAGATGATTTGATGTCAAAATAAAAAAAAATAACAAAATTCAAGAAATAACTTACAACTGAATGGCTTATATATTTTAAGTGTTCTGACTGTCTAGCTGGAGATGGTCTTAAAAATAATGATTTAATATCCATTCCACCTTCTGCTAGTAGGAACATATTAGTTTTCATGGAAAAATATCTTAGCTGCCCAATGTGATTCTACAAGGGGAAACCCCCCAAAACCAGAATTATTTTCTGGAGGGCAGACCTTTTATAGTACATGTTTTCCCCTTTTGGGTGAGTGTTCAAGGAACCCATCTATACCACTGTACCAACTGGTGGTGTTGTGAGAGGCTGCATTCAGCTTCACTGAATTTTTCTGGAACTCTTTCAATGTGTGGCTCACTTCACGGTGAGTGATTTATGAGCACACCTGTCCGTACCATGCTGAATGTTCAGCAGTATTTGACCAAAAACAACATGAACCCCTACCCCACCCTCCCTATTCACCCCATCTTGCCCTGAGCAACTTTTTTGTTTGTTTCCTTGTATGAAAAAAGTCCTCAAAGGGAAATGTTTTGCTGATGTGGAAGAAGTGGGGGAGGGGGGAGACGGGGAACATTAGAAACGTTGAAAGGCATCAAAATGGATGAGTTCAAAACTCTTTTGAGCAGTGGAAAAAAAATGCCTTGATAGGGGTATTGAATCAAATGGAGAGTACTTGGAAGGCGACTGAAGTCTAAACATGTAAGGATGAATAACAATTTTCAATAAATTTGTTTTTGGGGGGTGGGGTCCCCCCACATACATGTTTTGTTAGAGCTGACTTTATTCTCATCTTCAAAATAGAAACATCACCAAATCATAGTGTTATACCCTTGCCCAGGATATGATTCAGGAATAAGGGCATGACCTTTTCAAATCCTCTGAGCTTCAGTTCTAGAACTTACATTGAAAAGAAGAAGTGTGTCCCTTCTTGAATAGCTGAGAGAATGTGATTGCTCTCTGTCACTGTGCTACCAACTGAAGAGATACTGATTTAGTGTGGACTCAAAAATCCTACAGTGGAATGGAAAGTGTGAAACAGTCCTGGTGGCAGTTTTTGAGATCCTAGAGCCAGTTTTACTTGCAGCCTCATGTGCCCCTTAGAATTTTTAGTTTTGTGATCCAACGAATTCCTTGGAGTCTAGTTAAGTTTGGTTTCCACAATTTGCGGCCAAAAGAATTCTTGCTAACACTGCAGCCTGACATGAGAGTACGTGTTACCTTGCACGTTTGACAGAACCCTGTTTCCAAAAGAATCTCTCTTCCTTACTCTGTTTCTATCCCTCTGATTGGGTTTAATATATTAACAGACCATTGGAAGCCCTTTCCAGATGTGCGGGAACTACTTTTTCCATACAGTTTCCTGTGGGAAGCTTCCATTTGCTCCCCTTCAAGGCTTATTTGAATAAAGTTTGACAAGAATCACCATCTTCCTAATGCAAGAATCTATGCCCTTTTGATAATACATATCCAAAGTAACACAAAATGTTTATCTTTGCACTGCAATGTGCAAGAGAATGGTATTTTTATTTTCTCTAAGGAACTATATTTTGGCCTCTCTTTGTAACAAGAGCTTAGTATATACTATAACTAATCCTGATTTTTCTTTGCATCTAGCAACTAATTAAATATAATGCATATATTATTCTACCAGACAGGTTTAATGTAGGAAACAGGAACTTCTCTGGGTATGTCAAGCAGAAGGGAACTAGAAATTTGAAAACGGTTGCAAGGCCAGAGGAGCCCATGTCAGCAGCACGCCGGACCTCTCGCTTTGCGGTCGGTCATGGCCCTGGAGCTGTGGTGCGGAGAACAGTCCAAAGCCTGCGGCTGCGGCTGCTGCTGGAAAGGCTGCTACCATTTCCACAGCCTGAGTTACTAGGCGTGGAAGTGCAGATTTAGCCACTGAAAAATCCCCTCTCTGTTGGACTTCATTGAGGGAAGATATTTCCTCACTTCCATCTTGCAAAAATTATGTAAGTGCAGCTCAGTAGTGGAATTGCCACTGCACCTGAGCCCTTAGTGGTAAGGTATGCTGTAAACATAGTTTTGACTTCAAACCCTGTGATAAAGGGGAAAACAAAGAGGGAGTGGGCAAAAAAGTGGGTGGTTCTATGGAAAGTAGCCACTGCAGGATAGGATGATCTGGTCGTAAATTCCGAACTCCAAGACCAGGCTGGAGTGTAGTCATGCCCCAGGCAAACAACTTCTTTTGTAAAAGGTGCGTCTTTGCTTTAGGCAATTCCTGATCCTTGCTATTGTGCATCTAGATGAACACATCTTCTAAATAAACCCTAACCATTCTCCAGAGTACACAGAATTCTGTTAATACCCTATAATCTAATCTCTGCCTAGCCTCACATTCTCCCAGCTCCAGGTAATCTTCCTTAGTTCCTTACTTAATTTCATAGGCCTTAAAAGAAGCTGAAAAAATATTTTACTCTCAAACATTTGAGATCTTTCTCCCTGGCATATGTGACTAGTTTGGCTCGAATAAACTCTTCTAAAATTTTTTTTACCGGTTTGGACTTTTCTTATGTTGACAGAATGAATAACTTTAGTTAATGCAATTGCTCTCTGTGTTTGTCAGAATTTGAAACAGAGGGCGTAGGACGGGGAGGGAAGGGGGGAGAGAGAGAGAGAGACTGGGAGAGAGAGAAAGAATATTATGGAATTTGGCAAGTTCACAAAGAGTGCGGCAACCTAGAGATTCAGGAGAACCAGCAGTGCAGGTGAGGTCTCAAGGCAGTTTTGTAACAGTAGGTGATTGTAACCATGAAGAATTGTAACCCACCCCACCATTCTTTTAACATTGTTTCTGTAAGTGTGGACTCTGACTAATACTTAGCTTGAAGAAAAACAGCATGTTTGTATAAGAATCCTAGGAACTAACTTCAAACGATCAAGACTGGCCTTCAGACATCCTAACTCCGATCTAGGAGATTTGCTGACCTTCAGGCCTGGATCCAGGACAATGTAAAGTCGGGATGACACAACCAGACCATTCCTTGCCTTATCAGAATGGACTGTGCTCGCCTGCACGTAGGGAACTTTTCACCCCTCTCCCTTGATCTCTTTGTTCTCTCCTCTTCTCGGCCCCCTTATAAAAGCCTCCGCCTCCACTGAGATAAGGAGATGGGCATGGTGACATGAGTCCCCCATCTTCCAGGTGGCCCGGACCTGAAAATAAACCACTTTCCTTTAACATCAGCGCCTGTGTCTAGAGAATTTGCTTTCGTAGTAGCAGGCAGCAGACCTGTGTTCAGTTATAGTTTTCTGGAAAATTCTTTCTTGCTCAAGAAGGCTGATCTTTTTTGTTTTATTCAGGCTTTCAACTAATTGGATGAGGCCCACCCACAGTATGGAGGGAAGTCCACTTTACTTAAAGTTCACCACTTTAAATGTTAATCTCATCCCCAAACCACCTTCCAAGTTGACACATCAAATTAATCATCACATCCTCTAGTCTTAGGCATCAAATAAGGACGCTGTTCTTTTAATTATTGAAGATGCTGATTAATAATACAGTCATGCCTTGGTACTCATCTGCTTTAGAACTTGTCATACTCTGTACTTGTCACATTTTGATGAGAAAAAAATGTTTCGGCACTTGGCACTTGCTCGGGACTTGTTGCATTTGCTAGAACTTGGGTGCGTCACGATGCTGCCTTGCAGAGGAAGGGCTTCATTGTTTGGGACTCATCCTTTTCAGCACTCATCACGAGTTCTGGAGCAAACTGAGGGTGAGTACCCAGGTACCGCCGCATAGAGCTGTATTCTTGCGATAAGCTTGACCTGTGCTTTCCAGCACAGCAGCTGCCAACTGCATGTGGGTCACTACTGACCGAGGGGGATGTGGCCACTTTTCAAATTCAAGTGTGGTTTTGAACGCCTATACAAAAAACATAAAACACTTCATTAATAAGTTGTAGGTTGATTATATGTTAGATACCTCAAGCCAGTAAAATATTAAAATTGAGCTCACTTAATGCTCTACGCGTTGTTTCCAGCCCCATGGACCCCTGGACCCGCTCACAGACATCAGCACTACATACCTCCTCCTCAGAGGTCTGAGTTTTCACTTTTTAAACATGTCTACTAAAGAGGCTCCGATTCCATTTATCCCGGACCACGCTGGGTTACTCTCTGGTGCAGGATGAGTTATGGTATAGTACATGCTATGTTTAACTAAAGCTAAAAAAGAAACGAGAGCAGCTAAAGACCCAGAACTTTGCTGGCTCAATGGCAGTGAGCTTTCAGCTCATATGAAAACTACGGTAAATCCTGACGACTTCATGACGACCCTGCACAGCAGCGGTCTCGTGTGGTGGCTGCTGCTTCTGCGGTTCTGCCATGACAAATGCTGCCTTCTTGGGTTCTGAGAAGACAAGCCTGTATCATCTCACTGTAGCAGTGAACTCCTCTGGGCCCGAAGTGAAACAAAGGCATTATTCTCGTGAGCAGAGCAAGGCACTTGACCTTGCCTGACTGCCATAGGTGTGGGTATCGCGGGGAACCTCATACAGTATTTGCTGAGCATTATTGTTCTTGTCAGCACCTTCCCATCTGCACACACACATACCCTTGCACTTTTCCACACACAAGACAGTTAACTCTTTCTCAAAGGAAGACTGCCCAAATACCCCACCCAGGTACTCTGTCCAGTTCCCCGTCAGGGTCTCTGGGTGCTGACCATCCTCTTTGCATTAGATTTGAATGTGGCCCTGCTGGGCCTCCTCTGATTCCCCTCACCACCACGTGGCCAGTGCACGTCAGTGGAGCAAAGACGGTAACAGGAATAAATGTTCCCATTTAGAAAGGAAAAGCACGGAGATACCCAACAATCACGAACCCGCAGCATCTCGGCTGTTCTAAAAGGTGTTCCGGTCTCCCCCTGGCATTGTGGAATGCTCCCAGTGAATTCCTCATTCTGCAGTCTGGCGGGGCTCCGGAACATTCCTTCACTGACCCTACCCTCCAGGCCGTCTTCCCTGTCTGTCCTCTCACTTGGCCCTTCTGAAGTGCATTATGGGGAAGACATCCTTGCATCTTTCTCTCTTTCACTGTGGGAGTTTAGCACTCATGGGTAATTATAAGGTGTGAATAAATATCGTGGATGGAAAGCTCAGGGGCGGCCTGCATGGTGAGCCTTACAAGCTCAAAGATTGAACGTAAGAACACAGGAGGGTCTCAACACAAAACCTCTGAACTAAAAGTGGGCCATGGCAGGTAGTCATGTCCTAGGACTGCAGCTTCCATGACGAATGTCAACCACTACCTTAAGAAACCCTGTCTGTTTTCTTTCTGCATCTAAGATAACATACCTTTGAAATATCAGAGTAACCTTTCCCAGGCCCCTTGGGGCACTCCCACCACACCAAAGGGCCAGCGGTCACAGGACCCCTTATTATCTTGTTCCCACTGCGTACCATCTCTCTGTGCTGTAAATGTTAAATATTCTGTATCCACCGATTTAAAACAAGCATATTTTTCTATTTTGCTTTATTATCCAATCCCAGAGATGTGCCTACTTTGCTTTCTCCCACTCCCCAATCTACCATCAATGGATTTCATGTAACATTCCTTAAGAGGCCTTCTTTTATTCTAGTGTATAGAATAAGCTACAAAGGTGCCATTCTCCAGAGTATTTTCTCAAGCCGTTGAGATTTTTCTTCCTGGTCACTGTCACCACTTTGGCTCAAAGAAACTCATAAAAAAAATCTCAACAGGTTTGGACATTTCTTACATCAACAACCTGAGCTGTTTCGGCCTGTGCTTGTGGTCTCACTGGCAGCACAGCTTTCTACGGCTCTTAGTAGGCTTCTTGTTTGTTTGCCTCAAACCAGCTCCATGGGCCAGCAACCAGGACCCCAGGTCATTCCGAACACAGTTTCCATATTAGCTGTATTTTTTCCATTTTCTCCATTATGGATATCTCCCTTCGGATTTTCTGTTGGCCGTTTTGTTGGTAGAGCTTCTGTAGCCAGGCCCCACCCTGAATGCCATCTTCTAATTGAGCTAATTTATGTAAAAGGAAGGATCACACGCTTAGACTCACCTTTGCACTGCGAGTCCGGACAGTTGAAAGTGTTCCCGGACGTGTTTGACGCCCTTTGTTCTCACTCTTTACCATTTGGGGATGAATAAGCGGGCGCCTTTTCCAAACTTGCAAGATTTTTGAACATCTAAACTTCATCTTTTCCCTTTCAGTTTTGTTTTCTAACCCCTCAGCTCTTTCCTGAGTTTCTCATAACGTCTCGTCAGTAGCACCCAGTAGCAATCAGTGCGCACTACGGGTGTCCTGTTTCCAACCCCTTCATGTACATCCACAGATACGTTGAATATATAGTAGTTTTGCCTCTTCTTTAGTCACTGCCATAAAACAGATCAATATCCTGCTCAACTCCGATATCAATTTCCTCTTCACCTGCCACCTGCTGTTCTGTCACGGGCAGGGCAGCCCTCGACTGGCGCTGCAGCGGAGAGATCCCTCCTCGCAGTACGGGTCGCAGAATTATTTGCTGCTCCCTCATGGAAGTGCGTTCTAGGTCCAGAGACTCTCTGGTCCCCTGCCCTTCATGCAGCTACTCAGTGAGTCACTAAAGCAGAGAAAACAAAACACCTGAAGTTCTTACCTGGCAATTAAATATTTGGCCTGACATAACGTACTTCAGGCCGCACACCCCATGACCCAGGGCCCATCGACCAGAACTAGAGGCCAACCAGCTTCGAGGAAGGTGGAGCCCATGAAATATTGGGAGGTCCTATCTCACACCCGACCCGTTCACCGAGTGATTCCAGTTCTAAGACCAGAGCCGAAGGAAATAAGACACTTGTGTGCAAAGATACACGAACAAGGATATCCCTGCATGGTTAATTACAGTAACAAAACCCAGGTAAAAAAACTGAAAACGAAAAACTGTAACTCTCCGACAAAAAAATGAACACGTTACTGCCTAAACCTTTCCCTAGAGTTCTGTGTGTCCAACACCACTACATGTATAATGACGAAAAAGCATATGTGCCATGCGTGTTATATAACACCATTGACTATTAGTAACAGTAATTAATACCATGTGACATTACATGAGTGCTCACTGTGCTCCAGGCAACGTTCTAAGGACTTCACAGCCATTGGCTCATTTAAGCCTCAACAAAAGCCTATTTTAAACAAGAGGCAACTGAGGCACCGAGATGTGAACAAGCTCAGAGACCTCGTACTAAGATCAGAACTTAGTAAAGGTGTGGGTAACAGCGAGGTCGGAAAGAAGAGCCTTCTGCACGGGCTCAGGGAACCGGGACACAGAGTCACTAGGACTGAGGGCAGACACTAGTCACAGAGATTCTGGAGCTGTGCAGACGGATTGTGCGTGTCTGATATCGTTGCCTTCAGAGTTCTCTTTTCTGACTCATTTGTCTACTTTTTAATAAAAAATATGCGTGCCCTCCTATGCCAAGTAAATGGGTGCATTCTTTATGTTAATTTTTGCACTGTTATTAGGCATGAATGCCTGAGACTGGGAGGAGGATTATAAAATCCATGTTTTGTAAATATATCATCTCTGAAATCTAACTGCAGTGTCTTCATCGCTATCGAAATACACTAAATTTCCTGTGAGCAAAAATAATTGTAGTTTTTTCCAAGCATTTGCATTGGGGAATCTGAATGTTGCATCATGGTTATTAGTAGTTTCTTCAAAGGTGTTTCGACATAAATTTCTTTGACAAACAGCTACGTTTTTCAAAGTTCACATCAGATTATATTACCTGGCACTGGGCATACATGAATATATTAAAAACTATCAGGAAACCTATATTGTTAGAGAGTTGAACAGTGAATGTTTTGATTACAGCATTTATTTTCTTTAAAAGCCCTCAAACTGTTATAAAATAAAGGAGATGTAAACGTCTCGTGTAATCGGAAGGAGGTACAGAAGACACGCAGACTGCGGGGGGGGGGGGGGGGCGTGGGTTCGGTTCAGTGGTTTAATGAAGTCACCAAGGACCCCCTTTCCTCCTTTTTTCCTGCTTTCTAATGCAAGTCGTTGGGAGGCCGGCGCCCCCTTGTGATCTCAGGCTGAGCATCACACCTCCTGAGGCTACTTTCCCTCTCCTGTGCCCCGGGGGAGGGAATACGTGTCAATCCCAGAAAAGCTTTCACAGAAAGGAGCCGCCAAAAAATGGCTCCTCTCATCTGTTCTCCTGAACTAGGTCACCGGGGTCACGAGTGTATGTATGTTTGCAACACAGTCTTTCCTATAAGTCAGCTGGGCAGCTGCTCAGCTCTCTGCCCACGGAGCAGCCTGGCACCAAGGAACAGACGAGAGCCACACACAGTGACCATGCTGTGTGCATGCTGTGCACTCAGCTTTTATTGGATGCAGGTTCACTCAAAACAGCACATCAACATACATTAATATCCTACTCACACTCTGACAATCTAAGAGGAATACAACACACACACACATAGTGGTCAATGGGGGATAATGAACCCGAGTCCCAGAGTCTCAGTCTGTGGGGCTGAGAGACAGCACTGTGGGCAGGGGACTTGTTGGCGTCCTGCAGGGAAGGGTCTGTGGAGCCAGGTGGGCAGCAGGACAGACGACATCCTCAGTCCAGCCTGGCAGAGGCTCCGGTGGCCCATGCCAAGTAAAATCAGTGTGGCATAGAGTAGCACTGTGGTGTGTGGGGCTCGGCTGTCTCAGCAGTGGGCTGGAGCCCGCCTCAGTTGTACCTGGAGAGTGGTGCACTCCACCCTTCTGGGTCATTTTGATGAATGTCTTGGCACCCCTAATGCCAAGTGGGGGGTTTCCCCAGGAGCCTATGGGTGGTACATGGCTGTTCTGCTTGACACCCCTGCAGGCAAATATGAAATTTCCCCAGGAGCATAGCCATAGAGGGTCTTGCTCTGTGGACAGGGCTGTTCTGACCACGTGTGCAGTTATTTTAGGCATGTCCCCTTGCCAGATGTGTCTGTTTGACTTAGGTACTTTCCCTTTTGAATCAGTGTCATGGCTGACTGGTAGCCAGTCATCTAGGTGACCTGAGTGACTCCACTTTGTTTTATATACTTTATCCTATCTTGGCCAGACCGATGCTGTTTTACTGGCCCTGCTCTGTACAGTTGGCACGCTACTGCATAAGTCCTTATGCTCATTGGTTCATGCCTAAAATATTCATGGATGTGAGAGATAGGATTGCTGTGATTCGCTTAGACACTGCAGCCCCACTCCCAACTGGGGTGAATTCCTGAAGCTGTGTGAATGCAGCACGGGGTGGGCAGAATCGTCGCCAGGTGGTGGACTCAGTCTCAGTGTCAGCTCGACACAAACCCTAGTACTAGCGTGAAGTCCAAAGGATTCTTCATGATTGGCCAACCTCTAATACCTGGAATTCATATGTAACAGTAGCCTGTTCAAATGGTATTCTTTGTTCACCTGAAGTCATGTGAAGTTAAGGAACTTGCTTAACATCTTGAAAGCCTGTGCTGGACCTTCCCTGGAAACCAGAACCTGTTTCAGAACAGGGATTCCATAATACTCGGACTGTAGCTCTATAACGATGCCCCAATATGATGAGAGACAGGACCGTGTTTCCAGAGGAGGAGGCGGGAGTTTGAGGGGTCTAGGCTGAAAATAAAATTGCTTATCTAAGAGGAGTTTTGGTACCTTGAGCATACAATGAACCCAGAACAAGTGCTGAATGGGTAAAGAATGAAACAGTGAGATGCCAAATATGCCATTTACCAACTTCGCATTCCCCCCCAAGACTGGCTCACAGCCACGTTTATGGAAAATGAACAGTAATTGACGATAACCATAGCTCTCTCTGGTGACATGGTCTCTGGGTTGGATTATCTCTCTTGTGCATTTAATCATTTAAGTAATGGTCACAATGTAATTCATAAACACTCTTTCAAGATGGATTTAATTCCTCTGTAACCTCCGCATGATAAGACAGAGAAAGATGGTGGGGGGTGGGGGAGACATGGTGCCTAAGTACTCTTTCGCAAAGGAAACAAAATAAATGGTATCCATATGCTTCCTGATTCCTGTGGATTTTTAAGTCAGAATGAGTAAAAGTCTAGGAAATTGGGTGGGATACCTCTAGATTCTGTTTATCCTCACTCTCAGGGGAGGGTGTTTGGATTGTGGCTATGCCCTGGATTCTTCCTGGCTTGTCCGCCTTTTGAAGCATCCTGACTTGAGGAGGTGGGTGGAGAAAGTTTTCCTTGTGGATGCTAACCCTCTGAGAGTGGGAATCTAGACAGTAGAGAGCTAGTTAAGGAACCTCAAGACATTTTAGGTTATCATAAATGCAGGAGAGTTTTATTTATGTGTATAAGAAATGAACATTTGGGCAGCATCACAAAAATTTCCATCACTGTACAGAAATATTGCCCTGTGGATCTCCGCATCTAGTGAGTTTTCAGAATTGTCAAAATATCTGCAAGAGTCCTGCAAGCAGCGTGCTGAGTGTTTTCTTGAGAAGTCAGCCCACTCATTGCCCTTGGAATTCTTAACTCGCAAAAAAAGTGGTTTGGATACCCAACCCCCAAGAAAAATTTAGACTGTGATAATCACTTATATATCTCGCACATGGTCAGAAAGTGATCCAGTGTAGGAGTCAGAACAGGTTAAGTTGTTTGGCAGAATCAGACAGCCACCTAAACTCAGCGCTAAACTTAAAATCACACCAGCTGATTTCTGCCCCCTCCTCTGTGACCACAGCATGTCAGCTGGGCACTTCTGCTCAACATCCTCCTCATTCAGGAGCTCAGAATGCAGGATTTTTCATCTTTACATTGCAGTTGCCAGACAGAAGAGAAAAAAAAAAACAACCAAAAAACAAAATTTGGCACATTGCATATTGACTATTAAAACTTCAGCCTAGAAATGACAGGTATCCCTTCCATTGTATTCTAATGGCCAAAACAAGTCACGTGGCTGCCTTTACCTTGGAGGTAGCAGAAAACTGCATCCCTCCCATATTTCTATGAGGATAAGTGGGCACTCTTACAAGTAGAACAACCCTAATGACCACCCCAAGAAAAACAGATCTTGCTTACTACAAATACAAAAGTACTGTGGTTTTTGGAAAGGAGCCCTTTAGAGTCCTGTTGCAAATCTTCGCATACCGGTCACCATTTTAGTCATTGGATTTCCCAACTCATGGTGTATTAGAAAGTACTTTTGGTGGTGGCATTTTACAGTGTGTGTCAGTTTGCTAGGACTGTGATAACAGCGTTCCCCATGCTGGGAGGCTTAGACAGTATAAATACAGTTCTCTGCAGCTCTAGAGGCCGGAATCCCTTCATCAGAGTGTGAGCAGGGTTGCTTTCTTCTGAGGCCGCTTTTCTTGGCCTGCAGATGGCTGTTTTCTCCCTGCGTCTTCACGAGGTCTTCCATTTTTACATGTCTGTGTCCTAGTCTCCACTACTTACAGGGACAGGAGCTGTACTGGGTCAGGGCCCATACGAACCACCTCATTTTAATGACCTCTGTAAAGGCCTTGTCTCCAAACAGGCACCTTCTGGAGTATTGAAGGTTAGGTCTTCATTCCCCTTCAGTAGGAATTTTGGTGGGACAAAATTCATCCCATAACACATAGTGAAACACGTAACATAATAGAAGTGAAATTTAAAATAGAAAATATCGATTCAGTGATTTAAGAAAATCAGGAAAGTCTGATATTTTGTATATATACCCATATATATATACCTATATATATGCATATATATATATACATAGGTATTTTAGTCTGGTATTATATATATATAGGTATGTATAAGTGTGTTTGTGTGTGTGTGTGTGTATGTGTGTCTCTATATATCACTGTTGGTAGAGACATAGATCAAAGGACTCTTCAAAGGACTCTTCTGTCCCAATGATCAGATGCTGGACCACCTGCGTTATAACTTCAATTGAGGGAAAAAATGATTTGGAGACCACGATGTGTTCCTGAGAAACACTTGTATTAACTGATAATAAAGGAAGGGTATATATGGCAGAAAACCATACCGCTCACTCTACATCTGTTGGCTTCCCCTAAATCTTCCAGATCATTTTCTAGGAGAGAGACGTGTCCTCACTAATGAGCTGAGAGAGTGGTATCTTGAAACAAGTGGTCTAGGAAGGAAAAAAAAAAGCACGTTTTATGTCCTTAAAGAAGGGCTAAGATACATTTCACAACTTTGTTATTTTGGGAAATTTGAAAGATGAGCATACCTGCCTCTTATTGTCCCAAATGTAGCAACCCACATTCCTGACAGGTATGAGTCTTTAAATATGAGAAAGAGAAATTAGAATTTCTGAGAACTTATAGGAATTTTGGACATCATCTTATTATTTTTCATAGTGCTCTGTGTGTTTTTACTAATGCATGGCCATAAAAATAGTGGAGCCTTTTCTATAGTAGAATTCCATTAATTATCATGAAACGAATATCATTTAATTGTCTATAAAATAAATTGATATGCCAATAAGTGCATAGTTTAGTATTTTTATTAATTAACATAAGGTTTTATATATCAATATATATATGAATGCGCTCAACTTGATATACATTTTTCATAATAAAAATGCTAAAATAAGAGCTAACATAAATATTGTCAAAGGAAATAATTTTAAATGGAAAGGCAATATAAATTATTTAATACTTATAAATAACCATTCTGAAAAGGAATTTTTAAAAGACCAAATCATTAATTGCCCTATTCAATAGAATTTAACCATATTTGTGACAAATGACAAATGTTCCAGATATGGAAAAATTTATTTCCTTTTGAATTGATGTTGCTCATATTTTAAAAAGCATATTCAAAAGCATCTTCAGATTGGTAGATAATGCTTCGTGTGATGAGCTTATTTCATTTTTTCCTAACAAAAGGCTTTTGTGTGCTTGTCCTGATTTTTATTTGCTATTGAGATTAATATTGCTTTGCAGTATTAAAACTGACTTTAGAGCAGTTTCTCGTTTCATGTTGGAATATTCCACAATCACATTCTCATTTTTTTCCTTGCTTTGATTTTGTTAAAAGTATTTACCAGGAGCTGTGGCCTATAGCTGATATTCAAACACTGCAGATGCATGCAAACTTTAATAGGAAGTATTTGAATAACATAATATTCAAATTTCCTATCAAGGTTAACAATACTGCACAGAATTGTCCATTGAAATTGCCAATCAAGAAATGTATTTGGCTTCCTGAGCATGTTATTTCTTGGAACAATACTCGTCGGAGGTGTATAAAGTATTCCATGCATACCAACTTAGTATTAGTTCTTTTTGCAAGAATTGCTCCCCATTAGCAATTCTGCGACAGGGCCATGAACACACACCCGTTACAATAAGGTGTCAGCGGCCGGTAATATTGATCTCCTGCCGCTCTGTCCTGTTTTCTGGAAATGTCGACCTCCCCTCTTGGCTTCCAAACCAGTTTTTCTCTGGACACTTTCTACGTTGGTAGTGAAGCTTTGATTCTGGTAGGGGAATTAGAATAATTTTCTATTTTCTTGATTTCTTGATAGACACTTCATGAGATTCAGGATTTGGAAACATAAATTTCCTAATAAAGATGGGATAGGAAGCCCCCCATGGAAACACTATCCAAATGAGAAAAGAGAAGTTATAATTGAGTATCAATACTGCCACTTTTCTCAAGCATAAAGGAAGGAGGCAAGTTACCTAACTCAAAAGAAGGAATGATTTGATTGGATACATGAAGCTTTAAATTAGGTCTGCGGTTTTCAGAGTAAGTTCCCCTTTTCACCCACATCAGTGTCACCTTGGAACTTGTTAGGTGGCCAGTTCTTGAGCTCCAGCACAAAACTGCTGAGGCAGAAACTCTGAGGGCGGGGCTCCGCAATCTGAGGGCTAAAACCCCTCCGGGGGGTTCCGGTACTCACAGTGTGAGGATACCTTCATTAGAGAAGCTCCATTGCAAATACCCCTCCTCCAGGAAGGAGTTGTCATCTTTCTTCAGATTTTTAAATTTGTTAATTTTTAAAAATAATGTATATGTAACTCCCTATTCAAAGCAGAAAGCTAAGAAGCCAGAGTGGATAATATCTGTAAATTTCTATATGTACTCTCGCAAGGAAAATTAGAATATTTTTTGTTTGGTCTATTGCTTATTTTCTGGTGGTCTTAATCTTTCACTACCTACTTGAATAAGAATAAATACATTATCTTTGGAGGGGAGCATTTCTCTGCAGTATTTGGCAAATCATTCTTCTAAAACAATAATTATATTCCATAATTGTTTCTGAAATGTCACTTTATCAGTTGTATGTTTTTAGTAACAATACTAAGTTATCAAGTAGTTAAACTGAAATACAACACTCACAACATGCTTAAGTGTTGTGCAAAGCATTGTAGTGTATACAGATATGACCATAATTACATCCCTGAAAAACATTATGGGGTTGTGGAGTAAAAGAGAAATGTAACTTAATACAACATATTAATCTACATATAGTAGATTATGTAGACTACATAATTATGTAATTTGTGATTAGATTTGTAATTACAAATTAATTACATATAAATGGACTACAATATAAAACTAATACAATATATTAACCTACATATGTATTAATCAACTATAAGACAAAATAGAAACATAAAACCTGTGATAAAGGCATGCATAGCACTCAGAAAAATGTGTATATATGTATACATATCTATGCATATATGGGTACATGTATATATGCAAGTGCATGCCCACAAGGTATCTGCCCGTTTAATATTAAAAATAGAGTCATTTATTGAAGAAGACACAGATACAAGAAACGTTGTACATAGGACAATGATGCCTCTGTCCCTTTCAAAGGAGGCACCTTGGGACCTCACAAAGTTCTCCCAATAGCCATCACATGTCTTGTCATATTTTTCTGTATCTCATCTAAAATCTCTTCCCTTTCAAAGGAGATTTTAGTTTTGTGAAAAGCCAGAAGTTGCAGGGCACTAAATCTAGGCTGTAGAGAGGCTGAATCACCTGGGTGATTTGATTTTTTTGCCAAAAAGCTCTGCACGAGACATGATACAGGAGCAGGTGCATTGCGGTGACGAAGCAGCCGATCACCAGTTGTCCATCACGGCAGCCTTCTGAATCATCCTAATCATTTCCATGGAGCTTAGCACAAAATTTGACGCAGATCTGTTGCTCTGCTCGGTCATTTTGAATGTGAAGGCTACACAGTACATGAGCTCACTCGACCGTGTCTGCCGCCCCCACTGACTAGTACAGTGAAGTCCTCATTGTTCTAGCGTGTGCATTCCAGCCACTCTCCTTGGCTGCCAGTTTATGTTGATGTTGTACAAACTGTTCTTGTTATATTAACCATGCCTGGACTTTTTCCAGACAGGCTTTATCACATATATGCATATGTGTATATAAAAGCGAATACCTATATAGACAAACGTATATTGTCAAATAAATAAACAAATACAAAACTTTATCTACAGGGGTACTTTCTGGAGCATTATATTACTCGAGATCACCCATTCCTTGGGTTGTTACATTTCATCTCCTGCAGCAACATGCTAAGGATGCCTTTAGTGCAGAGGTCAGATGACTCCCGCTTAGCTTAGGTGCTCACAAGGAAATGGTTGGGCCACAGGGCAGCTTAGCCCTTAAATCTCTCCATTTCAGTGGTTGCCACAGATTCCCACAACTGACATTGATACTTTTCCTGAGAACAACGGAAAGCTGTCTGGCTTGGTTGCCATGAGTCACTGGGAATAGTTGTGGCCCAAGTTACAGATTAAAGTTACGTGGAAATGTAGCTGTGATACAGGGTTTTTAGATCAGCACTTGCTACAGAAACCACTGCTCTGCAGATGGCAGGAACTCGGTAAGTCGCGTCAAATTCAAGGAAATGATGTGGGAAAACACCCGTTTTTCTAAAACTGAATACACTATATTGTATTAAGATCACTTCATCACCATGGATGTAGCTTGTTCCTTAATGTCTTCCAAGGACTTCTTTGGGGACATTTGTGTGGAAGGGCTTGCATTTGTTCTTCAAATGAATCTGTGCCAACATTTCTGATTTCAGTTCTTTCTGATGAATAAGTTGCTCTAGAAGCCTGCTGCATTTATGACTGCTTTGGCTGTGATATCCCCAGCACAGAAGCAACTACGTGTACAAGGTAACGTGAAATACATGATGCCATGTACATAAACCTCAGAGTCGGACAAAACAACTCCTATTCCCAACGACCAACCAACAAAAACATAGAGGAAGGAATGTTGAGAAAGACTATCCCATCATTGGATGTTACATATTTTATTAAGTATACATAACATTACAAAATTACCATTTAATGAGCTCCTATTCTGCATACTCATTCCCATGTGTGGCATTATGAATTTCACTTTATAGTGTGTGTGGGATTCATGTCCCTCAATGTTTTCAGGTGAGAAAATACTTTGAGATCTATGACACAGCTCTAGGTCATTCACAGGTATACGTGAACACCAAAATTAAGTCTATTTGTATATTAGGGGTAGTTCTGGGTGTCCATCGGGCTTATTTAATCAGAGTATAGTAATTGTGACATTATAATCACATCTGTCCTACCTTTCAATCCATGAGAAATGAGGCTTCAGGCTTTCTCAAGAAATTTGTATATCCTTTGACTTTGTTGTATTGTGTTATATACAACATTCACATGAGTGTACATATGTGTATATATACATGTATATGTGTATAGATATGAACATATACATATTTATCAATATATCTATATGGTGTTTATCTATCTATCTACCACCTGGCTTCCCTGGTGAACTCGGGTCACCTATTAAGATAGTTTGTGTGACCCTGTTCTGTGTGCCCCCCCGCCACCGTAGACCATGTTCCGTGGCACTGCCACCACCACTCACTTCACACACCTTCTTGACAGCATTTAGCAAGCAAAGGAGTAAATATTTGTTGTCGTAGATCAGAAACTCCTTGAGGAAGAGACTACTGTTATTCATTTTGTTTATCCTTTTATCCTGTAGATCAGGGATGGCAACTGTGGCTTGCTGCTTTTTTTGTCTGCTCCATGAGCTAAGAATGTTTTTAAATTTTTACATAGTTGAAGAAAAACAAAGATGTATTCATAACATCAAAATCATGTAGCATTCAAATTTTGATATCCATAAATAAACTTCTACTGAAACGCAGCCACACTCATTCATTGGCTTACAGTCCATGACTTTGGTCATAGCTGCGACAGAAAGTGTAACCTGTAGATTCCAAAGCAACAGTTGTCACCCAGGGCCTAGTTTGCTCCTAAGCCCCCTGGGGACATTTGACAAAGTCTAGAGGCATTTTTGTTGTCACAGTGGATGAGTTGGATACCACTGGAGTCTTAGGAAGAAATTGGGATGTTTGTAAATATTTTACAACTAACAGTGCAGCCTCCTACAACAAATAATTATCTTTTATAAAATGTTGGTAGTGCTTAGATTGAGAAACTATGTCCCTGAATATTTATGACCTGATACTTGACAGAATATGTTTGCTAAACTCCACCTTAGATCTTAATAAAACCTAAAGGGAGCAGAGTTTCCCTATGATAATTAAAAGGTAGAAAGTTTACATACATAAATTTAAAAATAGGAGTAATTGCAAATTTAAATAGTGTTACTGACTTTTATTTTTGAAATAAATTTGTGGACAAGCCCCAGAATCAAAGTCCAAAGAGTCAAGTTGTCCCAACTGTACTCAATAGCTAAAAACAAGAAATCTAAAGATCCACAGTTAAAATTATGAAAACAGAGACATGAACACATAAACATAAAATCAGTAGTTTATTCTGTGATGTGTGCCAAATAACTAGGTGATTGTATTTGTGTATTTTCAACCTGCTCGCCTTGGTTTCATGTAGAGAATAAATGCGCCATCTCTCGCATCCAGGCAATTTTGCTTCTCACACTTCAACAGTCCGTTCATGGTTTTCCTTTCTTAAAGACAATTTACTGGGTGTGCCCTTTGAACACATGAAAGCCCATTTCTGGTTTGTAAGTCAAACACGACATAAACATAATACAAAAGAGACTTTCAATACTAACGAGTCTTCAATGGTCAGAGACAGAGTAATAGGAACCACGATTGGGAATTTCCTCTCTGACTTATAAGGATCTTATATCAAGTCACCTCTTAAAAATCCATACCTATAATATATGGCTAAACTTATTGTCAACTGGATTATATTTTCTCTTGGCCTTTTAACCCTGCTTTTTGATTTTTAACAAAAGCACAGGAAATATTTTCTTCTCTGGGAGAAGGTAGGAATGGGAGGTGTTCTTTCCCCTTGTTCATTAGGTCATACCAATCTCACATTTTTTCTATTTGGAAACCTGACTTTGAGTTAATATATACCATTCTAACATGTCAAAGATGTTAATTTTTAATTTGAAACACTTGTCTTAATAAGAATGGGTGAGATCATGTTCGCTTTATTGTGATAGCTGAGCAGTCCCCTAACAAGTGCCTAATGAAAAGAAACAGTGATACCGCAGCTTTGTCTCATTCTGGGCAACAATAATAAGGAATGGCCCCACAAAAATTGATAGCAGATTCCACGTTTAATGCAGGGTTCCAGAAATAATCTGGTTTTGACATAGTGCAGAGTCAAGGACAAAGAGGAGGCTGTGGCAAATAGAACTAATTGTTTCCAACATCCTGAGTAGTGATGATTAAGACGCTAGTCCAGAAATAAGAAATACCTGGATTTGAACATCATCCCTGAGCCTCACAAGCTGTGTGATCTTATGAAACGAGTCAGCTGTCCCGAGTCTCTGTTTCCTCATTGATAAAATGAGGTAATGATAGTGTGCACCTGGTAAAGTGGTTAGGACTGCGAAGCGGCATGACACACCTAGAATGTTCACTGTGTGGTAGCTTTAATTACTGTGATCCTGTTGCCACCTGGGGGTACCCCTTCCCTCCAGAGAGCTCATTAAACTTGGCTCAAACCTCAATCCATGCCTGCGATATTCCAAAACTCTCCCCTTGATTCTGCCAGGTTCATGAGACTCCCGTCCTCAGGCTTCCCCAAACCCCTGAGCTCTTGCTTTGGGATGAAGTATGTCTGTTTTCCTTGGAAACACCTTGGGGCAAAAACTCTTGTGTGTTTACATACAACTCTTTACTCACAAACTGCATTTAGTCTGAAAAATTATTTGGAAGATTTTGGACTTCATGTGGGAGTACTCAGATGTTGAAACCTCCTGCCATGGGGGGTCATGTCATCATTGGTGTCCCCTTCTCCCCCACTTTTCCCCCTTCTTTCCCCTTCTTCTTTCCTTCTCCCCTTTCCTTTTTGCTGTAGCTCCACCTCTTTCTCTGGGACCTCCTTCCCCACCCTCCTCCTTCTTTCTGGCATCGCTGTTTCTGTCTCCTCCCCGTTTCTCTTCTCCCTGAGTTGTCTGCACTCCACATCATTGACCCTCAACCCCACATGCAAACTCCTCGGCATCCTCTACACCGAATAGCTGTTGCATCAGGCCTTGGGACCTTGGGGGAGTGTTATTTGCTCAGTTTCTAACAGGCATATGGTCCTACTAATACGACTTTCTTCCTAACAGAGATTCAGACCTAGATTTTTAAAAAATGCAGGTGTCTCATCTTTTTTATCTAAGTACCCCGTTCTCTGTGTTTTGCACCTCATAACCCCTACATTCTGTTTGTGTGAACGCTCCACCTGTGAAGATTCCGTGTGGCACACCTTGTGTTTCACCTTTCAAGGCCCATAATGTTCTGCCTCCACTTTTCTTATAACCTTTAGTTTCCTCATGCCTCGTATTGGGTGATCTATGAATAGTCCATTTTCTATCATAGTTTGAAGGACTGGAACTTGGCCTGGTATGTTTTGACTTCTTCTACAGCGTTACAGAGGAACGTAGTGCTTGATCTGTGTGTTGTTTTTATAGAAGTAACATCATATTTTAAAATAAGATGGCTTAAAAAATCCATAGGAAAAAGGAGTATGGATTTAAATTATGGTTGTCCTAGGTTCACTGTTTGCTCTGTGGTCTTCATCAGAATTCAGACAGAGGAGCACAGTCACCGTGAGCACTGTGGAGGGGAATTGTTGTAGGAATCAGACTTCAGGTCAATGTGGATGAACTGAGAAAGTGAAAGTCTAGAAAGTGAAGGCAAGGGCTCACAGAAGCACTAACCAGTCCTCCTGAAGCATTGGTGTAGGTGGGCAAATCAGAATTTTCTAGGAAATCCAAGCATGCCTGGCTATTTATATGAGAGCACAAAATGGGAACTTGTAGAGGATTCTACAGAGAACTGTTGCATTGGTATAGCTTCTGTCTCTGTGGTATACAGTCATGTGTCCAGGTTGCTTTCGGTCAGCAGGTCAGCCATCTGGAAGATGAGATGGACCGGGAGCTCAGGAGAGCAAGAACAAACTGCTGCTGTCCATCACTACGTCTAATTTTAACCATCTTCTCAGATAAATGACTGTTGCTTTGCCATGTCTTCCGAAGCTCATGCAAGCACTGCCTTTGGCCAACTTGAACCTGAAGCTGTATGGGAATGGTGTTCTGGGGAGCAGAGTTCCCAGCCTCATCCGGGCCGACATAACATAATCTAAGACAGTGTGTTATTTAATCCTTCTGAACTTCTGTTCCTCTTCAGAAGAATGGAGACTCCAATTTTCCAAGTAGTTATAAGAATAAGACATGCCTATCCACAGCCTTGCACGTAGTAGGTCCTCAAATAATGGCATCAATGATCATATGTCATGGATAAGATGCAGCCTTGTAAGTGTTCCCAGGGGACTGCAGTCAGGTGTATTCCAGGTCATAAAGAAGGTGTGGAGGAAAGACAAGTAGAAGAAGAAGGAAAGAAAACAAGGTGAGAAATGATTTTATGTGCTGATGGTTACTTGTAGATTATACTGCTGGTACCTAAATTAAGGGCTATTAGGAACAGATTGTATTCCACCTAGAACTTTACATATCATAATTGCTTCAATTGTACACTGCATTATATACACTCCCATTTTCTTAAGAATAAGAGGAGGTTGCAGTATGGATTTTGGACTATTTTTCACTACAGAGCTCTGAACATCTCTTTAATCAAGATGTGCCTTAATTTTTGACTCTTGTCTTGGTGTCTTTTTGTATGACTTATCAATGTGACATAGAGTTATTATCATTGCAGGTAGATCCAAGGCCAAAGTTAAGTGGGCACATGTTCTAAGTGAGGACTGATGAGGTTAGGTGAGCTGTCAACAGTTACTTGGAAAGTTCAAAGTAACTTGAGCTCAGTGCACTTGGGCCACCAAGTAGGCATTCTTCATGGGTGTTTTCCAGAGAAGAACCCAGCCAAAAAATGCTCCTTCAGGTTTATTCATGTCTAAGAAGGGACATTAAAGACTGGGAGGTTCTTTGGCTTTCTTTTTTTTTTTCCTAAAAATAGCTGTCCTGCCATCATTGTCCCTTAAAATTCCTGAAGCCTCTCCGGAACGTGGATGAGCTTTCAATCTAAGATTTCCTCAAGGACCGGCCAGTTGATTGAATGCCTAACAAGCGAGTCCTTTCTCTGTTACCGAGCACAAGTGAGGGATCTTTCTCACACATGATTGTGGTTTCAGGGGCTCCTGCTGTGTGTCTAAAAATTCCATCTTCTAGTTGCGTTCCCCTTAAGTTTGTCATCTCCTTCCTGTGCTCAGATTCAGCATCTCAGTTAGTAGTGTCTACAAACTTGTCTGTTTGTAGAACAAAAGCCAGAGAGTAACTGTTCTAGGCTTTGTGGACCAAGAGGCAAAAACATGGATATTACTTAGGTGCTTAAATAACCATCTGAAATGCAATCTTTTAAAAATTGTAAAAAACATTCTCAGATCATGGCCATGAAAACACAGGTAGCAGGCTATAGTGTTTTGAACTCTGGTTTGCAGTCTTGCCCACAGTTTGACATGTATGTTGGTGCCCTACTTGCTCTCTGGTTTGGCCTTTTCCCAAACTTTCATCTTCTAATTTATTTTTGAGACACATGCTGACCCACCACAGGCCCTCACGGGGCGTTTGGGGACGTACTTGGGAAAGTCCTCAATTGTCCTTCAACACTGACAAATCCTTAGGCATGATATATTATTATTTTAAAGATAGTCTTATTTTTAAAAAGATTTTATTTATTTATGTTTAGATAGAGGGGAAGAGAGGGAGAAAGAAAGGGAGAAAAACTCAATGTGTGGTTGCCTGTCACATGCCCCGCACTGGGGACCTGGCCTGCAACCCAGGCCTGTGCCCTGACTGGGAATGGAAGGGGTGACCCTTTGGTTCGCAGGCCGGTGCTCAATCAGTTGATCCTCACCAGCCAGGGCCTTATTTATTTATTTACTTTTTGTAAAATAAAACAGTAGATTTCTAATGACATAATGTATTACATTTTAAAATAAATTCCCAAGACAATCTAGCAGGATGTAAGTAATATGAAAGAAAATACAAACATGCCTTCACCCCAAATATGTCAATAATTAATAGAAACTTGTTTAATGAATTTGAGTGAGACAGATGACTTCTCTTTGTTGTCCTAGACCTCTAGCGTTTTCCCCTCTGGCGTTCATTCATTCAATGAATATTTATTTCACATTTACAGAGTGCCAGAAATTTTACTGAGCATTATCAAATCAGAAATAATCACCATCATGCCTGCTTTTGAGGGGCAAGAAGTTGATGGGAGGAGAAAGACGAGAGGAGAGTTGGCAAACATAATGCAGGGCCCTGAGTGTCCTGACAGTAACGGGTCCAGTATGAAGTCCTCGAGAATGTCATGAAACTGGGCAAAATGAAGCCTGGGAGAGCTTCCTATAGAATCTGATGTTTGAGCTAAATCCTAAACCACAAGCATTTATCACCCTGCAGAAGAGAAAAAGGAGTGTTCTCGGCAGGAAAAGAAAATTGCGGAGACGCAGAAGTGAAGAGACCCCAGTACGCGTAGGGGCTGGACTGGATGGAGTGAAAGCTGTAGTGCCTGGAACCATGCCTGGCACCAAATGGACTTGGTCAAGGACTGTTGACAGATTGAGTACCAGGAGGTGAGTCTGAAGAGGTAGGCAGGGCAAAGATAATCTATGGCAAGCTAAGGAAGTTGAATTTTATCCAAAAGACATGGCAAAACTTTATAAATGATCTGACATGATGATATTTAGGTCTCAGAAAAATGCACTCTGGCAGCACTGTGGGACTGGATCAGAGTGGAGCAAATCTTGAGCCAGGAAGAACATTTAAGAAGCCAGAGACAGGATGCTGAGTAGCTGAACCATGAAGGTCACTGTGGGAATGGCCAGGACAGTCGCAATTTTAAGAATCTTCCAGATTATCAGTACAGCTTCGTCACCTTGTTGAGCAAATGTAAAACAACAAAATCCCACTGTGTTTATGTAGCCCTGTGGAGTTTGCAAAATATTTTCACAGAGAGATTTAATCAGTGTCTACAACAGTTTTTGCTGACTGGGCCGGAGAATTATAATGAAATAGCAAATAATGAATAATATGCCACACACACACACTGACATACACAGTCTAAGGCCAGGTTTTGTTCATGATAACTGTAATTCCTACTGATCACCTAATTAATCCCAGAGAGATCTAAGGCTTGAGAATGCAAATATTACACTTTTCGTTGTGGGGTTAATTTGTATTTACCATCCACAGTTTGGTGAATGATTTTCTGTTTTCACCATGAATATGTATGGCTTGCTCTCAGCCACCAGAAACACTTTGTTTTTTTATATTCTACTTCATGTTCTGCCTGAAGCAGGATTGACTTGGGGAACAGCCTGCTAATTAAGACTGGGTAAATTATGAGTTGCAATTTTAGAGGCAATTGGGTGACTGAGAAAATGTATACTGAATACAGTATGGGTTCCAGCAGGCCTTTCCGAGCATTCGTTGTGCTTTTAGTACACGAAAGCCACGTGACTTTTTGGTTTACTCTACCACGGTTACAAGACTGTCTCAACCAAAATTAGAGTTATCATTTAATGGGTACTTAAGAACCAGAAGGCATGGAATTGGAATTCAGTCTCTGACATAGCAAAATTATTCTTCTTTTATTTTTCTTTCATTTGAAATATCTTACATAGAATCGCATAGAAAAGGAATTGAGACAAATACATTGCATTATAGCTGCAGATGTCAGATCGTTATTCTATCTAATGCCTTCGTTTTACAAGAGAATAATTGAGAATCGAGAGGTAACATGAAGGCTCAAGATCCCGCAGCACCTTACAAAGAAGAGAGCAAAGACTTCCGACTACAAGTCCAGGGCTTCCTTCTCTTCTGGATGCCTTAGAAAGACGTCATCACCCCCTGCCAATCCTGAAAGGCCATTGCCATCAGTGCTTTTATTTGGTCTGGACTTGGGTTTGCTTTTAACATTCAAATGTTCTAGAGGGCAGACAGTGAAATCTATGATGATGACCAGTTTTATACCTTCTAGTGTGAATAAACCTATCGTGTATTTCCCTGAGAGTGGATTTCAGTCACAGAGGGGATAGAAAAGAACAGTGAGTAGGGAGAAGAAAAGAGGTCTGGAAAACACCAGAGCTTGCTTTTACCAGGATGAATTGGAGTGGTCCTGCCTAGAGAACTGGACCAGAAGATATTAGTTCAATTGAAATTTAGCTGCAAACAAAGAGTTTGAAAATTGATTCCTAACTGTGTCAGTTTCTCCAAATATGCATTCGTGTGCTTATCTGCCTGGAAAGCTCCTCCCGAACATTCATTCACGCAGCGTCCTTGTTTTGGCCGTTCACGTGTTTGCTGCTGGGGCCCTTCCTCCATGAAGCGTTCCCAGACCTCCCCACAGACTGTTGGGTGCACCCTGACCATCCCCTTCCCTGCCGTTCTTTTCTCCGTAACACTTATCAATGACATGCACACCCTCAGCGTGAAGTCCTCGCGAGAATGTGAGCACTGTGAAGGCGGGAGTTTTGTCTGTGTTGTTCATTGCTCTGCTTTTCAGTGGCTGGAGTGGAGCCCAGCGCATACTAGGGAGTCAATCAACTTTTATTGAAAGAAGAAATCGATCAAAACATATTCTGTGCTGCTAAGGGAGAAGAAGAGGTATGTTAGTTTATTTTGTGATGAGTGTGTGTAAGGACGGATGTTATAGAAAATGGCAGAGCCTAGTTCTTGTGATTAAAACTAAGAGGAAGGTATTGAGGTTCTCACCTGAAATGGGGGGGTAAGGGCTAAGTATGGCATCCTCCTCATTGGTCATTAGAAATAATAACGTTTCATGTTTGGAGTCTAGTTAATGAGGAGCGATTGCAAAATTCAGACATGGTTATACCTAGTAAAGCTAAGCTGAAATTTTTAGTTAATGGCTATGGAAATTAATTTTCTCTCCTGTGATTCTGTTTCTTTTGCGCAAAATTGTACAGTCTTCCACCACCTATAAAACGAAAGATGGAAGATGTTCCGTGAGTAAGGGGTTGAGATTTCAGTAGTGTACAAAGAAAGCTGTGACAAATAAAAAGAACGCTTACAAAAAAACCCCACAACACTACTGTAACAACAACAACAACAACAACAAAAATAACCACCCCAAACCGAAAACTGAACTGAAATAGCAAGTTTTGGCCTCCTCCCTGAGTGCTCTGGATCTTCACTCATTCACGTCCTTGGTTTGTTTGGGCCTCGCTGAAGTGTGCTAAGTTATTATTGGAAAAACATTTGTGGCAATGGCGAGAGTTGATTAATATCTCGACGTACTATATGTTAGCATAGCCGAGTTTGGAGACAAGTCCATGGAAGGGTTGACAGGAAAATCAGATAACACACATTTAAGCAAATTGCAGATAAGATAAATAGTGTCATCTGAGTGGTGTACCCCACCTAATCTCTCCAACAATGATTGTGAAAATTGGAGGCAAGTGAAAACAGATGACCCATATTTGCCTGGGAAATAAGCAGAGCGCCCTCTCCTAGTGAGTGAAGAATGAACGTCTCTCTCTTTCTCTCCAGGGTTAACGACACATTAGAAAGCAAGCTTACCCTTCGAGGACCTGGAACTAAATCAGACAAATACCCAAAAAAGATCAAGGGTTGCTCTGTTTGTTTTGTTTTGAATCCGAACTAAAATTTAAAATTTATAAGAAGAGTTACACAGCTCAGTCGCTCTTTTGACTGCATATAAATCAGCGCCACTTAATGGGCTTTCATACAGTGTGGTTTTTGCTGTAGTTAAAGACAACTGGGAAACAAAGTAGAGAGATTTTTGAATAAAAAGATATACAAGACTTTTAAAGGCTGGTTAGCTTGTGCTGCTTTTTATCATTTTAAATTTAAGAAGATAGTTTAATAATTAGAAACCAGTGTTAAATTTCAAAAACTATGTATTTTTAAAAATAGAGCAAAAGGTCATTATTTATTGATAAAAAACACATATTGGCTATTTAATAGTTATAAATTTTATATCAGGAATATCACCAAATTTAAAATTATAAGTGGAAAACAGATTCATTTGCATTGTGAAGCATCACTGTTATTCTATGGTTGTTAAAAATCCAAATAATTCAGTTAATAAACTTGCATTACAATAATAATGTAATATTATAATAATGTAATAGTAATACATTGTAATAATAGATTTGCATTAATTGGGTACCCTGCAAGAGAACTACATTTTTTTAAGTGCTACCAAATTTCTCAAAACTTAATTATATATTTGCCCAAAACTTGTAGAAGGTTAAAATTTTATAGGCAATATTTTTGATAACAGAGAAACTGGAAAATAGGTATAAAATTTAAATAAAGTAATAACCCTTCAGAATTGAACTATCAATTTTGTATCCTAAACAACTACTTAAAGAAGAAACAAAGTGTAATTGGATATTTAAAGTGTTGATATGTGAAACTGTATTATTATATTTGCAATTTAAATGACAAAACTTTATTCACTCATATGTAATTTTTTTAACCCTGACCCAAGAATATGTTTATCGATTTTATGGAAAGAAGAAGGGCGAGAGTCAGAACATGCAAGAGAAACATTGATGGGTCACCTCCCCATCCACACCCCAACCAGGGAAGGAGCCTGCACCCAGGGTTGTGCCCTGACCAGAAGCTGAACTCTCAACCTTTTGGTGATGGGACAATGCCCCAAACAACTGGGCAATCCAGCCAGGCACCCCCTCTCTACTTTTTAAAATAAACGTGAACATACTAAAGATATTGTTCTCAAAATTACTTTTAAAAAAAAATCTGTAACAGGCTATTTCTTGCTTTATGCATATACACTTAATAAATTCTTTAAATACATGCCTAAAGCTCTATAATATTCTTATTAATATTCTTATTAATATATATTTATTAATATTCTTATTAATATATATTTATGTTATTTTTCATTTCTCTGAAAACGATTCCTCAAAATAATATTGTTGCATCAAGAGTTAACTTTATTAGAGAAGAGGACATCTGGGGGGTCCTCTTCAGTATATATATATATATATATATAATCACGTAATTGCTTTGTTTTCTTTTTGATAGTCTTGTTCTCAATTAAATTTGGGCCCCCATTCTAGGGAATTAAAAGAATTCTTTCCAATGAATACCCTCCTTGTCTTTTGCCAGAATGTAGTAAGGTCTGACTTCTGACTACGGAGAATAGGGAATAGATCTGAAATGGGGCCTGGGTGGGGTCTAGAGGATTTCTTAACAGAATTTCTGTCTGTGTTCCGGTTTTTAGCTTTAACTTCACTGCAGAGGTACTACCTACTAATAATTTATGCACCTTTTGTATGTGTCCCAATAGCTTGACTTGTTTTTCAGTTTCCTAAGAGCTGATTTAGAGCTCAGGTTTTTCAGTCTACTAAGTCACATACTTTGCAGCTTGGCAAAGTTAGATGCTATTGTCTTCATTCTCTGAATGTACAGGTGTCTTTAAAAAAAAACCAAACTTTCCTTCTTTCTTCACGGGTTCTGGAGTAGGGAGTCAAGAAAATTGAGAGGGTTTTAATGTCATCCTGACTGAAAGTCTGTAAATTCATTCTCTTATCATGTTGGTTCCTTCTTTAATTTAGATGGATCATAACCTTAAACATTTTAATTGAGATGATGATGTCATTTGGGTGTGAAGGCAATCTGGTCCCTTTGGGAAGCATGCCTTTTTTTTTTTCAGTGCAGGGATTTTATTTTATTGTTATTTATTTATTTATTTATTTATTTATTTATTTTGAGGGGGAGGGAGGAAAAGAGGGAGAGAAACATCAATGTGTGGTTGCCTCTCACATGACCCCTACTGGAAAGCTGACCCACAACTCAGGCATGTGACCTGACTGGAAATCGAACTGGCAACCCTTTGGTACCCAGATTGGTGTTCAATCCACCGGGCCACACCAGCCAGGGCTCAATGCAAGGATTTCAATAACCTATAAAGTAGAATGGAACAGGTGTGTCTTCACATTACCTGTGAAGAAATAGAAGTCTGGGGAATGTAAAGGTCTTGCAAAAATTTTAATCTTGTTCATGTTTCCATGTATGCTTTTCCTTATACTTACATAACACCCTAGATTTCCAGTTTGCAGCCTTTTCTACCATATTACCCAGAGATCCTGAAGATAATTTATATATTTGCATGTTTATTACCTCTGCCCCAATTCCAATAAAATAAAAGTTCCATAAAGTCAGACTACCTGTTTGTATTGTTGTTTCATTTTTTTCAGTTTCAGACAGTGTTATATCTCCAGCAGTAAATAGTTACTAGACTTCAATATGTATTGAATAAATTATTGAGTGCAATAGTGTAACCACTATTGTTTTTAGCTCAGAATGACTACATTTTATCATGTTGATCTCTGCCAAGTGTGGTTATTCTTATATTTGAAGACCCAGCTAATGCTCGGATTCTCAGCTCTCCTGCACACAGGACATAGCACAGCATGGAGCCTGTATTGTTTTATCGCAGATGCTCTTGCTGAATGTCATTTCTTATTCTTTTAATAATTAAAACTGTTTAAAGATTCCAGTAGCAATCATTTAAAATGTGTTTTTATGCAACAAAATACTTAAAATAATTTACAATTTTTGGATAATCCATAATTATCATTATAAACACATCAATTATACTATGCTTTTACTTCTTATATCCTTTCTCCACTTTCACTTAAGAGAAATAAAATACAAAAAGAGAAATAACATGAAAAATTTTTATCAGAACAAAATATATAGTCTTTGTTTTGTAGTCTAAGTTGATTTAGCAGAATTTAAGCTAAATATAGGTGATTTGGTATTTTAAAATATTTATACCATTCAGTTGCATATTATAAAATTTATGTGGTGTTTTACTTAACAGTAGTAGCATACTTAAATCAGTTACTGGATGGCATGTTTGAGTGAAGAGAATATGTGAAGAACAAAAAATACCAATGCCACATTTATTAAAGTTAAAATGAGCATTCGTTTGTGCATCGAGGACCAGCCATTTTATCATTCTAGTTGACAAATGAAAGAACACACAAAGAAGTACAAATGGTTCACTAAGGAGAAAAATAAAACCACTTCACCTCTTTTGCTTGACTTCTATGTCCTGGAAATTTTACACATTTTTAGTTCATTCTCTCTGCTGTAGGGTGGGGAATGCTGAAAAGAAAGATGTCAACATGATTTTCCAGGTTTTCACAGATCCGTTTTAGCATTCATGGGATCACTGATGGCCAGCAATTTTTTTTACATCAGATTCATAGGGCACACACTACTAAAATATTTAGTTCTTGAAAAAAAAGAGAAGATAAATGAACAGTCAGAGCAGTTATAGAGCTGGGATGCAAAGGAAAGGCTTCAGTGAGGCGTGTTGGGAAGCAGCAGGAGAGACAGGGAGGGGGAGAGAAGGAAGGAAGTACCCTTGTCTCGCCCCCTGGCCTACTAAGAAACTGGGTCTGAGAGATACTTCATTAACATTTAGGAGACCTTGATGTCAACATCTTGCTGCCTGCTCCTGGAATTTTCTTGCACTTTTCTGGTGACATTAACTGTCAATAATTTATTGTGCTCTGTAGGGATCTAACTTTTGATATGCACCGAGTTACATACTTAGAAGTCTGGGACATAGCGTTTAAACATGGGCTGCAAACTTAAACTGTGGAATCTGTCCAGGTGTGGCCTTGAGGCAGGTACTGGACTTTTCCCAGCCTCAGTAATGAGAACATGAGGACACACCTACCTAAGGGTTACTGTGCAGGTCAGATGTGTTGCTGTGTGTGAAGCACTTAGAACAGCAGATGGAGAAGGCACAGCATATCTATAGGTTATTGTTACATTTTAACATATACCCAGATTATTCCTTTATGCTAAACTACTTTAATCTGCCTTTGTATTCTGTTTTCCAGCAAATTAAAGGGTTTTTAAAAAGTTTTTCTAGAAACCTAGGTCTTTATTTTATTTTTATTTTGAATCCTCTATCTAATTTCTCAGTGCTTGGCTCCACTATCAGCAAATATGCTCCTCAGACCTTGGGCTTTCTTGCTTCTAATCCTTTGCCCATGCAATTTTCTCTACCTGAATCAACTTCCCCTTCAGTTCCCACCTTGCTAAATTGGCCCTAGCACAAATGTCGCTTCTTTAAAAAGCCTGTGCTTTTTCACAAATTGAATGTCTCTCTTTCAATTGAATCTACTGTAATATTTCCATATGTCATTTATCATACTTTGTCTTGCAAACTCTTTGTGGTATAGGAATGTTTTTTTAAACTGAATTGTGGATCCTGGGGTCTGCAGACATACTTTCTATTTTTCTGAAGATTTATAAATTTCATATTTCACCTGGGATGATGATCTTTAAAAAATATGATACGTTCTGAGTCAACCTATAAGACATTCTCGTAAGAGTATCGATATGATTTGTACTGCCCTTTAAACACAAATGACGCTTGTGTTTATGATCACCTTCACAGGAGGTGAAGGGCAGAAAACTTCACTAGGCATCATAAGACGTGTTTCACAAGACTGCAGACAGGGTGTGGGTGGAAGCGAGTCTCTGCACCTCGTGAAGCAGGGGGTCGACGAATAACTTGTACTCTGCATACCACGTTCACATGTGAGTCGCTGTTTGGGGGACATTTTTCTTTTTAATATACGAATTCTCCGCACTTCGTTGGCAAGTGTAGTAGTAAACATGCAAAGAATGCGTGTTTTCTTTTTTCATGCTACTGATTGGCCCATGAAAATAAAGAACAATTTTGTTGTTAATAAGAATATTAAAAGAAGGGATAATGATAATGATGATGACTCAAGCGATGACTCTATTATTGAACGTAGTGTCAGCAAATTAGTTTCAACAAATTAACATAATATAAATCATAAAACTAATCTATAACATGAAACTTGTGTTTTCATATTTATTTTATTGATTTTGCTATTTATTTTTATTCTTTTATTCTACAATTATTTACTGACTTGTTATATACAAATCAATTATGTAGTTACTAGAAATAGAGCAGTGAGCTGACAAAGAATCCTTGCCCTGGCTCAGCTTTTTACTTTAATGAAAGAGGAGACAGTCACCAGTGTGAATATGTAAAGAATATAGGGTGTAACAAAGTCACTGATGGGGAGGAAAAACAAAATAAGGGAATGGGGAGGGTGGAAGACACTTGCAATTTTAAATAACATGGTCAAGAAAGGTCTCCAGTGAGTATGAGAAATTCTGTGGAAGACCTGAAGGGAGTGTGGACCTTCCAAGTAGATAACCTGAGGAAGAGCATTTCCGGCAGTGAGAAATAGAAGGTCTCGATGTCCTCAGATTATAGCATGCCTGCATATTTGATAAAATTAATGAGGCCCACGTGCCTGGAGACATCTAATTAAGGGGAAGAGTGAAATTCCATATAATTTGAGTTAAACGTGGTTCTGACTATGTAGGGTCTTATGAATCATAAAAAGTGTTTTGGTTTTTTTTCTATGTCTAGTGGGAGTCATTGGACAGATAGTTGTGATCTGAGTTACATTTAACCAGGGTTCCTGTGACTGTTGTGTTGAAAGTGAACTTGAAGGCAGCAAGGACAAAGGCAAGGAGACATGTTGAGAGCCTCCTTCTGGCGGGAGTACCAGTGACTTGAACAAAGATGGGAACAGTGGGGGTTGTGAGACAAGCTTGCATGCTAGAGCTCTGTTAAAGGTAAAGCCCACAGAATTCACCAGTGGGCCAGTTGTGAGGAATGAGAGAAAGGGAAGTTAAAGATGGCATTGGCATTTTTCACTTGAAATTTTAGAAAAATGCATTTATTATTAACTGAAATAGGAAAGACTTCAGAAAAAGTAGGGTTGGGAATAGAGTGGAGTCTCAGAGGATCAGTTTTGCATATGGTAAGTTTAAGAAGACCCTTTAACATCTAGTGAAAATATTTTTTGTTTTGAGCGTTACACAAAAGTTATAAGTATAAAAAGTTATAGCTTTTGTTTATGTAACTACCTTCAAGATTATAGTTAATACCAACGCGTATCTACCATGATTTTTGTCCTTTAAGAGGTGTTACGTCATCACTTGATTTGTAAGAAATAGTATTGTAGGGGATAAGAGCTCAAGAACTGGGGGCCAGATAAACCAAGATTTTAATTCTGATTCAATCATTTTCTAGATATGTATCTTTATATGCGTAATTTCTTTGGGCTTTTATTATATATTTCTAAAAGTGAATATAGCCAAGAAGGTCATGAGAACTAAGTGAAATAATGTCCATTAAATATATAACAATGTCTTATATGGCACTTCATTGATGAACAAGAGAAATGTTACTTTTCTTTTTTAAAACTGTCTGGATAAGCTCTGAAAAAAATAACAGAATGTGATTTGGAGACCCAGCAGGGTGGGTTAGTCGAGAATGTGAGCATGAGAACAGAGATAAGAACCATTCATTCTAAAGTGTGTATGTGGAAGTGGAGAGCCAGGGATTTCGTACTCTGAAGAGCATGAATCAAAGCCAAATGGTTTGGAGGCCAGAAGAGAGCCATATTAAGTAGATAAAAGCCAACTGTGCATATAGGAGAACTTCTCAGGCTCAATAAAGATGAAAGAGGCCATGAAAATAATGGATATCAAGTAGAAAAATGTTAGCTATCACCGTTTTAGTGAATGTCTATTTAAGAAGTATAGTAACAGGTATTATCTTTTGAGATCTTTTTAATACAACATAGCTGCTCAAAATCATAGAAATAGACTTTAGCACTGGTGGTCTATATTTAGTAACCTTTTTTATAAGTTCACGGGATTGATATGTTCCTAGGGAATTTAATTGCTATATTTTGCCATGTAAAATACACTCCTGTGTGTAACACACACCCACATGTTTGTGTGCATTATACATTGGATTCATATTTCTATCATTATACCTATGGTATGTGATCATTATATCCACGTTTAATGTGCATCCTTATTTTTCCTTGGAAAATGTGGGCAAAAGAGTATACACTATACATGGCAAAACATGGTATGTATGCCAATTTTAAATATATACATGTGTACATTATATAACTATCTATACACACATATTTACTTACATAAAGTTGTTGGTGCTATTTTTAAAAGATTCAAGCTCAAGTTAATTTTGAGAGAAAGTATTGAGTCATAGTCAGTGAATTTAGTAAAGAATCTGAAGGCAGCTTCTCCACATCTTCTTGGGGCACACTGAAGACTTTCGAGATCTGTGAAACAACATTCCAGCCTATCTTTGAATTCTTCATTTCTGGATAGGGGAGCAGGGTCTTTGCAGTTGACTTCTGACAGAGAAATACCGGGCAGTACCTTGGTGAGAACTGAGAACAAATCGCCTTCATTTACTATTCCTCTCAGGAGCTAGCCTGCATACCGAGCGAGCACTAGAAAGCTGGAAGGATTTCGATCAGTGTCCCACTCCCCATGGCCACATAATTAGCTCTCCTCATTAGTGGAGTCCTCAATTCACTTTTGATGGGTTGGTCTGGATCCAGCTGTGTTTCTCAGCAGTTTATCAAATTAAAAATGTCAGCAGGTTCCTTGGAAGATGGCAGACAGTGATGTAAACTCAATCCAAACCTAAAAAGTAGCTGAACTGTCCACGATAAAGCAGGGGTGTCACTGGAGAGTTTCATAGGCACCAAACCCCTGAGAATCACTGCACTGAGTTATAACTAAAGTTCACTCAATATGGAGTTCTCTTATTTGCAGCAGTAAAAGATAATCTGAAGGATAGTTGAATTGTCATAAGTTATAGTAACCTCAGAAGGATAAGAATGTACCACCCAGAAATATCTTCAACTTCTAATTTTTTGATTCAGTGTTCATGAGCGTATGTTTCAACCACCATTCCATCATAAATTTATGAGGCACTGTATATAATATTATTTTATTTTCCTTAAGGTTATTTATTTTAAAAGGGAAATGCTAATACTCTGTTCCATAATTGAATGAAAAAAACTGTTCTTTTTTATATCATTATTTACAATGAACACAGGGAAGATATTGTTTAAATATTATATAAAATTAAGCTTCTTTTTGCTTGTATGCTACCAAAAAATAGAACTTAGTTAAATTGCAATAACTAAGAATTTTTGTGAGTATTTGTTTTTATCTGTCTTGCTGACTAAATTATAGTTACACCAAGGGTAGAAACAGTAACTATCTTAGTCATTTTTTAAAAATTTAATTCTTGTTCAAGTACAGTTTTCTGTCTTGTATTCCCAGCCCTGCCCCCCCCAATGCTCCCCACCTCCCTCCCATTTCTGCCCCCCCACCTTAGTTATTGTCCATGTGTCCTTATACTTGCTCATGTGAGTCCTTCCCCCTTTCCCCTGTGATATCTTAGTCATTTTGTATCAGTGATACTTAGTCAATGTCTCAGTAAATATTTGTCGAACAAATGTAAGAAATAAGATAATTTATCAGGGACTTCCACTTTTAAAAAGATAGAAAGACATTCATTGCTCTATTCCTCCTTTTAAGATTGAAACTTGACATTTAAATATGTAAAATTATATATTATAATATATATATATATCTGAAAGGTGAAGAGAAGATGAGAGGCCAGAGGCCAGCTACAGATGTTGTAGCTGAAATGATTAGCATAATTAATGAAATTATGTGGCAGTGTTTATTTGGATTTTTTTTTGTCTCATACAGCCCAGACTAGGTGCCAGAGAAGCCAGCAACTCAGAAACATCAATGGGTACAGATTCAAAAGATGGGCCCATGAAAATCTCACTTTCTGTAATCCAAGAAGCAAGAAAGGAACAATGCAGCAAGACAGGAAACCTTTAGACAATTGCTGCTTTACTCCAGCCAGAACCCACAGAGAAAAACTGTGGTCTCACCCCACTTTCATTAGCAGAAGCTGAGTGGCGAATTTGATTTCCATGATTGTCAGGTTGCGATGAGTCATCCTAAGCCCCTGCTGGGATGGTGTGGGGGCGAGCAGCTCAGATGTTGACCCTCACTGGGCAGTGGATAAACAAGGATGTTTCCCATGGTGTTCGGAGACCATGTGGGACACCTGCTGTGACATTTCCCTCCCTGTCAGCAGCAGTTCCACACCCAGCTTTCTGTTTGTGGATTGGTGTCAGAGGAGNGCAGGACAGGAAATCTTTAGACAATTGCTGCTTTACTCCAGCCAGAACCCACAGAGAAAAACTGTGGTCTCACCCCACTTTCATTAGCAGAAGCTGAGTGGCGAATTTGATTTCCACGATTGTCAGGTTGCGATGAGTCATCCTAAGCCCCTGCTGGGATGGTGTGGGGGCGAGCAGCTCAGATGTTGACCCTCACTGGGCAGTGGATAAACAAGGATGTTTCCCATGGTGTTCGGAGACCATGTGGGACACCTGCTGTGACATTTCCCTCCCTGTCAGCAGCAGTTCCACACCCAGCTTTCTGTTTGTGGATTGGTGTCAGAGGAGGCCTGGTGGAGAGTTAGGACTCTTGCTGCCACTGCCAGTAAGAGGCTCCCCTCCGGTCCTGTCTGTAGGCTGCCTCAGTGTTGGGTGAGGTGTCCTGTACTCTTGCATACAGGGTGATGCACTAGAGGTGTAGTGGAAAGTCACACTCCCTCCCAAGCCTAGTAATAATGGGTTTTTATGGAGGCTTTACAGATAACGTGGAAATCTATCTCTGGCTGGCAACAAGGAGACAGTGCCCTCCCCCTCCCTTTCCATAGAATCTATATCAATGGAGGCCTGTTAAATCAAACTTAAATCTAAATAAGATCCAAAGTCTCATAACATAACACTAAAATGTCCAGGCACTGATAAAAATATATCACCTGTCACAGAAAAATATCAGGACGCTTCCCAAATGAATAAGAAAAGAGAGTCAACAGATGCCAAGACGCAGAAGACACAGACAACAGAGTTATCTGACAAGGAGTCGTAAAGCAGCCATGATAAAAGTATTTCCATGGACAATTATGAACATGCTTGAAATAAATGGGAAAAACTAGAACATCTCAGCAAAGAAATAGAAGATATAAGAAAGAATCAAATAGAATTTCAGAACTCAAAAATATGATATCCAATATAAACACATAGATGGGCTCAACATCAAAATGAAGAGAATAGGAGAATGATCAGTGAACTTGAAGACAGAATAATAGAAATTGTGGACTCTGAACAGCAGGGAGAAAACAGACTTAAAACAAAACAAAATGAACAGGGTCTCAGACATATGTGCAGATATATGAAAAAAAGACAACATTTGTGTCAAAGTTCCAAAAGTAAAGGGAAGAAAATGAAGGAAAAGTGCGTTTGAAAAACTGAGTGAAAATTTCCAATACTGTAACTTGTGGATTAATGAAACTGAAATTTATGACAAAAATACTAACAGAATAATCTCCAAATACTCAGAAACTAAACAGCACATTTTCAAATAATACACAGATCAATAAAGAGGTTGGAAGGAAAATAGAGATAACTGAAGTACATGAAATTGAAAAACGATACAACAAGATTTGTGAGGCGTAGTGAAGTAGTAGTAAGAGGGAAATTTCAACCTCTAAATTCACATACTAGAAAAATTGAAAAGTTTCAAGTCAATAATTTAAGCTCTGATGTCAAAAATTGGGAAAAGGAGAACAAAACAAACCCAAAGCATAAAGAAGAAGAAAATACTAAAGAGGAAATCAGAAATCAAAAGAATTAAAAATAGAAAAATAACAGAGAAAATCAAGGGCAAAAAGCCTTCATCTTTGAAAAAAGTTGATAAAATTGACAAACCTCTAACAAGACAAAGAGAAAAGGAAGAGAAGAAAACTAATAGAAAAAACATTAACACTACCAGAAACAAACCAGGGGAAACAACTAGACCCTGCAGACTTCAAAAAGATAATGAGGACACACAACAAACAGCTTTACACAGAAAGATTTCCACATGGCATGCACCAATTCCTTGAAAAATACAAACTACCATCGCACACCCAACACTGAATAAATAATTTCAATAGCCCTTTCTTAAAGTAGCTAAAAAAAAACTGTTGTAGGTGCTCTTGTTGCCAAGGTGCTTTCACTGTTGAATTCTAACACATCTTTAAAGAATAACCGCAATTTGACACTCTCCTCCAGAAAATAGAAGAGAGGGCACATTCAATCTATTTTACTAAGCTAATATTACTAATACCAAGCATAGATAACCAGGCAAAAAATGCTAAAAAAAAGAAAACTTCTGCCCAACTTGAAAAAAATATGTATCTATGTATATGTATATATGTGAATGTATTTATTAGTCTATAACACAAAATCCTCAACAAACTTTTTGAAATAGAATGTATACATACAAGAATATATTAAAATATATACACAACATAAGTACATGGGTTTATTCCAGAGATACGTGACTGCTTCAATATTGAAAAACCAGTCAAGTGTCATCCACCATGATATAGGCTAAATGAGAAAAAAGCAGACAGTAATAGCAATCGGTGCTGAAGAGCTCCTGACACATGTCAGCACCTTGTCATGATAAAGTTCTCTGTAAAATGGGAGGGAAGAGAAACTTCCTCAACTTGAGAAAGAACATGGACTAAATCCCTACAGCCAATGTGATTCTCCGTGGGGAAAGATTGAATGCTTCCCTGTTAGGTGAGAAACAAAGCAAGGAGTCCATTCTTAACTCTTTTATTTAACCCAGTACTGGAAGTTTTAGCAAATGCAATAAGGTGAGAAAAAGAAATTAAAAGGAATACAGATTTAGAATGAAAGATGTAAATCTTATAGATAACATGATTATCTCCATGAAAAATCTTACAGAGTCTATCAAAAAACTCCTGAAGCTCATAAATAAGTATAGCAAAGTCACACAGAATATAAGATAAACATATAAAAATCTATTACAGTTTTCTTTTTTAAAATAAATAATCTTTATTATATTTTTTCCATTACCAGTTAGCCCCCTTGAACCTCCTTACCCTCAGTAACCATTGCCCTGTTGTTATAGCAGTTAACAAATAGGAAAATGTAAAATATAATCCCATTTATTATAGTCATTTAAAAATTAAATCCTTAGGTCTAAACATAACAAACTGCTTGCAAGTATTGTATGCTGAACATTACAAAATGCTGAATGAAAATATCAAAAAATATTTATGGAAAATGGAGAGATGTCCAGTATTTTTGGGCTGGGAGTTCCACGTAGTTAAGTCATCAAAGCTCTCCAGCATGACATACAGGATCAGTGAAATTCCTTTCAAAATCACAGCAAAACTTTTATGGACATAGAAAAATAATCTGTAATTTGTGTTGAAAGGCAAGGAAGTGGAATAGCTAAATTCGAAAAAGAACACAGTGGAAGGAGTTGCTCTACCCACTTTGAAGATGTTATCGAGCTACAGTGGCCAAGGCTGTGTGGTCAGACACATGGATCAATGGACCAGAATAGAGAACCCAGGCACAGATCCACACGGATATGCCCTGCCGACTTGTCAAAGGTACAAAAACATAATAAATTTTACAGAGAAAAGACAGTCTTTTAAAAAATCGTGCTAAAGCATCGTTAGCAAAAAAGAAAACCCTAAAAAATTCTCATGTTTTATATAACATTAACTCAAAATGAACTACAGACTTACATGTAAAATGTAAAATGACCAACTCAGAAAAAATACATGAAAATCTGTAGGATCCCAGGCCAACTAAGAAGCCCGAGGTTTAATACCAAAAACATCCATTAAAGGAGAAATTGATACATTGGACTTTCTTAAAATTAAATACTTTTGAATAGTGAAAGAGCCTGATGAAAAGGCAAGCTAGACTTTACAGACTTAGAGAAAATATTGGTAAATCACATATTCAGCAAAGGATAGTGTCTAGAATATATAAGAACTCTCAAAACTCAACAATTTAAAAAAAATCAAGCAATTCAGTTAGCCAGTGGGGAAAAGGCACATAGAAACATTACACTGAGGAAGATAAACAGATGGCAAATAAACCCATGAGAATATATTTATTGTCGCTCACCATTAGGAAAATGCAAATTAAAAGTCCAATGAGGTATCAGTATATGCATATCAAAATGAGTAAAATGATAAAAATAGTGAAAATTCTAAAACCTGGAGAATATATGGAAAAACTGAATCATTCTTACATCATTGTCTGGAATGTAAAATGGTGCAAACACTCGGAAAACAATTTGGTAATTTATTAAAAAACTGAATCTGCAATTACCACACTACTCAGCGGTTGAACTTCTAGACATTTATCCCAGAGAAAGGAAAACTTATGTTCATACAAACCCCTGTATGTTAATGTTTATGGAAGTTTTATTTGTAACAGCTCAAAACTGAAAGTAATTAGATGCTCTTCAATGGGTGAATAATCAAAAAATGCTAGTACATCCATACCATATAGCTGACCTACTGAGGTTCAAAATAATCCAGGAGAATTAATTCAATAAGAAAAGCCAATCCCCAAAAGGTTACATGTGATTGCATTTTTGTAACATTCTCAAAGTGACAAAATTATAGAAATTTAGAACAGATTAGTGGCTATCAGGGTTAGGAAGGGGTTGGCGGTACAAACAAAAAGGTTGGGGCTACAAAAGGACAGGATGAGGGATCTCTGTGGTGACAACAATGTTCTGTGTCTTGGTTGTATTGATGTCAACATCTTGTGTCCTTTCTTACCCCACTACTGTAACTTTCTCAGAAAAAAAAAATCTGCGATTTTCTCAGAACAAAAATGTTTCTGAAATAACCTGTAGTACTGTAGCCAGCCCAGTAGGTTCTCGATGCAGGTTAAATTAATGAAAGTTGTGCCACATTAAGGATCGTCCTGGTGGTTCTGCTCAGAATGCACTGGAACGAAGATGATGATATTCCTGTCCCTCTCAGACAGCCTTGCAAACCTCTTCCAAGGTTTTCCTGGTCGCTGGGCATTTCTCTACCATAAAGTAGCATATGCAAACATTTTACCATACATTCTGTTCTCTATCATTTATTAAAATTCTCGTTAAGTGGAAATATTGGATAATCACCCATGGTCGCATCTTCAGAGACCTGAAATGTAAATGTACAAAACACTTCACTTACTGCGAGTACTTAGCACTGGAACAGCAAGACCTCGTGAGGGTGTGTTCAGGACTTAATCCAGTGTTCTGCACATAGCAGGGATGAGATACATAGTTTTGGAATTAATTTACTAAAGAATAAAACATTATAAGTTTTTTATAAATAATAAGTAGCCACAGGAGTAGTAATTTCAGTAGTAAAATAGTGGTTTGATTGTAGCGTGTTACTATTACTAGAGTGAAAATATAGATGACATATAGATGACTTCAAATCTCAAAAATGTACTAGGTTGCTATTGTTCAAGCTGGTTACTGTACCTGCCTTTCTGCCATTTTATTTTGTTCATAGTTTTTTAACTACCAGCATTGCATTGTCTCTTTCTTTACTCTACTCAGCAATCAAGCCTGATATTCAACTGTTTGCCCCCAAACCACCCATGATCCAAGGTCTTAAGAAAATGAAAAGTAAATTTTTATTGCAAAAAATGATCAAGGTCTCTGCCTTCAATACCCTTAATCTCTGTTTTTCTTGATGAAGACACATTTTTTTTTAATATTTATTTATCTTTAGAGGGGAAGGGAAGGAGAGAGGAAGAGAAACATCAATGTATGGTTGCTTCTCATGCATCCCCTGCTGGGAATTGGCCCCTTCCGGGAACTGGCCTACAACCCAGGTATGTGCCCTGACTGGGAATCGAACCGCTATTGTCTGGTTCACAGGCCTGCGCTCAATCCACTGAGCTACACCAGCCAGGGCTGAAGACACATTTGAAAATCAGCAGCCTGAGTCACCGGTGACTGCTTTGACCCTCAACTTTACCACTGATAAATAGTTTTTTTTTATATTACATTTCCAAGTGCCTCATGGCTTGTATTAAATTATTGTGTAGTCCTCAGTAAATAGCAGCTTCAAACTAGTAAGCAGTTGAATAGTTCCCATTTATCACTTTCTCCTGCATATTCCCTGGTGAGCCTGGAGGGACTGCTTCCTGGTTTACAGGTCATAGGGCCTGCACTTGATAACACAGCAGAGATTCTGTTTAAATGAAGTGTCATCTTGTTGCCTCCGTCAGCTGTGGAGGGGTAGGCAATCTCAAAGACAATTACTGTACTATTCTTACTGCGCAGATGAACCGTCTTTCCAGAGGAGTATTTGATTAGGTTTTGCCAGATGTAAAGACCACTTTTGTCTCTTCATAGCTTTCTTTTACAGATTTTGTGGACTTAGTGAAATATTTAACAGTACATGCAGATCAATGCTTGCAAATATTGATGCTTTTGTGGCTTGCGTTTTGCTTTGTAATGTGGAATACTCTAGTTCCAAGGCCCTTTTAGATGCCCTTTGATTTTACCATTGTGTTTCAATCAGAAAAACACTCATGCTCAACTTAACCTATTAAAAACCAACTGTTCTTTTCACAATAAAGAATACCCATCCTTGAAGATTACTACAAAAATTAACATGGGGACTATACTGTAGATTTGGGGGAGGATTAAATTTCATACATCCACCACTCTTATTTTTGTAAAGAACCAGTCATCTTCTCTCCAGCGGAGGGGCTCCTCTCAGATCAGACCTCACATTAACGTGATCTGAGCTTCTCTGTGTCTGAGCACTGAGTCCTAATCCAGAGTTTGTTCTCCTCGACATCACACACCCTCCCTCCTCGGCAGAATGCTAAGAAGCATCTGCCATCTGGTCATTGGCCGCTTCAACATTCTCCCTTTGCTTTTCCTACTTCATGTGTTTTCTGAAGTCTACCCAGTAAAAAGTTTAATGGAGTCCATAAAAAATTGCCCAAATTTCCAGGGTTTGTTGCAGGTCAGGTTTGTCCTGACACTAATTTTTTGTAAATAAAATGTTGATAGAATGCCTTTATGCCCACATGTCTATATATTATCTAAGTAAGGCTATTTCTGTGCTGTAAGGGAAGAGTTGAGTAGTTGCAATAATACGTATGGCCCACAAAGACTAAAATATTTACTTTCTGACCCTTTGCAGACAGTTTTCTGAATCCTGAATTAGAAAAGATTTAATGGCATTTATTTCGTAAATGATTCATATACGTAAATATAATAGAAAAATATCCATGACATAATGTTAAGACAACATGTAGGCTTCAAAATGACCCATTTTTGGTAAATGAAGTTTATATGTAATATATTTGATAAGATATACACCAAAATGCTAAAAATTTTGATATTTAGTTAAAATATAGGCAATATTTTTATTTTTTATTTTTAACATATTTGATTGACTATACTATCAGAGTTGTCCCAAATTTCCCCCTATTGCTCCCCTTCCTTAGTTCATGTCCATGGGTCATGTGTGTAAGTTCTTTGGCTTCCCTATTTCCTGTACTATTCTCAACATCCTCCTGTCTATTTTGTACCTATTAATTTATGCTTCTTAATCCCTGTACCTTTCCCCCCATTCTCTCCCTTCCCCCTCCTACTTGATAACCTTCCAAATTACCTCCATATCTATGATTCTGTTACTGTTCTGGTTGTTTGCTTTCTTTGGTTTTCAGATTCAATTGTTGGTAGTTGTGATTTGTTACATTTTAACATTTGTAGTTTTGATCTTTGTCTTAAAAAAGTAAGTCCCTTTAATATTTTATGTAATGATGGCTTGGTGATGATGAACTCCTTTAGCTTTACCTTGTCTGGGAAGCACTTTATCTGCCCGTCCATTCTAAATGATACCTTTGCTGGATAGTGTAATCTGGGTTGTAGGTCCTTGCCTTTCATAATTTTGAATACTTCTTTCTAGCCCCCTTTTGCCTGAAAAATTTCTTTTGATAAATCAGCTGCTAGTCTTATGGGAACTCCTTTGTAGGTAACTCTCTGCTTTTCTCGTGCTGCTTTAAAAAATTCTCTTTAGCCTTTAGACATATCATTTTAATTATGATATGTCTTGGTGTGGTCCTCATTGGGTACAACTTATTTGGGATTCTCTGTACTTCCTGAACTTATATATATATTTCCTTTGCCAAATTAGGGAAGTATTCTTTCATTATTTTTTTCAAATGAGTTCTCAATTTCTCGCTCTTCCCCTTCTCCTTCAGGCACCCCTATGATTCGGATGTCTCTCATCTCTGTGTGTTGATGCTCTAACCTCTTCTTATAAAGACAACAACCATTCTGCGTTTCGGCCCACACCAATAACCCATTTGAACCATTATTTCTCTAAAAGACATATCTCCACATGCAGCCAGACTGTAGAACTTCAACATATGAATTTGGGGGGTAGCACAATTTACCCCACATCACTCTCTATTGTTCTCTCTTATAGTGTGCCATACTTTTGTTCATCACACTTGTCAAAATATAGACATGCGTTTGAGTTTGTTTTTCTCTTTGTTAAAAGTATATTTGTTTTCTCTATTGCCAGAGCTATAAAACTATGCCTGGCACCTAGGAGATTAAGAAATAGAGGTTAAATAAATAAATAATAAATAAATGCACTTCTATGAAACATTTTTCTCTTTCTCAGAACAATATACACTATCAACTGCTAAAGATACAGAAACTTGTTTACATAGGGTATATAAAATATTTACCAAGTAAATAAGTTAGAGGAATCTAAGATGTACAAGGAGTTCTGGATTACTTATAGTTCTTTCTAATACTAGATTAATTGGGCCATGTGAAATTATAAATTAATTATAAATTAATTGGGCCATGTGAAATTAATTGGGCCATGTGAAATTATTTGTATAGATTTTAAAAGTGGTCAAATATAGGCACTTGCATAATACTCAACTTATTTAGACCAAGCATCTTCTCGCAGGTCCATTTGTTTGTTTAACTTTTGTTTTTGTTTTCATTTTTTGGCAATGAATACTTCTGTATGAATCCAAAATGTTTCTGTTGCTCACTTTTCAGGATAGGAACCGTGATATAGTTACCATCTTTTTTCTTGCGTAAAGAGTTTCTCATGCTAAACTTTGTCTTCCTGGGACAGGTAGTCTTCAGGGCTCAGTACTGCTGGGCAAGCACTTGTGTGAGGATTTGCCCACTGGCAGCCCCTGCAATAACTCAGACTCCCAGTCTGACAAGTTCCGGAACTGGGACTTGGTTAAATAGGTTTCCAGCCTCTAAAGAGTAGTCCTGATTTGGGTGAAGTCAAGTCTCCACAGAAGGTTTGCACAGTGCAGTTTTGGGCATGACAGTTGGGTGTGGGCAGATCTTGTCCCCCTGGGTAAGATGAAACATGGTTATGCCAATGGGGTGGCACAAGTAACTGGTGTATCAATAGATGTACTCAACCAAAATTTGTATTTTCTGAGCACCGTTTTGGGTTTTGGAGTGTACAGCAGGGAAAACGCATCCCATAGGCAGAGAGACATGATAAACAAGTTAAGGCAGATGAGGTAGGTGCTATGATACTAAGTAATATTTGTAATACAAGCACTTATATTACTTATAAGCACTTATTTGTAAGAACTTAAGATATACGTACGATGTATAAGTACTATGATATACTTATGATATGTAAGTAATATTTGTACATATTATGATATAAGTAATGTTTGTATTTTCTATATGTTTCACTGGGGATACTACAAGTTTCACTTATATTAAGTAATATAATCACTTGTATTACCTAATATAAGGAATAAGTGCTATGATACTAAGTAATATTTGTAATATTTTCTACATGTTTCACTGCAGAAGCAAAGTATCCTCTTTATTTATAGTACTATATAGCGAGGGCCACTTATTCATGCTCATTAATCTATTTCCCCTGCTTTCTTAATGCCAGAAACTATTTCTCATTGGAAACATTGCTTTTAGTCATAGAGACTTTAACTCTCAGCTTCTGTTGCAGCCTGGACAAATGATAAGCTGTAGAAATTAAAGTTTAAATAGGTGTATGGTGGGGCTCCTGAGGAGGCTGTTCAAAAAGACCTGAGGTAATGATAACAAGATGGTGAAATAGGAAGCCCCAGCCCTTGTTCTCTCAGAGGAAAACCAATCAATTTGACAATAGTATACGGACCAAAATACTTTCATGAGAATTCCAGAACCCAGTTAAGAAGTTGCAGTACCCCAGGGCAGCAGAAATCCAAGAACAACTGCCTTGAAGTGGGCAGGAAGAACAATTTTACTATTCCCACAATAGCCCCACCCCAAGCTGCCAAAGCTCTGTGCTGAGAGAGAATACTCCAACTTGAACTTTTTGTTCAAGGAGAAAGAGAATAGTGGAACATGCATCCAGCATTCTGACCTTTCCTATGCACAAGACATCTGCAAAGGTTTGGAGAGCTAGTTGCTTTATTAAATACACTTATCCCAACACAAAGTTACCAGGCCTGTGAAGAAAGATGGATACATGGACCAAACCAAGGAACAAAATAAAACGGCAGAAACAAATGCCCTCAAAAGAGAAAAAGAGAAAGAAAGAAAGAAAGAAAATTGAATTACCTGGCAAAGAGTTCAAAATTTCAAAATAGTCATAAAGAAGCTATATGAGCTCAAGAAAATAATTCATGGACAAAATGGGAATATTGATGGAGAAACAGAAAAAACTGAAACTTTGAACATGAAAAATATAGTATCTAACCTGAGAAATTGACTACAGGATTGAACACATTGTTGATGAAGCAGAAGAAAGAATCTATGAACTTGAATACAGGTCATTTGAAATTATCCAATCAGAAGAACAAAAATAAAAGAGAATGAAGAAAAGTAAAGAAAGCCTAAGGAACTTATCAGGCACAATCACTACACTAATATATTGGATTCTCAGAATATGAGACAGAGAAACAGGCATAAAGCTTCTTTATAGCTATAATGGCAGAAAACTTCTTAAATCTGGGAAAGGAAGTAGACACTCAGAATTAATAAACCCAAATTATTTGACTAGGACAAATCCAAAATATTCCATACTGAGACACATTAAAGTCNCTGAAAAATTGACTACAGGATTGAACACATTGTTGATGAAGCAGAAGAAAGAATCTGTGAACTTGAACACAGGTCATTTGAAATTATCCAATCAGAAGAACAAAAATAAAAGAGAATGAAGAAGAGTAAAGAAAGCCTAAGGAACTTATCAGGCACAATCACTACACTAATATATTGATATTGGATTCTCAGAATATGAGACAGAGAAACAGGCATAAAGCTTCTTTATAGCTATAATGGCAGAAAACTTCTTAAATCTGGGAAAGGAAGTAGACACTCAGAATTAATAAACCCAAATTATTTGACTAGGACAAACCCAAAATATTCCATACTGAGACACATTAAAGTCAAATTGTCAAACTTAAAAGGAAAAGAGAGAATTTGAAAGCACAAGAGTGACTTTTCATGTACAAAGGAACTTACATAAGATTATCAGTGGATTTCACAAAAGAAGTCTTACAGGACAAAAGTATTGAAATATATACCCAGCAATCTTGCTTCTGGGTTTATTGATCTAAAATAATTAAAACCAGAATATTTAAGAAATATTGTACTCCCATATTTACTGCAATGTTATTTATAGCAGCTAGGAGGTTCAAACAACCCAAATGTGTGCCAGTGCATGAATGGGTAAAGAAAATGTGGCATATACTCACAATGGGATATTCTTCATCTCTGAACAAGAAGAAAATCCTCTGATATGGTACAATGTGATGAATCTTAAGAACACAATGCTAAGTGAAATAAACCAGTTGTAGAAGGACTAGTTCTTATGATTTCACGTATATGAAGCATCCAAATTAGGCAAACTCATAGAAATAGAAGGTAGAATGGTGGTTTCCAGGGACTGAGGGGAAAGTGAAATAGAAATGTTAAAGGGACTTATCTAAGAAAAAGAAGATAAAAAATATGAACAGTGAAAGGACAGCAAACTCACAGTTACTAACAAACACATCTAAAACAATAGCAAACTAAGAGGACAGCTAGATCAGGAGCAGAACCATAGAAATGGAGATCACATGGAGGGTTAGCAACAGGGGTGTGGGAGGAGGAGGAGTGGGGGAGAAGGTACAGAGAATAAGTAGCATAGATAGTAGGTAGAAATGTAGACGGGGAGGGCAAGAGGAGTGTGAGAAATGTAGAAGCTAAAGAACTTGTGACCCATGGACATGAACTAAAGTGGGGGATCGGGGGGATGGGGTATGCAGGGTGGAGGGGAATGAAGGACGGGAAATGGGACAACTGTAATGGCATAATCAATAAAATATATTAAAAAAGGGTTTCTGTTCAGTGGGTACAGAGTTTCTGTCATGGAAGATGACAACTTTCTAGATGTATGCTCTACTAAATTGTGCTCATAGATAACAATACTGTATTTATACATTTGTTAAGAGCTTAGCAAAAGAGAGCTGATTCAGATCTGGAATGTAATTTTCTTGTTACTACAAAGAATATTGATACAATTTGTAAACCCCAGCAGCTACAGGTGCCTTATGGGGCAGCAGCGGGGATCTCTGTTTTCTTTGGGTCCTGGTGTATCTCCAGGTTTCTGTGTAGTTCCATGGCAAAGCATTCTGGGTCTCCTCACGTCACCCTCGTAATCACAGTTGAATGCTTTGAGGTTGTGAGAGACTGACATAGGTTCTAGTTCATCTTCATGAGTGGCAGCTTGTCTTTATGCATTTTAGGTCTCCCCCACTCACTGCATGTCTGCCTTCCTTTCCTGGCTGTGACTCCCACTGCCTGTAGGTCCAGCATCACAGGCAAGGGCAACAGCCTTTCATGGGCTGCTGAACCAGCTCCCATCTGGTTCAAAGTCTAATCTCTATAATAGATATCTTTGCATCACTTACACTGATTTTGTTTCCAACAAATCCCTACTTGTTGCATGATGCCAAGATAGATCAAATTTGAATGGTAAGGTAAATTTTAATATGAAGTTTAGTGCTGAGGTTTGCAAAAAAAAAATTATCCTGGGTCCTAAGGAGTTTGTGGAACCATAGTATCAGCCCTGATTTGTCTGGATTTCACTTATATGGTATAATTAATCTCCATGATTTGAGATTTCTGAAAAGGCAGAACTGAGGTCTAAGTGACAGGGGCCAGTTAATTTGTTTACTAGTGCTATTTACTTGAAGTGCTGTCAATAATAAAAATATTTGGTAAGACTTTTATAAGAATTCAGAGGCCATGTATTGGTTGATAAAGAAAGCATGTTACTCTCAATTAATCAAACTTGTCAGGAAGGTTTACAAGGTGAGAGAATGATGGAACCTTCACTTCGTCTACACCATTCTTCCTCTTGTGGAGGAAGTTAGTTACACACAGAGCCGATGCAAATCCTCTATTCTTCCCGCTCCCTTAGTTGGTCAGTTGTTTCTCTTTTTCAGTTCATGGGGACACATTCAATAAATGCCTTCTTTCTCTCAAAATCTCATGAAACTGAGTTTGAGTAACCTTCTTTGTTCAGAAGCTGCTGGGTATGGTGTAGTTTGATTTTCTCTGAGGCTTCACCTGTTGAATCTGGGCTTAGATAATAAAGTCTCTAAATCATAGGTTGGTATGTCTTCTGAGATATTCTGTATCCAATTCGAAGAATGAAGAGATAGTACCATTTTTGGCATAAAAGCTTTAAGTAAGATAATCAATGGGAAATCTTGAATCTAGAAATGCTCTACAGATTGCCTTTTCTAGAAATAGGTGCTATTTTCACAGTGTGCTACTTGACCAGTGTGCTCCTGTTGAAACACAAAGTGCAATCCATGTGTTTGAATTTTAGGTGATAGATGTTACCTATCTATCATAGGTAGATTTTCTATTCTAGAAAATCCTAGAAATTAAAAAAAACTCTTACTCTTCTGTTTCTAGATGATTTGATGTATTGGAAAAGTGTACGGGTACATGCTGGGGCGGTACAGCTTGGCTCATATTCTGGTTTGCTCATGGACTGTGTAACATTGGGTAACATGTTTAATCTCTCTAAGCATCATATTCTGCAAGAGGATTACTAGGACCATCCCCTGCCACATGAGCATAATAATACCACACTGTTATGAGGATTAAGTAAGAGAAGGCATGAACAATAGGTGGACAAAGTAGACATTCAGTAGGTCCTGGTGTCTCCTATTTGTCTTCACCTAAAGTAAGTGCTAGTCCAAGAACGCTACTACCCTATTACTTTATCCAAGATTTCAGCTCATTTCAATAAAAAAGATGTATTTCACAAAGGAAAAAATTGCATCTACCTTTATCATTGCCGCTATTTAATTGATAGGAAAGCAAGATATTGTGTGAGTTCCATTCTCTCTATTATGTGGTCATCTCAAGTCATTTGTGGACAATTTATTGGACATTTCAGTAACATACCCAGGTAATCATGATCATCTTATGAGTATTGATTTCCTTTTCTCTGTCTGAAGCCTTTTATATCTTCCAGTGTCATAGCTGGATTGCTCTTTTGTGGAGAAGTAACATTTTGCCATGAGAAGCATGTAAAATATTTAACTCCTTACCATTTTTTTTTTTTTTTGCTGTCAAAGGTTAGGCTTTAATGAGATGGATTACTTCAGGGCCTGAAACATATTTTTGCCATGACTGTGTAGCTGTCAAAACCTTTACAGTAACAGAGAAATTATTGACTTTTCTCAGCTTAGAAATGACCAGGGAACAAAAGGATGACTGAGCCCATACCAAGTATTTCTTAAGAGTCCTCATGACCTTGTCATTACCTCATTTCCAGGGAGAAGAAATCCAAAATTAATTTCCTAAAAGGGAAGAGAGTTTTATATTGCTTTTTATAAGATGTCATCAGGGACGAGATGTGTTGTTAATGTTAGGAAACAATGAACGATAATGTGAGAAAGTTCGGTTAGGATTGACTTGATGATGCTAGACAAAGAATTGAGTGTAATTCAATAAACATTCATTGGGGATATTTTTTCACTCAAGATTATGATCAAGATAGATTTTACTGAGAGTGTTAAGATTAGAAGGGCTAGTTCTATGCCCCAGGAGTTTATATTTTGTAGGCAAGTAAAGGGAATAATTTGTCACGGGTAGACCAAAGAGCTGACTCAGGAACCTATAGGCATGCATTGCAGATTCACCTCTGACTTAAGTCTTTTCAACTCTGGCTTTTTATTTCTACTTCACTGTAAACTGAGGTCTGCTGAGTATCCAAGCATCTCATCTTTTCAGACAATTAACACACACACACACACACACACACATACTTAAACGGTGTCACAAAATTATTCACCTGACAATTTTGCTTAAGAACCTGACCTCCAGAAGGCAACAAAGAATAAAAGTTAAAATTGGTTAGAAGCAGTTCCCTGATTGAATCTGAGGATGTTCCTTGGCCACTTGCCATTTTCCATTCCTAAAAAATAGCATCAAGGTCATAATGCAACAATTTGCCATTTCTGTCCATTTAAATGTGACCATGGGCTCTAAACCTTTAATAAGATTAAACACTATGAGATTTTATGTGGCTAATGTGAGGAACTGGTTCACTGGAATGGAGGAAACAGACAGTATTTGGTAATTAGTGACCCCATTTTATGACTTTTGGACATTTTGGAAGATGTGAAATATTCGCGGAATCCAAGAAATAAGAAACATTTAGGCTATTTGAAAATGGAAACAAACACATCCTTATTCCAATTTTTCTGCCTTTATATGATTCAAAATTCTAAGGCAGAGTTACCAAACTACTTTTGGAAGCATGCATGTGGCAGGTATGTTAGGTGGGCGTGAGGGGTCTCTTCTTATAAAACCCCTTCAAATGATTTTAGATAGGATTAACAATTGTTGATTTGCTTTCATAGCAATTACAGAATTATTAACTAGCCTATTAATTTTCAAATTATTTGGTCCTGTGCCATATTCTTGAGTGAGGAGGACTAGTTACAAAAGCAAATTATTTGAGTACGTTTTCTTGGGAAATTAATTTATGGAATATTATGCAGTTTTTCTATTTTTACTATTTACTTATCCAGCTGATTTGCCAGTGAATTTAAAAGTGATCGACTGCAGGGAAATCCTCTCTATGACATCCTGTGAGAAAAGTATCTTGTAAATTATGGCTTGCTGTTGAAATTTCTTTCCCTTTGGGGCATAACATAACTTGTTATAATAAAGCATGTGTGATGGATTTTAGGATGACACTTTATTTGCTGGAGTAAAGCTCTTTTCGAAATATCTTGGGTATTACGTTGTCTGTAGCTATAAATGTAATATTTCAATACAGTCCTTTTCTCTAAGGAGTGCAAAGTTCTTATAGTATGAATAAATTGATTTACCCACACTATAGTAGGTAAGGGTGAAATAGGAAAAAAAAAGCTTTTATTGCTGGTTGCTTGAATTAGCCATGGGAAATCTGATATGTAAGGGTAAAATTGAACTTGCTATTTTCATGTGTTGGCTTCTACCCCCTGATATAGAAGACTTCAACTCACTCTTCAAATGTAAGTCCATTTGTCCTTTTTATTAAAGGGAACTGACTGTGTGTGTGGTCTTGCTTATTTTAGAATTATCTATAGCCAAGAATTATCTATAGAAAAAGGTACAGTAAGTGGATATGTTAGGGTAATGAAATTAAAAAGGCATTTCAGACTGGCAGAATGTAATTACTTACTTGAAATTTACCCAGGACATTTGCTGTTGACACATTCAATTGGTGTAAAGGATCTTTAATTACCCAAAGCAAGTAGTTTGTGGTTTCACATCTCAGTGGCAAGACAGCAATTTCTGGAGCAAGGCATTGTAAACACCGCTCAGTTCTGAAGCATTCCTTCTGATCAAAGGAAACCAGGGTGACTTCTGATTAGGGAGGTCCCCTGCAAGCATGCTCAGTTATTTATCTGGGCGGGGGTTCCAGGATACTTAGTGAAGAGGAGCTGATGTTCCTTTCTCAGAGGTGGTGTGTGATACAGTAAAGACAATAGGCTTTGAAACTAGACTGAGACTGTGGGAGTTTCAGCTCCACCACTCACCAGCTCTTTAACCTGGAGTAGGTTATTTCATTTTCCCATATCTAATGCCTCAAACAGACATTTTTACCTGCACCAGAGAGTCATTGGTGGGAGCATTAAATAAGCTAACATATGTAAAATCCAGCAAAGGGCTTGCCACAGGATCAGAACTGTACAGGTCTCAGTTCCTGTCTGCGAAGCCCGTTGGTTTTTGAAGGTTATATTCTGAATGAAATATCTCTGTGTGGACCAAGGAAGGGCCACTGTTCATGACTGTGTTTCTAACAGGGTGAGCTGAACAGGAGGTGAGGTCATGGAGATGAGTTTAGACCCCAGGATGTTGCCCCAGGCATCACGGTAGAGGGGAAGAATACTCCCTGTTTTGCTCCTTCTTAGCTTTGGATAAATTGCTTTCACTCTCTGATAACTAGTGGCTTCATCCGCCCGGGGGTGTGTGCAACAAGGGGGTGTAGGAAAATTCTTTCTGGACTTGAGAGTGCAATCTGACCATAAAGACTATGTTTTGGGGCCAAGAAAGAGAGGAAATTATTTATTTATTTATATAAATCAGCCTATATTTATTTATTGCTTACTCTAGTCCAGTTATTGCACTAGGACCCGATGAACATAACAGATAGGATATGCTTCTTAGGATTATGGAGCTTAGAGTGATCTTTCTCATCTTTTCTGAGACTGCCACGCAGAAGGTTTTCGATAATTATTTTTCCAAATTGGATTGTTTTGAAATCTGTCTGATAAGGCTCTAAGCTCCCTGAGTAGAATGCCTGTTTTGCATATTTTCTAGGACAAAGTGATCTAAATAAACCCTGTAACTCACCAGGCATTTCAGGTATATTACATATTCAGGTATAACATTCATTAATGGATTTTGGATGCCAGTGAAATCTACTTTCTCTGTTTTTCCCATCATTACATTTACTTTAGGTAGCTTGTTTGCTAGCAGAATCAGCCTCACTTGCATTTTGTTGTTAGTGTTTGGAATATGTCTTACTCATATATTTATTAAAGTGCTTTATGTAAACATAAGTTTTTCTTGTTTGGAAATAGGGGTAACGCCAGAGAAGATCATCAGCATAAGAGTTGTCTTACCACAGGCAGGGTCTAAGTGTCCACCTGGTCGACTCACAGCCATCATCAAGTAAGTTGACGGCTAGACCTTTCAGAGTCTGTTTGGATAAGGAAGCAACAGACACATTTATGTTTCAGTGAAACTACTGTGATTGCTATTAGTCTTCAATGCCCACTGTAATTACGAAAACCATTCATAAACAAAGCTAATACAACTACTCTGCCTGTTGCTCTTGCGTGAGTAGGCCTTTTAAACCAGAGGAATGGCCCTGATTCTCAGATAAAAGAGATATGGGATAGGTGTTTCAGAAAAAAGAAGAAGGAAGAGGAGGAGGAGAGGATCCTCTTGGCTCTCCTCCTTCCGGTGCTACATTATGGGGCCAGTTGGCTGTAAAATAACAGCAACTAATTCCTAACCGCCCCTGCTGCCCCTGGAGCCTAGCCACTTGGATTAATTATAGAAGCAATTGGATCACATGCTTTTGGACTGACCAAGGCCTGGGGCCATTTTGCGTGACAACTTTCTAGTTCTGCAGAAGCCACTATGAATTAATTAATTTACCCACACTATAACAGGTGATGATTCCCTGTGACTGTGGAATTCACAGGGATCAGGGGCGGGAAAGATACTCAGTGCACCTTGAGAGCATCAGGCCTGAAGGGCCCTTTCTAGGTTGCACTAGGGAAGGTGGACCTTGTAGCAGGAACCGACGGAGCCTGGAGGGATGGAGGCCTGTGAAGGCCACCACAGCTGGGCCAATGTTCCTTCCACCTGACCTATAACACCCCCGTGGTGACAGGTTTCTTTTTAGATAAAAGTAAGATACCTCCTTTTTAAATGACAGGTAACTGGAACTGTTGCCATTGATTTAGACAAAAGAACATAAAAAGGAAAGGATAGCCTCAATAGCCTGGAGGGTAGAAGAAAACACATACAAGTCAAGACCGTGGTCGTAGCAGCTACGCAACACTCTGGAAGGACCCGATGCTGCCACACAGAGAAACCGCTGGACCCGTGGTGGGTATAAAAAGTCTACTGGACCAGCCGACGTAATACATAAATCTGGCCTGTTCATTTATTCACTCATTGGAAATGGCGGTTATTTTACACCAGGAACATTTTAGGGTACATGGATGTAGGTTACACATTGGTGCCTACTCTGTGATTTTTTAATAAAACTGTGGTGTTAACAGGTCACATTTCCAGGTGGAAAGTACTTTCTGGACCTGGAACTTCAGCCTCAGATATAAACAGTGCTGGCTGCTGTAGATTCTGACAAGAGGATTCTAAATAGAAAGCTGTGCTTTTTTAAAAAGTTTATTTTCCTTTTCCCCACAGTCTCTCCAACATTTGTTGTTTATTGCTTTGTTCTGGTCTACTGTTGGTGGGATTGCAGACTGGTACAACCATTATGGAAAACAGTATGGAATTTTCTCAGAAAACTAAAATTGGACTTGCCTTTTGACCGAGCAATTCCCCTGCTAGGATTGTATCCTAAGAACCCTAAAACACCAATCCCAAAGAACCTATGCACCCCAATGTTCATAGCAGCACAATTTACAATAGCCAAGAGTTGGAAGCAACCTAGGTGCCCGTCAGTAAATGAATGGATCAAAAAACTATGGTACATATACACAATGGAATTCTATGCTGCAGAAAGAAAGAAGGAGCTCCTACCTTTTGCAACATCATGGATGGAACTGGAAAGCATTATGCTGACTGAAATAAGCCAGGTGTTGAAGGAAAAATACCATATGATCTCACCTTTAACAGGAAGCTAAACAATAAAACAAACAAGCAAGCAAAATATAACCAAAGACACTGAAATAGAGAACAGGCTGACAGTGACCAGAAGGGAGAGGGGAGGGAATTTCAGGGGAAATAAGGGAGGGATTTAGAGGAACATATATAAAGGATACATGGACAACAACTGAGAAGGGTGGAGATGGGAGGGGGTGGATCATGGGGGGTGGGATGGGATGGAAGTAATAGACAGAAAACTGTACTTGAAAAATAAATTTAAAAAATTGGAAAAAATAAAAGTTTATTTTCATTCCATAATAGTAAATGAAGGAAAATGTTTTATGTTCTTCCACAGGCTATCTGAGTCTTTTTAACGCTATGATTCAGGAATTGGATACAAATACATATTCAGTTCTAACACTCTTTGGAATGCTAGCTGTGAGGACATGGGTCCTCAGTAGCCTAGGACTGTGAGTTTAAGAAGGGATGATGATGCACTGTGCTTCTGACCTTCCCACTGTGCTCGCTATTGTAGTCCAGAGAGAATCTATCAACCCCTTCATAGCTTCTTTGTGTTTAATTCCTTTCTTTCCCTTCACCTATTTAGTTATTTAGTGCTTGCAAACGAGAGTGGATTATTCAGGAGCCATTTATTTTGCTGGAAATTATACAATGCATAGTTTTAGGACATTGCAAATTGATGACTTACCGGTATCTAAATTTATAAGATGAGATTTTTATGTCTATTGTTCTTGCACTCAACCCTTCAAGGTATATGAGATTTTTCTTGCTTATTATAAATTCTCGAGAATTTTGAAATAAAAACAAAACCAAAATCCAGACAATTTTTAGCTTCAGTTCTGCACATTTTTAGCCCACAGTTTTTAGATGATTGCTTTGGCAATTACACAAATGTTTTTAGAAACTTTTATTTTTGCTATTCAAATATGTTTCTCAGTTCTTCCATAAGCATCCAAAAGATGCTAAGTTATCCTGATGTGAATACCAAAAGGATAGAATTACACAAAGTAACAACATAATGTTTTTCTATTTTAACTTCCCACACTGTAGGAACACCTACCCTTTCGCCCACCCTCTGGATTTTCCTCAAGAACTAAGAGTCTCTAGAAATTGTCTCATGTCCTCCTTCCAGATCAATTATTTTTTAAAAATGGTAATATCTAGCGATGTTTTAACAATTCAGGTTTCCATGACCCCAGTGCAGATGCACCAACTGAGAATGAGGCCAAGAATTTTATTTTCCAAATCTAGGAAATTATGTTACAGTTCATCCCTAGAATGGCAATTGCCCTGAATTTCTCACTACCCAGACTTGCCTTTATTCATGAGCATGAACTTGACTAATGCAAGACACCTGACATTTAGTCTCTTTCTCTGCCCCTCTCTGAACTTCCTGAATGACTTCAGCTCCTCTCAACACTCAATGTCTTCCATACATCTTCTTTCTCCAAATGTTAAGTACAACTTCTGAGCATTGAGGCCAGTACCTGTCTCCTTCTTACGTCCCAGTGAATGCCAGGACTTCCTTCAAAGACATCTGCCCCCCCTATTCCTTTGCACTTTTCCTGTGGGCACTTGACAACTTATGGAAATTTTGGTGTACTAACTCCTCCATTTATATTTTCCCCATTGACTTTTGCCTTCCCTGTCCACCTATTTAGTGCAAAATACTGAGCTGAACATATGTATGNTTCCTGAATGACTTCAGCTCCTCCCAACACTCAATGTCTTCCATACATCTTCTTTCTCCAAATGTTAAGTACAACTTCTGAGCATTGAGGCCAGTACCTGTCTCCTTCTTACATCCCAGTGAATGCCAGGACTTCCTTCAAAGACATCTGCCCCGCCTATTCCTTTGCACTTTTTCTGTGGGCACTTGACAACTTATGGAAATTTTGGTGTACTAACTCCTCCATTTATATTTTCCCCATTGACTTTTGCCTTCCCTGTCCACCTATTTAGTGCAAAATACTGAGCTGAACATATGTATGAGTGTGTATATGTGTAACACATTCACATACACACATATATAACTTTATTCTTATTATTTGTGCAATGACTCTGCAAGTTCTGGGTCATTCACATTTGCAAATGGGCCAAATGAGCCTCAGAGAAGTCTCAGAGAAGTTCTTCCAGTCAGCAAAATGGAAAAACATTCTCTGTATTGTTTCCTGTTTCTCCTAAATCTTGATGATTTTTGATAAGATGACTTTGAGGTTCTTCTTCCACAACTGCCAAACCAGGAAGTTTTCTTGGTGGTAACTTTAAAATGGCAGTAGTTTTTTGGTTTCTGTTCTTTTTAGTGAGTCACTTTAACCTCTGTATTAGATATTGACGGGAGAACAGTGTCGTCTCTACCAAATATTGTAAGGATCAGTATGCTCTCTCTTGAGCTCCAGTGAAGATAAGGTTTACATGAAGATAAAGCACGGTCACACATTAAACTGAACGCAGACTTGGCTTGCACTGCAGTTTGTGACTGACTGTTGGCAGAAGGACCTTTGATGGAATAGTGTGGCAAGGAGTCACTTTCACAACATTCCAGATACCTGCTTAGAGCGCTTAGGAATATGAAAGCTCTGGGAAAGTTTTGGTATAATTTCCCATGTTAAAAAAATAAAAGACATACCTTCAAGCAGGCTACTCTATAAATAAAGCCAGATGAGAATTTCACTCATGCATTGAAAAAATATTTATTAAAGGCCTACTGCGTGCCTGGCCCTCTGCTAGACAATGAGAAAAGAAGTCACACACAGATGGTCCTTGTTCTCACACAGATTACCACCCGGAGGGAGATGCGAGCAGAAAACCTTCACACCTACAAGTTGAGAGAGAATGGGATGGGGGTAGAAGGAGGGGGTGTGGCTGAGTGAATAGGAGCCAGGTGAGAAGCCGGGGGATGTGTGTCCAGAGAGAATGAAGCCATTGGGCGAAGACTCCAGAAGAAAAAAAGACACCAGTGGGCTCCAGGGATTGAACTTTGGGGGATGACTGAAATTTAGTGAGCAAATGCTCTTCTCTGTCTTATGTGGTCTGGGGGACGGGGAAGGAAGGACTTTCTCATTGGTAAATGAGAATTATCTGCACAGGTATTTCCCATAATTATCCGCCAGTCCTTGAGACCTGCTGTGGGAGTAGAGTCAAGCAAGCTACTTAAGCATTGGTGCTTTCCATCCTCTTGTTCTTTCTCTCCCTAAAAGCTGCCTCTCCAGGTGACAATGGCAGGTGAGCACCTTATACGGCAGAGTGGGTTCAGCCATTTTTGGTCATTTGATGTCAAGTAGGTTATGCATGGAGAGTGAAGAAGTCATTCTTCTTTTCATGGGCACCTGGATGGGGCTCTAACTACAAGGCCTCTGTTGATATTCTTCTTAGGTGATTGAGCCCCTTGCTCCATCAGGAGGATGGAGCTGTTCTTTGGTTTTTGAGGAAAAAAAAAAACAATCGCTGACCAACCACTGCCAGGTCAGAGTCCCATAGGACCTACCCTTGGAGTTCTACCACTAGGTAATGAGGCATTTGTCAAATTTCATTTTATTGCTTGTGAATCAGTTAAGACCAGAAAAAAAACCCCATCCAATTACTTGGCTAAATAGCTAACTCCAATAGTACCATTTCATGCTTATCTTTAGAGTGTATGATTGCAGCTGGGTTTCCTTCATTTCTTTTTATTTTTTGAAGATTTTTTATACGGCAAGGGTACTTTGAATAATAATAGATACCTAACAGGAATGTTTATACTCTGACTGAAGTTCAGTTTAGAAAAATAATCAGCCCAACTCAAAACCATTTTTATTGGTAAAATGATCATTTTGTAATTCCCAGAATCTCATAGTCTTGATTTCTAGGCCTGAATTGAAAATGTAGCAGGATGACATTTAAAATCCCAGAGCAAAGACAAAATGGGAAAGATCTGATTACAATCTCTTTTCTCTCAAAGTACACAGTAATTTATTTTGAAAGAAAGCAATGCTTTGGTTAATAAATATTTTTATTCATTGAGGTGTTGCCTATATAGTTTCAGCTTAGTTTTTAATGGAGCTTTGGTTAGGGGAAAAGGCATTTAGACTTTAGCCTAGTGTGGATTTGATGCAAAAACTTTTCAACATTTTAACACAGTTGAATACAATAGTGTCTAAATAAACTACTTTTCTATCTATCTATCTATCTATCTATCTATCTATCTATCTATCTATCTATCCATCCATTTATCTATCCATCCATCTATCCATCTACCTGTCATCTATGTATTTCATTCATCTAACCATCCTTTGATTCATCTGTCTTTTAAGCATAATCTTCAGGGCATTTGGGCTGGATATTTTCCATTTGCCCCTCAAGACCCACTCCCCAGTGTACTTTGTATTGTGTCCCAGGAGGCTGACCTTTCTAAATTGTATGAAGGGAATCCTCTTTCTTCTGACTTCCAGCTCTTTTTGGCCAATAGGAGAGATGGAGCAGATGAGAGGGCAGGAGGACAGAACATCAGTGACATTCCTCCTGCTGTGACCTCAGTCCTCTTCCTGACCACAGCTGCCATCAGATGTGACACAGACTCACCCCTTGCTCCTCTTGCCTTCTTGGGTGCAGGGTTGGTAATGCTCTGTTTTGAAAGTTCCTTTTCAGTTTTCTCTCCCTGCTCACACTCTGTTAATTAGTGCCTTCCCTTACCTTTCCTCAAACCTGGATCGAAGGTGCACATGCAACATTCTAGTCCAATATTCATTTTTGAGTTGGACTGAGACACAAATTCTATTTTCACACCTTAGCTACAGGGCACTTTAGTTCAATTTTTCTATAATCACTAAAAGGAGAGAAATAATGATCTAATAAGTTAAAATTTAAAAATATTGAAAATTCCTCATTTTACCTCTTTTTAAAACTTTCCCATTTGCCAGTAAAGAAAGTTTATAATCAGACTGTTTTGTTGTTACCAAGGGAAGAGTCTGGCTTGGAGTTGTTTTAAGGTTGTATAATGTTCTTATGTAACCTGAAAGAGCACAGATGGAGACCACCTTGGGACTCTTCGGTTTGTTTGCATTTGTACGTGTTGGGAGAGAGAGGGCCAGAATGTGAGGGGAAGTAGAGATGGAGAAAGAAGCTTCAGACTCTGCATTCACTAGAGGAAAACTTGTCTAGCATGCTAACTTGGGCATCCACTGAGTCAGAAAAGGTGGCTTTTAAATTGAGGCCCCAAGACACAGGACTGAAGATAAACGAGGGAAGTAAAATGAGACGAAGTCGGCTTAGGTAAACCCTTATAGTTCAGTGTCATCTAGAATTATCCTTTCCGTGGTTTAAATCTTTCAGAAATAAAGCAACTTTTATGCAGAAGTTCTTGGATTTTTGGAAGACAGACCTTGCCAAAGTATATATTTTATGTGTGTGTGTGTGTGTGTATATATATATATATATATATATATGAATGCATGAGAGTTCCATGGAGGTGGTTTCATATAACCACTAAATTATATGAAAAGTGGCTTCCTCTACCCCAAAGAAAACAAAGTCATCCCAAATACTAACATATTAAAGAAATACAAACAACAAAAACAACTTTTGTAGTAGCCAAGTTAAATTTGTTCTTCACAAATATTCCCACAGAATAAACATAACATTTTCTTAAGCCCTGGCCGGTTAAACAAATCAGCTTTAAAGAAAGGGGGTGTTAAATGTTTCTCCTCAGACAAAGTTGTCCAAGTCTGTAGTGTGGGTGGAATATATTTGGAAGGCTTTTAGGATGTTTCTTTTTTCTTTTTTCCTTCACCCCAGTTTCCCCCCACAATGTTCTTTCCTTGGATACTGTAAAATCAAATCCAAATTGTCTTTTACATCATGAAGGGTGATAGACACCTACATAATTCTGGAATCCTACACTGGAGGCTTAAGTGCTTTAGTTAAAAATGAAGTTGAAACAAGACACTTTATTCTTTATCATTTTTATTGGCACAGGAGCCTAGTTTTCGTGAAAACAGACATCTTCCCTGTTCATAGTCCAAAGCTTTCTGCTTATTCTCAGAAGAGATAATAGGGCCGAATTAACAGAAACTTAGTTGAGACCACTCTGCTTTTGGCTTGGATATAAAGAGAAAAATGATCCCTGTGATTTTTGGTTTCATAATTGCTAAGCTACCACAAGGATGCTATTTTGAACATAATATGTATTTATAGGAAACTGGTCAGATGGCTGTAGTTTCATTGCTAATAACCACACTACAAATGCACACAGCCAGCTGGACAGCCTATTGTCTGAGGCCATAGTGTCAATTTGCTTGGGTTAAGATCTCAACTCTGACACTCACTAGCTCTGTGACTTTGGGTGAGTGATATAACCTTCATTGGATTAAGTTTCTTTCATCTACAAAATGGGAGTAAAGACAGTTTCTATCTAGTCAGTCTCTGGTGAATATTACATAAGTATTACATTTCAAGAGTATGTAGTGTATGCATATAATAATAAATGCCACAAAGTGTTGACTCTTGTTTTCATTCGGTGACAGATCAGAAAGGCTCCACTTCTGTTCCCGTTATAGACTTACTCATTTCCTTTGTCTGCCCTTTAACCGTCACCTTCACGAGAACAAGGAATATTTGAGGTTTTACTTATTAAGGGAAAACATGGGACCAGGGTAACCACTTTTCTATCATTAATCTTTACAGCAATTTGGGAGGCAGATGGGAAATGTGACTCCACTGTTTCATGTAGCTTCACTGAGTGTATTTTCACAAATAGTGTAGTGATCAAAGAAGCCAATTAAGATGATTTGATTTGAATTATTTAATTAAAACAGGACAGATATTTGTTATTACTTGATAACCATCCTCTTCACCTTCACCTTGCCAAGACCTAGCAAATGTTGAGGTTTGGAACAGGAACTCGGGATTTTCATTAAGAATTAACATTTACTACTCATTACTATAATGATACCAATTTCTGCTTCTGCAAAATAATAACCAGAAATTTTCCTTCAATTAAAAAAGTTGAGTTCATTCCAGCCTTTGCCATCACCCTACCATTTGAAACCTTATTCTTATAGCTCTTCTTTCTGCTGGCTATGAAACAGTTTCATTATATCTTGGCCTGCTATGGTAACACATTCTAAGGACTGGAGAATGTTCTGGAGAATCCAAATTTTTACAAAGCAAGATCAGATCAAACCAGAGGCATGGATGCATGGAACAGATCAACAGGTCTCAGAAAAGAGGGGGCTGCAGGGACTGTCAGAGATTAGTCAGAGAACACAGATGCGTATATGCATAGCTCCTGGGCACAGGCTACAATGTGGTAAAAGCTGGGGCTGGGGCTGGTGGAGGGGGGCAATGGGGAAAAAGGGGGATATCTGTATCAGTGTCAACAATAAGAAAGGAGAAAGCAAGATCATTCTCAATTAGTATGCATTGAGCACTTACAAATTGTGAGGAACTCTAGCAGGCACTATACCTTTTCAGATCTCTCCTCCACCCTTTCCCCTTCCAATCACATCCATTAAACTTTGGTGATGGAGATTTTGAACGATTATTTCTAATGCATTAAAAGCATCTTGAACAATTGGTAGTTCATTGAAAATAAGAAGGTAACTGTCAGTTTGTTCTTTTTTTCCCCATGTCTATTTTCTTACTTTCTTTGTTGATTAGGTCTTTATTATAAATACTATTTCCTAAAAGTAAAAAAAAATAACAAAGTAAGAACTCTTAGATAGACTACTGACTAAAAATGTTTTAATATGCAGTGGCTATCAGCTCCTCATTCCTTTCTCCTTTTTTAAACAACCTTAAAACAACTCTAAGCAACTCTAAGTGCAATGCTACACTACAAAGGAAAACATCCATGTTAGCATGATTCTGTGTTTGCACGTCTGGCATATTCCCCGCTGATGCAAGTAAATATGTAAACATATCATATTTAAATATAATGTTTTAGCATTCTTTCATATAGCAATCTGATTCAAATATACTGGAAAAAATTCTCATTTTGATTAATTTGTGGTAATATCGACCTACAAATAAACACTGGGTGCTCTATCCAAGCATTTTTTTAAGCTTTGAGAATTTGCTTTTATGGTACCTATTATTTCCAGATGACAGGACATGGTGCTGAAAAGTATGGGAAAATATGGTTAGACTAATGCGTTTCCTGCCGACTGAATCATTCTGAATCATTTAATGCGGCTTCTATATTATCTCACTGTTGATTAAAGCAGAGGCAAATTACAGCACTGGAATCTCTTTAAGAGAAATTATCCGATGAACTGGTTCTCATAGAGGTGGGGAAATGCGATAGGGCTGCTTGAGGTACATCGTTTTCAAACCAGGCCTTTAGGAGAGACAGTCTGGCGTGATGAGTTTGTATTCCTCATGGAGATGATGCTGCGATCATAGCACGTGAATGTTAAGAAGCTATCTAAGCTAAAGATTGTTTTTCAACATTCTTAATTTATAAACTTCCAGAGCCCCCTTTTTTAGGTGAAACTTAGAAATCTGAATATGTTGACTAGTTTTCTGCATACAGGAAATTAAAAAAATGGCTTCGTATAAAAGAAGTGTGTCAGGGGATAGCAGAAAAAAAAGAAAAAATATGTCAGCGTTGATTAATTATTAGAGTTAAAAATATACCCATTATAAATGGTAGTGGAACAGTGATTTAAAAATGCATTTTAAATGATGACGGCTTTATGATTTGGATGTCATTTGCTCAACACAGAGATCCTAATGTTGATTGATGGGCTTATAGATGTCTTCCTTGGGATTTGGCAGACAAAACTGATGTCTGTGCATTAAATCAAATGCTTCCACATTTTTTTAGCCCTATTATAACACTCAAAGCATCATTCACAATGATGTGAAAGACTCATATCCCAGGGTTGTGACAAATGAAACCCACTTATCTTATCCAGATTATGCGACTATTTTCCAAACCCTTTCTTAGTATCTTGTCTTCTGAAGCTATGCCATGAAATTTCAGACATTTCTTTTTCCGGTTTTAAGGTATTGGTATTTCCCCCCATACATTTTGGCATTTGATTTATCCTTCTTGAATTGTCATCAGCTTAGCATTGGCAATTTTTGTGGAGCGTAATGCATTTTACACAATAATGATAAAACCTACTGTTTTCTCTACTCTGTTGTTGTGTGGTTGATATTAAGGAACAAAAATCAGAAAAGGGACTTGGAGAAAACCAGTCAGTATGGGATAAAGAATAAAGAATATAAGCTATAACGGATAGAATTGTATGACTCACTTCCACAATGACGCTGGGCCCAGGGAGCCAATGTGAAGTGTGAGAATATTACCACTAGCTTTTAAAAAGAAAACAAGGGGATGGCCAGGAAAATATATTTGATAAAGATTGTTCTTTCTAGTTTTTACTATCCTGAAACCAATTAATTCTTGGCCAACTGTAGAAATAATTTGATTTTGCTGTGTGGAGGGTAAATTCTCGCACTTCTTGAGTAGTAGTTCGATATCAATTGGCATTGGAGGAAGCTAAATTTAAGGCTTCTTTCTATAATAATCCATGTCCTGCATCTGAGTAGTCCGAGTCAACATAACTTCCATAAATGCAGTACTTCCCATGCTTATGCAGTTTATTTTCCTTTTATACTTGAAATCTTTGGAAAGGAAAAATTAGGTTTTATTCTTCTGTATAACTTCTCCCTTAGCAGAGCACCTGGCACTATAGGAGATATCTGATAAAAATCTGACAAGTTTATCTCAATAGGAGTCAAATTATGATGCAGACGTTCTGCTTCAGTGTATATTAAAAACTTCTTTATTATTTGGTTATTTGTTGATTTGTTTGTTGAATATATATTATAGTCATTGTGGCAGTCTGTCTAAAATATGTTTGAGTGACCAAATATATGTTTTAGGCTAATGATATACAATGAAGCACAATTTTTAATGAACTGTGGGAGAAATGCTTTTACTATGACGTAGATGATTATATTTCAAGATATTCTGTTAGGGAGACACAGAGATGAACACAATTTTCTTTAATGCTTAAGTATCCCTGTTAAACATTGGTGACAATAAAACCATTAACTGGAACAGAGGTCAACAATCTGCAACCTGTGAGTCAAATCTGGCTTGATGTTGTGTTTATAAATAAAGTTTTATTGGACCACAGCCATATTTATTTGTTTACCTCTTGTCAACAGCTTTCATGAATCAGAGTTGTATCCTTGAGGCAAGGTCAAGTTGAATTGCAAAGGCTAACATATCTTGCCCTTTACAAAAATATTTGCCAACTGCTCAACTACAATATACTCAACAGTGATCTTTATAAAGGTGTCATTTAAAATTTAGCATAACTACTTAGGAGCTGGAAGAGCTCTAACATTGCGTTTAACCTCCCGAACCCCTGTGCCCTCATCTGGGGAGTGAGAATTACTGTGAGGACTTGCTGATTTATTGTAAGCAAAGTGCTGGGGAAGTTGTAGTCCTCTCATCTCATTCTCAGTCTATGCCTATGTGGAGTTAGGTTTCTACTGAATAACCTTGAATGATAGAGTCTCATGGAATTAGTATACCTGAACTAGTGTATTAGTATATAGTCTTAGTATGTATGTAGTAATATTTTGGAGTAGGCAGAAACTTGTCTAAAGATCTTTACAGGCTCCTCCTTGAGTTTGAACATGAATTTACAAATATTCCACACACATGAAATATTTCAGATAGTGGAAACTCATTGTGAGCATAATTGCTAGTGACATTAATACTAATCATCACTACCATTTGGGGCCACCTTGGGATATCCAAATAATGATGCTGAGTGCTCCCCAAATATTATGGCCTTTACTATTCAGGATGGCCCTAGGAAGTAGGTATTTTTATTTGATTTCAGATAAGGACCCTGGAACTTAGGGTAAAGAAATAAATGCTTTCTTTGTTTAACCAGGAAGTGAGGAAACAAGAATTTGAAACCCTATCTAGCTAGAAAGGTAAGTTTTTAGCTCACACCCTGAAGTTTACTCTTTCTTGTCTGTCCATTTCTGGTATCTTCACTCTTGTCACTGAATTTACCCTTAAACTTCAGGACATGATCGGGTCATAGTCTGAAAAACATACGCTCTTAGAGGTTTCAGGAAGGAGGAAACAGGAATTTCAGTTCTTCATAGAAGGTATGTTCAACAAAGGTTAGTTACAAAACACACCTTGGAAATGTGTAGTCATTTATCTGATAATTGTGATGAGTGCACCGATTAATGCAGCTAGCAATAACCAAAATTCAGAAATTACATGACTGATGATTGACTCTCAGAATCCTAAAACTTCCAGCCAGGTAGCTGCAAAGACTCATCTGATCATGTCATGACTCTTGCTATAACATTACTCTATGTTTTAGACATTTGAGTTTTCGCCCCTATTTATAGACTTTTGGTGGATCTTTACGGTGCTCTCTAAAGCAGTGCCTCTTCCACTTGACTGCTATGCAGTCTCATTAGTCACACTGCTCGGACAAGGGTGTGGGACACAAACTATGGCACAGTTTGACAAATAGGGCTAGGAAGGTCTGGAGAGTTTAGTGACAGATATTATTGTGTTCAAAGTGTTGCGGGGGTGGGAGGTGGTGGGTGGGACCAGTGCATTCTCTATAGGCTGAGAAGGTAGTGAGGTAACATATCCTCACTCATTTTAAGTTTTTCATTATGTGGACATTCTGCCACCTGATATTAATATCTCCAGGTGTAGTGTAACTTTTTCCAAAAGGAATATGAAGTTAGTAGGAGGGTTTACATATCTCCAGTTAAGCACCTGTATGGATAGTATTGTGTCCCCTTTAAATTTGTATATGGCACTTCTAACCCCAAAGGCAATTATATTTGGAGATAGGGCCTATAAGGAAATAATTGCAATTAAGCAAAGTCATAAAGTTGGGTCATTAACTTGATAGGACTGGCGTCCTTACAGGAAGAGAGACTCCAGGGCTGTCGCTTTCTGTGCAGCACAGAAGGAAGGCCACACGCTGATGTAGCAAGAAGGTGAATATGGACAGCCAGAGAGCTCTCCGCAGAAAGCAAATACACCTGCACCTTGAGCTGGGTCTTCTAGGTTCCAGAACTGTGAGGAGATAGGTTTCTAGAGTTGAAGCTGCTCGGTCCATGGTATTTATTCTGGCAGCCTGAGCTGACTGATACAGTATCCGTTCTACCCAGAAACCTGAGTTCTGTCAGTTCCATTCCCAATGTCACTTAGAGCTTTTTGAAATAACAGGATATTTGATTGCTATATAGGAGATTGTTATCGAAGGGTTCCTTTCTCATAAGCAATATTCTGTTATAAGTTTTTATAGAGGCAACCTGTAAAAGAATATTTTTTTGCACTGTCCATTTAAATGGCAGTTAGTTTGGCCATCCTGAAGGTTCTTTGATTCCTGATTTCTTGATATAGGCATGTTGGTTACTAAAAACCTCATGTTTCTGAGGGCCCACATATGCAAATATATACCACATGTAGAACAGAGTTATGTTAAAATTTCCATTTCTTCTCCCTCCCCTTCTCCCTCTCCTCCTCTTTTTTAGTTTCGTTGGTTAATATATAATTTCAAAGGAAAAAATCAATTGCTAGGAAAGGTACCTGGAAAATATTTGAGAACCTTTTTAACTTGGGGATTGTTAGAGAAGCTTCACATATTGTCCCTGTTGCTAACCAGTGTCACCCAGGGTTTCTGTAGGATTTCCACCATTCTAATACATTTATCATACAGGCTTTGGGTTTCCTTAGGAGAATGGGCTATNAACCTCATGTTTCTTGTGGGAGCCCACCAGGCCGCAGGGGACCACGGACAGAGCCCCCACTGTGAAAACGGTGGCGGGACTTGGTTTCTGGTCCCCTGCGGCCTGGTGGGCTCCCACAGTTTCTGAGGGCCCACATACGCAAATATATACCACATGTAGAACAGAGTTATGTTAAAATTTCCATTTCTTCTCCCTCCCCTTCTCCCTTTCCTCCTCTTTTTTAGTTTCGTTGGTTAATACATAATTTCAAAGGAAAAAATCAATTGCTAGGAAAGGTACCTGGAAAATATTTGAGAACCTTTTTAACTTGGGGATTGTTAGAGAAGCTTCACATATTGTCCCTGTTGCTAACCAGTGTCACCCAGGGTTTCTGTAGGATTTCCACCATTCTAATACATTTATCATACAGGCTTTGGGTTTCCTTAGGAGAATGGGCTATTAGTATGAAGCAATTGAACTAGCCAGCTGTTTGGGGCATCACCTTTTCTATTAAAAGATTATGATTAATTCTTTAGGAACCAGACAGAGTAGCCTTGGAAATCAAAATAGCTCTGGATTCAAAAGTAATTCACAAGTGAATAGGATCAGAGAACATGAAATTCGGTGACTTCAGGACAGGATGGTTTGGAGTTGGAGTTTCTTTTCAGATTTATTTTGCACGCTGTAAACTCCTGGTTGAGATTTTCAGGTTCAAGTAACATAAAGGCTTCCCTGTGCAACTCGGGGTCATCTGAGTTCGGCTGTGGCAGGCTGTTCCCTTTGGACTTGAATAGAGTGAAATTTAAGTGTTGAATTCATTGCTTACACATATATTTCCCTTCAATCTTTTGTGGTCTCTGTGTTTATGGAATATAGAGATCTCTTTGTTTAAAGAAACTAGCTTAGATTTTAAATATTTATATGTGGTATATAAATATAGCCTATTTTATTTTTCACATATTTTGGCAATATCTCAAAGTATGCTATGACAGTCATCACAAGGATATGTGAAGATTTTAAGATATTTTATAATACATTATAAAATATTTTTATATTTTTACCTTTAACACCTCAGAAGAGACAACACCAGAACTTTCTGAAAACTAGATCCTCAAGAAAGATTGTGCGAGGCTCAGGCTCTTCACATCCTGGCCTTGGTTTGCCTTTGGATCCGTCTCTGCTACCCTCTTTGGGTGCTGCACTCACAACCACAGCTAAAGGCTTTCCGTCTCAGTGCAACGCAGTGCACTTGCATGCTTCCGAGAATTCCCGAATATCATGGCCTCTGATAGCAATGGCAGCCCAATTGCCTCCTCTCATCTGCCGTGTGTTATTTGATCCATTCTCATTTGCCCTTTTAAATGTTCGTTAAGTATCAATGCAGCAATCTCTGACCCTTCTGTGCAGAATGATTTGATCTGCCACTGCACCAAATACATCTCTCATTATGAATCATTTACGTATCCATCTCTTTCATTAGTGCGAGCATCCTTCAAAGGCAGGGACTGCTTTATTCACCTCATATTGCATCTTACGTGATCTGTGCTGAGCCTGGCATATAGCAAACAATTCATAAGTATTTGGTCACTAGATTCAAAGTCCTAGGTGATTAATTCTGCATTCTAATGTTGACATTTTGTAAAGCACGACCATTTGTCACATATGAGGTAGGGTCATTTTAGGGAGAATAATTGAATTAAAAAACATTCTGTGACTAGGTTATACTTTGTTGAAACCATGAAACAAAAAGTAAATTAATTTCTGTCTAACAAGGTGACTCTTGTTTTGACCAAAGGGACTTGAATGCAAGTAGCACATGTCATACTGCATAATTTGTCGTGTGCCTGTTCCAGGTTAATGGACACGTGCGAGGCACCAGATGACAGAGTCCCTCAGCCTGTGTCTCTTGTTGAGGACCTCCAGAGTAGAGCCAAAATAGGCATGCAATCTGAGTTAGAAACAATTTTTTGCTGTTTTAGGCTTTTGAGATTTAGAGTTTATTAGCACAGCCTCACCAAGCTTATTTTGACCGATACAGTTCAATAATCATTTGAGAAATGAAGAGTATCATAAATGAGAAGTGCAAAAGCTCTTATCCAAAGGAGAAAATACTGACAAGAGCATTTACTGATCCAGATAGTTCCCACTTTTAATCTGTTGAGCTATTATTTCAAACACCTGTAACATTCGATTTTGTATTTCTGAGATTGTTGAGATCAGCAATTGTCAACCTTTTCTATCTCATGGTACACATAAGCTGATTATTAAAATTCTGGGGCACAACAGATCATTTTGCTTATCTGACAAAAAATAGGCATGGTTTTGATTCATTCACACCATATGGCTATTGTTGTGTTGGCTGTTGTCATATTTTTATTTGACAATCTAAGGCAAAAGAAGTCAGAGCCCCTAACTAAATGGTCGGGGATTTCATGTTTTAAAAATTCTGTAGCACACCCATTGAAATTCACTGGTCTAGATCAATGTCTCACTGAGCAAAGCCTACATTTTACAATGCCTTTACTGCTTGTCAAATCTTTATTTGAATACTTACTACACTATGTGAAGTAGCAGGTGCCACTGCTGAGACTGCCTCTTTCAAAGTCCTTCTCATTTTTCTCTTTAGCCTACATACTAATTAGAGAGCATTGCTACATGGAATATAATTTCTCTATGTTTATGTCCTCATCTGTTTTTTAACTTACCCAGTTGTTTATTTAGTTAGTTAGTTATTTTCTCATTCATTTATTTGTTAATTCATTCAACAACCACTTTTGAATGCCTAGTACATGTATTGTTTGCTGCTGGAGCTGGTGTGTATGTATGTATGTGCATGAGTGGGTGTGTGCATGTGCATTTATGAGGTGCATGCTCATTGAGGGATGCTGAGCCAACATCACATCATCCCTATCCTGCAGGACTTTGCCATCTAGTGTAATATATGTAATCACAGCGGTCTTCACACGCTGGTATCACCAAAGTACAGTGGTAAGCTGGCACTTTGGTCTATTAGCAGTCATGTGAACACTGACTGGGATTGCTTCAAGCATGTACAGTTCAACTGGAAAAGGGCAGCTGTCCAGAAAGAACGCGCTTGTTGACTCTGAGCCCGAAGGGTGGCTATGAGGCCACAGATGGGTCACATTACTTGGAAAGTCTCTCAGAATGGGGATCGTGGCTCTGGAGGGAGTAAACACTACTTAATAACACTTACGGGGACATTTTCCCAATAAATAGACCACACTAAGAGCCAACTTCCTTCTCTGATGAAGTAAAAATTTCTATAGGAGTCACATCTTGCCCTCTTTCTATTTGGCTTCTGCTCCCACTGATCTGCTATAGCGTCTTCTTCAAGGATCTCCAAGATCTTCTAAACAAAACCATATGGCATTTTCTGTATTTATAGCACAATGATACTGTTGCTTCCAGTGTATCTCTTGAAACTGGCTTCCCTCTTTCCATTTCTTCCTCATTATCATTCATGGAAAGTTTTACAGAATATTAGCTTTTGTTCTACTCTTTTCTGTACTTGTTCTCTCACTTAGTGATTTACTCACAGGACTTTACTTCTTACCATCATGTAAAGGACTCTTAGATCAATATCTACAGTAATGATTTCTTCACCAAGTTCTATTCCCATGCCTTCAATTAACTGGTAGGTGGCACTGCATAGACATTATTTAAATATTTTAAAATAAAACATTTCAGAGGTGATTCTCATGCTAGTTTCTCTCACAAACCAACCAATTCCCACAGGTTAACAAACATTAAGTCATTTTCTCATGGTAAGACAAACTTGTATATTTGTTAATTAGATAAACCTGCATTGAAATGTTAACTTTATTCTAAATGCTGTGATACCTTGAAGAGTTTACTAACATCTCTAAACATCTATTTCCTCATTTGAAAACTGGGATAATAATTACTTCACCAGGGTACTTATGTAAAAGAGTTAACACGTGGAACATGTTATGTAGAAAGGGATATATTGTAAGTGGTAAACAGTGGTAGCTTATTTATTAATATTTAATATTCATCCTTGCCTTTACAATAAGAAACTACTATTTCTTTAATTTTTAAAATAGTTCTTACATTAGTTTTTTACTTTCCACTCTCATTTAACCACTTTCATTTCCACTTTCCCTACTTTTCTCGCTTGAATGCCATGGAAGAGTGGGCATTTGGGTTTAGGCTTTGACACGTGGACAGAGATCACTAGAAAGAGTGAGAAAAAGCATTGAAGAGAGAAAATGTGCATCATCTCCAATGATAAGCAAAGACCTGAGTTTCTCTGGGAATGGAGTTTATGCGGAGGAAGCGTGTGGCAGCGGACTTTGAGATGGGTTTACATGGAAAGCATTGTGTACTTTCTCAGGACAACTTCATTGGGCATGAGTTACAGGGAAGATATTTCAGTTAAGGAGTAACATTCCCAAATCTGTGCCTCAGGAGTGTTCATCTGACATCAGAATATGGCCAAATGGAGTGGAGAAGCCCTGGGACAAGGGTGTGCATTGGGGAGATTGCTAGAATTATGTGGGTCATGAAGGGAAATCTCAGAAAGCAATGTAACAACTCAGGTGGAGCCAGACTGTGTCTCAGAGATTGTACTTTAATCTCCGAGGAAAGGGAAAAAAAAACAAAAATAGATTGAGAGGACGTGGATTATAAGAGTGTTATCAGAAGCAGAAATTCTGGCTTGGAAGACACGGCAGGGGTCCAGTAACTGAGACAGTCTTACTATGTGAGCTAATAGACTCAGGAAGAAGGCAGGAAGTTACAGTGTTGTGATTTTGTTCACGAAACATCCTGTGTGTGTGCAGGTTTTGTTTACATGCATATGTGCATGTGACATTTTATAGGGACAGTGCATACAGCATTTATGACAATCAGAAGGGGCCCATGAACAAACATTTCAGATATGTTACATTACACTCAAAGTTCTGCAATGATTGAGACCATACATATTATTTCTGGTATCACATTCTTTCTCTAATGCCTGGCTGACATATGTGTTGAAATAAATATTGATTGATTGAATCTGTGGATGAATACATGAATGAAGATGTGTTTTACCTCTTGGTGCTTTCCTTAAGGGAAGGCCCTGAAACAGACTGTGCACCTGGGCTGTGCACAAGACACAGGCAGCTCTATGAGAGTGTCTCTAAAAGTCCAATGGCACGTCCCTGAGCCAGTGTCATCAATGTTTCCCCTTCAGGAATCAGTGGGCTGGCACCGGTAGCCCTGCTACGCACAGTCATTGGCTGGGAATTGCCCAGGGAAAGTGTGGCATCACCATGAATGAAGTTCATAGAACTGTGCTTCCATGTGGCGCTCTTCCTGCTCAGTCATCTTTCATTTTTATCTCCTTCCCCAGCTGTCACACCTGTATCAGAGTCTGAAGGCTCTGCCTGCTCATTTTTCATCTTCTCTATCTATCATTCACAAAGGTCATCCCCGTAGCTGAAAGCTGCCATTCAACGATGCTTCTCAAAGGACAGTCATTGAAGGGAGTTCTGGGAGGCCACCTCCATGGTTGCTGTACTTTTGTGTCTTGGAAACCTCATTGGTCAGATATGGACTCTGAGGATATGACCTATGAACCTCATAGATCAAATGTGAACTATGAATTTCCCAGTATGTTTCTGCTGAATGGAAACCAGAATGTCAGCACTGTCTATGTAAATAGCAGTAACATAGTGATTATTTTTGCCAAGAATGTGTATAGGATTATAATACTTGTGCAAATTAGGCTGGGGGAAAAAAACAAAGTTATGTATTCATCGTGGGTTATAGTTTTTTGGGTGGGCAACAAAGAAGGCTAGCTGCCTCTTAAATGTCTGAGCATGTGGCTATTTGCTTTCTGTTGGATTGCAAAAAGTCAGAAATGACACCAAAATAATATTCCAATTAAAAAGGGCCTTAACCTTGTAGAGAGCAAACCATTATTTAAGGACCAGTTAAGACCCAGTCTGTGGTCATGGGAACTATTCTCTCCCTTCAGCTTCCTTTGGTAACATTCTGAACACAAAAATGTAAAGTGAATTTTTAGGCAATTTAACATGTTGTGTTTACAAGAAGGGCTTAACCCCAGAAATGACTTTATCCATTTCTTTGTTTTATCAGCTTTCCCATTTACTTAGCTTTATGTCTCACAGACCTTCAGAGTGGGGAACAAGCTGAGAGAACCTCTGTTGCCGGCCAACAGATCACTAAGGGCCATTTTTCTCAACTTGAAGAGATTCCTTTCCGCTTCTTATTCTCATTGACCGTCACTGCTGTTAACCGCTTTCTCTCACTCTCTTCATATTCCTCCACATTCCTCGGTCCTGGAGCATAGAACTTAGACTGGGCCGTCTCATTTTGTAGAAGTTGCCTCAAGAGGTTTCAATATACACACAAAGCGAACAAAAGGGAGAAAGCAAAATCAGTAGAAATGAAACTGGGAGCCAGGTTCCCGGGTTTCCAATTCCGAGGGCTTCTCCACCTTGCCATCACAGACAGAGGTAAATGAATAAGGTGGAAGTGTACATCCAGGATGCGGGAAGGGACGAGTTGTGTCATAGTAAACTGAGGGCCTATTCTTGCGCTTACCTAAAGCATTTACTCTGGGGCAGCCAAGAGCACAGAGCTGTCTCAGAAGCATATCTTACGCAGAGAATGAGCTAGAAACTTAGCAAAATGAACACCATCTATCCATTTACCACATGGGAAATGCAATGAGGTTTCCAATTAATGGTGCTTTTCTTCAGTGAATCTGTAAAGTATATGTAGTTTACAGCCTGTAACTTCATGCATCGGTCTTCACAGGGCTTGTGTACCCAGAAAATATCACTAAAACTTTGGTAGCCACAGACATTTTTTTTACCAGTTGCAAGTTTTATTTATATAAAATTCATTAAGAACATAAAAGATTGAGTTTCTTTAAAAAACCTACAGTTATTTACAGCAGTATTGCACAATAAAGTGGCAATTACCCTGTCAAAATTCATCAGTGCAAAACACAAGTGAGCCGGGGAAATTGCAATACAGACGCTACATACACTGGGTCCTAGGAACACATTAGTGAGGGATGAATCAGTACACACACAGATCAGTGCTCTTTACGCAGGAGTACCTGATGAGTCTGGGTCCGGTAACTCGTGGTCACAGGGCCTGGACACAGACATTTTTTAAAAACGTTTATGTGGTAAATATACAATATTTCACCTAGAACTAAGTCATGGTCTTAAATAACAAACAACAAAAAATAGGTATGCAAGCATATAAAACCAGTTTAGTTACAAGAGTCTGGGGGCAGGGGGCTGATAGAGGTGCCATCTGCTCAGATGGCCGTGTCCACACGCACAGCGTCTTCATGCAAAGGTCGCTCCTCAGTCAAAGGTAGCAGTCCTGTGGGTTTGGCTTGGGCCTGACTGGGTAAAATAATGCACTCAAGGGGCTGTCCACTTCCTTTGCCCATTGTCACAAAAGGAGAATCGCTACAGCCTTTCTCTTGATCTTCCAAAGACACGGCGGTCACTTGAGAAACAAAGCACTAAATGCAGGCGCTGAATCCCTCTGACTCTGTCCTCCACTTGGGGGGAGGGGGATTTTCTTTTCTATTGAAATACGGAACTACTGCTCTTTTCAGTGAATTCTGTTCAGGATCTGGCTGCGAGGCTGAGAAGGTTTACAGGGCAATCTAATCATCTGCGCAAACCAGAAACAGGACAAATTCACTGTTTTTTCCTTACAGCAGAGCACAAACCCCAATAGCTCCAAAGCCTGTATACAGTGGATTAGGAAATCTTACACATTTATTTCAGGATGACACAATTTTCCCGTTTCCATGCATTTTCAAATAACCCACTTCTGAAACCCCTGCCGTGTTTTTCTCCTCATCAATAACCCGATATTCATATTGCACTTTTTTTGAAGGATGCTACAGATAAGGAGATTGTTTTTAATATCTGGTTTTATATTAGAGACAGGCACTATTTTGAGTTTTATTTATGCTGGAGTTTTATTAAGCTCTTTTAGTATGAAAGTTTGAAAAGCAATTTCTTTATTCTGTATGCAGGCAGAAGTATTCTAGCAGGCTGTTTGTGTCATTATAATCAGGAGTTCTTGTAAATGCTCAGTAGGAAATGCTAGTTTTTCTTATTTGTAGTGTTGAAGGGGTAATAGTCACAATATATTTTTAACTCAACAACTTTATATATATACTTTTGAAGAAGTTGAAACTCTATAAAGGGAACAACATATACACTCTAATTAAAACAATGTATTCTTTTCACACACGAATTTATTGAATGTGACATGACACGTTGTAGAGAAAAGAACATTAGTATCAGGTGGGATGAGGTCACTAAGGTAGGACTCAATCTAAGATGACTGGTGTCCCTAGAAAATGGGAGGGCTGGACCCAGGGAGAAGGCCATGTGCAGAGCCGTGGGGAGAGAATGGCTGCCTACACACCAGGCCGAGAGGCCTGGGACAGACCCATACCTCACAGTCCTCACAAGGAGTTAACTCTGCTGACACCTTGATTTTGGAGTTCTAGCCTCCAAGATCACAAGGCAGTGCATTTGTGTTGTTTAAGACACCCAGTCTGTATCTCTGTTGTGGCGGCCCCAGCAAACCAACACCACCCGAAGCCATTCTTCCTCTGTGTGATGACAGTCCCTTCTGAGAGGGACCTCTTTGTCACCATTGGTTCCTGTGGTTTGGGTAAGTCTGGCTCCAACCCAGGCTGCCCATGGGTACAGTCCCCGGATTGGCCAATTGGGAAGCCAAAAGCCTTCGTCATTGTTTCTGATGGGTGAACACAGAATACAATATGCAGATGATGTGTTATAGCTCTGTACACCTGAAAGCTATATAATTTTATTAACCAATGTCACCCCAATAAATTCAATAAGAATAAGATAAAATAGCCCCGGCTGGTTTAGCTCAGTTGATTGACCCCAGGCCTGTGAACCAAACAACCATGGTTTGATTCCCAGTCAGGGCACATGCCTAGGTTTCAGGCCAGTTCCCAGCAGGGGACGCATGAGAGGCAACCATACATTGGTATTTCTCTCCCTCTCTCCTTCCCTTCCCCTCTAAAGACAAATAAATTAAAATCTTTAAAAAATAATTTTTACCAGTGTTTGTTTTTATACACATATATACGAAATTCATACATAATTCAAGTAAGACATCAGTTCAAGATTTCTGTGGGAATCTACTGTAAAAGAGAATTTATCATGTGATTTTATAATTCATAGGTCAGCAATTTTTTTTCTGTAGAGTCCCAGACAATAAATATTTCAGGCCTGATGAGTTATACAGTGTCTATCGTACTCACTCTACCTCTGTGGTGCAGAAGCAGTCATAGACAGTATGCACACAAGTACACCAGGCCGTGTTCCAAAAGATCTCCCTTTACAAACGCAGGTGGCACAGCAGACCTGGCCCACGGCTGTGATTTACTGCCCCCACTATAGATAATAAAGCATTCGCCCGAAGCATCTTGGTGCTCCCCTTGTAGGATAGTCTGATAAAACAAATCTGGCACAAAGGGCCGTAGAGCTCAGGTATAGAAGGAGACAGATTCCTGAAGATATTGTGCCAGAGTGAATCCAGAACACGAGTTCTTGGTTTCAGGACTCAAATAATCTTAGTTATTTCCATCTACCTTTTCACAACATGAGTTCTAATACAGTAGAGGAAACTTCCCATACAGTGCCGATGTGTGATGGATACTGAATATTTGGCTTCTTTCTTGTCCGATGGGCAGGCAGTGGGTACTAGAGACCCTACTTTCTTTTTTAAGAAACAGTGTGTTTAGGTGTAAAATACTGAAGATGAAAAGAATGATTGAAATACAGTGAAAATGGTTTTGCAACTTTATATTTTCTATCCCTCTTTCTTTTTATTGCCGCAACGGATTCTTTCTAAACACTCTCCTCCTTGACCATAACTGGTTCTGTTTTTCCGTAAAAAGAAACATAATAAAGGAATTCAGTTCTTTGATGCTGTGCTCTGGGCTTTCCTGTTGCTCAGTCTGTGGCTCTAAAGAAGGAATTTATCAGTGTTGGGCTTTGTGCCTGCAGTGCTCTCAGGGACAGAGAGAGACCTGTCCCAAAACTATTACGTTGATCTTCGAGGGCAGAATAAATAAATAGAGGGCAGGGTAACTAGGAAAGAGGGGTGGTTTTAAAAAGTCATAGATCCGGGACAGAACACACCAGGACTTTAGATGATATTTAAAGTTAAGAAAGGCCATTTTCACTTGGATAAACAAGACCATTTTTAATCACAACAAAACATTTTACTGATGAACAGACCTAGTTTAAATATTCTCCCACTCAAGGTTGAGCTATCTCCACTGCAAAGAGAGAACTCGTGGACTGTCCAGATAACCCCAGTGTAAATCCTCCTCACTGAAGTTGGAAAGGTGTTAGTGACTATTCGAAAAATAGGTTTCATTTAATTTTTTAAGTTTTGTCAGTACTGTTGCTTTTATTTAATTCTCTTTATTTTACCCTTATAGAATTTTGTTTGAATAACCAGAATGGATTGTGCTGGGAAGATCTTTTCAGGTTGGCCTATTGATTGACCATTGGACATCTGTTCATTTATTCAGTCAGTCTTGTATGAACATAAAAGAGTATTTATGAAATTCTCATTAAATGTACAGCATTTCTTGCTATTATAGTTCTATATGTACTCTTAGTTCCCAGAATGATACCTTTATTGCCAGGAACAATTCAATTGAATAAATATTTAATAAAACCTTTTGGATGTACAGATAAATTAATAGATTTTTCTGAATATGTATTATGAACTTATGTAGCTGAAGAGATAAGTCCTATACATTTGAGGAAACTGCGTGATTATAGGGAGGAACATGTTCTGCAAATAATTAATGCTAAAATAAATGATAATAATATACTCAGGAAACAGTGCATTATTATGGGGTAGAACAGGGATGTAAAGAGTTTGGAATGAGTAGTGGTCTTGAACTAGGTTCTGATTAATGAGTGATTAGGATTTGATTAGAAAGAGAAGAGACAGAACAATACTCCAGGTGAGATCATTGTCACGAGCAGATGTGGAATCAGAAATAATTATGTGAATTTTGAGGTGAGGAGTAGGGTTAGGTGGGAGGAGGCGGGGTGTTAGCACTGGTAGAGTGAAAGCGAGGTTATTAGAGGGCTTTCTTTTGTTGCCTGTAAAGATTTACTTCGTTGGGAGGTACCTTGCTGTTGTGAAAGATGCTACTAGCCTGAGCCTCCTCGGGCAGGCTCTGCCTTAGAAGGAATTTAAAAAAATGAGAATTAGGAAAAAGCACCCTCTGCTGATTCAGGTGCTCTGGCTGCACTGTTGGTAGTGGGGTGCAGCCTGTGTTCCAGCTTCTCCTCCCTCCCAGGCCGTTACCTCTGCACAGTGCACTGAGGCTGTGGCCAGCTTACCATCCTTCTTTGCATCCCAAGGAGGTAGGGTGCTGAATGGGTGAATGGATGAGTAAGTGAACACTGAAAAATCAAAGGAATCAATGATAAGTAATTGCTTTAAATAATCCATAAAGTATGTATTGCATGCTTTTTATGGATAACTTCGTTAGCCACTGAAGTATATATATACAGATTATATTAGATTTACTTTCAAATTATATTTTTCCCTTATAAAACATATATTATACCACTTGGCTTGATTTTCCAAATTGACTATCTAAAGCCATTTGCCACTCTGTGGAAACTCCTGCTGCTTTGCTGTTTTAGAGAGACAGAAATGCATAGTGACTAAGGACATCGATTCTGAGTCAGACTGAAATTGGATTTAGGCTCAGTTCCTATCTTCTGTAGCGCTGGGCACCCTGTCAGCTTCTCCATGCATCGGTATCCAGAGCATAAGAAGAAAACATATAAGTGAGTAAATGCCAAGGACTCCATCTAAGTAAAAGTGGTATTTTAGGTGGAATGAAGGAGGATGGAAAGGAGATGGATCCCACCAGTCTTGTGCAGAGCACAGGTCAAAATTAATTCATGGGGACATATTGGGGAACTCTCAGTCCTTCTCCCGAGCCCTGGGCACAATGTGTTTGAGAAGCTTGGGAGGAGAGATAAGGCCTATTTTCATAATGCCACTATTTGATGCTTTCTGATTGGAGGCTTCAGCACCACCTGAAAAGTTTCTTTCCTCATGGGGTCACCTCAATCACTCCTCTGTCTAAGATTACAAGGATCATTGTTCTATGTGGAGTCTTTAATTTCCGTAACATTTAAAATTGCTGATACAATGGAAAGGTTTCTGAGCACACCTTTATCTTCCGTGGAGATCATATTCCATGACTTCATAGCCATGGTGGAAGAGAAGAACCTGGATTTGGAGTTTCAATTTCTTCTGACAGTATTGTTAGCTAGGAAAGCCCAAGCTACAAAAAGCAGTGGAACAGAGCTTTTCTTCCTACCCTGAGCCTGGATTCCAAATAGCAATGGAATTACCAATAGCAATTGGTAATTACCAATAATTTTTCAACTGTGATCTCTATGGCATTGACATGGGTGGATCTTACCTGTGTGCGTTCTCCCGCTGGTGATGTCGAATTTCCAGGCACAGGCACAATGGATGTGTCTCCATTTTTCAGCCCAAAGAGCCTCTGCAGATACAACATCAGAGAGAACATCTAAGATATGGATGACTTTAACCCAGCTCAAGTTTTTAAATAAAGCTCAATCCGTTTCACACCTGGGCACTTTAGTACTAGGAAACAGTTACTTGTTTGTTTCTCACACGGTGCTGCAACAGATCGCGGAGGAGACCTGAACGATGTCTGGTATCTGTGCACAGATGACACAGCTGCAGACAAATGGGGACAAAGTTGCTGCAGATGTTGAAGAATTGTCTTAAGCAATGGAGACCTGTTGTCTTACTTAATTTTGTGGATAACTGTCAACAGGTAAATGAAAAACTTCCTCGTTACGAGAGGGAGCCCATGACGGCACTTGGTTCCCCTGGAAGCTTCCATGGGCCACCATGATGCAGCAGAATGCAATCTCAAACGACTGTCCTAGTAGAAAGACGGGAAGATGCTTGGATTGAAATCCAGGCTCAATCACATTGTCATTTAAATTTATGAGCTTTGATTTTTTTACGTGCAGAGTGGGAAAATCTATCTTTCCTTGAAAAAAACAATGGGGCATTTGAAATGATCTTTATGTGGTTTGACACTGTTTTGAGATTTTGTTCCTCTTTTCCTCCCTGTATTGTTCCCTCTCTGCTTTCACTCAGGCTGTGCCTTTTAAGCCTTTGCCTCTGTAATATCTACAGGGTAGTAGCTCTTTGAAGTCAACCATGCTTCCTCTTTTTTGCAAAAAATCTAAGCCCTCTGAAGATGAAATGAGTCCCACATCCTGGAGGTAGGAAAGGGGAATGGTTATAGGGACTGAGACAATGGGAGGAGAGATTCCCAGTCCTGGGAAGGGGAAGGAACGAGTTAGAAGGACCCTAGTGGGATATGCTGTTGCCTGCATTGCCCCCAGATCCCGATACCTGTGTCTTTTTAAGGGTCTGAGGTGGGACAAGGATGTGGTAACAGAAACAAATGTGGACAAAAAAAAACCTTTGAGCAGAAAGATTTCCTCGATGCTTTGGATATGCATCATTCTGAAACCTTGGGTGACCTTGGGGTGGAAGGGAATTCAAATCATGAACCATTGTTGAGATTTGAGTCCGCTACACATGTGAGGCTCAATCATATTTAAATTTAATAAGAGAAAATAAATAAGTAGGATATTTCTGGTTCACATGAGTTTATAAACTAAGATTTGTAGGCTACATATTTAAAACTCCTAGCCCAGTGTGAGTCAGATTCATAGGTACTATTAAAAGTGCTCATGAATTTAATCCAGGCTACAAAATGCTGACAATAAGGCAAAGGTGACTTAATTATAATACCTAACAAATCTGGAGTAAAACCATGTTTGATAAATACAATAAAATTAATAAAGTAGCAATAGAAACAGGCCTAAATCTCTCTTTAAAAAAATCATGGCAGATATTTAAATCAAATTTAAAGCATTGCACATTTTCATCTTTTACATCTTTTTCCCCCATAGTGGATATTCAGATATTTCATTCATTTAATGTTTATTGATCATGTACAATGTGCCAAGAACCATTCTTGCTGGCACACACTGAAAGAGACAAAGAATGCGCAGCCTTCACAGGCCCTGCATTTCAATGGAGGGATGGGTCAGTGAGGGATTTGTGCTCAGGGCCTTTAATGAATTCATAGGGACTTGTTATTTCATATAACATAACCCAGATTTAGGAGGGCCAGAGCTAACTTTCATGTACATGGTTCATTCGTGCCACCTGCGTCACCATTGTACCATGTGGCTTCCACCCTCAAAGTCCCCTCCTTGTCCCTGATTGCTATTGGAGCTCCAGGCATGACATCCCTATTTCAGGGATAGCAAAGGGTGGGAAGACAGTTTGGACTTACTTTTGTGAAGGGTTCATTTTCTTTTCAAGCAGCTCTACCAGGAACTAAGCACCAGATTTTTGCCTATGTCTTGTTAGCCAGGCCTTCCTTACAGCCATAATCAGTGGAACGTCCCCTGACCCCCACCTAGGAATGCATCCTTTTATTTAGAAGTAAAAGAGAACTTCTTATTATTGATTATTATTGATTAAACTTTGTTGAGCTCTGGCTTAGAGTATGGACCTTGATCTTCCTGTATTTATATACTTATCCATGCATCAGATTTGTGGGGTGAGTTCCCTCCAGAGAACCCTGCTCCTTCTTTTCCAGTCCTCTAGTCTAGCTTGTTAATAATGGCCGTGAATGTTCCAAATGTTAACAGTTTTCAAGCATCTGTCCAAGGGAGACAAATTGTACTAGACTCTTGCTCTAATGCTTGGGAGCTTGGGAGCTTGGATTAATTAAATTGTACCCCACTAAAGAGGATATCAGAATGTGACTTTGGAAATAAGGTGATTACAGATACAATTTGTTTAAATGAGATCATCAGGGTAGGCATTAATATAGTGCAACAGGTGTCTATCAATAGGTGACATTTGGGTACAGAAACAGACATGTAAGAGGGAAAACCACGTGAAGGCACACAGAAATGCATCTACCAGTCAAGGAATGTCAAGAATTGCTGGAAAATACCAGAAGCTACAACAGGCAACAGACGCTTCAACTCTCATAGAGTCATAAGAGTGTGGCCTGTGATATTTTTACTTTGAACTTCTAGCTCTGGAATTGAGACATTGTTTTAGGCCACCCAGCCTGTGGCTCCTTGTCATGGCAGCGGCAGGAAACTAGGATGGTGAGTAACTTGACTTCCAGCTGTCTCGTAAGGATTGGAGATTATGAATATTCTTGCCCTGCCCGGCGAGTAGTAATTGATCAGTGATTGTTAGCAATGATAATTATTTTGAAGGTGAATAATGGACGTGGGGCATGCATATGCTCCTTCTCTCCCCTCGGAGCCACTCACTCATTACAGGAGTAGAGTTTTGGTTTGCACAAAGCACTTAGCAAAGCATGGTATGTCTCGGCCCAGAGAAGTTCTTTCCAGTCATTTTGGTACCTTCTGGAATTCATTGCCTTTGGCTTTAATACACGGTTCCACCTGCTGTTTGGGGTGACATTCTGAAGAGCAGGACACCTTAATATTTTTGATATTTAGTTTGTCATTCATGAGAAAAAATAAAGGTGAGTTTATGAACATCCTGGATTGAGAGTGGGAATCTGGGTTCTAGTCTCCAGGTCTCCCCGTGTCCCCAGGAAAGTCCTTCGGCTCTTTTTGGCCTCCCAACTAGCACTTTGAGAAGCTTGTACTCTCCAATGTCTGAGCTTCCTTTCATCATGAAACCTGACTCTAACATCCCTGATTAAAAATATGCAATACTCCTGTGTGGCAGTTAAAGTGATCAACCTCACATAAGGCGGATCTTCATAAATCATGGGAAGGTGACATTTCTTCCAACAGTCTCTTTTCACACTTCCGTGTGACCTCCTTGAGGACTCAGTCCCTGGTCTTATATTTGTCACATATGGATTCCTGACCCCGAGAGTCCACCAGTTGCTGCCATTTTCACACTCCTACCCATTAACAGAGCCAGGAAAAATGAAGTTGTTTATGGCAGCAAAAACTCTGGGACTCAAGTGGAGCACTCTCTCATTTTGTAAAAGAAGAACAGAAGTCTTCAGACCTGGGTCTAGAACATTGTTGTTGGACCTCTAGCCCTGGGCTTTCCAGTGCCTGTGCAGTTTCTCTTAGGCAGGATTTCGTAATGAGCACAGTACCTTGTCGTACCAGACAGTGACTGCCTTCCACGGTCTCCCAGATAATGCTAACTAGGGGCGGTGCTAAGTGACTGACCACGTCTGCCCTGATGTGTAGGGCTGGGAAAGGTTATTTACTCACCACACTCCCTATTCTCTTCAAAACTGTTTTCCAAAGGAGTAAAGAGAAGGATGGCAATTTAAGAGGAAATATGGAAGCATATTAGCATATATGTAATCTGTCCATGACAGTCTTCACATTAAAACATTAAACTATCTTAATAACTCACTATGAAATTGAAGGTATTTATTTAGCCTAGCATACGTACATTCAATGATTTGTATTCTAACTTTTTAACCTATTTTTAAATTATTTTCCATTTGCACTCTTCATTCTAACTACATGATATACATACATTTTCAGAGTATATCATTCCATTTCATGTTGCCACATTTTGAGCATCCTGTCCTTTCTGCCTGGTATTTCATTGCTTACTTTATCTCTATAATAAATTTGTACTCATTTCTTAAGACCCATCCCCACTCTTAATATTATGGGAAGCCTTTTTCTATTTCACTCAAAGAGTGTTTTAGGAGGCACAGGGTACCCAACACTTACCTCTATTGTAACATTTACTGCACTCTGCTAAAATAGTTTTATATCTATATCTATACTACTTGTGATATTGTTAAAGGCAGAGTTTATGTCTTGTTCAGCCTGTGATTCCCAAGTATTTAACCCAGTATATAGACAGAAGTGGGTTTTCCACAAATTTATGTTGAATGAACTGTAGATGGATAAAGGACAGACAGAACCTGATGTGCCAAAGGAGATCACAGTCAGGAGAAAACACAATGATGTCTCTTATCTTCAAATTTAAGGAACGCTCTTCCCACCTCCCCATTTTCCAACTTTTGCTAAAGTTTCTAGCCAAACTTTACACATCACAGGCTGTTCTTAGATTCCCCAAAGGAGGCTTGGTTTGGATACAAGCTTAATATGAAGAGTTAACATATAGACATCAAAACTACCAATTGGAGACTGTATTGGATTATGCTAGAGAAAATAAGTTGTCTGTATTGCATACAGTGTTAGAATGTAACTGGGTAATAGCTTTGGGCTTAGATTATGTGAGTTTATGGGCAGGCTGAATTGAGCAGTGTTCAGAATGGAGCTGATTGTGGAGGCGTTTGCTGCCAAAGGTTCGTGTTCAACCCAGTGCTTTCTGACATGTGATGATTATAGTATATTTCTTCCGGTGGTAAAATGATGAAGTCTATGCCAAAATATTTGCTTTGTGGGGGTGCCCTGGAAAGGGGGCATAGGAGAAGGGACACTTTGTGGGCAGTTAGGGTTTATCTTGCATGATTTCCTGTTAGAAATGTGGAGGCAGAGGGGGGAGGGGAGCCGTTCATGAGCAGACATAAATATTCAAAAGTAGGACTTTCCTCCAGCAACTGTACTCATATGTCAAGTTCATGTTAACCTTGTTTCATCAGAAATAAATTGGAATCTTGGTTGTTATGGCTCCTGGGATTATAAGACCACAAAATAACAGTCTAAAACCAATGGAATTGAGCTCAGTGCATGTTGGTTACATTGGACTGCATGTATTCATTGGAAAGAGAAATTCGTTGAGCTGTCTACCTTGCATTTGGTATTTGAAAGTCTTAGATGAAGAAAAACAGAGGTGCCCTCTTGTTTCTTATAGTTTACTTGGGAAAACAGTCATATTTTCAAAACAACACAATATGATACAGTTCATGTTAGTAAGAGGTGAGAGTGAAAGATTATCAGAGAACAGGTGAAGGGTGAAAGTGTGTGTGCCTTACCCCACCATGACAGTCGCCTCCATTTATGTTCAAGTGGTTATGACTCAGGGCATCAATTGGGGAGTTATTATGAATCCTCCACCTGTATCAGTGTACTTAGAACTCTGGTCCCTCAGAGAGGGCAGAGTTAACAGGGAAGAGGCCTCGACCCCTGATACAGAAAATGTAGATTAAAGTGGCAGCATTGAGCTCTTATTCCTGGGGTAAATGGAGAAAACAAGAAACACGTCAGTTCTAAGTGGAGTTATTACACAGTGATTTTCAGATGAGGATAATTTTTAGAGTAAAAAAGGGGCATATTAATACATACACCAGAAACATTTGTGTAAACAGGGACATCCTCAGACAAACTAGGTCTCTGGTCAAGTGAATAATGAAGACCCAGAACAAAGAAGAAAGAATTTGTGGGTCCATCAGAACAACTTGAGTATTAAGATGAAGGTGAAGACCCTCTGAACCTGGGGGAGATGCGACCACACCAGTTGAGATACAGCGTCGGTTCTTCACTGAATCGGAACTAGACACTGACATCAGAACTGCAGTTCGTTCTCTGCAGCTCCTTTCAAATAAACATTTAGAAAAAAGATCTCAGTTGGCTTCATTTAATAAGTGTGATCTTAGTCAGTCCTGATAAATTATTGTCCCGTCTATATCGGTGCTAAGAGAGAGGACTCGGGTGGCAAAGCATTCCAGCGGAGCGGGTAGGAAGCTGTCAGTGCAGGCGCACTGTGGGATGCAGACGCCCTGCAGACGCATCCTCCCTCCTTGAGCCTCTTTACAGAAAAGCGCAAGAGGCAGGCAGACATGAGAAGCATATAAAACTCCGTGGGCGGTAAAAATCTATGGCAAACACTTTTCCAGTTGAGGCGACAACCAAAAAAATAAAAAATCAGTGAGAGCAGCAACCTTAACCTTTTCTAAAGTTTCGCGTTACCTGGGAACTGTACTCATTCCCGACTGACTAGCAATAACAAGTTTCCACTAGAATATGGACAAACAGGAACTCTTATACATTTTTGATAGAAGTGTGTATTTTAAAACCTATTTCTAAAACTTTTTGACATTACCTTCTGAAGTCGAATGCAATTATCCTCCATGACCCACCAAAAATGCATATGTATAGGGATATGTAAATTTATATATAAATATAGATAATGTATGTGAAGATGGGATAGGTAGATTGATATCCAACAGAAATATGGATTTACTAAAAGACTCAAATGAGAATGTTTATGCCAACTTTATATGTAATAGCTACAAACTACAAACAACCCAAATTGTGGCATAGATATTTAATAAAATACCATACAGTGGTGATAATAAACCAAATCTGCTACCTGCAATAATGGTGAAGAATCTCACAAGTGTAGTGCTGAGTGAATAATTCAGGCAGAAAGAAGTGCATACTTTGTAATTCCAGTTACCCAGAGTTTAACATCAGCAAGACAAAGACCGATACAGTAAAAGCCACACGTTTTACCCTAGTCCTGGAAAGCCGCACGGTTCCTGCAGCCCTGGTTCTTGGTGCAGATGGCGCTTTTGTTTGGGTCCTTGGTTTGGGCCCTCATTGTGAAACGTCCTCAAGCTGTACTTTTGAATTTTCACACTTTTCTAAAAGTATGCCGCATTTTCAGAAAGACATACTGACATTTAAAAAAAATACAAATATCAATTATTGTGTATTTTCATTAAAAATGCTACTTTGTGAAAAAAGTACTTTGTATCTGTCTATCTCTATTGAGTGGCATTCATAAAAGTCTGTTTATTTCCCAGTGCTGGGGTTCGAGTGATTGTTTTTCCTTTTTTTTATTTTGGTACCTCTCTGTATTGACTATTGTTTTCAAAACAAAAAATCACTGTTACTAAAATAGTTTATTTACAAAACATTATGAAGTACAGGGGTCTATGTATCTATGGTAGATAAGAAAAGGAAGTTCAAAGTTTGAACACTATATCATTTATATTTTATTCCAAATTGCAAACTCCTAAAGTTAGAGAAAGAAGCATTCAGATTTTTTATTCATTGCCAGGATCACAGTGAAATTTAAATGGTGTGTGGTGAAGAGGAGGCAGCCAGATAATTCTTACAGAATGAGAGAATAAATGTCCCCAGCCTATGATTTTGGAGTCCCTGACAATGGCTTCTCGTGTCATCCTTGTTTGATAAGAAGAAAAATCTATAATTTTTTTAGTTGTTCCAAAGTCCATCTTCTTCCAAGAAGCTGCCTCCATTTTTTCCCCTGACAAATTAGTTATAAAGTCCAGGTTAATACTGGTTGGATGGAAGGACTGGAGAACTGGAGTTCAGGAAGCCACCAAGCAGCGGGCTAGCATTGCAAGTCCCATAACCTCTGGATCTGAAGTCCATGACCTTGCCAGTAGGGAAAGAACCAGAATGCCATTTGTTAAGACAATTTGCTACACATCCCTTCATCTGTATGCCATTGATCATAACGTGTTTATAGCTCAGCAAAGGTTTTTTGTGTTTTCTTTTTTTTGATAGGTTTACAGTGGGGCCTTTTTACTTCTTTCTGTCAAAAGCACACAATTACCTTAAGTGTGAAGCTCTCGGGTTCAGTGGTAAATTACTTTCACAGACAAAGGGAAGACACACATTTTTTAAAATACAGTATTTGCTCTTAACACACATTCTGATAGAATCCTTCCTGGCCAAATTTTTATGAGAATAAACACCAGCCAACTTTGCATGTATGAAACAAATAGAACTGATATATAGAGTCAAGCAAACTCCAGCTATTCCTATAAAAATTATAAAGGCCTATGAAAATACGGTATTTAAGAAACATTGTGTCTTTTATGCAAGTAGTTTATCTATGTCTGTCCAAAATATCAATAAAATCACTCTGAGCCTTTCCTTGGCGAGTTCTGTTTCTCTCGTGCCATCCCCCTCCTGATCCTATGGTCTCTGCGTGCACCCACCCCTCCCCCACCCCGCCTGCACTGAACTGCCCAGAGTCCGCACGCCATAAAGTTACAGAGTCACAGAGTTCTCTGAAGTGCAGGTCTCAACATGACGTTTTACTTCAGAGTCAGTAGGCTATTACTATTTCAAAACTTCACGTGCACCTCACTGAGGGCCAAGAAAATCGTATTTCAATGAACATAGTATAAACAGCAAGTCTTAGGAAGAGAGATGAAATTTGCTCATAAGTAAGAAAGGAATGCTCAACCAAGAATCAGGTCAGGTTGTAATTTAGTCCAACCCCTACCTGCATGACATTGGACAAGACAGAGGTAAGAGGCTCCACAGAGAGTGGACAGTCAGGGTAGGTGATTTTTCCAAGGAGTCTTCGTACAGGGGACTTGCACAATGATGCCAAGACTGGAGAGGTAAAAGGGATCAAGTAGGTTTATAAGTTTCAGGTGGGAAAAATTTAAATAATATTGCTATACTTAAGGACAATTTTCACCAAAATCAGGGCGAAGTGAATTGGGAGAGAGAAATGTTCATGCAGGCATGAAAAGGGACAATTGGAGAACAAAGCTCTCAAACCATCAACAGAGGTGTTTAAATGGAGCCAGATGTAAAATTACTTCTTTTAAACATACTACCTTTAAGGTAGTATTTTTAAGATGAAGGTTCAGAATGCCCTACTAGGCAAAGAATCCCATGACACTAAGAATGACTGAAAGCAAAGAGAACACCAAGTGTATGCAGAATGTTTTTTAAAACTTGCTTTACCTCATCATTTTTTCCTGTTCCCATTCTACTGTGCTTTAACAAATTAGTGGTCATTAAACATAACCAATGGTCCCTTCTCTCTGGGAGCATTACCAGCCACGTAATGGTGGGAAACTTCCCCTGGTCCATGAAGGAAGGTCACAAGACATAGTAGCTGCTCCTTTTGTGTCTTTATTCTCCTGCCAGACTTTTGAAAGTCTCAACTTGACAACAATGACAGGGACATTGAATACCATTAGATGATGGCTCTGTCTAGAGCTCATGTGGGAATGCAAAAAAAAAAAAGCTTTTCCCTATTAATAAAAATGCATTTGTAATTTTATTCCATATTGGAAGTAAGAGTTATTTACTCTTGAATATTGTCCGAGGTGGAGAAGCCATTGGAGGTCATCAGAATGGATTCCACTGGCAGAGTGACCTCTGTGTGTCACTCTGTTCATTGCAATGTTTCGTCACAAACAATAACATGAACTTCAGAGTAGATCTTCTTCTCTTAGCGCAGGGCCAGAAATAACCAAATTGAGCTCCTGCAAAAATCCAGACAGAGTGGAAAGGCTCATTTTTCTTCCTTTGAAGGGGGAATAGAGTTAACTTCTGGCAGCCTCCCTATTTGTATACCTTTGTGTCTATGCAGCTATTTCAAGGCTCTCTGGGGTTGTAAGCCTTCTAAGCTTCTAGAAGAAAAATTGGGGTTCAGCTTTTTGTTAAAAATATAAATGCTTCTTTAAAGATTTATTTATTTTAATTGTTCAAGAACAGTTTTCTGTCTTTTACTCCCATCCCAGCCCACTCCTCAGAGTTCCCCACCTCCGTCCCATTTCCACTCCCCTTAGTTTTTGTCCACGCGTCCTTTATACTTGTTCCTGTAAACCCTTCTTCCCCCTTTCCCCCTGAAATTCCCTCCCCTCTCTGAAATAAAGAACAGGCTGACAGGGACCAAAATGCTTTTTCCTTAGCAAAGAAGATCTCTCTTAGGAACTAACAGAACATCTCTAGACAAGACTGATCAGGAATTCATGCTGTATTGAAGCTCACTGAGACAAGATGCAACGTTTTTCTTGGATTATTATTAATCTCTGTGCAGTACTTTACTGGAATTGTTTGAAGTGAACTTGTAACTGCCATTAGAAAGTAAGGCTTGATGCTCAAGATCTTCTCTTCTTTTTTCTTTATCTCTGGATGAATTCTCTTTTGAATTTGAGGAAGGGGAATTCAGGGACATACATATCTTTCTTTGAGGAAACTACTGTTTTATTATTTTAAAATAAGTATTTCTTTATTTTATTAGATTTAAATACATTCTACTAGGTGTTTCATGTTCCAGTTTTATTTAGGAATTGCAGATTTGGTGTAGAATAGGGGTATGCTTCATTAAGGGCAGAGAGATTGCCCAAGTGGTGTGAAATAAAAGTTGTAATCATTTTAAAGTTTAATCACCATGTAAACTGTATGTCAAAACTTAGTATATGATCTAATGAGTAGCCTTTATCTTTTACTGACATAAAAATGTTAAAATGTTAACATCAAAATAAATAAAATTAATTTGATCATTTTGGTACACGTCCAATATACATTTTCTCGAACGTTTAAGCAAATGCTGATGTAGACATACATCTGCTTGGCAGTAACATTATCGGAAGAGCCCGTGCTGTCCTCACGGTGCGTGGTTGGTGACGGCGTTCCTCCCGTGTGGGGCCTAAGTCGCACCAAGCCCTGCAGTTGCTATTAATGCTTAGAGCATATTTCAGAGGCACTTGACTGTGATGAGAGAAACAGATGTTTTGCTTGAAGTTTATACTTTTTCACGCATACCTATAAGCTTGTTCCAGAAAGGCAGCTATCAGAAATGGAAGAGCAAAAACTATTCCCTGCACCCATGTGTCCTTCCGAAAGAAGGCAAACAAGCAAGCAAATAAAAGCTAACTATTCAATATAGTTTGGCCACCTTAACAAAGATAGAGATTGCTGGAACCAGTGGGTTGCGTTGATACATTCAGCTTGAAATTGAATGTATCAATTTTTTTTCAGTATGCTCAATCTCCAGTTCCATTGCCTTTGCTGCTTTATGAAATTTTAGCATTCTCATGCAAGCAAACTGTGTATCTGAATACCTTAGTCTTTCTTAATTGTACCTTAACACAGAGATAATGAATAAAAGAATAATATAGTTTTGTAGTTCCTAATCATTTGGGGGCCACTGGACTTTTGAAGTTGTTATATTAAAAAATTATTTGCCTTCTCCCTAGAAAATGCATGGTGCAATTGATTCACACAATTCACAGGGTTCCATGACCACAATAATTCCATCTCTAGAATCTAGAGAGCCACAGGTCTTATGTTACAAACCTCTTCCATAGTTTAATAAAATATTACCATCTGTTTTTAAAAGGCAGCTTCTTAGTACCTTGCTAAATTTGAGATTAGCCGTTACTATTTAGATAAATGTTACCTTCCTTATTCAGACCTATTGTGGAGCGCTATGTAATGACTGCGGTGAGTCATCTGGTCAGACTTGGTACCACTTTCAGTGGAGGGTCTTCCATCACCAGCTGTGTGGGTTTGTTGTCTGGGTCACAGGGCACCTGCATGACTTCCTGAGTCCCCTTTGAACTGCAGTGCACATACATTGCCCTTTCTACTAGTCCCAGTACATTTGTAAACCTCAGCAGTTGGTGGTAGGATTCTTGACATAAAAGTCATTTTGTTGGTATGTAAGAGAAAGCCTTCAGCATCATCCACAGTGGGCTGAGACTTGTCTCATTTTGCCATTAATATAGTTTCAAGAATTTCTTTGGCCTCAGTATATAGAAAGATGGAAGTGTGTTAGCAGCGTGTGGAAAGATCCTGCGTGAGAAATTAAAGGGAGGCAGATATTTTGGTGGTAGAACTGATAACAGGGCCTTTGTCTTTTTTAGTTACAGTTGTGTCCTCTGCACCAGCCAAAATGACTAATTTATTGAGGATTTGGAGTTCGAGGTCTGATGCCTTCTTTCTTCTTCAATTATGGAGACCATGTGTCAGTAAACATCTTTATACCAAGGCTTCTTATCTATAAATGGGATTAGCATTACCCAATCTTCACCCAGTAGTAAATTTTCAATGAGGTCATGTATGCAAAGAGTTTACTTATTCTCATATTATTACGACTACCATCATTACTATTCTTTATATTACCATAGCCTCTTCATACAAGGTCCTATTTACACTCTTAGTCTTCCATTCAGTTGGTTGGTGACTGTCTTGATGGTGGTTCAGGAGTGAAACTATGTTTTCAAAAAATGAAATTAGGGGTCTCTTCAAAGCAGCCATGGTCTGGGACCAAGGAGGAAGTTTAATTATGAGCCTTTAAAGGGGTTGGACAGGCTGAACAGGCCAGGACGGTCTGCCTCATTGTGGCTCTCGTTTCTGAAGTCCTGGCTGGAATGGGAGAGAACACTCCTTCAACTATCAATCACATTGGCATTGAACTCAAGTCATTTCTTAGAGAGCATGTACACTTAATGGGGGACATGTTTTACTTATATGTTCTCAAGTGTGAACATCTAAGTATACTCAAGGAGTAATTAAGCTGATTATTTGAGCATACAGATTCAGTAAATGCATTGATGCTGTGGATAAAACAACATCTGCTTTCTTTTGATGTTTAACTAGTAGTGTAATGTGATACAATTTGAAAGTAGCTTTTTGTAACAATGTAGACTATAAGATAATTCCTATTTTTATATTATATAGGGATTTTATGAATGGTTACTGAGTAGGTGATTCATGACCTTTTCCAATGCAGGACCCTCCAAATATGCATATATTTTATTGAATTTTATTTTTAAAAAGCTTTTAAATAAAATTTAGGTCACTGGCTTCTGGAAATTTTATATGGAAAATAAAGTTATTGTAAATTGCAGTGTATATTTTGAAATTCTTTACTCATAGTAAACATTTTATTAAAGCAGTTCCTGCTAGCCACTTGAAATTTTGAGAAATCTATACTAGAATAATAATTCTACTCATTTTATCCTTAAAAGATGATAGAAAAAAGGCAAAGGTATTGTGTGATTTTTATTTATTTTTATGCAGATGTTCATCTAGTGAATTATTGTCTATGAATATTTCAAAATCTCAGCCAATAATACCTTTCTGAAACCATTTCAATGGATGTTAGGTTGAGTTTCTTTCTATGAGTACTAGATTTAATGTCATTAATATACTCCCTATGAATATTTTAGGCAGAATGGGGAAGTCCTAAGATTGCATTCTTTCCTGATCATTTGATTTCTCCCTTGCTTATCTCCTACCTTGGCTTAACTTTTTGCCAATGTTGCTAATAGTGACGGAAAAATAAGAGATTTGGCACTTTTACTTTCTCTACTCTCTTCTATAATGGTAGCTTATTGAGAGTTAGAATGCTAGACCCACTGTTTATGTTACATTATTATCAGTATTCTCAATGAGTCTTTAATTGCTTTAATTTCTGTTCTGAATGTGGAGTCTGGGATGTGTGCCAAAAGTTCTCTCTTCGAAAATAATAACAAAAATACATCCAAGTTCTGATTTTGCAAACATGTTCCTTGTTTAATGGTTCACTGCATGAAATGTTAGTGAATTATATGTTTTGTTATCTTCAATTTTCCTCGAAATTCTAACTGCAGGGGCCTTGTTGAAAAAAATTATTGAGGTGACTAGTGATAATTTAATAAGAGTTAAATGAAGCATTTTCAAACATTACATCCCAAATTTATATTTTAAATTATATTTTTTTGCTCCTTGCTGATAAATTACCTTGTAGTAAATGACAAGTTAGACGTGAGGATGAAGCTTCCAGTCTGTTTTATTTTCCCGTTGACTGATGATAAGCTCTTATATTATTTAATACTTATCCTTATTTTAAAATAGAAGCTTTATCATACAAATGTATTTCAAAGGCAGTGGAAATGTGCAAGTTGGAAGTTGTCAACATCATACAGTTGGGATATTGTATAAGTTGATTTTGGAAAGCATAACTTTAGTTACATCTCAACTTCCCAGATCAGAAGTGTTTCTGAAAACCTTTCAGTGGGACTTTATATCATTGAATCTAGCATTCCTTGATTTGCGGCTTTTCTTTTGGAAATGTGTTAAACCAAGGACAGAATAAAAATTACAGATCAGAATAGGGGAATATTTTTAGAACCACATCTTTAATGCAGAATAAATAGTACTTTATTTAACTTCATTGAGGTATATTTTATATATCATATAATTCACCCTTTGCAAGTATGGCATTCAATATTTGTTAGTACGTTTACAAATTGTGCAACCTTCACAGTCATGTGTCAGAACATTTTCATCACCCAGTAAACTCGTTCATGTCCACTAACTTTTAAACTCTTTCCCTGGGCTTCCCATGCCCTAGAACCTCAGGCAACCATCAGGCTATTATTTGTCTCTATAGATTTGCCTTTTCGGGACATTTCATATAAAAGCACTAATATAATATATGTTTTCTTGTGTTTGGTTTCTTTAACTCAGTATAATGTTTTTGAGGTTTGTCCACTATGTAGCATGTGTCAGAAGTTTTTTTTAAAAGATTTCATTTATTTATCTTAGAGGGGAAGGGAAGAAGAGAGGGAGAGAGAGAGAGAGAGAAATATCAATATATGGTTGCCTCTCATTTGTCCCCTGCCGGGAGCTGGGAACCGGGAACTGGCCTGCAACCCAGGCATGTGCCCTGACTGGGAATCGAACCGCGATCATGTGGTTTGCAGGCCCGCGCTCAATCCACTGAGCTATACCAGCCAGGGCCAGAAGATTTTTTTTTTTTATTGCTGAATTGTATTCAATTGCATGGAGATACCACTTTGTCTAACCATTTATCAGTTGAGTGATATTTAGACTGTTTCTAGCTTTTATCTATTATGAACAGTACTGCTAAGGTCATTTGAGTGCCAGTCTGTGTGGATATGTATCTCCACATTTTTTGACTGATACGTAAGAGTGGGATTCCTCAGTCATATAGCAAATGTTTTTAAGAAAATCTCAAACTATTTTCTAAAGTGATCACACCAGCTGTTTCACCAGTAGCAATGTACAAAGGGTCTCATTTCTCCCATTCATTTATTACTGTATGTCAATTTTATTATAACTATTTTAGTGATTATAAAATGGCATCTAATTGTGGTTTTGATTTGTATTTCCTGATGACTGATGACACTGGGCTTCTTTCCTTGTACTTGTCAGCCACTTGTATAATCAAATCTTATGCCTACTTTTGTTAGGTTGTTTATTTTCTTATTATTGAGGTATAAACATTCTCTGTGTATTCAAGATATTAGTCCATTACTTGATATAGATTTTATAAAATCATTTCTTCTGGTCTGTTTCTTTTTTCAAAATTCCCTAAATAATATCTTTTGAGGCACTGATGTAATACATTTTAATGAGGTAAATTTTTTCATTTAAAAATTTTAGGTATTGCAGTTTTCGTATCATATCTAAGAAATTTGTGCTTACCCCATGGTCTTGGAAATTTTCTCCTATTAGATTAGATTTCATGACTCGTACCAAATTACCACAAACTTAGTGGCTTCAACAACATAAACTTACTATGTTCCTTCTTAAGATTCTAAGGGAGAGTATATTACCTTGTCTTTCCCAGCTGTAGCAGTTGCCTACATGTCTTCGCTTGTGGCCTCTTCCTCGGCACTCGGAGCCAAAACGGTCAGGTACTCACTTTGCACTGCTCTGATCTAAGTCACCCTTCTACCTTGCTCTCTCTTCTACCTTCAAACAGTCTCATGGTGGCATTGTGCCTTTCTTGATCTGACGATGAAAGTCTCTGTTTTAAGGTCCCCTGATTAGCAGCTCGATTCCATCTGCAAAATGTATACCCTTTGTCTTATTCCTGAGCATACTCACAGGTTCTTGGGATTAGAAGGTGGACATCTTTGAGTGAAGGAGTTTTTACATAAAAATAACCTGCAATTTTCTGTACAGAAGTCTTTTGAGTAGTTTGAGCATTTAATTAGTTATCTATTTAGTATGAAAATGATTAAAATATGTATAAACAGCAATTAAAGAATATTTCCTGCAGGAAGAATTGGTGAAACTTGAGAAGAGTGTTTAAGAAAAAACTGGGGAGTTAAAGCATACTACATTTCCCTTTTGGATATTCGTTATGCAGTTTAGCTCATTAAAGGCTCAGAAATTCATTGTGGTTTACTTAGCCATAATTTTGCAGAACATTTATTAACATCTTAAGGAACTCTAGTGAGCTCTAGGAAATAACATAGGAAATTCTGGGTTAGCAGCTTACAGTTTATACAGCTCTCTCGCAACCACAGTAACTCACAACTTTGAGAGTAGATGTGGCCGTTGTCACAAAACACACGTGTCGGGTGAGTGTCAGAGCCAGGGTGCACATCTCAGTCTTCGGCTTCCAGAGACTGTGGGCTCTGAGGGCAAGCTGCTTTGGGACGGTACCACGTATCAATAAATGAAGTCATGAAGGAGAAATCACTAACTGTCAGCTGAATAAGTAGAAAATGTTTGGAAACAAGTCCTCAGATACTATTTGGTCTCTTTGTTTATTTACAGTAAATCTCTCAGATCAAACTTGCTAAAACAGAACATGCTAACACTTGGAACTGGAGAATTGGTAAACATCAAAAATAGCCACTCACCTACAAATATTAACACAATTCCAATAAATTGAATCAAGCATAATAAAATCAGGAGTAATCAAGGAGCTATTTACCTCTTAAAAATAGTAACCACCTTAGTTGGTTCATTGATTTCCTGAATATCCATTTCATGCCTGCTGCCTGCCAGGCACCGTGGTAGAAGCTTGGATTGTCAGTGAGCAAAACAAAATCCCCTGCTCTGTGGACCATAAATTTCATAATAAATCGCTAACTAAAGACTAAATATAACAAGTCAATTACATAGTAAGTGAAAAGGAAATACGTCGGGGGTAAGAATAAGGAGTGGGGCAGGGGGTTGAAGGAGGGAATGTCGAAGGGCTCAGAGGTGAAGTGGGGGAGGGGGTGTCACACAAAACGTGGTATGAAATTAACAATGGCAGAATGACAATAATAGATGAGGACATATTTATTTTACATGTATATTTTTACTCATACCTGATGCCTTGTAGACATTTTCCCTAAGGTGGAAGGTGAACAGGTTGAAATTATTCATAATTTGAAAAAGATGTTGCCGTGATACCGTCACTGTTACTCTCAATGAATGCAACTGGTTTTTTTCCTCCAGTATGTCTGCTGGGTGACTTTTTTTAAATTCAGATTTTTTTAAAGACAGTAGCAGTGTGTACATTTTTTGTGCTTGCTTTTTATTATTTAATCAATGGAATTTGAAAGAATGTTTGGGTTTATAAATATCATGTGTTAATTCATGAGGTGATACTATAAAACTAGGCATGTTTTTATATCTTTTTAATATCAGAGCATCCTCAAGAGGAAAAACTGCAGGCAATAGAATAATAGCTTTCAGGAACATCAAGTTAAGAAGAGCTGACAAATCCTGTGAATCAAATGTCATGGTCAAAGGCAGCAAAATATACAATAAGAAATAAGAGAAACAACTGCTTCTCCAGTGTTCAGTCGATTCAGTTTTAATTTCCTCTACGTGAAAAATACATTTTATCCTACAACATATAATATTCAGTTTACTTGGCTTATTGAAATAGAATAGCTTATCTTTGAGGCCTAAGGTAAGGGGATGGAAGAGTTGAAACACTTCATTATTTTGGAACTTTACATAGTAAAATTGTCCCTTATAAGGTGCTGAGGTTCATGGGTCAACATAATCAAACCAAAGAACTACATAACAAATAAAAATGGAGTTGCATCCAAAATATTATTTGCCTCATCTAGGATTTCTTTATCCATCCATTTACTCATTCATTTTTTTTATTGTGAATGTATCTGTTGAGAACTTCATCTATCCTAGACTCAGCGGGAAGTGCTGGGATTAAAATATGACCAAGACGTGGTCATAGTGATACAGCTCCGTGCTATGGCCTGAATGTTTGTCTTTCTCAACATTCGTATGTTACAGACCTGAATCTCAATGCCACTGTATTTGGAGACAGGGTCTCTGAGTAGGCAACAAATGTTAAATGCATGTGATCATAAGGGTGGGGTCCTTATTTGACAGGGCTCTGCCCTTATGAGAGGAGGGAGAGACACCAAGGCTCTCCCCACCATGTGAGGACACAGAGAAAGTTTGGCCATCTGCCAGCTGAAGAGAGCAACCCTGCCAGGAGCCAACTCTGATGGCACTTAAGCTTGGTGATCTAGCTTCCAGATCTGTGGGGAAGTGACTTTCTGTTGTTTGTCTCTCAGTCTGTGGCATTTTGTTATGGCTTCCCAAGTTAGTTAATACAATGCGCCAACTGAAAATGCTGTGCACCTTAGTGAGTTCCATGAGACAGGTCTGCGGGGGCGTAGGAGAGGAAGTGATGGACCAAACGCAAATGCTTTGGAGAGGTGTGTGAACTGTTTTTTAAAGGGTGGGTAGGGATTTACCAGGTAGTGACTGTAACTTTGCAGTTGTGAAAAGTTCTTGGTATCTGCTGAATGCTTGTTTCCTATTACAAAGCTCATCCTTCTAAGCCCTTTTCTTAGAACATTCCTGTGCTCAAACAATAGTCTTGATGAGTTTTATCAGCTGATTTGCATGGATGTTGCTGCTCCCCATGGGATGTGTTAGGCTTGTCCTAGGTCTCCGTTCCTCTAATCTCACCGCATGGTGCCCATGTTCTCTTTAGAGACCTGCTAGTTTCTGGGAAAGTGTGTCTGAGCAAGTGAGGTTTCAAAGCCCCTCAGAAAATTAACTGAAGGTCAGCATGGAGAAAGCACTACTTCAGGCAGAAAACAAGGACCCCAGGGCCCATCCTCGGGCCATAAGAATTCTTGGAAACAGTAGTTCAGAAACATCTCCTTTTAGTCATTCTGCTCAAATGATAAGTTACAGCCTGTCTGTGTTCCTGCTTTATTTCATGCTTCTATTGCTTTGAACAGCATGTTGTAAATATGAATGTCTACCTCACCCATTGGACTGCGGGCTTCATTGTGCAGAGGATATTTCATCTCTCCCCTTTCTACTGCTGGCTGTCATCACCCATTCCCTCCATGAGTCATTCATTCACTTAACGCATCTATCTATATTTAGTGCCGGCAGCCCACTGTCACTCTGCCAGGCACCAGTGGCGCACCAGGGAATGAGGCCTGCAAAGCGCTTGCTCTCAAAGAGGTAGTTATGCATTCGGAGTAAGGGGGGCAGACAATCAACAAGGAAACAAAGGTGGTCGAGGTGAATTCACTGATTAGTGTTCTGTAAGACGTAAACCATGACACTGGAGAGAGAAACAGTACTGTGATGGGTAAATCTAAAGTCTGGAGATGAGAAGGAGAAGCTAATACTGTGAAGATGAGTGAGGAGAAGGAGCAGAGGAGGATCCAGGCAAACAGCATAGCCAAGTGCAAGACCTGGAGGCAGTAAGTATTTGGTCGCATCGATTGCACTGAGGGACAAAAGGTACATCAGCATGGCAAGTACAGGTGCTACACGGGAGGGGAAAGATCCCTGGGCTGTGTAGGTCAAGTGGAGAACTTTGGATTTGCTAGAGGGGGGAGCTATTAAAGGATTTTAAGCAAAGGAGAAAATGTATGTGTTTATGTTGGATGGAAATTTGCGCTTCTACAGCAATCACTCTGCCTTCTGTGCAAAAACCAGGTTGCAAGTGGGCATTTACGGAAGCGTGGAGGCCAGTTAGGAATCTGTGGCCATAATCCTGGTAAAGTGAAGAGGACCTCAGCCCAATTAGCAACCATGCAGAAGAAGAATAGAATGCATTCGAGATATACTTCTGGGGTAAAAGTGAATGATTGGATAATGGATTGGATGTGAGGGATCAGGAAAAAGGAAGACTGAGGGATGACTTGAGGCTTATTGCCTTTGAGTCACTAGACCAATGCCTGTGCTATTTAACAAGGTAGGAAAGAGAAAGGAACAGGTTTGGAGAGAAAAGGAAACAGTGATTTTCTTTTAGGTCATATAAGTTTGAAATAACTATTAGATATTTTGGTAGAAATATCAAGGACACTATGAAAAGCGAGAGAATGAACCTCAGGGGAAATGTCTAAGTTGGAAATGGACGAGAGGTGCTATCAAAAGCCAGAGAGGGATTTGATTTAATGGAAAAGACTGAAGATGAGGATGGAAGGAGGCCCAGACTGGAACCTGGCCTGTGTACAGAAGGTGGAGAGCTAGAAGCAGAGGACCCGGCATGGAGACAGAGAAGCAGCATGCAGAAGTGGAGGAGAAAATTGGAGGAGAGAGACCACACTGAGGAGGGGGTGGCTGGCTGTGACAAATGCCATTGATAGGCCACATGAGAATGTTGTTGGTGGCCTTCCAAGAAGCATTTTGTGGCAGTTTGTTTATATTATTAACTTGAAACTTCTCCATGATACCTACACCTGGTCTATAATTCTCCATGTATATTTACTCTGTTTAGCCACAAAATCTGGTCTTTATAATGCTCCATGGTATTGATCTCCAGGATGTACTTTGTTTTCCCTGGGTAATTTTATAATTCATCATGTTCCAAATCATAGAATGATTGCAAGTTGGCACTGCCCCTTTGGTCTCTTTGCCATTAATAACAAATTGGGAGTGTATAAAGAACATGCATTTAAAGTGTCAAAAGGCTTCTTCACCATAGTTTTTTTTCCCCCTGTATTTCTTCTACCTAATCTTAAAAACAGCTTTCTGTTGAGTAGTCATTACTTTCAAAAGAGAGAGAGAGAGTGGGTTGTCAGGCCTCTCCTTCAGTAACTGGCAGGTTTATGCAGTGAGTATGATTATATTTGAGCATTAATGAGGAGAAATAAAACAATTTTACTCATTTACTTTAGCTTTTAATTAATTAATTTTTAAATTTATTTATTTATTTTTTTTAGAGAGAGGGGAAGGGAGGGAGAAAGAGATGGAGAAAAACATCAGTGTGGGGTTGCCTCTCACATGCCCCCAACGGGGGCACCTGGCCTGCAAACCAGGCATGTGCCCTGACTGGGAATCCAACCAGCAGCCCTTGGGTTCTCAGGCCTGTGCTCAATCCACTGAGATACACTGCCAGGGCTAGTTAATTTTTTTATTGTTGTTTAAGTACAGTTGCCCCAATTTTCCCCCTATTGCTTCCCCCCGTCCCACCTACCTACCTCCCCCGCTCCCTAAGTCCCCTGTTGCTCATGCCATGGGTCCTTCACACGTGTTCCTTGACTAGACCCTTCCCCTTCTTTCCTGTTATATGTCTCCCTCCCTCTCCTTGGGTTACTCTCAGTTTGTTCCTTATTTCCATGTCTCTGGCTCTATTTTGCTCATTTCTTTGTTTTGTTCATTGTATTCAGCTTATATGTGAGATCACTTTAAAATGATTAGCTCAAAGTTTTGTTTTTTTTTCTTGCCACACAAGGGCATGCTTGTTTGTCTTTCCCTTTTTATCTTATTTTGCTTATTTACCTTATTCTTACTTTATTCAAAGTCCATGTATAGCTGAGCCAACGCTTGGTTTGGAATCTGAGTGAAGATTCAGCCACAGAGCACTTTTTTAACGGAGACTTGTGGAAAGTTTTTTTTTCTTTTTTATGTTTTCCTTTCCATCTTGGGGGCGCCTAAAAATAACTTGCAGGTGGACAACTCAATGCAGAGCCAAATCCTACCTCTGTTCTTTATTACATTATTTGTTGCATTTTTAGAAAGTTTTACAGCTGATACTGAAGTTTTTGATTATTTTTTTCTGGATCTGTAATTTTCCAGAGTTATTTTATAAGCCTATATAAAGTCCATAATCTTGTTTTTATTATAATTTTAGTTTTGGTAAATGAACAATGGAGTGGAATTTGGACATGGGGCCAAACGCTGTTTTTTTTTCTCCCTCAGCGAAATGGTCCCTGGTTGTTACTTGATCCTAGCATTGAACTTCAAAGGTTCAGGTCTCTTCTAGGAAATGTGGACAGCAGAAAACTTCTCTGCTGAAAGGATACGGGGCCGGGGGGGGGGGGGGGGGGGGGNGGGGGGGGGGGGGGCGGGGGAGCAGTTGATCCCACCAGACACTGCAGTGGTAAATTATCTGTAAATAGAGGTGTTTGTTTTCCTTTGTTTTGTTTTGTTTTGTTTTTTAATGAACAGTTCAGAAGCTGCGGCACACATCTGCATTCACAAATTCACAGCATCCGGTAGTCACCGGCAGATTTCTAACAGCTAAATTCCAGTTTGGGGAACTGTTTGTTGTGCCTGCAAGTATAATGCCTTGTAAATTCCTGTTTAAACAATTGCATTTACTCTATGTTTAAAATTCAATGTTGCTGTGCAGCTCAAAATGAGGCCTTTAATACTAAATAATTAGGACCATAAACTCTTCAATGGGCTATTATCATGCTGTCCGTGTAGAAGCATTACTACCAGCTCATTATGATTAATCTGGGGGAGCAATGTGGTTATAATTAATTTCCACCCAATTCTGTTTCCTATAACGGGGAAAGCACACATCTGCTTACGCTTAGTGAAGACTTACTACCCCTTAGGATTGTCGTCATCTAAATCACAGAAATTACTGATATGGTGCTCAAAATTAAAGAATAGTTGCAATGCACCTGAGGGGCATGAGGAGCGTTGGATTTGAGTCAGGACACTTGAATTACAGTTCAGAGCACAAGAAATATGTCTTTCCTGAGTAATTTCAAGTCTTTTGCATCAGGACCTGGATCTTTAAATGTAAGTGTTTAAACTAAGTGATGTCTCTATTCCCTTCTTCATCCACAATTTTGAGGCAATATAAAACTATTTCTTTTCTAGAAGACATTGATTAACGTCAACACAAATAAACATACTTCTATTTTGACCTACCTCATGTTTCTCTGCCCTGTCTTGCCCCAGCAGAAGCCATGCCTTCATTTTAATGTGTCTGCTTCTAAGTTTATTTGTGTATTATATGTGAATATACACTTTTAAAATGATAAAACCATATGCATTTTCAAACTAGTGGATAGCATTTGTCTTATGAATGTACCATAACACTTAATCATTATTGTATGAAGGATATTCGTGTCATTTCTTATCTTTTTAATGAATGATAAAGAAAGCTGCCTTTGCACATACCCGTAAAGAAGAATGTAGGAAAAAACAACAGGTAACATTTTTGCATCAGAGGGGATGCACATTTACACAACTTAACATGTATTGTCAAAAGCACCTCTAGGCCCTGCCTGGTGTAGCTCAGTGGATTGAGCGCGGGCCTGCGAACCAGAGGATCGCAGTTCGATTCCCAATCAGGGCAAATGCCTGGGTTGCAGGCAGGTTCCCTGCAGGCCAACTCCCAGCAGGGGATGCACAAAAGGCAACCATACATTGATGTTTCTCTCCCTCTCTCCTTCCCCTCTAAAGATAAATAAATAAATAAAATATTTTTAAAAAAGCACCTCTAAAAGCTGCGGTGCATATTACACAATTTTTTATATTTTGTGAGTGTTTAAAATGCTGCCAATCTGAGGGTCTGAAATGACCTAATATCATTGTTTTCATTTGCTTTTNACTTAATCATTATTCTATGAAGGATATTCATGTCATTTCTTATCTTTTTAATGAGTGATGAAGAAAGTTGCCTTTGCACATACCCGTAAAGAAGAATGTAGGAAAAACCAACAGGTAACATTTTTTCATCAGAGGGGATGCACGTTTACACAACTTAACATATATTATCAAAAGCACCTCTAAAAGCTGCGGTGCATATTACACAATTTTTTATATTTTGTGAGTGTTTAAAATGCTGCCAATCTGAGGGTCTGAAATGACCTAATATCATTGTTTTCATTTGCTTTTCCATGATTACTAGTGAAAGGGAGGTTTTTATTATTGTTGGCTTTTTACCTTTCTGTTAGTATTCTTTGCTCAAGTATCTAAAACATTAATCTATATAAGGTTTTAATGCATTCTACATAACAGTCACATTTATTTTGTATATTGGACATTTTTTCCAATGTGCCACTTTTTCTTTAGTGTTGCTTATGGTGATTTTTATGTTATGTTTTTGTTTTATCGAATGGGTTTTTTACGTTTTAAAAGTTACCAAAATGAATGTTGCTGCTTTTTTATGTAGAAAGATGGCCTATTGTGAGAAGTCAGTAGTCAATAGATTTACAGAGGCTCTGCTCTGTGCAAGATAGTTTATCAAAATTGATAAATGAAGGAGGGTAATTTATATAAAAAGAATAATCTCTTGAGTTTCTTAATATATCACTTTTGACTATACACATTGTATTTATGTACTCTTAAATGTTTGGTAAAGAGACAAAATAAGACTTTGTATTTTACGACTATATAAAAGGAAACAGAATATCTATTAAAAATTTTGAGAGTAAAAAGTCACCTGTAATCCCATCATCCAGAAATAGGTACATTTAACATCTTGATATGCATCCTTTTTTTCTAGTATAATTACATCGGAGAAATACTATTGTCATTTGTTGGATGCCAAATTGCAGGATTGTGAATTCCTTAGTCAGTGCAGAGCGTATTTGCGGAGATATCTCTAGTGGTAGAGACCCCACTGCTCTCCCAAGTGCTGCCCCCTTCTTTCATCTTCTGCCTGCTCTGTTCCACTCTTCCCCCTCTTCCCTTTGTTCCTTCCATTTGTGTGGGGGGGCTCTGCCCACAGTGCTCCCCTGGCTGCCACAGATGAGAATAAGTCTTCCAAGCCAATCTCTCAAAGGAGGAGGGCCAAGAGCTTTTTCCTCAATGGACTTTTATTGGGTTTGTTTTGTACAGGAATATAGGTAAAGCTCATTAATGATTCTCAGGCAGTAAGGATCAAACAATAGATAACAAAGAACTCTGAGGGCCAATTTTGAGTCAGGGTCAGATAGCTAAAGAGCTATAAAAATTTGAGGAACAAACTCAGTACTTGCTTGGACCCCTATTTAATTGAGAGCATTCTAAACAAAGCAGATTTCACAGGGGGTCCATCATGCCTTTTACTGTAGCCCCTCAAGTCCTTCCCTGGGGCCTCCACATGATCATGCCTGTCTTAGGTCATTCCCCCCTTGGGGAATCTTACCCATCTTTGGCTAATAGATCAAGCATTGGGAGCCAGTTATGGATAAAGAAAAAGGAGCAGAAGCAATGCCCCTGCTAGGGAGATAAGCCTTGTCTCCTTAGTGACTTACAGTCCGAAGGTCAGTTTCTGAGCCCTAGCCATGGAGGGGTTACAGCTTCTGAAAGTAGGCAGAGCAGCTCCCACCACATTTGCTCTCTTTCATTTTGATAGCTGTCACATTAGAACAGTCCTTCGTGAATCCTGAAATCTGCCTCCTTCTAACTTTTACTCTTTGCTTCTTTTACCTAAATTATAATTGGATGTGTTTGTGGGTGAAGCCCATGTGTGGCATTGAGAAGAAGAACTACTTGGACATATCCTCAGACTCATGCTGTGTGTGTGGATTGTGTATCTAGGTATCATGTCCAAGAGTGTGAGGGGGCAAGGACATTTTACCAAGTTTCTGCCTCCTTTAGGCCCTCCACTCTGTGCACATGAGCCCTCTGTCTTACCATTCTTCCCAATGCTATATTACTGTAACAGGAACCTCTTCTGCGAGAAGACCCTCATGCTACTCCTCATTTGCCTAAATCTTACTTATCCTTAGGTTCCTGATCATTTGACCGTCCCTCTTGAAAGGATCATCTGAGCTTAACCTCTTTTATGTCCAAATCTGAACTGCATGCTTCTACTGTCTTATCTCATTTCATAGGAGGTTGGGATTGTTTGTTGATTTGTACATAGGCTTCCCCTTAGTCTATAAGCATGCTGAGAGCAGGTGTTTCCCATTTCCATATCCAAGGTGCCTTGGTCTGCTCAGAGTACACTCATAATAAATACTTGTTGAAAGTATAAAGAATGACAGAAAGCATGAGCAAACCCTCATTAATCTCTAGTCTCCCTTACAAAATGCCTTAAAAGTGCTCTGCTGATTCATCGAGGCTGTTCTACCTTTCTGCCCCCCCAATATGGAGTATTTTTTGCCATCGCTTGTTTTCTGCTTTTTCTGATGGAACCCAGTCTCCCTTCTGGTTTCTCTAATTCTATTTCATTCTTTTCACACTGTCTTCATGAAATAACACAGCAAATGAACATGGAGATATTGTGAGATATTGTTCCTTCCTGTACATGAATATTTTGCTCTCTGTTATATTAATTAAAAATACACGTGTCTACCAATCATCTACCTATCAGATAGGCTAGGTGCCAAATGGTTCACAGTTAATATTTTATGAGCTGGGATTTTGCATATTTGTATGGTTTTCATTTTGTTTGTGTTTTCTAAATTGCTCACAATGAAAATGTAATCTTTTTATGTAGGGAAAATAGTTAAATTATTTAGAGCATGAACTATTATATTTGGCAATGAGGATGTCCCTAGTGCTCCTCCAGAAAAATATTTGGAGACTAGTGAAGAAAGAAATAAGATTGCAAGAAGGTAAGGATTCTATGCTTAGCAGTTAAAAATTTGAGACTTTTAAAACTTGTTGCTCTAAAGAGATGAACTTTAGCTCAAACTTAAGTATTACAGTATATTGATAGGTTTAGGGTAATACTAATGAGTAATTGATTGTCAAATGTGTTTCATTTAGTTGTCCAGAGAATGGATATAGTACTTACTTTTCCTTTCTCTGTGTAGTGAGGAAGTTAACGCCAGTGGGCACCGTTCCAGAGCGGTCAGGGCCATGGGGCTGAGGTCTGTGGTCCTAGAGGGAATGGATGTGTTCAACGACTCTGTAATTTATCAAGTTTCTTTTGGATCACTTTGATTTCCATGAAATTCGTTCCTTCTCTCCCTTGACTGTTAAGAATATCTGGCAAATGCTGTTCAGGGACGTCACGCCAGGGCCCTCTGGAGACACTGGGGCAGCAGGATGGAGATGGTGACATGTAGAGTCAGTGATGCGTCAGAGTTGGATTAGCGGCTGTACCACTTGCCTGCTGTTTCCTTGAGCGTATGAATCCCCTAGTTTCACGACATCTTAGTTCTTCAGAAGAACCATGGTGGCTTCTTATGAGGGTCATGACACACAGTGTGTGTTTGATATTTGTGGGTATCAGTTACATTTCTCTTGGTTCCTCCTCTGCTACTGGAATTCTATTTAAAATAAAAGCTCTTACTCTTGCATGAAGTGCATGATCTCCTTAGGGAAAGCTCTCTGAGAAAAGCTAGTGGACTCGCTCTCTGAGAAAATAGGTGCGTATACAAAAGTTGACATAATTTCAGGCAATTCCTGGGCCCCTGTGAAACACATCCGTGGGCCCGGGCCTTAATCAGCATTGCTTTACATTTTTAATCTCAGCTCAGTACCTTTTTTTCCTTTTACTGACGACTCCCCCTTGGGATTCGAATTGCAAAGCCTTTTCTGAGGGCTGGTGGAGCTTGGGAAGTCTGGCATCTAGCACCGCCCCCCAGCACACACAGCACGCACAGCACACACAGCACGCGCAGCACACACAGCAGGTGCCAAGAAGCAGATGCATCTGCTTGGGGACTGAGACCGGTGTTGCCTTTCTGTTCTCCTTGAGAATCATTCTGTGGCTCGCATGTTCTAAACAGCCCCTATTTGCCTTCAGGAAACAAATGAGGATCAAACTCTAGATGACTAGATTCTCTGATGTCTCGAAGCCTGAATTAACATCCTTCTTTGAATGGCTGCTTCTTCAATCAAAGGGATGTTTAAAAGTCAATTCATCAAGTCCATAGATGTAAACTCATTTTATTTCTATTCAGGGTGCTGCAATCCGAAGAGTCAAACAAACAGAGATAAGCACAGAACATCTGGTTTTTGCTTTTATGTTTTCCCCTTAACAGCTTCCTCTGGCTGCCAGGGTTCTATTTGCTTTCCCTGAGTAGAGGAGACTTAACACCTTCTAGAGTAGCCCTCAATGAGGATGGATGCAGGTGTGTTGGTACCTAGCACTCTCACCTGGATGGTGAGATAACCCAGAGGCCTGTGCTGTGCGTTGGTCCTCAGAGTTTCCTTAGTTGAGTTATGCTCAGTAGTAAGCTGGCCTCATAAAGCACACTCAGTTGCCCTATTTCACTTCCTGGCTCTCTTTCCACCTACTAATTGGTGTTTCCTTCACTCCCCAAAACGTACTTGAAAGTGAATCCTCTGTCAGCATTGGCTTCTGGAAGAACCCAAACTGTATAATCTAACACATTCAAGGAGCCTGCTTTTGGTTCTCATTTATGGTAAGGGGTCAAACATCCCTGGTTGCTCCCAACTAAAATAAATGCCCATAGACTGCCCCGAGCACTGTGGCAGCCAAACACCTGCCCATATGTCCAAATGTCCCCCGGGTCAAAAATCACGGGTCTACCACATAAAGCATTTTATCCTAGTTTAGAATGCGTTCTTACAGAATTGTTCTGAGCTTGTAATTTTGAGTTAGAAGAAATAAAATAATTCTACCAGGTCTTGCAAATAATTTTATAGCGTTTACTATGATTTAAGATTTACTGTATTTATGTCTCTAATTTATTAGGTTAATAATAATCGGTTAAGTTCCTGGAGAGTTTTTTTTATTATTCAGATAATGAAAGTGCATATAAAATAAAAGCAAGTATTTTAAATGTATACATGCAGCTTAAAATATTTAACATGATTTAATTAACTAAGCTGTAAAATCCCCTTTAAAAACTCAGACTTCATATTTACTGGATTTATAAATAGCATCACAACTTTGTAAATTAAATCTAAATGCTTTGTGAAAAGGAAGAAAACTCGAGCCTCTCAATTTGTAACTTTAGTAAATTAAAAATTGTAGTAATTCTAATTTTTTCTGCATGAAATAACCTCAGAAAAGCAAAGATTCTACATTAAATGTTTAATGAGTCTCACTCTTTATTCTAAAAAGCTCATCAAGAATCTGTTTCATCTTTATTAAACTTAGTCATTTTTTCAAAGCATCCCTTTAATTCTACCTTTTTTATTATCCTTGACTTGATATCTTCAGTTTTTATTTATTCTCTTCACATTTGAACTTGTACTGCATTTATAGTCTATGGTGTAATATTTTACTATAGCCTAGTTTCCTATGATATTATTCTATCATTTGTTCCACACAGTTGAGTGTGGCCTTTCATCTGGGTGGATAGTTTGTTCATAGTTTCATCCTGTCCTTCTTTTGAATCACCCAGAGTCCTCCTCAAACTATTCTACCCGCTCTCATTGTGTAGCTGCAGAGAAAGTTCTTGACTAGCTCCAGTCTTCTTGTCTTCATTAACATAGCGTTCCTTTCAGGTAACTGGTATTAAGCCAATTAGCCCTTGACCTTGCCCTAGCCATAGTCTCAGGACCCCACTTAATATTGTGCAGGACTGAGCTTGATGCAGTGGCCTTGACTCCGTTCACATCAATTACCTCTTGCCACAAAAATGTTGTGTGTTAATTGCTTCAAAACTCAGCATCTTGAATAAATACCCATTTATCATTGCTCATGAGTATAAGGGTTGGCTTCAAAGTGGGTTATGGTCTCATGTGGGCTCATTTGTGCATCTTCTGTCAGTTATGGGTCAAGTCGGCTGATCTTGGCGGGGATCTTTTGCAAGACTGAGAGTCAGTGGACTGTTAGCTCATTTAGCAGAACCTTTGGTGGAATGTTACTGCTCTCCTCTCAGTATCTCTCACATAGCCCCAGGAGACTTCTGAGACTACCAGCTGGGGCATGCTATCCAATCACAGAAATCACAGAATCACAGAAAAGGCACAAGGAAGCAACAGACACTAGTGCTTTGTCAAGTCTCTATATATGTCAAGTCTGCTAAAATTCTGTTGGCCTATGCAAGTCATATGGTCAAGCCCAGATTAAGGGATGTAGAAATAAGAGTTGACTGAAGAGAACTCTGAGGCCACTGGTCGAATAATGAAGATACGGGGAGAGGGCAGAATTAGGTCATTAGTGCACTAAGTCACATCAACACAAAGTTCAGAACACCTGCTAGTAATCATGGCACTGGGGCACTCCTGTGTTTCTGGATGAAGTGGAATACATTTGCAAAGTCTGAGATTCCTGTACACATTTCATGTAAGTGAGGAAAAGAGTCCAAAAAGTCAGAGTGAACAGAACTATGGAGAAATCTCAGCGAATGATTGCTAACTCTCAGTAACTTAATTCTGTTCTGTTTGAATGTGTCTAGTAATCTTAATCATGACACCCATCTACTTTTAATCCAGTTTGAATTGTACTTTCTTTTTTATCAATGTGGAGAGTTTTAACAGATACCACCTCATAGTCCTAATAGGATGTGGTGGTTCTGAAACGTGGAATCCTGTTTCTCCCTTTCCTTCATACCGAGTTTCTGATTTCTGTGGTTCTTGAGTGAGACCACTCATTTTTTTTCAAATTGACCCTACAGCCTTTTTATTATTCCTTCCTTGGAGTAACAAAAATATTTCAGGGGTAAGAATCTCAAATACTCCTCAAACATCTGCCTTGATTTCAACTACTTCTTACCTCAACTACCAAGTGTCTGAGATATCAAGCTATAGTCAACATGCTTTTTCCCCCCATTTTTTTATTTAATTATTTTTCAAGTACAGTTTTCTGTCTATTACTCCCATCCCATCCCACCCCGAACTCACACGACTTCACTCTAAGAAGACAACTAACCCAATTAAAAAATGGGGAAAGGACTTGAAGAGACCACTCATTTTAAGAAGTTCCTCCACTCACTGCCTTGCCTAGCCTGTAACCTGCTCCTTTAGGTACCAGGGTCTGATGGGCACTCATTTAGGACGTTTTGTCTGACCCTTATACAGATACTATGGATTGGCACTCATAATCATAAACCCTGAATTCCAAAAGAAAGAAATGCTTGAACAATCTCTTTGAAAACCTTCTTTCATGGTCAGCCAGGTAAATGGATTGCTCACACAAACACAAACATCTGCACACACACACAAAATCAAATGTCCTGTATTAAAATTTTGCATAATTGACATCCCAGACAGTGTAACATTTTGAAATAAGGAGACTCATTCGGTGAAAGTAATGCAAACTTTTATTGTTAACGTCATTAAAGAAAAGATGACTGTGTGTGCATGTGCATTACTTTTGTGTATATTTGTATAAAAGAAGGCTTCAGAAGTGTTTAAGGGTATTTCAAAATAGAAGTTCCTGAACAAACATTGTAGGCAGATGGTATCCTAAATAAAGCTTGCAGACTTGTGAATTGATACAGAAGCTTGTTAACAAATCCAGTGCACTTATAGGAGCAATATATTAGGAAGTTCCTCTGGCAGAGAGATCTCTCTTGCATTTCCAAGTTTTCTTTAAATAAACGGATGGCTCTCTGGAGGTTTTCTTCTACACTTCGGTGTTTATCTTCTTTATAGCATATGCTAAATACTTGATTCCTTTTTGCTCCTTTAGGTGAAAGAATAAGTTCATTGGACAACAGAGCTATCGGTGGGAATTCAGACCAGCGTCACTGCTCTCAATTTTTAGTTATGCAGAAGGCACTTCTATGATGCTAAGGTCTTATGCATTTCTCATGCTGCATGATTTAGAGCTATATTTTTGGATGAAACATATGTAGAGTACAGAGCCATATTTTTCTGGGGAAAGCACTGACTATTTTTCTTCTTTGTAAAATTGTTGCTCATAATTCCTGAATTTGAACTGTAGCTCATGGTGTTACTAATTTCAGGAGAGGCATCCTTTCTAGCAAAGAATTATGGCTGTTTACTTCATGTTCTTCAAAACAGTGTGTACAGAGAATATTTGTGTTTCAAAGAAACTTCCCCTAAATGTATTTCCAATGAAATTTCAAAAATGTGTTTCTGCGGGCAGATGTTGAGCCTTAGAATGAAATCAAGCCCATTAAAACAATATTAGTGTTCCACTCAAAGACAGAACACTGGAGAAGAATTTTATTGAATTTGGTGAAGTAGTCAATATCTACTACTTCATATACTATCATAGGTGTTAAGTTACAAAATCGAATAAGATAGAGCTCACACAGTATGACACACTAGTGGAGAAAGGCAAACATTCTAGATGTCAAAGAGAGATCATTTTCAGCTAAAAATAAGTCCCTGAAAAATAGATAAAGGCATCACAATGGAACAATTGATTTAGTTCTAGATGGATGAGTAGAAATTAGCACAGCATCTGTTTTCCCAAATTCATATATTTTTGCTGCGTTTTGAGGGTGGGGGCAGGAGGGAATAATTTTTTACCACATGTATGTTCCAGTGATCACACTCCTTGGGATCTTCTCAAAGGAGTTAAAAATGTTTTTATGTCAACACAAAAATATGCACACAGTTCAGTTGTTTGTAGCAGCTTTATCCTTCATTGCCAACACTTGAAAGCAACTGAAATAGCCTTCTGTACATCAATGGATAATTTAGCTGTAGTACATCAAGACAACAGAATATGACTCAACACTAAGAAAAAATGACCTATCAAGCCATGAAAAGACATGCATACAGAATGGAGTAAAAGTGGTTTACAGTTGTAAGTACATGAAGCAGTTTACTCTTGTATTGTTATTTATTAATTATTGTATTTTCCATACAAACAATTGTAAACCTGCTTTTACCCCACCCTGTACTACTATGTGGAAGAAGCTTCTATGAAAGGGCTGCAGTCTGTACATTTCCATTTATTTATATGACATTCTGGAGAAGGTGAAACTGTAGAGACAGTAAAAAGAGCAGTGGTTCCTAGGGTTTGAATAGAGTAAGGACGAAGGCATTGAGCACAGATGATTTTTAAGGCAATAAAAATACTCCATACAATACCACAATGTGCTTGTTGTGTTCAAGTCACTCTTATTTTACTTAATAATCCCCCAAAGTTCAAGAGTAGGGATGCTGGCAATTCGGATATGCCAGGGAGAAGCCATGATGTGCTTCCTTTAGTTGAAAGGTAAAAGTTTTCAACTTAAAGAAATGAAAAAATTGTATGCTGAGGTGGCTAAGGTTTATGGTAAGGACAGACCTGTCTCATTCATCACACGATGGAAGAATAGAGTATGATAAGATATTTCAAGAGAGAGACCACATTCACCTAACTTTTATTACAATTTCTTATTATATTTTATTAGTAGTTATTATTTTTTTTAAGTTGCATTTTTTAAAGATTTTATTTATTTATCTTTAGAGAGGAAAAGAAGGAGAGAAGGAGAGAAACATCTGTATGGTTACCTCTCGTGAGTCCCCTGCTGGGAACTGGCCTGCAACCCAGGCATGTGCCCTGACTGGGAATCGAACCATGATCGTGTGGTTCGCAGGCCTGCACTCAATCCACTGAGCTATACCAGCCAGGGCTATTAGTAGTTATTGTTATTAATCTTTACTGTGCCTAAGTTATAAATTAAACTTTATGGTAGGTGTTTATATATCAAAAAGAGAATATATATCAAAAAGAGAAATATATATATGTACGTATTTCATTCAGCACAAGCCATTGTTTCAGGCATCCACTGGGGATCTCGGAAAGTGTCCCCTGCAACTAAGGGGGGACTACTTTATTTCTTGTCATGGGGCCCTTTTTTGTATCCTTCTAGCCTCTTGCTTCCATTATCGTATTTTCTTCTATTGACTGTACCGTCTTCACTGCCTTTTATAAGGACTCTTGTGATTTCCTTGAGCTCACCTGGGAAATTTAGGATAATCTCCCCATTTTATGATTCTTAATCACATATGTAATATTCTTTTTACCATGTAAAGAAACACATTTATAGGTTCCTGGGTTTAGGATGTGGACATAGTTAGGGGGCTATCGTTCTATCTCCCATAACGTGCTATACGTGAAGCACTTTTGTCAGATATTATTTTGCCCCCGAGATCCATTCCCCCTTTTTTCATAGTGATGAAAATGTAGATGGTCATAGGGAAACCTAGGTAAAAATAATATATCACAAACTCCTGCAGCGAGATGTGGTCACGTGACTTATATCGACTAACCGCAAGCAGGAGTGGGAGCGTCACTTGCAGCTGAAAGCCTTTTGGAATCAGTGCACAATATTTCATGTTTTCTTCTCTCGGCTATGCCAACCAGTATCCCTGTAAGAGGACTACACTCACTGGGATCACCACCAACAACCTAATGGATAGAATTTAGTGCCTAGGAATAATCTAGGCCACTCTAACAGAGTACCGGTATACATAATACAGTGTTGTCCACACTGGCTACCCCCCTCACAGCCACCCCCTGCCTCCGTCAGGCTAACAAGGTCAGAAAATCATTTTCCTTATAGCAAGGGTGTGGCACACAGACTAATCCAGGCCAACAGAACCCGATGAGAAATCCAGGAGGAAGCTCCTGGAAAAGATTTTCCGAGCTAAAAAGATTAGGCCATTGCCACGTTCCCTTTATACCTTCGGTCCCCAGTCTCCAGGCCATGGACCAGTACTGGTCTAGGCCTGTTGGGAACTGGGACCCACAGCAGGAGGTGAACTTGAATGTAATGTGATGGAATCATCTTGCAACTCTCCCTGCCCCTGCCTGGTCTGTGGAAAATTTGTCTTCTATGAAACTGGTTCCTGGTTCCAAAAAAGGTTGGGGACCACTGCTTTATACTCTGATGTCATTCACATGAGGACATGGTTCTTGGAACTCACATAACCACGTGGCAACGATGAGAGAAGCTAAAGATGTCATTTAGGATGGGTTCAAAATTACTGACACTATTGGGCTGCTGAACCACTCTTATTAAATACCTAACTAATTATGAGTGTCTTACTATGCGGGAAAATATGTTTGGGCCAATTCCAATGGGTATTTTATTGCTTAAAATGAAAACATACACTATTTGACATATAGAGACTTTCCCCCAAATCTGATACTTCTGGGACCAAATAGATTTAGAGAAATATATTCTTTGATAAATCCTTGCTAGTCAATCTTTTGCTATTCTCTCAAAACTGAGGAAACACATTGATTCGGATAATGCCCAATCTCTTTAAAAGTTCGCTGTCCAAACCCATGAATTATTTGATGTTGCCTGAGGGGTTTCTGTGTAGATGGTAATATATACACATGTCTATACACACATGCCATCAAAGCCTAGTTAACATTTTATTTATCATTCCTCTAAGTGTAAATATTAAATCTAAAACAAGTGGTTTAGCATGTCAACTAGATATCTGATGTATGTATCTTATATGTACATATAAGTGATATGGTATATATTTTATAGTCAAACTTTTAGTCTAATAACTTCAGAATAAATGAGAAAATACACTTTTCCCTTAGGCCTATCAAATTTCATAGGAAAGTGTCAGTGGGGTGGAGAGCAGAGGGAGTAAACTATCTTTATGCCTCACTGTAGATTTCACATTTTTAAATTCAACTAACAGATTTCCAGTCTCTCATGATATGTATATTTAACATTCAAGGTTACTTAAAAAATATCAATATTTCAGAAGCAGGTAGACAAGCTGCAAAAAGATAAATACAGAAATGAACCTTCAGGTTCCATATATAACAACAGAATAGAATAAACCACAATTTATTTCCGAAGCACCTATTTTCATAATACTTTGTGAGTGAGTAATGCCAGTTATAGGCTCACGGTTACCCAAGTCACTCGGTGCAGCATCACCTCTTTCCCAGGAAAGAAAACAACCCAGAGAACAGTGAAAACAACAACACTGCAGATCAAGGGTACATTCTGTCACCCATGGCTGGAGAGCTTTGTAAAGGTCATGACCAAGACACCACTCACTTTAGGCTGCAGCACACATTGTGTGACCTGGATTGGGTTAGCAACGCATGCAGACTTCCCTTCAGATGCTCCATCCACTGACTTTCTGTGAATGGTCATGAAATACTGCTAGTTGAAGCTGGTAGCAATTTCTAGTTTTGGTTTTTCCATTCTCTTCCATCTCCTTGGTCACTTACTTCATTTCTGGTAACTATTGAACTCTGAGATACCACATGACTAATCCGCTACAGCAGATTCAGCCTCTTTCTAGAATGCTTAAGGGTAGCATAGACTGCTTGGCTAAAATAAATATCCTTTGGAAGCTCGATTCAGTCTAGGATGTATAACCAAATGGCCCTTTTGCAAAATGAGTGACCTCGTTCACAGTTTAGTAAAACAAAATGAGGACTTCCTCTAAAAATATAATAAAGGAAAATAAGATATCAAAGAGAAAGCAGAGAGTGGAGAAAATGAAACTAACTTTTTAAAAATAAGTAAGAAATAGACAAAATTCCTTATCAAGAAGTAAAATTAGAAAAAATGTTTTTGCAATTCACGTTTGATTATTATATTTGTTTATATAATTTAAATGTTATAGAGTTCTTGAAAATGTTTCCTTTTAAAAAAAGACGGATCAATGTTATTATTAAGCCACATAACTTAGGTACTATATTGTTTGTGGAACCAAATCTCTTCTTATTGATACTATACACTTTTTCTCTGTCCCTGTGGCATAGATTGCTAGGTATTTACCAATTCTCACTTTCTTTTCTCCCTGGGCACAAAAGTAGACTACATTTCCCAGCCTCCCTTGAAGTTAGGCAGGGCCATTGGACTCACTTTTGTCCAATGGCTTCGTGAACTATTTCCAGAACCAGTCCATGAAAGTCTTTCTCCCACAATAGTTCGCTTTTCCACTGGTGAGCATCTGAGTGCGAAGGGTCAAGTAGAGGCCTCTGAGGTTCTAGGGAATGGCAGAGAGACAAGATGCACCATCTGCATCTCTGAATAAACACATGGAAGTGGTCCCAGCATCTAGGAACACCTGTGTTAGATTTGACATAAGCAAGAAATAGACGTTTATCATGTTAAAACAATAAGACTTATGGTATTCATTTGCCATAACAGCTAGTATTACTTTCTCTAACAAAATAATACTTTAGGGAAGCATTCTAGCCTCACATGCAAATTCTCCCATAAACTCCCTATGTCAACTTCAAGTAGAAAGAACACCCAAATTCAGTAGACAGGGAAAATCTTTGTATTTGAAAGGAAAATATGCCAGTAAGACACAGGCGAGTTAGAGTAGACTTCCATAATGTAAATTTAGTGTGCATCGGCTTTGTTTCAATATAGGAACACTTCAGACAGAGCTACAATGCTATGTGTGCAGTTCCTTTGACAAGTTCTCGGACTGTAGCTCTGATGTGTTCTCTTTTCCTATTTCCCTCTACGGGTTCTCCTGCTGCTGAACAGAAGCACCTGCTTGAGTGATTGAGGCAGAAACAACTCCCAGATGCTTGGGTATTTAGTCAACTCTACAAAGGGTCTTTGAAGACATCAAAATAGTCAAAGCCTTTATGTTTCGGTGAGTTAGCCCTTTAAACCACAAACATTTTGTAATAGTACAGGTAACAGCCAACATAAAGGGGAAATGTTACCTTTTTGATTGCAGTCAAATTTACTGTGATTTCTTTACTTGATTTCCAGTGGGTAAGGGAAGGTGGGTAAAAATAGACTTTTGGGGATTTGTCTTTTAGATAGCTTACCTTAATTTTAAGGAATTTATTATCCCACATAATTAGAAGAATGTTTGCTCTGGATAATGAGAGTCAAGGGTATAAAGTATATGTCTCAGTTATTAACAAATTACCAAAATTTAGCAACTTAACAACATACAGTTATTATCTCAGTTTCTGTTGATTGGAATTCTGGTACCAGTTTAACTGGCTCCTGTGCTTTGTAATCTCTCTCAAACCTGCAATTAAGTTATCAGACAGGGCCTGGGGCTCATCTGAAGGTGCAACTGGGGAAGTGTCCAACTCTGTGCTTATCTGCATGGCTGTTGTCAGGGTTCATTGTCATTTCTGGACTTCATGCTTTGGGTCCTTGTTGGCTGTTGCCAGAGACTGCATTCAGTTTCTTGCCATGGTGGCTTCTGTAGTATGGCATATTATTTCATAAAAGCCAGAGAGAGAGAGAGAGAGAGAAGGAAGAAGGGGGAGGAGGAGGGCAGGGAGAGGGAGACTACGAAAAAGAAAAAAGTTACGATCCTACATTGCCTAATCATGAAAATCACATCATATCACCGTTGCTGTTTTCTACTCTTTAGAATCAAGTCTCTCCTCTTACATTTTCTATATTCTATGCTTTAGAAATTAGTAACTAGGTACCAGCCCACACTTAAGGGGTGTGGGGTTATACAAGAATCTTCTATTTTAGCTTAAAATCACTCCACTTAAGTTTAGCATATAGTTTGTGATGAACTTATATAGACTTTAGCTTCTTTTATTGTTCTGGTGCTGGCTGTGGGGGTGGAAAGCACTTTCTTGTGGTGCCTGCTGTTGCTAAGTGACCCTCTGATGGGGAGGGGAAAAGAAGCTGCTCATTCCGGCTTTTCTTCCACCACTTTAAGGTCAGAGAGACATTGGTCTTTACTGTTGCCATTTCTGCTGGCAGATCCGCCTCCCTGGCATCCAGGCTATGGGTCTGGAACTCATCAGCCCAGGGCTTTGCTCCCACGGGGGAGTCAGTCTCCCAGGTGGCTTGGGTAGAGGAGAGGTGGCTGGGGCTGCTCACTAGGTTAGGCTTCCCTTTTCCCAATCTTCTGTGTTTTCTCGTGTATTTCACACTGTGTTTATTGGTGGCTATGGGCTGCAAGGCTCTCTGGCATCCTGTCTGGGGGTGTATGGGATAGAAAATGATTATGCAAGTTTATCTCTTTATTCTTCAAGTTTTGAGGTCTCCAGTCAATTTTCTTTCTCCTATCTAGACTTCATATCTCTTTATCATTGTCAGTGAAATAATTAGAACATTTAGCTGTATTTAGTGGGGGAGAATGTAAGCTATGCAAGCTTGTTCTATAACCCACCATTATTCGTAAAGTCTTCAATGTGTAGATGAGCAACGTTATAGAAACCAATTGGTCTAAAACAGTTCTCCAGCTTGTTCCAGGCACAGATAAAAGTATTGACTTGCTTGGAAGAGTTCTTTACTCCTTTACAAACACCTTCACTTGGCAATGTGACCTTCACCAAAGTCATACCAAAACACCTGTCCTTACCCTCCCAGTTGTACCCCTGAAGGGCACCCAGAAGCGGCCCATAGCTGCAGGTCTACTCACTGAAATATTAAATAGTTGGAACTGGAATCTGAATCGTGTTTTTCCAAAGTGTGACTTCCATCAGCTAATCCAGGCAAGGGCAAATGTGTTTCATCGTGGCTCAAAAGAATTTGGTTAATTACCTTCCTAAGTTAATTAAGAAATATTCTATGAGGTAATATTATCTGAGATTGATCTTTAACCATGGTTAGAAGATAAACAGGGGAGAATGGGAGGGGCATTCAGGAAAGAAAAGTGGACATTATTAGTAAATGTACTTTTTTCACCAAGAGTTGCGAGGGTATGACAGTTTTTTAAAGAACAGAGTGGAGGGTGTTTTGTTTGAGCACACAGTGTGCAGAAGGATGTTATGAGCATGACACACTTGGAGACTTGTTGTAGAAGGTTTTGAATGCTATTCTAGGGAACATGTTCCTAATTTGTGAGGCACTGGAGAATCTGGGATAAATTTAATAGGGACATTTGTCATTAAAGTCATGCCTTCTGAAGAAGCATCTGAGTGTGGGTATAAGATTCCAATTGTTGTGACAATAGTGACTTACCCAGTAAAAGATAAATGAAATAAATATCTCAGTTAAGGTGGTAATAATTCATTTACTCAATGCATGACGGTTGAATGCATGTGTGTGCTAGGCACTGGGATATATGGGCGACTATGACAGGCCTAGTCCCTGTGGTTACTGAGCTTTCAGTCTAGAGAAGATTAGATAAATGGACAGGACATTAGAGTATGGTAAGCTATATTATATGATAAATAGAATGTAAATATAATGAAAAATAAATAAGTTGCCATTGCTGACTAGAAATGTTATCCAGGAAGTGGTGTCAAATTGGCCCACATATGCTGATTTTTCCAGAACAGTTTTCCCTTATGTCTGTTTTCTTGTTTTAACTATTACCAGTATCTCCTTCTACTCTCAGAAGAATCCCAGCTTGAACCACAAACTATCTGATAACCCTTCGTCCAAGTGAAAGCAGGGATGAGTTGCAGTTTTCCAGGTAAATGGCTAGGGGTAGGGAGTATGTAAACTATAATCAATGGCACATGTGTACACCTGGAGAGGGAAAAGATAACATGCTCAGAGAATACCAATAATAAATATTTTTGCAGGAAAGATCAGTGTGATTGAAAACAAAAGATGCAGTTGAGCACTTAGTTGAGGTCCAGCCATGGAAACTATAAACGTGTTCTTAAAGACTTGTACTTTATACTGAATACAATGAGAAGTCTTTGAAGGAGAGTAAGCAATGATTAGATTTGACTTTAGAAATACTACTGTGGTTCGTCTCTGAATGATGGACTTCAGAAATTTGCGTGGGATGAAAGAGTAACTATAGTAGGGAAACTAGCTGAAACTTTTCAGAGTGATACCAAAGACAGATGATGGGAGACTAATCCAGGATACTGGCAGTGAGGTAGACCACTGAAGAAGAGTTCAAATAGTATTTCATGCTTAGAATTTGTAGAAACTCGTGGATTGTTGTGATTTGGATATGAAGGAGTTGAAATAATTAAGGGTGGGGCATTCTTTGCGGGGTTAAACAGTTCAGTTGGTGGTACCATTTACAAGCCAAGAGGATGAAAACAAAAAGAGGTATTCAAGATGTTTTGTAGAGGAAATGATGCAATTAACCAAATGTGATGAATTAACAGTTGAGTTTTAGACATGTCTTGAATAGTTTAAGAGGAGAAAAAAAGTTTAATTGTTAAACTAAAGAGTTTTTTCACAGATGGTTATGTCTATGAGGCCACTAGAAAAGTCCAGGTGGATTCCAAGAAACAGATTAAAACTACAGGTAACTGATTGAGAGGCCTTGCAATGAGCTGTGAACACCTATAGTGAGGCTGAATTTCCAAAGAGATCCAGGGGACAACATGCTGTGCAGGATCGTCATAGAGAGGAAGACCAAAGTTAGTTACTATGATCCTAGCCAAATGTAAAATTTGATTCACCACTTTTCATTGCTGAAGAGAAGTCAAGGAAAATTGCTCATTTAATTTGGCCGTTTTAAAATGAGTGACCTGTGGGAAAATATTGAAAGTTGAATAAAGGAGATGAAAAATCAAGTGTAAAACTTGGGAAAGTAGTGGATACATAGAGACAGAGAATACAAATAACTTTTTCAATAGATTTTTACTGTGAAGTATAGAGGAAATGTCTAGATTTAATGGCATAATAGAGATGAAGCGATGGTCCTTGTGAACGCATAAAGTGATAGTACATTCATAGGCAGAGTAGAACCACTGGAGAAGGCACGTTTCAAAGGAATCATGGGAATTCATCGATGAAGTGAGTTCCACAGACTGGGACAATGGTATTTATAATCCAATAAAGAAGCAGGACAGTTTTTATCTCAGTAATAAGAACAGTAAAATCTGGGCAGACAAAGATATATAGATTTTTAAAGTGGACGGGGGAAAACATGATGGGGGAAAAGAAGTGAATAGCATTTATTGATTTTTCCTGTGAGACAGGCTCTGCACTGAGTTTTATTCTAAGTAATTCTCATAAGAACCTTTGTAATTATAGGCCTACTTAGTCAGGTGAGGTTACATGGTGTAATTTTTTTTAAAGAAAAATCTTAGTGACTTGGTTAAGCAAAATTTTACTACTTGCTCACACTAAGGTAAAATACAGTGGTTCAGAAGCAGTCCTGCCTCATTTCCCTGGGCCGTCCAGCGGGTTCCTGGAATGGCATATGGCTACCAGACCAGGGAAAGAGTGTTTGTGCTAAGATTTGTAACACAGTTCCTAACTCAGTTAAGAAAGGATTTGAAGTAGCGATATATTATTGCAAGGGGAAGAGATGTGAAAATATATTAAGCCAAATTTAATCAGCACTTGTTTCTTTTATTTATACCTCAACATTTCTACGGTTGAAAACCACTAAATATAGTAAAATATAAATTAGATAGAAGCGAGAAGACAAAAGAAAATAAGCAAAGTAAGAACATGAAATGTAGACAGAAATGAGGAATTATATGCCACAAAGGGTACAAAACAAATAATTAAAGGGAAGCAGGCAAATGCTATAGATGAGGAAGGTGGACCAGCATAAGATAATACGGGTAGTGGAAACTTTGGTTGATTACTTCTTTTAAACGGACCAGTTTTAGCCAAGTGTGGTGAGAATACAGGTCTGCTTTTCTATTACATGTGTATTTCTCTGTGTATGTGTTTGTGAAATTTCTGATTATCTAGAGTTCACCAAAAAACAAACACACACACCTTTGTGGGAGTATTCCCCAGGCAACCAAATACAGCTTCGTTCATCTCTCCTCCAATTCCTTCTAGTACGTTATAATGTGGTGTCTAAACATTCTAGCAGCTAGTATATACAGGGACTCTTAGTAAGTTATAGAATTCAAAATATCTATCAAATAAAATCAAACCAGTCGTGAAGGGGAATAATAAGATCAAAAGAAAATTCTTCTGCGGGGGCATGAAGGATCTCTGTGCCATGTATGGGCAGCATCGCTTCTTAGCTGTATGTAGATAGGACAATTATTCCCTTGGATTACCCTCAACAGCAGTTGTAGGGGAACATGGTAGTTCCCCTGATGTTGGAAGAAAAAACATTCACTCAATTGCTAACACAAAATGGCAGATTCTCAATTTTCACTAATTTAAAAAACACAGTGAGAATCTCTTAATTCCTTACTTAGATATTCAAAATACCCACAAAAGTATTGAAATATTTTTTCAAACATATGGAACTGTGAATTTTCTTTTTTCATTACTGAAAGTGCTTATTACATTTTAAAATGTTATAAAATGTCACTCAGATTTTTTTCAGTTTTAAGCCTGTGAAATGCATGGCTAAAACCCAGAAAAGTCCACAGCAATATGCATCACAAGACACTGTAGAGTTAGTGAATTCTACTAAAACTGCTGCCACTGCTAATATTTAGCATAATTCAATTTCATAGACTGGTAGAACTGCAAAACTTTTGTTTGTAATTTCAGGTTAACTACTTAATTTTTTGACATATTTCAAATTTCACTCATTCCAAATGAGTGATTATATTGTTGCTGCATAAATATGTAATTTAGGTGAAGTCCTTAATGATTTAATATTTCTGTTGTATTTGTTCTTAAGTATTTTTTCATACATCTTTTAGAGCTTGTTATAAGTTCCCAGAGGGTAATAAACAAGTACAGATTGTAGATAAGATGTATTTTAAAGAATTAGGGAATACGTTTGCAATACATCTCTGTGTGCTTGCAATGAAACTTGCTATTTCTCCCCATGGAATGTATTTTAAAGAAGATAGGGATATTTTTTTCTTTTAAAATGTTCTTCTATAAACAGCCAGTTATTCAGTCAGAAATGGATTAAAATAACCCTGGTGTGTCTGTACCTTTCTCTTACACTGAAATTCTCAGAGAGCAGGAATAGCTTTTATATGTATTTGAATCTTTAGAATCTGTCATAATTCATGGTACATAGTAGGCATTTAATGAATATACACTAAGTAACTGATTTGTTGATGTGTGGCTGGTTGGAGCAAACATATCGCCTTTCTTTAAGTGAAAATTGTAGCCAGCCTATATTTTATGACTGTACATATGTGTATATAAGTGTGTGTCCTTTCATTCTGGTGTTTCTACTGGCAGGTTTGCTATAGTTGAAGTGTATTATATTTTGAAATATTAATTGAATATAGGGTATGCTCACTTTTATACCTGCACTTTCCTTCCCTAGGTACCTCTGTTGAGATGAAATGGTCTTAGCATTCTGTTTTCTTGTAAGATTTTTGTCAGAGGAAATATTAATTGAAACACAGAATGGAACAAGAAAAAAGAAAACAAACCAATGTTGAGTCCCTTGGACTTTTTCTATTTTGACCAAAGTTATTAATAAATATGAGTCACTTACTACTGTTGCAATTATGGGTAGTGAATACCTTTACTTTTAGCCTTAAAAAAAACAACAAAGAAAAAAAGGCTTTTTTTTCTATTTTCCTAGCACTTTATTTTTTAAAATTTTTATTTAATTATTTTTCAAGTATAGTTTTCTGTCTATTACTTCCATCCCATCCCACCCCCTGTGTTCCCCCACTCCTTCCCATTTCCACCCTTCTCAGTTGTTGTCCATGTATCCTTTATATATGTTCCTCTAAATCCCTCCCCTGTTTCCCCTGAAATTCCCTCCCTTCTGGTCACTGTCAGCCTGTTCTCCATTTCAGTATCTTTGGTTATATTTTGCTTGCTTGTTTGTTTTGTTGTTTAGCTTCCTGTTAAAGGTGAGATCATATGGTATTTGTCCTTCAAAACCTGGCTTATTTCACTCAGCATAATGCTTTTCAGTTCCATCCATGTTGTTGCAAAAGGTAGGAGCTCCTTCTTTCTCTCTGCAACATAGACCATAATGGAAAACAGTATGGAATTTTCGACCTGCCTTTTGACCCAGCAATTCCACTGCTAGGATTGTATCCTAAGAACCCTAAAACACCAATCCCAAAGAACATATGCACCCCAATGTTCATAGCAGCACAATTTACAATAGCCAAGAGTTGGAAGCAACCTAGGTGCCAGTCAGTAAATGAATGGATCAAAAAACTATGGCACATATACACAGTGGATTTCTATGTTGCAGAGAGAAAGAAGAAAAAAAGGCTTTTATAAATGGTGAATATGAGAATGAGGCAAAAATTATCTTTTCTTTTTCTCCTTTTCTAAGGAGTCAACTACAAGAAACAAAGAATTGCTACATAAACATAAAAATAGTATTTTTATGTGCTATTTGCACTTGAGTAACTTAAATATTGAATATGCATTTAGAAGGATGCTTCTGAAACTAATATAACATACAAATAAAAATAGAAGTCTTTAGATAAAGACACTGATATCAGAAAATAGAGAAAGAGGCAAGGTATTTTACTCCAGTCAATAAAAATGAATAAGATAGGATTAATTGTACCTTTATTTACTTATTTATTTATTAAGTGTATTGAGGGGACAAATAGATTGATAAAATCATATAGGGTTCAAGTATATATTTCTATGATATATGATCTGTCTATTGCATTGTGTGCCCACCACTCAAGTAGAATCACCTTCCACCACCATATATTTGACTCCCCTTACCCTTTACTGCCCTTACCCCCCTTCCCTCGATGACCACCATACTGTTTTCTTGTGTCTATGAGTTTCAGTTTTGTATCCCACATAAAGAACTGGACAGGGTCAATGGCTGCCAGAAGCTCATGATGTGACAGATAGTTAAAGGCGTCTCTGTCCCTATATTTCCCTTTTGTGAACCAAGCAATTATGAAATGATGAGAGCCCTGCTTTGAAAGTTTTTTGTGAGAACAAGAGGCGATCTATACAGTGCACCTAACATAGTGGAACATGTGTAACGAATATTGTCTTCCCCTCGTCTTTCTCCTGAAGTCTAGGAGGGCTTGGGTACAGTTCAAAAGCTCATTTTAAAGGCCAACATTTAAAATGCTGTTTTCCTAAATTGGAAAGCCCCAAAGCATGAATTTCCCTAATAAAGGTTAACCATAGATCTCTGGTTGCCTGAACAATTCCGGTTTATGACATATGATCACTAGCATTAATTTACATTCTCAAAATTGTCTCAATTTGAATGATAAATGTTGTGGTAATCCTGTTAATAAGGCATATTCCATTGGAGATTTGACTGTGATTAATAGGAAAGCTCTGGAGACAAGATAAGGTTTCGGCAGTGCTGGATTATAAAGAACTTCATGATGGGGTTGCCTGAGAAGCAGCAGGAAATAGAAAGCTTGTGGGGTATGGAGATGACAGAGAAGGCTCCTGTTCTTACTGGGAAGGAGGTTGAGGTCAAAACTGGTGAATGAATTTACTTGACTCACGTAGGTGAGTTAAGTGCAGACATAAGACAGTCATTAATTATTTTTAGTAAAAGCCTTATTTAAAAGAAAAAATAATATAAATGAGGTTTATTTATTACAATAAAGCTATTTTTAAGGCAAAATGAATCTTAACTTTGGAAATCTAGAAGATGTACAAGTAATAGAGAAGGTATCTGTCCTTTGGAAAGTTCTGTGCAGTATATGTCTAGCATAAAATTATCTGTAACTTCTGATAGTCTGAGTGTCGATATTGGAAGATGGTGCCCTTTTCGTCATAAAGAATAAAACAGTGTCCTAAGCAGATTGGTATATGTGAGAAAAATGTACCCAGTCTGGGATGCTTTGCATAGAAAGCTAAGGGAGGCCCTGGCTGGTGTAGCTCAGTGGATTGAGCACAGTTATTATCCTCTCAACCAGAGGATTGCGGTTCGATTCCCAGTCAGGGCACATGCCTGGGTTGCAGGCCGGTTCCCTGCAGGCCAACTCCCAGCAGGGGATGCACAAAAGGCAACCATACATTGATGTTTCTCTCCCTCTCCCCTTCCCCTCTAAAGGTAAATAAAATAAAAAAAAAGAAAGCTAAGGGAAAGTTAGATCTTGTCAGAAGCCAACAGCTGGGAGACAGGAGGTGGAGAGAGGGGGAACCCTAGGAATATGGCAGCTGGTGGGAAAGAGGCAGCTAGTGGGAAATTCCCCATGGCAGAGTCTCTGGAACAAAAATGCTTTGCTTTTAATTATAAATTCCTGTCTCTGTGGTGTATTTTTTCAGCTTATCATAATATTTTATTAAAAATTGTCACAGCAGCCTGTGTCAGTGGGGCTATAGACAATAAGAGATTTGAGATAAGAAGTGAGACCTAAGAGCCAGCCTTGGGGACTGCAGGTGATGATCCCTGGGGACAAAAGGGTGACTGTAGGAACCCCTCAGGGACCTGGGGAGGTGCCCCCAAACCGGGGGAGGCTGGCTGCAGAACAGGTGAGTTCAGAGGTAGACATGGGCCAGAGCCCCTTTATCTTAAATATATTAGTGAAAGGTACTTTTCAAGTTGAAATTCCAGCTTGCTACTTAGTAGGTATATGATCTTTGACAAATTATATAATCTCCAACTACTATTGTTGATGTTTAACTCTAGGACAATGAGAGGACCCACTGCCCAGGATTGCTGGGAGAATTTCATGCAATGGTCAGTGTTAAGTGCCCAGCCCTCTGCCTACCAGTGGCCAGAATGCTACAGAAGCTAGCCATAGTGAGTTTTAACATTAATGTATTATTTTGTTTCTGGTATTGTTTCTGCATTCATTTGATGTTATAACATAAATCTCTTTCCATATCACTGAATATTCTTTAAAAACATAGTTATAAAGAATGTCTAGTAGTTCACTGTATTGAATCACATGCTCAATTTAATGACTTCTCCGTTTTTGAGCTGTTTATACTATTTCATGTTTTAACTGTCATAAAAGACAATGAATGGCAAGCCTCCATATTTAAAACTTGATGCCCATTTTTGAGTATTTAGTCAAAAATCTTTTGAATGCCATTTAAATACGCTAAAGTATACAAGCATTTTAAGATTCTTTATACATAGACAGCTCAGTCTGTAGAAAAAAGACTACCAAATTACAACATTTCAATGATAACATTTCAGTTTGCAAGTAAATGGCCATTTTGAAGTGACTTAAACAAGAAAAAAACATTGGAAATTCCAAAGGGAGTCAGCCTCCCAAGTTGCTTGATAAGAAGGCCCCAAATCACTCAAGATCCATGTTCTCTCTTTGCCCGCTGTCGCTCTCAGGGTTGGCACTGTCCTCAGACAGTTGGCTGGGTGGCCGTAACAGCCTGCACACAGGGCCTGGACATGGGGCCTCCTTTACAACACAAGGAAGCCATCAAAGAAGACTCCGCCGACTTCATTGGTCATCCGCCACATGAGTATTGGCCACAAGAGTATTCCCGAGCAACCCCTGTGTGGGGAGTTGGGTAACCACCATTGATTTGAGTAGCTCCTCAGGATAGACTGGACGTAGGGGAAACAGCAATAATAACTGTGACCTCCACTGCCAGTGTTTGAGAGCACCACTTCAATTTCATCCTCACAATACTAGGTATTATTGTCAACTTCCATTTCTATTCGTGTATTATCATAAAATCTGTTTGGGTGCAATTACACCACCATAGTTCCATGTAAGCACTGTTGGCTGACTCCTGGAGTGAATGAAGAAATGAATGACTAGTTGATAGACTGGAACTTTTCAGGTTTTTAGTTCAATTTGGGCTGTAGTCTACTGGGTCAAACACTCCTAGTTTGAAAGAGGAAATGAAGCTTCTCACATACAAAGGAGATATTATATGCAATGAAAGGACCCTGAGCAATAATATTACACAACAGCTAAATCATTATTTGGGGGACTTTATAAACTGACTGTAAATTAAAACGTGAAAATGAGTGTAGAGCGAAGTGAAATTTAAGCTCTCAATGGGATAATCCTTCAGCTGAAATGGCCTCACACTGTTTTTCTTGGATTATTTTGAAGCCCATTGTATTATCTGAAGGAAGCCTATTGAACAATGATTGACTGATACTGACCTGCTGCTACACTCATTTTGCACAAAAGCTTCTTTGCTGCAGTTCTTGGTGAGGCCGGTTATACATGGAGGCCAATTATGATCTTGAAACAAAACGGAACTCCTCACCCACTCCTCCAAGCTTCCAGTCTGACACATTCTATTGTATTATAATTTTGAAAAGAGTCATTTCTCCCGATGGCTACTTATTCACTTTCAAATGGATGCTGTGCAAATTGCAATCAAATATCTTTACTTTACCGAATGCATATATTGTCAGGAAACATACTCCACTTCACAGGGCCTCACACTTGGACAGACACCCAGCTCTCTTTGTTCTGATTTGGTCTCCCCTCTGGCGGCCTCCTGGTAAATTGAAAAACAACTCTTTTGGGCTTCATGTTTCCAAATTCCTTGATGTGCATCACTGCACAAAATAAACATTCAGGTGATTTTCAAGCTCTTTTTCTTCCTATTTTTAACGTTTACCTAAATGTTCTGGAGATGCTATAGCCTGGCAACAGTGTTTAAACAGGTGCACCCAAACGTTGTGTGGGAAAGGTTTTCACTGCATATTCACATTTGTACCCTCAATTGTAACTTGACTGCTGTTCATGTATGGTGCTGAAATTTGAATTTAAATTTGTGTATAGAGTGTTTAGAATCTTTGAAAATATATACATATACATATATGTGTGTGTGTATATATATATGGTCTGTCCAGAAGGTATCCAGCCATGTAATATGAAAAATAGAGACATTTATTGAAGAAGATACAAAATACAAGAAATATTGTACATAGGACAATGACACTTCAGTCCCCTTCAAAGTAGACACCTTGGGACCACACACGGTTCTCCTAATCACCATCAACTGCCCTGTCATATCTCCTGAATCTCATTCTGGTCTGAAATCTCTTCCCTTTCAAAGGTGATTTTAATTTTGGGTAAAGCCAGAAGTTGCAAGGTGCCAAATCTGGGCTGTAGAGTGTCTGAGTCACTTGGGTTATTGATGTTTCACCGAAAAATTCTGCACAAGAAGCGATGCATGAGTGGGTAAGTTGTCGTGATAAAGCTGCCTATCACCAGTTGCCCATAGCCATGGCCTTCTGAATCATCAAATAGTTCCCACAGAGGAATGTTCAAGCTTAGTGCAAAATTGGATGCAGATTCATTGTTTTATTCACTCAGTCATTTAGAATGCCAATAGTCCAAACAGTACACGTGCTCACTCAATAACGTCTACTGCCCCCACTGACTAGTGAAGTCATCTTTGTTTGCATATGCACATTCTAGTCCACTTTACTTGGCTGCCAGGTTACATTGATGTCTTGGATATTTAGCATATATATATGTATCTCAAAAGGAATAGTATGTCTCCACTAAATCTATCCCCTTTAGAGGTTTGCTTAGACATTTCTTCTTTCTGCTTTACAATCTGCACTTCCCTGTCCATAGCACTTATCACATTGTACTGCACATGCCCATATCACACATTTAAATTATAAGCTTCCTAATAGCAGGATCAGTATATTTCTTTGTGCCCCATCAATCTATTTCCTGGACCTAAGTTCTCAATAATATATGTTAAATAATTGAGTGAGTTAAGAAAAGAAGACACACTTTTAATTATACGCCTGCACTACTTTTATCATTTTTATATGTAGAAAACATAAATGATATTTCTTAATTTATTTTACTAGATTCTTGAGCTTGAAACATAAAATGGTTGAAGCAACTGTAAAAAGACAGAACAGAAATATTTGAAGCCATTTTAAACGATCTTGAAACAAATGAGTAAATCCTATAGTTAAAGAAGGATAAAACATAACTTTTAGTCCATGTATAATACATACCAGTGACATAAGCCCCTCAGATCTCAGTGAATTATATAATGCAAATTATCATACTGTAAATGACACTATAGATCTTAGGATTCTATTTTCTAGGAATTTTGATCTGTGGCTTCTTGGATACTATCTATGTAGTTCTGCCTTTCATTTTAGATATGAGGAAACCTAACTGCGGAGATAGGATGGGATTTACGAAGTTTAGCCTTTGAACACAGGGAGAGGAATTTAGACACTGAGTAGTCAGACCTATCCAGAATACCAGACAACTGGAGATATCAGAAGTTACCTCTAGAGCTATGATAAGCAAATATTGTGCCTCCAGATCACGAAGAAAGCTCTTTTAAGATAAAAGATTTCTTGCATTCTGTCCTCTAGAGGAGGGGGGATTTTCCCCTTAGGAGATATAGAGCTATTTGGGGACATTTTCATTGTCTTCACTGTGTGTGTGGGAGGTGCCAGCAATATCTAGTAGTAGGTACTGGGGAAGCTTCTAAACCATCCTAAAATGTCCCAAATGTCAATAGCATTATGGTTACACAACCTTGCCTTTGAGCACCTTGCAGATAACAAAGTCTAGGTTATACCAGAAGTCTACTGGGCACATGGCTAACTATTCTTAAGTGCATAAAATTGCACACATATATACACATCTAGTCATGTGTATCCTGATGAGACTGTACCCAGAGTATGAAGCCCATGGGGTCAGTATACACATTTGGAAAGATTTCCCAGCTGTGCCAATGTTAGCACAGTTTCAAGGTTCTATGCCTGTGGAGATGCCCTACTCATGGGGGAGGAGAGCCTGCCAGAAATAACATTCAGAATCTGAACCAGAAGTTAACCAGCAATCAAGTTTGCATCTGCAGCTCTCTCTTCTAGAAACCCTGTGTTCCTTTACCTTCCCATGGCTTCTTCCTTCTTGGCATACGGGGGTCATCCTGTGGTGGAATATCCTTCCACTTTGGATGTGGATGAAGTTCCAAGTCACATCCAAACACTTACAGGACAGAACTTTGAGGGACCATCAAGGAGCCAGAAGGTAGAGTTACCTCTCCATAGGAGGAGGTCACTGGACTTCTCTCTCCCTTGGATTATTCTCCTTACTTGCAACCTCCCCAAATATAGGGTGAAAATGTCTCCTAAGCAGTTTTCTCTGTGTCTCTGAAGTTTATTCTCAGGTATCCAGTGAGGAATTGCTTCATATTAAACTCGTGCCTCATGTCTTTTTCTCTCACCACTACTGCCCTGGGATTGCACTTTAATCCTCACACAGGATCTTCTCTCTACATGATCCAGGCTAGAAGAGTTGCCTATAGAACGTTCAAGTGGAACTGCCCTGTATGAAATTAAATAGGGCAGACTGAGGCATGGGGTTGATGGTGTTGGGAGAATCATGCTAGACTTTGGGAGTCATCAGTACCTGAATGATATTTAAAGCCTTGGGACTGGGTGGTCTCCACAAAGGAATGATTGAAGATAGAGATGAGATGCGGCCCAAAGACTAAGTCTTGGGCATTCCCATATATCTAGCTGTTGGAGGAAGAGGAGGTACCAGCAAAGGGTTCTGAGAAGAAGCAGCCAATGAAAGAAGAAGAGACTATGGAGGTGTGTTGTTGTAAAAACTAAGTAAAGAGTACACAAGAAAGGAGTCAAGTGCCAAGTCCCAGTTTTATAACGTTAGCAACACATTCAAACTCTTTTAAAAGCTTAAGGAGACCAATAAAACACTTCTAAGGACTATTTAGCCCTCTGCTACACCATTCTTTTGCAAATGGTAGTCTGGTTGGAAGACTTGTCCTGAGCATTTCTCCTGTTCTTTCCCCAGTCTGTGTCAAGGCCATGTCTTACTATTCCACCCCCCAATATATTCACCAGTTATAATACTTTCCACCTGTGTCTTAAATTATTAATGACAGCTAACACTTACACAGCATTTACTTTGTGCCTGATATTTAAAAATTCTCTCTATGTATCACTTATACATGCATATACATGCACATATGATCTTTGTGACGGATTTATGGTGCAGAATTTCTATTCTAATTTTCAGTTAAAAATAAGATAATCGAATTATTGAGAGTCTAAGTAAATTGCCAAATATCAAGCAGTGAACATAAGGCAGTGCTGGGATTTGAACACAAGCTATCTGGCTCTGCGTGTTCATGCTCATAAACATCATACAGTACTGCCTCAGGATTGTGGGTCACGTATCTGGCTAGCAAGGAGGATTATAGAAGGCCTCACCATCTCACCTCTCTGGGCCCTCAATTGCCCTGTGTTGACTCAGGCCCCTGGTGAGCCACATGCCTCCCAAACACCTAGTAAGGGAATATTGGATCACACTGTGAGGTATGTAATTTTAAAACACCGTTTGGGGAATTCCAATACACCTTGCCCTGCGCTCTCGTCAACTCAGAACATTACTACATGAGATGGCTTGTGTGGAAATCTCTCGAAGGGGTGGTAAAGTCATTAAATTGAAGTTTACAGAGAATTCAATGTCAACAGTGTGCTAGATGCATATCACAAACTTAAAAACACTCAGCTTGTGGATGGCCCCATTGTTCATTTGAAGGTTTAACTTGGCCAACCTCTGCAACCTCCAAGAGTTGCTCCCTTTTTTTGTTAAAAAAATTAAAATAATTTTAAAAATTATCATGATTGTAGATAGCTTTTGCTCTTTTCAACTTTTTTACCCTTATTCTCTAAGGAAAGAACATGCTTATCTTACTTTCACTTATAGAATTATGGGAGAACTTCATTAAAATTCACACCTTCTGATCAACTTGTCATTAACACCTCCTCAGGCAGTTTTTCAATGATGCTGAATATAGATGCAGCAAAATACTAACTACTCAGAATCTGAATCAAATTGTTTTTACTCTCCGTGCTCATGTCCATTTGCCCTCATAGATTCCCTGAGAGGAGATGTTTTAGTCACCTTTTCCTCAAAGTGATACGTCTTTGCTTAAAGTAGTATGGAATTGGTTGTGGAAGAACAACCACCCAGAATAATTACCAACAAGTGAAGATCTGTAGTTTGGCTTATTTAAAATAAATTGGTGCTCTCAGTACCCTGGAGAGAGGTCCTCTTTCTAATAGGACTCCTCCCTACCTTTGGCCCTGATGTGAGTTTTGTTCTCTGTGCTCAGCAGACATTCTAATGGTGGATAGACTGAGAAGACCAAGGCTTGTCAAAGAGTAGTGATCTCTAGGTTAATGTTCAACCAACCACGGACAGGCTTCAACCGTCTGGGTGATTCCTTTTCTGTCAATTAAATATTATCTGCCACCCCCCAAATCTGTTCATCCATTATTTATTTACAGCTTCAAGGCCTGGCTGGTGTGGCTCGGTGGATTGAGTGTGGGACTGTGAACTCGACTCCCAGTCAGGGCACATGCCTGGGTTGCATGCCAGGTCCCCAGTAGGGGGTGCTCAAGAAGCAACCACACACTGATGTTTCTCCTTTTCTCCCTCCCTCCCCTCTCTCTAAAAATAAATTAATTAATTAATTTAAAAAATAAAGCTTCAAGCAGAATGTATTTATTCTGAGTGAAATATGGTATACCTTGGTTGGCTTTTCCCCCAAATTTATAACAATGGGAAAATTCAAGGAAAAATGCAGCATAAGGAACTGTTCTTTGAAAAAGGAAAACAAACAACAGAATCAGAAATGAAATAGAGTTTTCAAATTGACCAAGTGATCTTAATCCTTAACAGATAAGTACCTTTTTGTTTGTTTGTTTGTTTGCCTGACCTCCTTCCAGCTTCATGAAAAAAGGGTTGGGGTGCCATAGAAATATCCAGCAGGAACCTGCTAGTTGGATAATAACAGTGAAAAATGTGCCGTGAAGGTCTGGTAATGCATTGGGGGATAATATTGGTAGAATGGAGAGAACCTTAACTGGTCATTCGTGTTCTGCTAGCAACAGTCCAGGGAGAAGTAGTGAAATGTGTTAGCATTGACATCATGTGAGGTCCTTTTCCATAATGGTGCGACACAGGTCAGCACAGTAACTACTGGCATTTTCCTGCATATCGCATTATGCTCTGAAAGTTGTCTCATTAAATGTGTATCAAATAAGGAATGGGAATGTAGTTAGAAAACCAGTGTTATGACTATGAAATTACAGTATTTCATTTTTATAACTTGGGCCTCGTAATCACTGGAAGAAATTCTTTCCCCAGAGATGAGGTTTGTTTTTCAACCATATCTTAGAAAGAACAGTAAACTAGAAACCTTTTTGTATGTTAGCATTAGCAGGAATCATCCAAGGAAAATCTCACAGGTAATTTCCCACTAGCAAGCCCTCTCTCCCTTTACTTCCTGAGACATCTTCATTCTTTGTGACTCGGTTTAACTACCAACACCTCTGGTGTCTCTTCCCTTTTGGTAACTCTCCTTAGAAATAAAGGTTCACCATCCATCCATCCATCCATCTGTCCATCTATCTATTTTTTCAACATCTATCATTACAATTCTTGCTATGTTCATAACTACCTTCCAGAAATAGTAGATAGCAAAACAATTGCTCTTATATTAGTTAAAGCATGCTGGGGGAAAGAGAGAAGTGGTCATTGAGAGCCATTATTTTTACTGCTATTGTTCAATGTAAGAATGCAGTGCTATCTTGGAGCACTCGGAATGCTAATTCAAACTGTTTTGGAAGGTCAAACAGTGATTCTTGGAGGACATCAGAGACATCTAAACTTAGACCTAAAGAGTAAGATTTGTCTAGCAGAAAAGAGCAGTAAAATGAGAGAAATGGCATGAATTATGGCCTGCAGGGAAAAATATATATGAAGGAAATTAAAAGAAGATTCACATTTTTGTAGGACACAAAGATTGAGAATGGTAAACAAACTCTGGAGAGGTAATCTGAGTCCAGGTCATGTAAAGTCAAGCCAAATTTCTGTGTGGGAATTTGGATATAGGGGAAGGGTGATAAGGAACCACTGAAGGATTTTAAGCAGGAAAGTTATTTGATTTAGAGTTTTAAGTATTACTCTGTTAATAGTATAGACTATGGATTGGAGAGGGAAATACTCAGAGAAGAAAGACTCTTTAAGTTATTTCTGGCACCTGATCATGAGATAGTAATGACTCCCCTAAAACTGGACAGTGAAGTTGGATTCTCAAGGTTTAGGAAGTACAATCGGCAGGGCCTGGTGATTGGATGTTGGTGGTTAGGGGCAATAAGGCTTCCAAGGTAGATGATAATCAGTTACTTAAGAGGGATGAAACCAGAAAAGATGATTCCAGTCACCAAATTGGTCATGTTGCTGGGGAGTGGGTTTTGTGAAAAGATCATGAGCTACAGTGTGGCCTTGTTCCATGTGAGCCATCAGTGGGACATCAAGGTGAAGGTGCTGAGGAAATCTCATTTGTAGTTCCACTGTGCAGAGGAGGAAGGAGCACTAAAAGACAGTGTGAAGCTGGGGAGAGAGGTGGTGGACAACGCACTGAAAGTTCCAGGAAAAACAAAGGGGAGGGGTGAGCAAAGGAAACTAAGAAGGAGTGTGCGGCAAGGTGCAAGGAAACCTGGGAAGAATAATGTCGGAGAAGGTATTTTGATATTTAATATTCATTACAGCTCTGTATGAATTTACTTGTCTCATTCACAGGAATTTAATCACTTTTTAAAAAAATTTATTTTATTTATCTTTAGAGGAGAAGGGAAGGAGAGAGGGAGAGAAATATCAATGTATGATTGCCTCTCATGCATCCCCTGCTGGGAATTAGCCTGCAGTCCAGGCATGCGGTCTGACTGGGAATCGAACCACGGTTGTTTGATCCTGTGGTTCGAAGGCCTGCACTCAATCCACTGAGCTACACCAGCCAGGGCTCAAACCGCGGTTGTTTGGATCGCAGGTCCACACTCAATCCACTGAGCTACACCAGCCAGGGCAGAATTCAATTTCTTAGGGACAAGAGCCATGACTTTGTAAGGCTTGATTCTAGCATAGTATCTTGCACTCAGTAAATACCAGGTACATGCATGATAAATGGGAAAAATATTACAGTGTTCAGTAATAAAGGTGCATTTCTACTCTGTTATGTTTGTGAAGCAGCAAAACATTTAAGTCATCAGGACTGATGAATTTGGGACCTGACAGGGTTCTCTGGCGGGGGGAGGATGTGTCCTTCTCATTGCAGTGGTTTCCACGGATTGACGTGATCTAAACTGGAGTAGCCCTGGGGTTGGGGTAAGAGCTCTGAAATAGATGGCACGTTTCAATTGTGTGGAAGAAAAGCAGTCTGTGGAAGAAACAGTGTCAGTCACAATGAGCCAGTATAGATTCTAAGACATTTTGATCAAATTAAAGAAAACATGTCAAATAAGTTGGAAACCACAGGCCATAGGGAAAATGTTGTAATAGGAATCTTGCCGGAAAGAGCCTGTCCGATCAGTTTAGGATGGAGGTACGTGCCAGGATAGAATGATTTATGTGGAAATTTTGAAAACCTGATCCGCACCCTATTGAAATTAGTGGATCCTGGGAATAATAAGTGCTTATTATGTCCAAAGTCAAAGGGCTTGGTTTACTATTCTCAATAGAATATCAAGCAGGTAGTGAAGGAGATGAGAGTATTCCTCCAAGAAAAAGCAACATAAAGGCCAAAATTCCTCATAAAAGTGGAATGTGCTTGGCAATAAGTAAGTTTGATACCTGGTTTATAGGCAGTTGTGTGTAATGGAAAGAGGACACATTTGGGAGTCCCACTAAATGGATTTCAAATCCTAATGTAGCCAAAATCAAGTTATATGACCCTGAGTAGGTTGTTGAACCTCTTGGGCATCTCAGTTTTCTCATTTGTAAAATTGGCATAATGTTTTCCAATGCATCAGGGTGTTCCAAGTTGATTAAGTGATGACATGTATATAAAGTGCCATGGCGGTATCAGGATATTAGTTGCTCAATAAAACCTGATTTTCTGACATAGGACCATACTTTCCAAATGGCACTCAGTTGTAACAGAGGCATGTAGAGACGCTGATACTAGTTTTTTGGTTATTCTAACTACTATGTACTTTATAAAGGTATGCTTTTCCACATTACTTAAGAAGAAAGCAATTTCACTTCACAAATTGTATTCTGTGGTATAGGTGCAGGTGAAAGCCGTGATTGTGACTCTGCATTGCTTTGCCTTAACACACACTGCAATGGCAACCACAAAAAATGCACACTCATGACCAACATCAATATTAACTTGTGGTATGTGCTCTAAGCAAAATATTTTCCTGGAAACATAGGCAAGTTGAAAAGATAAGATTTTATATTGATCTGACAACGTGATGGAGAATCAGAAGTTATAGGGAAGGTCATAGGAAATTGGAAAATATGCTGCCAGCTATTTTCAACAGCCCCACAGAAAGCAGGAGAACCCGGGGGACTCCAGGATAGTAAACAAAACGTAATTACTGCCTACATTATGGCACAGTTAATGTACTATTTAATAAGGAATTAAAAGCAAACACACAAATGAAGAGCATAAATAGCAATGTAAGTGAAGGATTAATTCTTCCTGTAATTCTTAAACTGGGATGAGAAAACATAGCAACAAAGCCATGCATTTATAGTGTAGATGTAAAGGGAACTGAACAGTATTTCCATGAAAATTGTTTGACTTGGGTTTGACGTGGATGAAAATTTAAAATGACAGCAAGCCTGTGACATGTGATGCTCTGAATTGCTAAACCAATGAAACTTCCTTGGGTTTAGAAAATGAGATTAAAAGAAAAGCCAGATCGGTCCCTCAAATTGTGATGTTCTCTCTGGACAGTGAATAAAGTGTGAAAACATTTATATTTTGACTAGAATTTGTAAGTTCCATTTGCAATGCTGAGTACGGACGCCATATCTCAAGTAACTCAGGAGCACACTGCCATATCTGTTTCACAGACTCTAAGGGAAACGTAGACTTTCGAAGACAGAGAGGAGATTAGAGGCTAGAAACAAGGAGAGAGTTTATAGTCGAAATGGGAATGAAATAGAAATCATAATATTCATGGGGACATGGGGTTGATTGTACTCAGAGTATTACAAATACTTCACAAATGGCACAGCACCGAACTGGGTGCCATCTTACTTAGGGAGTTAAAGTCTTGGAGACTAGTTTATCTCCTAGAATACAGTGTGGAATTCCAAGAAGGTTTCTCAATGAAGGGTCAAGGATGACTGGGGTGGCAAAGACAGAGGAATATTTTAATATTTTACCAAGTGGTACTGTGTCGTGGATAGTTCTCAGCATTGGCTACACCATCTTCAGTGTCATAGCAAAACAAGCCAGAGTGGTGAGGACCCAGCCTCATTCATGCGTGGACTCTGACTTGCAATCCTTACCTCGTTCTCGGATCTAGGAAGATGCTATTTCTTCCTTCATTGCAACCCGAAACTCTCCACTTACCGTTCATTCTAGGATTCTGGCCTGGTAGTGAGCTCTGTGCCTCAGCCACTAATGGAAACCATCCCGAGGAGAAATCAGAACACCCAGCAAAACCACATATGTGTGTAGAACCTCAAATCATTCATGTAGTGTGAAAACCTCAAGTCTGGAAACTAATCTAAAACTGGCCTGAATACAGAAAACTTTGTAGGGACTTTGCAGAGACAAATGTAGAAGCCGTTAAGGATGTCTCCAAAATCTGAGGAAAAAGTGGGGTTCTCATATGAGAAAACCTCTGCTGAATGCAAGAACAGACAAAATAACTATGCGCAGAAGAAAACCCCCAAACAGAGATTGTCATCTAATTCTAAATGGGAGAATTCATATTTACAGAACCATAGATAAATGGTACTGTGCAAGGAATTTTAAAGTAAGTACATTTGAATTATGAAAGAAGATAAACCACCACTAATTTATATCCCTAAAGTAACAATTTATCACAGTAGTGAATGGATTCTCTCCCCACCCACCTCTCTCTCTCTGTATGTATGTGTGTATGCGTGTGTATCTATTTATGGTATCCAGCCATGCAATATGAATAAGAGACATTTATTGAAGAAGATACCAGATACAAAAAATATTGTATTTGTTCATAGGACAATGACGCTTCAGTCCCCTTCAAAGTAGGCACCTTGTGCTCTCACACAGTTCTTTTAGTCACAGTCAACTATCCCATCATATTGTCCTGAATCACATCAATGATCTGAAATATATTCCAATATACTTGACCAAATATATTGTCTGCCAAATCTGGGCTGTAGGGCAGCTGAGTCACCTGGGTGATTTGATGGATGTTTCACCACAAAACTCTGCATGAGCAGGTGTGTTGCCATGATGAAGCTGCCAATAACCAATTGCCTATAGTTGTGGCCTTCTGAATTATCCAAATTGTTTCCTTGGAGGAATTTTAAAGCTTAATGCAATATTTGATGTAGATTTGTTGTTGTGCTTGCTCAGCCATTTTAAATGCAAAGGCCACCCAGTACACATGCTCACTCAAGGGCATCTACCACCTGTACTGACTAGCACAGTGAAGTCGTCATTGTTCACACGTGTGCAATCCAGTCCATTCTCCTTGGCTGCCAGGTTACAGTGATGCCCCCAAAACTGTTTTTGTTATACTAGCAATCACTGTACTATTTTCAGACAGAACTTGTCACTTTCTCTATTTCAGTAGTAGGCAAATTTATGACATATTTTATAATCAACCCCATACTTGTAGAAATCTTATGGTATGCATTGTTGGTACACTATTTACCATATTAGTAGACAAAGCAATATACAAGATAGATGCACTAAATATAAGAATTAGAATGGAGGTATAATGATAATATAATTTATTCCTAGAAAACTTTAGAAAATAAAAAGCAAAACGTGAGATCCTTCTCTCGTTCTTTATAACAAATGTAGTCTGAGAAAGAGTGAAGATATACGTGTAAAATATGAATACAAATTAAAAAATATTATTTGGTAGAATGTAGAAGCAATGGATAGAAGTCTTAGGGGCCAGTGTAAAGAAGAATGTGGCCCTGGCAGCTACATAGCTCAGTGGATTGAGCGCGGGCCTGCAAACCAAAGGGTTGCTAGTTCGATTCCCAGTCAGGGCACATGTTTGGGTTGCGGGCCAGGTCCCCAGTTGGGGGTGCATGAAGGCCAACCACACATTGATGCTTCTCTCCCTCTCTTTCTCCTTCCCTTCCCCTCTCTCTAAAAAATAAATTAAGAAAGAATATGCGACTATTAGAGGTTCTCAATAATGAAAAAAAGTCTCTTAGGATTGCTGTGAACAAATCATTATCTGAAATGTTGAACAAGAGACTGCACTATTACTACCCAGTTGTTCTAAGGAGGGAATCTTTGCACTGGATGAAGTTTCTTACAATTCTGTAGACCGGTAACATAATATTACTCATGTTCATGAGTCTCTAAGAGAGCATTAGAATGAGAAGACTTCAGTTTAAAATGGTTCAATAAATATATGTGCTTACATTTCTCTCTCCCATATACCTCTGAACTTGCATTACGCAATTAAAAAGGGAACATATATGAGAGCAATTAATGTATATCACAATATTCTAACAGCCCTTATTAAGTAAACCATTATTTTCCCATGAATTGGAATGCCAGTGAGGTGGTCTTTATCAAGTTCATACATATATTTCAATCTATTCTTAGACTGTTTTATTCCACTTACCAGTTTGTGGTTTTGGTATCAATACCATTGTGTTTGTAGTAACAATGGCTTTTCAGTAAATTCTCGTATGTAATATGTCTCCTCACCTTTTCTCTTTCAGACTGCTGTTGGTTAGTTGCAGATCTGAAGTACTCTAAATAAGTATAAAGTTATTTTCCCTAAAAGATTAAAAAAATTTTGTTCAGTTATAACATGTAATTTTTATGTAAAATTCTCACTTTTATTTTTCTTTTAATATTTATTAATTATGTTATTAGTTGTGTATTATTATTCATTGTATTGTATATTTTTATTAGATGTGCATGCACTGATATAGGTAAAATGCACAACATATAAGTGTAATTGTTAATGAAGATGGGACGTACATTTAATTGGAACGTAGGAGTCCGCCGCACCAAGATTTAAACCCTGCACCTTCCATGTCCTCACTCTGTGGTCACTTGTCAGCTGGGTTACTTCCCTGTCTCGGTGTTGCAGTCAACTCTTCAGAAGACATCTTTGTTACACTTCTCGGGTCTCATAAAGTTACATGGTTACATTTCTCATAGAATAATTGGACATGCTTGAGTAGTTTTAGTGGAGTAAAGTGAAAGTTTTTTGAAAAATTTCCTTTTGCCATTTGTTGAGGCAATCCCGAATATCTGCCGGAAATCAGCCAGGTCCTGAGAGAGTAAGTAGACTGCCTTGTTTTTGCTTTGGTGGAATACTCTGAGTGGAAGTACCTGTTGACATTTGGCTTCGGGCTTTTCGTTTACCTTGGAGAGACATTATAATAAATGATGCTAGGAAATCCATTGCTGTGTTTACTGTAATGGTATTGCCTACTGTCTTGTTTGAACTTTCCTCTATGATCTCAATACCAGCCCTGGTTTACCTACTCCTGAATCACCAGCTGGGTCGTATTGGGGATTTAGTTGAATTTTGATTAGTTTCTCTTTACTTTGGCTAGTAGAAAGCTCAAAAACAATACATTGCATTTGGAAAGTAAATTTTGTATATATCTTTTTAAAAATTTTAATTTCCTGACATTATTTTCTCTTTGTCTGATTTTCTTTCCTTTTTATTATTTCTGCCTGTATTTTGTGTCTGTTTTTAGGCCTCCTAGAATTGATTTTTGAACAAAGAAAATATGTAAGTAAATACACAAGAATAGAAATAAATGAAATCATTTTTCATAGTCTCAGTTTATTTAATGAAGTCATCGTGTCCCCTCTTGCAGGCTTCAGCTTATTGAGGTCTTTACTGATCAACTTTTAAAAGATAGTACCCACCTTAGATACTCTATTCATATTTTCTGCATTATTTTTCTCTATAAGAGTCCCCGTATTCTGATATGCAAAATCTATTTTGTTGCTGTTTATTTTTTACGCTGTTCTACTAGGATATAGTTCCATGTTGACTTCTTCATCCTGAGTGTCTAGCAGCAAGTTCCGAGTAAAATTTAATGACTAGTACAGTGTCTGGAACACTGACTTCTCTTCTTTCTCCTATACTTTCAGAGAAGGCATAGTTGGCAAGGCTCTGGCTATTACCTGCTTTGATAGTATGCTTGGATTTGGGGCTCACTGACAGCCTCTTCTATTCCAACTCAAATGCCAGTCTTGGAGGAACTTTTCCGTGAAAGATTCAATGATATTAGACTAATAATGGAATGTAACCATATTTATTATTAGCCTTGCGGTGGCAAGAAACACATTCCCGTTGTTGACAATTAAAACTTCCTTCATATCAGTAAGTAAGAGTACAAAACCAGAGAGTACCCATTTGTTGAATAATGAATGATCATGACGATGACAATAAAATTGTTTCTTAATAGGTTATGTTCTATCATTCTGAGAAATGTTTCATATAACATCTATTTTAGTTCCTTATATAACAATGTGAGTAGGATATTGTTATTACCCCCTCACCCCAGATTGTTAGCAACATTTTACAACTGAATAAACTGATGGGAGAATGAGATAATAAGTTTCATAAACTCATATAGGGAATAAGCACAGAGCTGGGTCTTGAACTGGAGGTTTTCTGATTCTAGAACCATACTCTTACATTTCACCACCATTACTTTGGACTAGTCCTTAGTTCCCTTTTCATGCCAGTTTTATTTGTGTGCGTCTGTGTTACTAATTGGCTACATCCTTCAGTGAAAGTGTGGATAGTCCTATCCATGGGTATTTAAACCAGGTTTTAGTTCTGCAAGCTTTCCTTTTCTAAAAAAATAAAGAAAAATTGTTGTTATAAAAATGGCTTTTGATTCTCTTAGATCGTCTGATAAGCCACGTATAATGTCTTAGCTAATCTTTTCTGAAAGCTCCTTGGGTAAATTGCTGTTAACACTCAGGCCTGACAGTTTAATGCTATTACACTACAAAATATATGTTCTTTCCCAAAGTAAACATGTTTTACAATAGCAATACAGATGTCGTCAAGGGGCAAGGTTATCAGGAGATAATTAGACCCCAGAGAGATTACAGGCTCTTAGATCATGAGAGCAGTATTGTGAGGCTGCCTTATTAAATAATTGTAAGAAAGTCAAAGTCAACTATAAATACACACATTTCCCTGTAATGACTTTGAAAAGTACAAACCAAGGTACATGCCGATGTGCTGAGATGATAAGGCCTCTCTCTCTATTACCCTAAAACATCTAAATATAACTTGGAAAACCAACTTTCAAATTGAATTTTAAATAAGAATGTGAAAGGAAAGACATTTCTTCCTTCCTTTGCTAACAGTTTTAGGTTAACTGCTTTAAGGACATTTTAAACCCTGGCAAATGAATGGCTAGGTTCTGATAAATAATCTATCCACCCTCCTTCAGTCTCTATAAAATATAACAATAAAAACCTAACTGCATGTAATTCTCCAGATGTAAGTGTCTGTGTATTTTCACATAATATTCTCTTGACCTGAAAGATTTCCCCCTTCATCTCTACTAAACTGGCTAACTAGAAGCTGTCATAAACCTGAGAAAATTCTACCATTCAAAAATAGGCTTCAAGTGAGGTTTGTGAAATCTTCTCCAGCTTCTACTGATCACCCCCATCTCTTCAACATCAGAATGTTTCCACATTTCTTCTTTGGTGATTAGTGTTATTGACATAGTTATCTGATTACGTTATATAATACATTTACAGGTATTTGACTGTATGAGGTCAAAAACTAGAGGCATAATCCACCCCTTTCTACCACAGTGCTGAGCACAAAGCATTTCCTCAACAAGGATCTACTGAAGGAACAAATGCAGAAGTTAATGAGGTGAGGCTGTCCGAAGCAAGTAAATTAGATCGACCGTTACCTACCATACACATACAGGAGAAATTATTTTTTCCTGATGACGGGTCCATTGTTCTTTGCTTTTATCCTTAGTCCGTGAGTGGGGCTTTAAAGGCTGTTTTCTCAAGTAGAGGGTGTATAGTCAAGTGGAAGGTTTGGAACAGTGGGAGTCACATTTCTATGCAAACCGCAGTCATTTGCATTTAAGTTCCTGAAGGACTTGGTTGGTCTCTTTGGTGCTGCGCCCCCAGGGCCTGCAGCGCTGCTTGGTGCAAAGCAGTCAGTACCTGCCTTCAGACCTCTTGGGATTCTTTTCCAGTTGTTGCTCTTAAAGTAAATGCATAACTTTCCAAGAGCACCACAAATAATTAGTGGCAAAGCTGAAATGAAAAATAAAATCTTCTGTGCCCATGTATGTGTATTTTCCATGAGATTATTTCCAGTTTCCAATCAATCCAAGTTAATATAACCACATCAGAATTGTTTATTGCTTATCTTTGAACTTGGCCTTTTCCAGAATCTTGAGAGAAGTATCTAGGAAGTCTTTTTTTTCCTTAGGAACTGAATGAATTTTGTAGTTTCCAGGTTCTGAAATCTTACCCTAATCACAAATCTGTTTATTTCTACTTTCCCTAGGTTTATTGAGGTGTAATTGACAAAAATAATAAAAAGTCATATATATTTAAGTTATACAATGTGATCATTTAATGTACATTTACAAGGGACTTTAAAACATGGAATTTATTCCCCTGGCTGGTGTAGCTCAGTGGATTGAGTGTGGGACTGTGAAGCAAAGGGTCACTGGTTTGATTCCCAGTTAGGGCACATGCCTGGGTTGCAGGCCAGGTCTTTAGTAGGGGACACATGAGAGGCAACCACACATTGATGTTTCTCTCCTTCTCTTTCTCCTTCCCATGCCCCTCTCTAAAAATAAATAAGTAGAATATTTAAAAAATGGAGTTTATTTATAGAAATTGAGTATTTATTCATACATTTTAAACTTCAGTCATCTTTAAAATACTCTCCACTTGATGGAATAAACCTACTGAGACATATTTTCCACTGCTCAAAACACTTTTTGAACTCATTGATTTTGATGCCTTTTAGTGCTTCTGATGTATTTTGTTTCACCTCTTCCACATCAGCAAAACATTTTTCTTTGAGGACTTTTTCATCCAGGGAAATAAAAAAAAAGTTGTTCAGGGAAAGATCGGGTGAATAAGGAGAGTGGGGCAAAGATTCACATTGTTTTTACTCAAATTCTGCTGAACACTCAGCATGGTGTGGATAGGTGTGCTCTGAAGTCACCCATCATGAAATGGGCAAAGGCTTTAAAAGAGTCTTCAAAAAAAGTTCAATGAACCGGAACTCAGCCTCTCATAAAAACACCAGCTAATGAACTTGAACTTGAACTTGAAGTGTTCAGATGGGTTCCTTGAACACTCACCTAGCGGAGGAAGCCTGTACTACAAGGGACCTGCAGTCTAGAAGATAATTCCGTTTTGCTCCCCTCCCCCGCTTGTACACTGTGGAATGATCACCGAAGCCAGTTAATTAATATATCCATCACATAGTTACCTTTTTTGGTATGGTGGTGTTATATCTTTTTCTATTGACAAGAGAGCAGTAACCAAACAGAAAACATTGAATACGAAGTATTTTTAGGCTCATGAGATCTCTGAATTCAGGAAACAGAGACTAACCACAAAGCACTGTCTTCTCCCATATTTTGCCATGACCAGGTACATTTTAGTCTATGCTATTTGTACCCATTCACCTATTCACCATGTGTTTTTCAATGCCACATTCAGTTAACAGAGATTCCTTTGCGTTTATACTTCAGGAACTTCAGTTCAAAATTTTAAGAGAAATTTAAACCTAATAGTAAGAAAAACAATTCTTGTCATGCTTTTGAAGCTTGCTCACTGGCAAGAGATTGCTCTATTGTTTTGAATTGAAATATTCAGAGCTTTTCCAGACGTAGAAGAGAGAAGAAATAACTTCCCAACTTAGATTTTCCCATAAGTGTTTATATTAGTCAAGATAAGATAAGTTGTGCTAGAGGAACAAATAAGCTCATGAATCTTATATTTAGCAGCACCCAAAAGTGTATTTGTTTAATGTGGCATATCTGAAATGGACCATTTTTTAGACTGGGGGTCGGGGTAGAAAGTGGAGTCTGCCGGATGTAATCACTCAGGGACCGAAGCTGATCGAAGCTGCACAATGCTGTAGCCGCACCATCTGGAACACGAGCACTTGGGCCTCGCTGTGGGTGGGGAAGAGGTGGCATGGGGCTGGTCTGCCAGTTCTTAAATGCCTCCCCCTTAAAGGGGTGTTTGAAGATTCTGCTCATGTTTCTTTGCTTCTTTGGCTAGAATTGCTCACACGGCCCCAAAGAAACAGCAAGGCTGTTTAGGACGTGTGAGGGAGCCAAGAGCCACATGTGGATGTGTAGTCTTTACTGTACCAACCAATGAAGCTTATTTTAAAGTAAACTAAAGAAATCTGACCCTGGAGTCTAAGGGCAAATGTACAAGATATATAGATTTGCCAGTAAGTTAGCTTCCAGTTCTTTAACAAACAAAGTAAACGTTTTTGTGTAAATGGTGTTACACATGATTCACACTGGTTGTTGGATGACAATGAAAAACAATGAAAAAGTCTCACCGACCCGTGAATGTCATATGGCATTCTTAAGACAGTATCTTAAAAACACTACCTTTCTATTTGTTTTCCTAGCCGAAATAGTGAAACATTACCCTAAGCCCTCACTCCTTCCTTTTCCTCCCTTTCATAAACAGAATCTTAGCTGATGGATTCAGGATGGATAAATGGCCATGATGAATCATGAAGTAGGTGTTATCTATCCTGCCCCCTCCACTAGGCATGACAGTAGTTTTGTGACATAAATACTTTTCTTTATTTTATTCATTCATTTATCTATTCGTTCATAAACAATAATTATGTACATACAATATGCAAGGTTTAATACTATCTCTGAAAATACAGCAGTTTGTAATACAGGCAAACCCTTGTGGAAACCAGTATTACAAGACATGTTAAAGGAACTTCTTTTTTTTTTTAATTTAATTCTTATTCAAGTACAGTTTTCTGTTTTATATTCCCTGCCATGCCCCCTACAGTGCTCTCTACCTCACTCCCATTTCCGCCCCCCACCTTAATTATTGTCCATGTGTCCTTTATACTTATTCCTGTGAGTCCCTCCCCTTTTCCCCTATGATTCTCTCCCCTCTCCTCTCTGGACCCTGTCAGCCTGTTCCGTATTTGAGTGTCATTGGTCATATTTTGCTTACTTGTTTGTTTTGTTGTTTAGATTCCTGTTAAAGGTGAGATCATATGGTATTTGTCTTTCACCACCTGGCTTATTTCACTCAACATAATGTTCTCCAGTTCCATCCATGATGTTGCAAAAGGTAGGAGCTCCTTCTTCCTTTCTGCAGCATAGAATTCCATTGTGTAAATGTACCATAGCTTTTTGATCCCGTCATTTACCGATGGGCATCTAGGCTGCTTCCAACTCTTGGCTATCATGAATTGTGCTGCTATGAACATCGGGGTGCATAGGTTCTTTTGGATTGGTGTTTCAGGGTTCTTAGGATATACTCCTAATAGTAGAATTGCTGGGTCAAAAGGCACCATACTGTTCAGTTTTAGTTTTCTTAGAAAGTTCCATACTGTTGTCCATAGTGGTTGTACCAGTCTGCAATCCCACCAACAGTGAACTAGGGTCCCCTCTTCCCTACAACCTCTCCAGCACTTGTTGTTTATTTCTTTGTTTATCATAGCCATTCTGACTGGTGCAATTTTGAGAAAGAAAAACAAAGTAGGAGGGATCACAATACCTGATATCAAACTGTATTACAAGGCCACTGTAATCAAAACAGCCTGGTACTGGCATAAAAACAGACACATAGATCAATGGAATAGAACAGAGAGCCCAGAAATAAACCCAACTCTCTACAGTCAATTAATATTTGACAAAGGGGGCAATAACATAAAATGGAGTAAAGATAGCCTCTTCAACAAATGGTGTTGGGAGAACTGGACAACTACATGCAAAAAAATGAAACTAAAGGAACTTCTTTAAGAAGAAAAGTTAAAAAGAATAAATAATAAATGGCAATAACTACATACCTATCAATAATTATTTTAAATGTAAATGGATTCAATGCTCCATTCAAAAGACATAGGGTGGTTCGATGGAAATGAGACCACTGCATACACTGTCTGCAAGACCCACTTCCAGTCAAAAGACATGCCGGACTGAGAAGGAAAGGAGAAGAAGAGATATTTCATGCAAATGGAAATAAAAGCTTGGTCAATAATACTTATATTGGACAAAATCAACTTTAAAACAAAGACTATCACAAGAGACAAAGAAGGACCTTTCACATGCAGCGGTCAAGATATGGAAGCAAAATACATGTTCATCAACAGACCACTGAATAAAAAGGATGTGGTGCCTATATACCAGAATCCACCCGGCCATATGGAAGAATGAAATCTTGCCACTTGCAACAACATGGATGAGCTCAGGGGGTATTGTAAGTGAAATAAATGAGACTGAGAAAGACAAATACTATGTGCTTGCACTTACATGTGGAGTCTGAAGAACACTATAAATAAGCAAACAAACAGAAAAAAAAACTAGTAGATACAGAGAACACACTGGTGGTTACCAGATGAGGTGAGAAAGGTGAAGAAATTAAGAAGTGCAAATTTGTGGTTACAAAATAGTCATGGGGATGTATAGTACAGCATAGGGAATACAGACACTAATATTGTAATAACTGTGTATGGTGTCAGGAGGGTATTAGACATATCAGGGGGTCATTCCATAAGTTGTATAAATGTCTAANTCCACCCGGCCATTTGGAAGAATGAAATCTTGCCACTTGCAACAACATGGATGAGCTCAGGGGGTATTGTAAGTGAAATAAATGAGACTGAGAAAGACAAATACTATATGCTTGCACTTACATGTGGAGTCTGAAGAACACTATAAATAAGCAAACAAACAGAAAAAAAAACTAGTAGATACAGAGAACAAACTGGTGGTTACCAGATGAGGTGAGAAAGGTGAAGAAATTAAGAAGTGCAAATTTGTGGTTACAAAATAGTCATGGGGATGTATAGTACAGCATAGGGAATACAGACACTAATATTGTAATAACTGTGTATGGTGTCAGGAGGGTATTAGACATATCAGGGGGTCATTCCATAAGTTGTATAAATGTCTAACCACTATGTTACACACCTGAAACAAGTACGATATTTAATGTCAACTGAGATTCAAAATTTTAAAAAAATTAAAAAGATTCATGCTGATCTGAAACATAAGTGCTAATATGGAAGAAAATACTATAAATCCAGGAGGTATACTAAAAAGAAGACGAAATGAATAAAGCCTGGCAATGAGGTACAGAGTGACTGGTAAACACTGTTCAAAGATAGGCAGTTATTCAATGTGATGGGGCAAAACAGAGCTATTGGATTTGGCATTTGAGATTTTGTTAGAGCCCCACGTTGAGGTGGGAAGAAATCAGATGGCAACCTGGTGAGTGAAATAGGAAGAAATGTCAGGGAACAGAAAATGCTCTTTCAAGAAAGTTGATTATGAAGAAATAAGTCAGTTGCCTATGGAGGAGGCAGGGCTTGGTTATATCTTGTTCTTTATGATGAAGAGGCAAATCCTTGGTTATTTCTTCTGACACTCCTATTTGTTCTACCTTTTGTAAAAATGTCTTAGCTTTAGTAGTTCACGCCCTTGTGTGATCAACGTCCTCCTGAGTGTGGGTGGAGCCCACGGGATGTGGAGCAGGGGATGGAATGTGCATAGTTGCAGGTGCTGACTACACTGCCTTAGGTCATAGCGCCTGTCTTACTGGAGTTCCCCCCCCCACACTTTCTCTCTCTCTCTCTCTCTCTCTCTCTCTTGCTGGCTTCGAAAGGGTCGAAGTCCATATTGGGAGGTCCCATGGGGCAGGAAGCTGCAGGTGGCTTCTAGGAGATGAGAGTGGCCTCTGTCCAACAGTCAGCCCAAAACCGAGAGCCTCAGTCCTGCAGCTGTGAGGAACTAAATTTTGTTAACAGAAGCGAGCACAGCAGCAGATCCTTTCCCAGTCAGGGCTCAGACGTGCCTGCAGACCAGACCACCGTGACAACCACCTTGGGAGACATCAAGTCGAGGACTCAGCCAGGCCTCGCCCTTGAATCCTGACCTGCAAAGTAAAGACAGTCATAATTTTAGCATTTTATTCTGAAAAGTAAATTGTTATCTATAAAAAGCCTAAAACCATGTAGATGCCTAATAAACATTTTTTCTTCCATGTAGTCTATTCCCCTACCATGTAACACTCCCTACGTGTTCCTCACAGTGATGCAATTTTAATCATGTTCTAGGATGTATTTTGTTTGTCCTAGGGAAGCTACCACATCTCAATGAGACATGGGCTTTTCATTACATCTTTTTTTAACATAGATGGAAGTTAGAGTTATGTGCCAATAGACTGTATACTCATGTGGCATTTTTATAACAAAGTAGTAAATTCAGCTTGTCTGGCTCTTCCTAAAGGCAGCCCTGCAAGAGTTAAAAAGAAACTGCTGCTGGCAAGTTCCTTAAATCAAGTGCCTGTTACCCACAATGGAAAACTAGTTAAGGGCGGGTGGGTGATGGTGGGAGGGGGTGAAGTAAACAGTCCCTCTCCCAAGCACAGATCTCATTTCTATAGGCAAGAGGGGACTAGCAGAGGTACTTATAAAGGGTCTTTTATGCAAAGCATTTCAAAGGGCTATGATGAAAATTCAATATAAAATACGCTCTTAGTGTATTAGCCGACAGCTAAGCCTAGAAAAATAAGAACATTTTCAATTTGCTCTTAGAAGTCTCAAAGGAGCTGGAAGTTCTTACAGCTGCAGGAAAAAAAAAGGGGGGGGTGAGTTTGAATGCAGCCTGAAGAAAATGTCCTGTCCTTATTGAATCAAGTTGAACAGGGGCCACTACTGGAAAGCAAATCCCTGAAGATGGTTGGTATGTAGGCAGCAAGAGTCTCTGAAAAGGACTAGAGTTCTTGGTTGCAGAAGTCTCTGAAAACCAGGGATGCGGTTTATACATGAGCCAGGGATCTCAGAGAAAAGAACGACTACTTGGTGAAGTGCAGACAATAAATACAGCTGGGTCCCAGGCAAGACCCTCACTAATCCCAGTGTCTCTAGAATTAAATGTCAGTGCTGTGTAACATGTGCACAGATCTGTTGCCTGTACCTTGTAGCTGCAACACTGACAGAGAGCTGGCTGACTGGTTTTCAGGCTTACGCTAATTCTTAAGCACAATAAGAGCTTAGTTTGGAGGAAGTCCAAAGCAGAAAGGTATGTAGCAAAAAGAGCAAATAACTCTCAAAACAAAGATCTACTTTTTTGCAGAATTTTGGATTATCTGCATCAGGAAGTCATTGACTTGACTGAATTTTTGCAAAAGTCACCTTCAGCTATTACTTTGAACATTCAGAGAGACGACTTCATTAGAACTTCCAAATGAAAGTAGCACAATGGAAGCCTGCAGTAGCATACTTAACGGTCAAACAAATGGGAGACTCTCACTTTGTCCTTTTCATGAGTTGTAAAATAATGATGGGAGATGAGGAGAAAGTAACAGTTAAGATTTTTCTTAGGCTTGAATTGTTTTGCTGTTAGTTTTACCTTCAAAATATACTAAAAATCCTATCATTCCTTTCCGTTTCCACTGCTACCACACTTGTTCCTGGAATCCTCTCTCTGGAACTAAGGTAGTACCCTGTCTTGACCCATAGCCCCACATGGCTATTCTCTCTATAGAGTACAAAATGCTCATTATAAAATAAAGTTAATATTATGTTGTTTTTTTGCTCAAAGTCCACCAATGGCTGATACCCCATTCAAAGTAACATTTAAACCTTTTTCATGACTGACAAAGCTCTTCGTGATCAGACCCCACTGACTTCTCTGGCTCCATCTCCCATCCCTGTCATCCTCCCGTGGGTCTTCTGTCACCAGACATGCAAAGGATGGAATTAGGTTGCACCCCTGGGCCTTTATTCCCCTGTACTGCCTCTGACCATAGCCTCCTTCTCTCAATAATGGCATGCTGAGTCCCATCGATCACTTTTACTTTGCTAAATATTTCAGGACCATACGTATGCTTAACACTTCATTATAAACATGTGCCTGGGATCAAGGATAAACTTTCATTTTGAAAGTCAAAAGTTTATTGTTTCTAGATGTCTGATGTCATAGCTAATGATCAATTCTCAGTCCTTGTCTCACATTACCTTTCAGGAGCATTTCTCTTAAGCAATCCCTTCTTTCTGAAAGTATCTTCTTTACTTGCCTTCTTTTGGTGGTGTTTCTACTCCTGAGCTGTCTCCAGTTTGCTGCTGCTTGCTCGGATTCTTAACCTCTCAATAGTGGTGGTCCCCAAGGCTGTGTCCTTAGGCCTTGTTGCTTCTTTCTCTTTCCCTAATTTCCAGATGTCCTTGTGCTAGTTCCTGACTTAATAGAATATGCCTGAGTGAATGGCTAGCAGCTCTAGCCATGTCCATAGATGCTGTGCCCATGTGTGTGGAAGCTTATTTAGTTTCTCCATTTGGATGCCTGAAATATCTCAAGGTTAACATGTCCCAGACTGTAAATCTCCAAATTTGTCCTTATCCATTAAGCCCCATTTTAATATATTATATTTGCATTTATCTGATTGACGAGATACCATATATCAGCATCATCCTTAACTACTTTCTTCTTTTTTCGTATGTCACATCCAGCCTGTGGAGACATCCTTTTCAGGCTATCTCCCACTGATACGTCAAATCTGGCCTCTTCTCACCACCTCAATTCGCATCACCCTTATCAAAGCCAACACTGTATTTCATCTTGACTGCTGAAAACCCTTCCTAACTAATCTCCTTGACTCCACTTCTTCCCTGACTTCCTCCAAAGGCTATTCCGCACAAACCAACCAGAGTGATTCTTTCAAGCACAAATTAAATCGCAACCTACCTCAAACCATCCAATTACTTTACATCAAACATAGAAGAAAATTCATGATTTAACCTACATGATTTAACCCTTGGCTATTTATCTATATTCTTTTTCTATCATTATTCTCTTTGCTCACACACAACAGACATGCAGGCTTCCTTCTTCCCTGTTCCTTAAACACACTAACTCTAATCATGATTCATGGCCTTTGTACTTGCTGTTTTTTTTCTCTGAGTAGCTGATCACATAGTTTATTCAATTGTTTACTGGCATGCAACCTCTTCATGGAGAACTTTCTTGACATTCCCATCTAAAATGTCAACCTCCAGTATAGTTCACACTTTTCTTATATTTTCTTTATGTCACTAACACTACATCATATAATTTATTTATTGACTGACTTCTCCTATTAACATGTTAGCTCTAGGAAGGTTGTATTGTTCACTATTTATTCTTAGCGCATAATCTAGTACATGAAAATACTGGGTATGCAACCAATGTCTTTTATTAAAATAATTATATTTTCAATTCATTAAACAAGTCTGTGTTCTATTATTAATGTTGAATAGCATATAATTAATAACTATAGTTGATATTTTTAAGCTAGTTATTTTCCTTATCTACCTTTTGTTTCATTTATATTTGTTCCCCTTTAATAAGGTATTTTTCTTTAGATGGATACCTTTTCTTAGTTTATCTATTTGACTATCCTAAACATGCTTATTTTAAAATATTTGTAAGTATATTTTAAAAATCAGTTTCACTGAAGTGAATTCATAACCCAATAATTGATTTTGTTTTCTGTTTTTCTAATGATAGATTTTTAAAGAAAACATCCAAACATGAGACTTAAAACACTAACCATTTATTATCTCACAATTTCTCTGGGTCCAAAATATAGGAGCAGATTAGCTGAGTGGCTCTTGTTGGGTCTTTCATAAGCTATTCAGGTGTCAGCTAGAGTTGTAGTCATCACAAAGCTTGGCTGGAACTCTTCTGAGAAGGCAAACTCGTATCGCTATTAGCAGAAGGCCTTCATTTCTCAACAAGTGAATTCTCCACTGGGCCCTTGAGAATCCTCTAATAAGACAGCTGGTTTCTCCACAGTGAGTGATGTAAGAAAGCAAAATGGAAGCCATGCATTTTGTGTGGCCTAGTCTAGGAAATTATGCACTGCTTTTTTTTTGCACAATATCTTATTGGCATAAAAGCCAATCCTACTCAGTATGTGAGGAGTAAACAGGAGCATAGATATGAAGAGACCCGAATTGGGAACCCCCTCAGAGACTGGCTGCTACAATCATCTACTGGTGTTACAAGATCTGTATTATTGGGTCAGAAGTCCTGCCCAAAGGTGACACTGGAGACTTGAAGTGGATAAAGATGTCTGAATTTTTCTGACTTTATACAACTTGAGCTTGATCTGTGGCCAACAATCAAGGGAAGATGTGATTTCTTCACATGTGTTTCGTGAACCCTACTCTAGTGTCTGGTTTCTAGCAATCAGTCTGAATCAGGACCTCTGCTCGTGTGGGGCACCCTTAGTCATGACTTTCTTCTTGCTTGCGGAAATAGACCCCATCAAACAAGTGCTCAAATCCCATAAAACGTCTTCTGTTTCTGATACATGGATACTTTTGCCTTGATTTCCAAATAGGACTTAAAATATAATATGACTTAAAATATATGTTAAGTCATATTATATACTTATAATATATAATATAATATAATATACTTAAAATATATAAAATGCATGTGTGTGGGTGTCCTATCATCATTATGTACTTACCATGGAATGACTCTATTAAAGTGCAAAGTTACTATTACATTATGATTTAAATTTTCCTCATCACCAGCCGGGCAATTACAACCTTTGTGCACATTCTTAGAATCATTGAGTGCAGTTTTACAGTCCGTTTAGGCATAGCTTCTGAAAGGAAGGGACGGCAGTGGACATCCAAAGTCATTATAAGTGTGCCGGTGCTCTGGGATGACTGCAGGTGTGAACACAACATTTGGGTACATCACCTGGACTCAACTGAAGCCTAAAAGATCAATCAGACCCTTGGCTTCAAAACTGGAGCCAAGGAAAAGTATGGAGCCTGGAAAAGTAAAACAGGAGCTTTTCTGGAACTTTACCACCAGTCCAAATTGGTATTTAATTATGGTTCTTTTATGGTTTGAGGATACAGAATGGGTACAAATATAGACTAGAGTAACTTCTTAGACTACATATATTGATCGTTCACCATTTCCTGACAGGTGCGCAATTGTTGGAGCTATATTCATTTGTGTGATACAGATGACTCTGTTTCTTTTTTTCCCAATATTGTTTGGCATTTCTTCATTAGCGAATCTCTTCAAATTAATTGCAGTTCCACTGTTTGACTTGGTCTGACACTTGCAATACATGTGATATCTTATTTACTTATTGATAAATTATCTCATAACAAACTATGAGATCCATGTCTAAATGACTCTAATCGCTCACATAATCTTGGAAAATAATGGGTAACATTATAAAGGTCAATAGCCAAGCAGGAAATTATTTTGACCAGTGAGGTTGAGAATTTATTGGGAATTATCCTTCCATGCTGTCACCGGATATATCTGCACAAGGTCAATGTCTTTGTCTAATACAATGAAAACACATAAAAATTCAAGTGCACATTGGCTGTCAACTATAGTTCTCTGAAAGAGTGAATAGACATTTACATAAAAACATTAAAAATGTTTAGTCTGCTGCTGAGAAATAGTGTTTACATTCACGTAGGAAATAGTGATGTGGCATTAGAGCATGAAAGAGAGTCGAAACTTCAGAGATGATTGAGGTGTCATCACAGGAAGAAAAAATAGATAAATTTCAAGCTAATCCATGTTCAGACTGAATATGTTATGCAACTGACCTTATCTTATGACCTTGAATGTTGAAATAGGCCATACATCCCTCAAAGTGAATGATTTTGGAAAGATTCTGATTTTACAATCCTCAAGAAACTGAGGGGTCAGGAAAAGTAATTCAAGGGAAATAACTATTTCCAAATCAAATGGAAATAGAATAAGCAAAATAATTCTAGTAACATCCAGATAATAAGCATAGCTTATGTCAAAGCATAGCTAATGTCTAGTTTTAAAGAAAGCCAAATAAGGGAATTCTTTAACAAGCATCCTGGCATCTCTGCAACACATATAATATATATTTGAGTCAATCAATACTATTGTTACCAAACCTGCAGAATCAGTGAACCTCGGTCATTATGAAATGTGAATCACTGCATGTTTTGTCTAGTTGTGTTTTGACTTATGTTTCTTAAGTATGATGCCTTTCTGGGTTTTGTATTAGGAAAACAACAATACTAAAAATATTTGCATAATGTTTTACATCTACAAAACACTCTGTCCTCCCTGGAGGTTTATAAGGAGTTGGGGCATAATTGTCTTCATTTTATCAATGATACAGCAGGTTTTTTGAGGTCACATTAATTTACCCAAAGAGCTGTCTCTAGTGTAGAGAAGAGGTTAAGCAAAGTCACAGGTTTTCTGACTCCTCGTATGAAATCCATTCTTCAAGGTGGCACACCAAACACCCTCTTTTCTGCAGAGGGAACACGTGACCCTTATTTCTCAGTACTTGTCAGCACCTTAGGTCTGTTTCCAGTACATGGCTCATGATGCTGTATCCAGTGCAATAAAATAAAATAAAATAAAACTAGAAGCAAATAAATATTTAATACTGCATTGAATTAGAAACCAGGGTTTTAAACAGCTCTTTTGATCAGTTAAGACATTTTTTTTTAACACACAATGAAAAGTTTTGGAAAAAATAGCAGGAACTACATATTATAGGAGAACCGATCCGTGATTAAAAATATGTGAATGTAAACACAGGAATTAGTTCAGGGCAGCCATTTTTAATTTTCTATACCAGTCGGGAAATCTATCTAGGGCATTTTATTTAGCTCATTAACATATCTTAGGAAACAAAATGAATTATTTGTCAGAAAGAATTATCTGGAAAGAAATTAGTGAGCTCAGTGTTGCATATCTTTGTGGATATTGCCACACCAAAATTAATTACAATTATTAATAATGGTATTCTCTAAGGGTGTTTCTTCTGCCACCCAAATAAGTCATTCTGTGTTCAGGCTGAATGGAGTCTGTATTTTTTCTTAATGCTATTGCATATTTTAAGACATCTGGAAATAATAGTAACTTGGATCAAAGCTTTTAGAAAAGTAAGAACACATTAGAAATGCAGCTATTCAAAATTAACTCCTAACCTGTAGTAGGCATATATAGGTTGACAGGGTCAACAAGAATGCTATTGGCCTTTGCAATAGTATAGTATTTGGCAGTATTTCTCGCCTAGAGAATTCTGTTATTAATAATTCCATGAATATTAATAGGTATTTTCCATTTATATGACAAAGAAAATAGCCACATTTGATGTGGAATTATTAAATGACCATCTATCACAGCTGGGCAAAACTAGTTGCTTTTAGTGGGATGCTGGCTGAATATTGGACTTCACATAAATGAAACAAGTTGTTTTTTTGTGACCTTGTTCTCTTCTTTACCAATAACCCCTTATATTTGAGCAAATTACCTGTGTTATGCTTAATAATCTGAATGAGTTTGTCAAAAAGTAGATCTTGCTCACATCAGGCCTGGTCTCTGAGGCCGAGGAAGGTTAAGAGATTGTGTGAGGTCACACAGCCTGGGGCACCGGGGACTTTCTCCGGGGCACAGTTGCACAGCAAGCTTTTAGACAGATAACTGGAAGGGCGATGGTATCTGTTGTTGCATTCCACATTCTCATCTTTTGAAAAGTTGACTCAATAGTCTTAAGCAGCCAGGAAAGGCTTCAGAAATAGAAGAACGGTCGTTTCCTTTTCTGAATATTCGACCACAACATTTGGAAATTACCTCGATCTGTATAGATTTCACATCACAGTAGTTCCATACGTGCATCTTAGAGCAGAGATTTCTTTTTCAGCGATGCTACTAACCAAAGATTTCCTGACAATTTGGGAGGGGGTGATAGCCAACACATCCACAGTGTGAACTAGTTCCGGTTATAGTGTTCACCAAGCCACTGACCAGATGCCGAATGGAAAATTTTTGTTTGTCTCTGAATTTTGGCTCAGGCTGCAGGTTGATAACAAGGTGACAGAGAGGTTCTAGGCACGTCTAAGCTGCATTTCCCAAGAGAGTCAGATTGGTCCAGACATGATCACCCCCTGTTACTCACCACTTGGCTTTATAAGAGAAGTTTATGTGTGTGAAACTGTAAGTATAGAGTCAGGAAGGTTGAGAATGTTTGGCTTGGGAGATAAGGCAGTGACACATTGATGTGCTTTCTTTTTATGGCTAATCATGAATAGAAAATGACCTTCCAGCTTACCTCTGGGCAGGGGAGTAGGGTTCTGACAGATGTGTTCCTGAAGATTTAGTGAGTACTAGTGGAATATCTATGGACTTAGGAAAATGTGAACCCTCATTCTGCCAAGGGGCCAGAGGAAATGTGAAATGGAACTTCTTGGGAAAACTTGATTTATGTCCCTGATGTTTGGGGACACATATGACAATGCCTTGCTGCTCAACTATATAATTTTGAGGGCAAGCAGTTGCCAGGGCCAAGCCTGCACCGACCAGAAGGAGAACCTGAGGGAAGCGGAAGAGTTTCACAAGAGACACACGATTCTGCAGTGGTTTTAAAAACTCATAACAGAGCCTAGATTTCACAACCTTCTGTCATGGAAGTCTAATGGCCAAGAAAGAAGTGACAGTAACGCACGGGTGTGAAACATGTTCTTCTTCTTCTAAGCTAATCCCTTCCTCTGACTTCGTCTCTGGAGGTACCTGAAGGTAGAACAATAGTAAGGGACTGGACCACACCCTTGCTCGGGTGGGCCTTACCAGTAGGAAATATTGTGCCTCCGTTGTAGCAGCTGGTGAATAATTGTATGTCAAATTGAAGCCTTGATAGGAGGTCAAAACAGAGGCCAAAATTTGAAATCCTGAAAGTGAGTCATGAAAACTGGTTAGTTTTGTTTTCTGGTAGGCACAATGATGTGAACCAAGATATCCGCTCAAGTTATAGCTCGGGGATATGAGAGGGAGAATTGGTGCAGTGTAGGTGAGCAGCAGGAGGGGAAACTTTCATCAACTTATCTCGCCAACATTCGCTGCAGGTACAGTCATACCTCGGTACTTGTTGGCTTTAGAACTCATCAAACCCTGTACTCATCACATTCTGATGAGAAAAAATGGTCCCAGCACTTGGGCTTGCTCGGGAGTCAATGCACTTGCTAGAATCTTGTATGAGTCACTACCCTGTCCCACAGGAGAAAATGCTCCATCATTTGGTACTAGTCAGTTTCAGCACTTGTCACAAGCTCTGAAATGAATTAATGATGAGCACCGAGGTACCACTGTTATCCTATTTAACCCTTCCTTCACAGATGATGTTCTGAAGCTTTGGGGAACCACTAGGAAACCAGAATTGTACCTGATATGTCTAGATCTAACACCTCAGCTCTGGTATCTATAACTTAGTGGCATTCAACAGAATCATCTGCAGTAATAATAATAATATTCTTTATATAAATGATACTATATGATATCCAGTTGGTACATGTGGCTATTGACTACTTGTAGCTAGTGTGATTGAGGAAACCCATCTTAAATTGTATTTATTTTACATTAATTTGGATTTAAATAGCTACCCTTGGCTAATGGCTGCTAAATTTGATATCCTCGCTCTAGACAGCTTCATCTGTCCCCTGATTTAAAACTTCTGTGGACCCTGGGATACATAAAAAATTGCGCTAGCTCTTAGTGAGAGTTCACACTTCTCGTGCATTTAAGAGCATTAAGGGAAGCACACAAAACCATACAAGAAACACACACTCACATGTTTCCTGAGTTTAGAAGAACAGTGTTTGAATGTGGATTACTGAAGATAACTCACTCTGTGCCTCCACAAAGTGGATGATGAGTATGGGTGATGAGTATGGGTGCTCAAACTTGGGACATGGTTTGCAAAATACTCCAGGTTTTAGACACCCTGCAATTGACAAATACATGGACCAGCCCATCAGACCTCGAGTCCCTCAGCCCTGATGAAACCTCCCCAAGCCCACTTTGTTATATGCTGGGTTTTATAAGGGCCTTTATTTGAAGTATATAAATATATAGAAAGATAGATACATAGGTGAACAAAAGCTACTTTGAAATGCATTGAGAATCCCAGAGAGCTTACATTTGCTACCAGGTCTTCAAGTTATTAGCAGTGTGGCCACAGGCGACTTCATTAACTTTTTGGAGTCCCTCATTTCTCCTCTGTAAACTGGGGAGTGTACCAGGTGCACCCTCCTTGGAAGCTTGTCTCTGCTTTTGTTAGTCATAAATGAGGTCTGCATGAGAAAGGAATGTGAGTGGCCAAGTGCTGCACAAGTGTGGTTATTATTCATTTGTTACCATAGCAACTAAAGGGCATCTCTCTGACAACAGAACATCTAACTGAAAAGCAAAGATTAAAAAAAAAGGTATTGCCAAGATCGAGAAACACGATACTTGAGCAGCCAGAAAGCCCTGTTATTGACATTGCTCCCTGGTCACTTTCTTTCTAATCAAGAACTATTGCATGTACATAGAAAAATAAATGTTTAAGTGCAGAGAACTAAGAAACCTCTTCTCATATTGCTATATGTCCTTTTAATTTTTTGCTCATGAATATGTTTATATAGTTATAGGTAGATAGACATAGAGATACAACATCAAATTTTAAAACCTGCTTTTTACATGAACAGTGCATCATAAGCCTTTATGCAGATTATGAAATATTTTTCTAAAATATTACTTCAGTAATGGCATAATCTATTATCACATGGCTATACTATAGTTCATTTAACAAACTATTACTGAATGGAGTTCTCTCTCTTTTCACCTTTTTCTCGTCCTCCCCCTTTCCTACTCCTCCCTCCCTCCCTGTCTCTCTCCTCCTCTCCCTTTTACACCCTCGTTGCTGTTGGCTATTGAAACAATACTACAAAACCATCAAAGGCATCTAGACAAGAATGCACAGACCAGATCTCTCACAAAGACTGGTATTTGGGCTGAAGGTGAATGATCAGAGGGCGCCAGCTATGAGGGCGGAGCACTTCAAACAGGAAGGTAAGTACAAAGCTTTTGTGGAAATGCGTTTAACTGATAAGACTCTGCATTACCTCTAGAGAGGATTTAGAACTGAACCCTCCTTCTGATTGGCAGTGGATTAGATGCTATTTCCTTGTTTAAGCAGTTGCGGAGTAGTGGGGGGTAGGGGTTCCACAGGTCCATGCTAGGCTGTGCATTTGAGGCCGACTTTGTCCCCCAAACAAGGTTTCCACTGCACAGGTGAAATGGATACTGAATACAGAAACTTTACACATCTTTCAGCCCCCATCAGCCCTTAATATTTGCCATGTACTATCTTGTCAGGAATATGTGTTAAATGAACAGAGAAAGGTAGAAATATTTGCAGTTCAGTCTACTGTTTTATAAAGTGAAAACTGCAATAACAGTTCCCTACCACACAGGGCCTAGTCAATGAAGATACTGTTTCATATGTTGATAACTAAAATTTAAGTTATGTGCAGAAATTATCAGAAAGATTGAAGGATAAACTACACAGAACTCCAGATCAATTCATTCCTTCTTAGTCTAAATTTCTAGTATCTGATACCCATAGATGCATTGTAGAAGTAAACAAAGAAACAAAACCATTTGAGAGAAAAGGGGTCATTCAGAGATATCTTAATTATAGGGAAAAAAGATGACATGTTTTATTTGTTTTTATTCTTCTATGTTAACCACATCTCATGACTTTTTCTGGTGAGTGTAACATACAGTACATCTGTTTCCAAATTAATGCAGCCTGTGTATTTTCATTTTTCATGTTCTATCACTTTCCAAACAGGTTTTTTCCATCCCTTAGTTTGTGGGATGCGCTGGGGGGCTGAGAGCCGATGTAAGAGTATTGCATTAGATGGCTGGTGAGGGGGGTGCGCTTGGTTTAGGGACCCTTGCTGCTCACACCCTCGATGTTTGCATTGAGTTCAGTACTTGTGCAGGTGCTCCTGTTTTCCCACGGTGGCAGAAAACAAATTTCTGGCTGTTGAACAAAGCACTCTTCTCTGTGCTGAAGACAACAATACTAAGCTGTGTTAAGACATCAAATTTATTTTTAAACCAACTGCTAGAGAAAACCTCATGCTTAACCTGTCCACGTCTGGTTAATGCAGATAAAAATATCTAACAATTTGAGGACAGGAGTAAGACCAGGTGTGCTCAACAGCTCCCAGGTGCTTTTCTCAAGACACTCCACTGTACACAAACCAGCAATTTCAGAAAATCCAGAGGTGTGAGTGCTTCTATTTAGGAGAAGCTAAAAGGGCCCACTGAGAAACTCATTGTTGTCCTAAGAAGCCTTCACCACAGGTGGACTGAAGAATTCAGAGAAAGCTGGGCCATGCCATGTAGCTTTCCACAGGGATGCACATCAATTGTGCATTATGGGGAAAATGAACCAACACTACTTGCTTTGACTGAGCACTCCATGGTCAGAGTAGAGGTTATTCCGGGAAAAGCGGGCACTCTGTCTCTGGGCTGCTAGGACCTGAAGAGAGCTGGGAAAGCTGAACACCATTCTTGTTGATTTCCTTAATACTGCCCTTAGCTGGCAATGACCATGAATGGGGCACTCCCCTGCCCGCACAGGTCTTTGGGAACGTGAGGATGGACTCCCTCTCCCCAGCCCCTGGATCAGACTGAGAAGGTTCTCCTTTGTGACTCCCTTAGGCTCTCATGGCAGAGCCATCCATTTGCTTCCCAGGCCCTCAAAGGAAAAGAGGAGATTGAAATATACAAAAAACATATTTGAAGGCTTCCAAGAGAAATAACACTGACAGATAACTAGGACCAATGTGTTTCTGTGCTTTGGGAAAAGTGGAGCTTGTTAGTGATGAATTTGGATATTTAGCTGAGGATGTTTCCAAGCAAAGTGTTGAAGGCACAGCCAGACTTGTTGTTGTTGTTGTTTCACTGTTGTTTTGTTGTTGCTGCTGCTGCTGCTGTTTTCAGTAAAACATCAGAGGAGAGAGATAAATTGAGGAAGGGGTGTTAAGCAAAGAGGAATTACAACTTGGTGATTTGGAAGACTCTCGGCGCATCCAGACATCGTGTTCTGGAAGTAAGCCTAAGTGTGTGGCTGGACAACTTTTGCTGAAAAATTGAGTGTGGGATTCAGGGATCCAATCAACTATCTCTGGAGAAGCCAGGAATAGAGAGGCATTTATCTAGGAAATGGCTGTGAAAGACCTCTTTTCTGTGGGCTAGGATTCCTATGAATTATTAATACATGTGAGGCCAGTGAGGATTTTTTTAGAAATTTAATTCTAGAGGGAGAAGGAGAGAGAGAGAGAAATGTGTGAAAAAGACATAGATGGGTTGCCTCCCGCACGCCCCCAACTGGGGACCTGGCCTGAAACCCAGGCTTGTGCCCTCCTGACCTGGAATCCTACTGGCAACCTTTCGCCTTGAGGAATGACTGACATACTGAACAATGCGAGAAATGTACACTGGCAAAAACATTGTCGGCATTGGATGCATAGGGTCAGAGATGGGCTGTAACAAAGGGGAGAATGGCTTTGAAGGCAAAGCTGCAGGTGCAGAGACCAGGGGAACTTCCGCTGCTGCTGCTGCTGTGGACCCAGTGCGCACAGGCCCAGGGCTCAGGACCATCCCCGTCTGGGGTCTGGGCCCCAGGGCAGAGCCATCCCGGTGGTTTCAGAGGATGGATGCACTGCTGAGGAGGTGGGGTTGCCACCCCAGTGGGCCTACAGAAGGGACCACCAATCAAAAAAGGGTTGTTTTCAAGCCTTAAAATCTAATGAAATTTGCCCTATCAGGTTTTCTACTTGCAAAAGGACTTGTGGCCCCTTTCATCTTTGCAGTTTCCTTTGGGATGGAAGGGCTGTCTCAGGCCCGTTCTGTCATCATATTTTGGAAGCACATAACTGTCTGGTCTTACAGGCTCGGGGATGGAGAGAATTCTTGCCCCAGAATGAATCATACTCTAAGTCTCACGCATAACTGAACTGGGTAAGACTTTGGACTTAGAGCTGATGCTAACATGGGTTAAGACTTTGGGGGATATTAGTGTGAAATGACCACACTTTGCATGCAAGAAGGACACAAATATTTGAATGGGTAAGGCATCAGGCTATTATGGGTTGACCTGTGACCCCATAGAATTTATATACTGAGGTCCTAATTCCTAGTGCCTCAGAATGTCACCATATTGGGAGACTGAATCTTTACAGAGGTCATGAAAGTACAATGGGGCCATTGGAGAAGGCCCTAATCCAGTAGAGCTGGGATCTTCATAAAAAGGGGAAATCGGAGATAGGTGTGCATGGAGGGAAGATGCTGTGAAAACAGCAATATGGAGAAAACAACCATGCACAAGCCAAGAAGAGAGACTGGGAATAGATCTTTCCTTCACTGCCCTCAGGAAGAACCGCTCTTGCTGACCCCTCACTTATAGAATTGTAGCCTCCAGAACTCTGAGACAATACACTTCTGTCCTTTAAGCCACTCAGTCTGTGGTATTTTGTTATGACAGCCCCAGCAAGCTAATACAATCAGGTGTGATCGAGAGTCCTTAGTTCCCCCACAATCTGTGTTTAAGCTAAGAAAACAGCCTCAGCATTACCAAGTCAATAAATAATTCAGTGCCCACTGTGTGCAGTGCCCTGTACCTACAGCTAAAGGGGATAAAAAAACACTTCAACTCCATCTGTGCTTATGGATTACAGTTTGAAACAATCACATTTTAAGTTGTCTGGAGAAATGTGACTCAGGTTCTTACAGACGGAATTCCTGAAGTAAATGAGCCCATGCATTGGAATTGGAAAGCCTTCTGAGATGTATTGTTGTTTGTGTGACCCGTCTGCCACCGTTAACAGTACTTGTAGCTCTGCTGCTGATAGGAAGTTGGTTTGAATGGAGTACACCAAGAAATAAAAGCAGTTGACATTCTCATGGTCAGTATAAGGTATGGTGGATTTTTGTTTCACAGTTTTATGCAGAGCTGGGTCTGTTTTTCAGCTCAAGTGTGTATCTTAAGTATAGTACTTATTTATTTTTTTACTTTTGGTTATTGATACAATATACAGCATTTACCATGGCCAGCCATATTGCTGCTGAACAAAGTTCCCTAGTGACAACCCGTGTCCCATTTATTTTAAAGTATTTTTGTAAGCTCTTTCTATATTGAACCCCATATCTTCTGGATATGATTTGCACATTTCCTCCTATTGTGTATATAAATAGGACTTAAGAGTACTTTTCTAATTATTCTTTGATTTTTCTCCATCGAGCAAGGCAATTATGGTAGTATTGCCAGTTTCCTAAATTAATATTACATGTGAAGACAGTATATCTGGTTAATAAATTATAATATGTTGCATTGTGAATCTTGGTACAGTTGGTTGATAAATTATACCAGTAATGATGGAAATAGTTCATGTAGAAAATCTATTTATCAGGCTGAGACTACAGCCTTTATATTTATTAATCAATAAATTTAAGACCAGAGGTAGTATAGGAAGCAATGGAAATAACAAATCTTTACGAGTTTATGAAAAGTTTAGTTGTAGAAATGAGATTAGGCAATAAAAATTATTAGTATGGTCCCTAGACCAATCAAGCAGTGATAGGTTTCCCATAATGAAGTGTCTTGACTACATCTGGCTTTAAGCATGATGGCCTTCACTCATGAGGGGAAAGGCTAGCAGCTGAGAATCAAAAAGATGAGCTGGAAAAATACCTAGTGACTTGAGTTGTTCACTTTTCACCAGTGAGAGTCACCAAAGCAATGGGAATCGAAGGCTCCATATTAATGCAGACTTTCTGAACAGGTGTTCTACCAGGGTGCTTTGACCTGGTGTGTAGCACACAGCAAGCTCTCGACAAGTACAAAATGATCCATCTGGGTGAGGGAGGGTCACAATAGGGTAGGGGTATGAAAAAACAGGTTTGGATTTTTAAAAACATTTTATTTATTTATCTTTAGAGGGGAAGGGGGAAGGGAAGGAGAGAGGGAGAGAAATATCAATGTATGGTTGCCTCTTGAGCATCCCCTGCTGGGAACTGGCCTGCAACCCAGGCATGTGCCCTGACTGGAAATCGAACCACAGTTGTTTGGTTTGCAGGCCCCTGCTCAATCCACTGAGCTACACCAGCCAGGGCCCAGGTTTGGATTTTAAGGGAAAGGAAGATTTGAAGAAAACCAATCATTGAGTTCATGATACTCAAATGGTTTCAGATTCAATACTGATACTATGTTTCATGAATAATAATATGGTTGTTATATTAGTTATGTTTTTAAGTATTTATTTCATGATGAACTAGTAAACTCTCCTAAGAAAATTATACTTTTACTGGTCATAGGGATCTTCAATCACTAAGAATAACTGTGGAGAGTTGTATTGAGTCTAAACAGAGCTGCCTGGTGATAATCTGTACTTCCTTTGTTTTAAAATGTTCTATTTACAACTGCTTTCCTAGTCGATATGCTAGAAGCATATAGTTCAATCAATCATTCATTCGCTCACTCATTCATTTAATACATATTTGCCATATGCCTAACAGGCAGCAGGGATAGAATTATGAGCAAAATGAGGAGTATTAATATTTGATATAAAATTGACCTAGTATGTTCGGAGGGAGTGAACATTTCTAAGGAAAAAGGTCTCATTTGCAGGCCTACCCCTCTCATTGCTTTGGAAATGTTTCTGCTGCTTATAATGGGGTGAGGTGTGTTACAGGGATAGTAGTAGGATTAACTTGATAGAAAATTGCTCAGTGTTGCCATAGGAAGGAGAGATGTGTGACATACATGAGCCTCTGTAATTAGACATGCAAATTTTTCAGTGGTGCTTGTTAAGAGGCAATAGCCCCATTATCTATTCCATGCTGTCAGGGTGCATGACAAGGTCCTGAGAGAAGCCAAGAATACTAGGACAAGTCTGGCGTGATAGTATTTATCTGCTTCCTTTTACTCCTCCCACAGCCTGATTTGGCAAAGAGAAATGTAGGGTGTCCAGTTAAATTTGAATTTTAGATAATCAGTGAATGAAGGAACATCCTGTGGCAATGCTCCCTTCCCCGTGAAGCTCATTCCTCCTCCCTACACCCCAAAACCCATAGGCAACATCTAACACAGTGCCTTTCGGCGGGGACATAACATGGCTCATCAGGGGCAGTGTCTGCTCTGACGGTGATTCGCAGGCCCAGAGGTGGGCACAGCCTGTAGAGGGAAAGGGTTTGGGTTGGAGGACAAAGAAAAGGGAAATTGTGCTTTAAAAAAACCTCCCTCAGTGTGATTTATATATGACATATGGTTTCCAGAAAGACACCTCCAGTGTCCATACTCGTCTAGTTTGGAAAGAACCCCTACCCTATGGTAAACATGGCAGGGTGTGTTTTCAGTCATTCTTCAGACAGGCGCCTTGCTTGAAGCCTCTCTGTAATAATACTGTTACTGTGTTGGCTTGGATTACGGGTGTCACTACTCTTACTCCCCTTGCTACTGCCGCTGCTATTACTGCAATTATCTAATGAGCTTTTATATATATGATCCTATTTTAAGTTCTCTCAACTCAGTAGCTCTTTAAGGTCTGAGTGTCTCGTCATTCTTATGCTATTTTTCAGAGACGAAAAGACCCAGGGAGATTAGGTAATTTATCCTCCACCATTTAAATAGGCAGTACCAGAAATGGAATTCCTGGTCAGAAGCTAAGTCTTATAACTCAAAAAATAAATCACTTACCCCTATATCACAGTGCAGTTAGCCTAGTTCTCCTCTTTCCCAGGTTCATAAAGAGATTATATAATAGAGAGTGAAACAGGAAGGAGCTATTCCAGCTTTACATTTGCAAAACTTCCCTAATGCACAGACAAAATTGGACCCCTCACATCCATTAATGCAAGTTTGAAAAAGGTGAAATTAAGAACATTTACTGTATCTGCTCATTTTCAAAGATGCTCTCTTGTTTAAAAAGCCAAATCTGAGTTTTAGACAGGGAGGCACACACTAAATCATGAAAGCTATTTTGTCTCATCACTGTAGTTAGTACATTGACTGCTGCCAGGTGCCAGTGAGTAAAAGCAAGTTGAAAGCATGTGTTTTATCCTAATATCTCATTATTTATGACACAATGGATGTATTTAAGGGTTATCTAAAAAATTACTTTATAACTAATCAGAGGAATGCAATATATTAAACAAAACAGACTATTACAAATATCTAAATTAAATGTTATCTTTCTGTGTGTTGACTGCAATCCAATTAGGGAAGTGAAACATGAAGACATAAAATGTTAAATAATAATAATTAATAAAAATAATACTTCTGAAAACTAATATTGGAAATGTTTCAAGGTACATCTGGCAGCATCATATTTAAAATGACATGGCTATGGTGCTATATAGACCTGGATATGATTCTTTTTTTTTCTATTTTTTTAGAGATTTTTATTTATTTATCTTTAGAGGGGAAGGGAAGGAGAGAAATATCAGTGTGTGGTTGCCTCTCATGTGTTCCCTGCTGGGAACTTGCCTGCAACCCAGGCATGTGCCCTGACTGGGAATCGAACCACGATCCTTTGGTTTGCAGGCCCGCGCTCAATCCACTGAGCTATGCCAGCCAGGTCTGGATATGATTCTTGAACTCTTTATTTCCTGGTCGTTGTCTAGAATATTGCCATATTGTAGTTCTCTGCACAGTACTTACAATAACCTGATTTTATCTGTATTAATGTAAAAGCTCCATGAGGATAAGGGTTCTCTCTGTATTCCTCACTAAAGCATCTCCAGGACCTGGAATGGTTCATAGCCCATAGCAGATAAATGAGTAAGTATGTGAGTGAGTGAATGAATACACGAATAAGTAAAATTTCCAATTAATAGATAGGTGGTCCTGAGCTTTTCTAGGTCCCCAGTTTTATCTATTTTTAAATAGTACTATATAATTATTTTCTCAATGAATTCTGGTGGTTATTAAGTATTAAATGAGTAAATCATACTGCTCAGTGGTAGCAATGAAAAGAAATATGGTGCTCTTACCTTCAACGTAAAATGATGATGCACCCCCTTCTCATTGTTGGGTTGGGTAATTACTGTATCCAACGTAATGGAAGCAGATGTGGCTTCTGCCATTTCTGGGCAGAAGCTCAGCGTTGCCTGCTCTTCCCTCTGCCATGATAATGTACCTGTTTCAGATCAAAGCTGCACCTCCAGCCCAAGCCCAGGATTGAAGGTGTGGAGCAGACCCAACCCCAACTGCCAGCTGGAAGCTGAGATTCATGGACACTCTGCCAATATATCATGTAAGTAACAAATATTTGTTGTTGAGTGCTCCTAAGATTTTGGAGTTGTTTGTTATGGAGGATGATCNGCTCAGCATTGCCTGCTCCTCCCTCTGCCATGATAATGTACCTGTTTCAGATCAAAGCTGCACCTCCAGCCCAAGCCCAGGATTGAAGGTGTGGAGCAGACCCAACCCCAACTGCCAGCTGGAAGCTGAGATTCATGGACACTCTGCCAATATATCATGTAAGTAACAAATATTTGTTGTTGAGTGCTCCTAAGATTTTGGAGTTGTTTGTTATGGAGGATGATCTGTTGAACGTTGACTACTAAAATACCCTATGGAATCTCAGGAGATGAACTGTTGATCTTAGAATGAAGTCAGTTGAAAAACATGAAATTTTAATTGACACAGGAAAAGGAGCAATGCGTTCTTGTCATGAAAACGAGACATGGCCATTGGCTGCCCTGCTCCACTTTCAACCTGTTAGTGCCTTGTTTTATTGTTTTTAGTGTTATTTCCTTCTTATTCTGCCTTCACCCCATTTAGTCCATTTACCAGGTCTCCTATGTGTCTGGTCACATCACCATAGGTAATGCTCCTGCTATACTAAATTACTCTGTGCCCGTTGCCTTGAAACTATCATACCATGTTGTGCTTTATATACTTTGTCCAAGCCTTTTCCTTTGCCTGTCATGTCCTCCTTTTCCTAAAAAAATCTATATTCCCAACATTACAAGTGAGATCCTCTTCAGTCTTAATCCATTTCAAGGGTTGGTCACTCTATGCCTATCATCATTACTATGACATCCTAGGCCAGGGTCATTATTTAATCACCTTTATTACCCTTGGTGTTCAAAACAGGCCTGGAATTTAATATGTGTCCAATCAATACTAGTTGAAGTGATTTGGACTGACAGTTCGATCAAAGGTCAAAAGAAAAGTCTAGAAGAAGCATTCTGACAGAAATCCAGCTGTTTGGAATGTGATTTTCATCTTTGTGTTTTGTAAACTAGGCCAGGAACTGATTTTTGAATAGAGGAAGAGGAAGTTGGAAAAATTTTTAAGCCTAGAATGTGACCTCTCCCTCAATCATGCCACCAGCATAGTTTCCACACCAGGGGTTAAACACCAGGGTTCTCCCAGTCACTGGCTGTTATTTTCATGACTTTAGGTTAGGTTTACATCAAGAGCTAGGCAACTTTAACCAATTAGAAAAAGTGTTATCTCTGGTTTTGGAAAAAATAATCTGAATTTTCTGACTTATAAAACAATGTCCACATAGAGATTTATCAGAAGGGAAAGGGTGGAGAATGGGGAGAAAGAGACAGGGGATAAGAAACATAATTGGTAGGTACAAAATAGACAGGGGAGGTTAAGAGTAGTGTAGGAAATGGAGAAGCCAAAGAACTTCTATGTTGACCCATGGACATGAACTAAGGGGAAGGATTGCTGGAGGGAGGGTGTGAGGTGGCGGGGCATAAAGGAGAGAAAAAAATGGGACAATTATAGTAGCATAATCAATAAAATATACTTAAAAAACAATATCCAATATCTATCTCATTGGATTAGTATGAGGAGCCCATGAGGAATTGTGATGTAAGTTGTTCTTGTTAGAATATGCGGACACTGTCTATTTTGTATATATTCCCAGAGTAGACATGAGCAGGCACAGATACAAGAAAGCCTGAGAGTTTATATACACAGAAGAAAAGATACCCAAGAGCCAGGGATGAACCTGTGAGAGGTAGAAGGTGCCTCAGTGAATTCTCCTGACACTGCAGTTTACCCTGATGACTAGCAATAGTTAAAGAAGCAAACAGAGAAAAATCAAGTTACATTTTTAAAAAAGACAAAGGTGGAGAGAAATAAATAAATAAATCCCTGGAACTGGTGAGAAAAAAGACCAGAATTGTATCTTTCATGTTATACGGAGTTTTATTGTGAAGGATCTTTTTAAATGGGTTTATAGATGGTTACTCCATGTAAAATTTCCTTTCTTGACTTTTGCCTGCAACATAATGCCTTGCTATAGACTTTACAAAACACAATAACTTCTCATTTGCTTTTATGTGTTCTCAGTAGGAAAAATTCATTTAATTTAAAAGCCAACAAAAGCATTCAAAAAGGGAGACTGACTTGGTTGCCACAAAGAAATGAAATGTTGAGTAGTAGCATCAATATTTTTCACATTCTATGTAAAAGAAACAGATTGCCGGATTGTACAAAATGACTTCTATCTTTGGTGTACAATCAACAAATGGCTCCTCGTGGGTCTCTTCGACTCCCTTCTACCTGTGTCCTTCACGTAAAAATTACTTCTTGTCTCCACCAAATGCTGTGCCGTATGACACTGGTCTTACTGAAGCCCAGACTGGTAGTCAACTGATCAAATATTATGCAGGAGAAAAATTATTGTATACATTTAAAATGTTACTTAGATCACCTTCTGATTAAGTCTTTTTCTCAATCACACGTGTAGAGAGTGAGATAGCCTTAAACTGGATTGAATGATCCTGATCTTGGTGAATCAAAATATTGAGATGATTAGTTAGATATGCTTTCAATTTGTTTTCATGTTACATGGCTGTCGTGATTAGAATGAAAAGATTCCCAACCCATGTAAAGTTTTTGGGGAGAAATTACAGATCTATTTGGCACACAAGTGGAATTCCTTGAACTCTATTCTACCCCACCCTCCCACCTCCCAAGGCACCTCAACAACCTTCACTAAATGAAAGGAGACTGGTAATGCACCATACTTTCCCCTACTTTGAGGGAGACACATTCTTACAAGTGTGCTGTGGGCAATAAATACTCTGAGCAGTGGAAGAGGAAATAAAATTTGTACAGTAAAAGAAAAGCCAGGCATTGAAATGTACCCAGGAATTATAGCTTAGCTATAACACTGTATGTAGGATTAGTCCATAGAAGTAATTTTGTAAGACTCTTGTGGCAGACTCGGGCTGGTAGGGGAACACTGTGATGTATAGATTGTTTCCATTATATTCCACACATTTGCATTAGAGGTTCAGAAAAACATAAATAATGCATGATAAGTTCTATCAAAAGAATCTCTGGCTGGCATTAGTACACACAGGAAGGTGTGTTAGGCCTTATTTTAACAGGCCTGGGGAATAGCCTAGCTGGCCACATTCACATCCATAGAAATTCAGGGGCTCTCAATTTGTCAAAGGTTAATGGAGAAGCAAGAGAAGTGAGTTTGATTTAAACTTTGAGGTGATTTCTTATGAAATATACAGAATATTTGCATAGTACATCTGGTACTTCCATCTCTCCCCATAAAAAAAAATAGGAGCATTTTGGCTGACCCACAGGTTATTCAGTGAACCTCCCAATCTGGCATTCACTCCTGAAATAATGACTCAACAACAAAGAGGTTTGTCTGCAGGAAAAGGGCATACCACATGCAAAGATTGACGAGAACAGTTGAGTACTAGTTATCGGGGGCTTGTTCTGTGTCGAGTCTCATGCTAAGAATTAGATACAATGTCCCAGAATTATCTATTGAGTCCCAACAGCAAGTTTATCACAAAAGTTTTATCTTTGACTCATAGATAAATGTCTCAGGAGAATTAGATGACTATAGACCCTAAGGGATCACTCACAGAGGACATCTCCATCTGACTTAGTTTTCTCTTCTCCTCACTACTGCATTATAGGGCTTGATGGTAGAAGCAGTGAACTCAGAGTCAGCTTGAAAGGAGCAGCTCTGGAGGAAAAAGCCTTTCCTGGGACAGAAAGGAAGGCCCTTGGTGATCCTTAGCAGTCANAGTACATCTGGTACTTCCATCTCTCCCCATGAAAAAAATAGGAGCATTTCGGCTGACCCACAGGTTATTCAGTGAACCTCCCAATCTGGCATTCACTCCTGAAATAATGACTCAACAACAAAGAGGTTTGTCTGCAGGAAAAGGGCATACAACATGCAAAGATTGACGAGAACAGTTGAGTACTAGTTATCGGGGGCTTGTTCTGTGTCGAGTCTCATGCTAAGAATTAGATACAAAGTCCCAGAATTATCTATTGAGTCCCAACAGCAAGTTTATCACAAAAGTTTTATCTTTGACTCATAGATAAATGTCTCAGGAGAATTAGATGACTATAGACCCTAAGGGATCACTCACAGAGGACATCTCCATCTGACTTAGTTTTCTCTTCTCCTCACTACTGCATTATAGGGCTTGATGGTAGAAGCAGTGAACTCAGAGTCAGCTTGAAAGGAGCAGCTCTGGAGGAAAAAGCCTTTCCTGGGACAGAAAGGAAGGCCCTTGGTGCTCCTTAGCAGTCAGTGCTGTTCAAAATGTGTGCGGATGTGCATTGATGACCTGGCTCAAGGACACAGAATGAAGCTCTCTAGAACAGACTGGACCAGTGAGGCCCTAGTGGACAGCATGAGTGGTTGTGTGAGCTGGGTGGGCTAGAGAAGATCGAATCACTGGAAGGAAACATCTGTTTTTATCTATGACCCAAAGTTGCCTTGCATTCTTGTCTTTACAGAAGTGAAAAAATTCATTCAAACAGCTACACTTCCCAGTCTTCCTCCTCTCCCTCATTCCTTCCAGTTGGACATGTGTTGTTCCTGGTCGATCAGTGTTCTTGCTAGCCATTACTTTCCTCTGCTGGATTCATTCTCTTCCGCCTGCTCTGTACCAGTGGGGGAAGAGGTTGGGTGGGGGCACAAGCCCTGTGGACTGAGCTACTTACTCTTTGGCTTCCCATTGGGTTTGGCCGATAGCATCTCCTGGTAGGAGATTGGAGGGCAAAACAGGTCAGACTGTTTTTCCTTTTTTCTAGCTTCTCCCTGCCAGTGTTTCATTTCTCCGGAAGTAGCTATGTTTTTTACACTTGTAGCTACTACCAGTGGCTCTTTCTCTACCAGCCTACTTTTAACTGGACTCCAAATGTGTCATTTCCTTCCCAAGTCCCTTAAGCCCTAGTGGTTGGTGACAGTTTCCTCTCATTGCAGTGCTCTTGGTGCTTCTCTTTTATTCCCTACACTCTGACCTCACCTCTATAAATAGTCCCTTCATTAAAGTCTTTTTGAGTCCTCTAGAGTAGATTCTGGTTGCTGCCAGAGTCCTAAAAAATACTCATAATACTAACAAGCTTTCCTTTTGGGAAGTGCCTGCAGGGAACACACTGTCTGCTCAACTAGCCCTAAGCTGTGCAGGTTCCGGCCCCAGTGAAGAAGGGCAGATAGTGTCTAGCTCTTCCTTGAGTAGGGCAGAACTTCTTTGGGAGGGTGGTTCACAGACCCAAGAATTTGTTATCTAATTTCTACATCTATTTTTCAATGGATTCGGCAGTTCATAGAAGAAAAAGAAAAGAGGCATAATGTATTGAGTCCTTCAAACACTGGTGGTTTTCACGTCTTCTGCCGATGACTTGGCTCCTTCCCCGGTGCCGTGGAGTCTGTACATAATGTGGCTTCACCCACATAGAGGCAAAGCAAGGGGGGTGTGCTCTTTTTGTTCTCTGAACAGGGAGCCTCTTGGTGGACCCAAAGTGGTGGGAAGAGGCCCTGGGCCACTGAGGGCTAGAAGGAAAAAACAGCTGGAACCAGACAATAATCAAACGTTTTACATTCATTTTTTGAAATCTGAGGAAGAAATCTGGAGAATTTGGCACTCTGCCCTTTTAATATGTACCCCTTAAATTAATGAAATGCTGAAATCCCTGCTAGAGTAGAAATAACTAATTGAGGAGTGGGAGCCTGCCTGTGGGGGAGAGAGGCCTGTTGTTAACCAGAAAGGCTAGAGGACACTAGGTTGTTGGTGTCTTCGTATGTAGGAAAGGATATTATCTCCTCCCAATGGGGAAAAAGACTCCATTATGGTGCACAGCCTTTAGGGCATGTGGTTGCTAATGAGAGAAGAGTGGAGGGAGCGGTAATGATATTTGTAATATGAATACTCAAAATAAACAGTAAAGCCCATCATTAATACCCCTTCCCCTTTGTCCTATACACTGTCCTAGTCCTTTCTCTTGACTTTCTGAAGAGGGGGTGCCTGCCCTACAGAAACAACTCAAGGACAGGGAGTCTCTGTGGAAGGAGACATCATCAGAAACCATTTATGTCATAAACATTTATTATGCATTTCTTATATTTTACCTTCGGTATCGATGATGTCCTCTGGGGCAAGAGAGTGATGGGTTAGGGAGAGATGGGAAGAGAGCTGGCTGTAGACAGGGTATGATAATGTGTGACAGGGTGTATCCATGTCCCATTACCCCAGTCTTGTGTGGGAGACAGAGAGTCCCCTTCATGCCGGAGCAGTGCGACCACCAGGAGGAAGGGGCAGATCCAGGGAGGGCACCCTCTCTTAGGGACGCCTGGTTCACTTCCTTTCAAAGATGAAGAAACTGAAGCCAGAAGAAGCTAAGTGACTCGTGTTGGTTCACACAAATTCCTCAAAGAGAATCTTTGACTAGTGTTCAGCTCCTGGGTTGCAGTAGGCTAGAGATGATAGAGCAGTGTATAAAAAAGGCAAGAAGGGACACCTTTTTTATTCTTTTTTCTGAGTTTGGAGGATTGGACTTCTGTGGGGAATCAGAAAAGAGTATCCTGGTCATGGCAGAAAATGAATGCGGCCTAGTCTTACATTGGAGATGAAATACTTTTCAGTTGTTTTCAATAGGCACTATTGTACCTAAGCCACTAGTGCCCAAGTGAATTATTAAAAAACAAACAAACAAACAACTTTCACAAAACAAACATATGTCTATGCCACAGAAATAAAACCTCAAACATTGTTGCACATCCATTACATCAGCTGCTTGTGTGCATAATGCAATGACTTCTAGACGCATTGGAATTTTTAGGATGCCCTTAATATTTTAAATTGCTTAACACAGATTTTCATATTCAGCATTCATTTAATGAAATGGGAGTGTTAATACATTTAGTACTCATTGGTGACAGAGACTAGAAATGAGGTCACAAACTACAGGTATTGAACTGTTTTGCCTTGAACACATTCAAGCCCTAGTATGCTCAACAAGAGACATGTTTAGTAGAATTTTGAACAACAAAAAAGCAAGAAATGTGGAACAGATTGAGTACATGAGTAAAGTGGGATTTCTTTTGAACCTCCCTAACTAAGCAGAGAACCAGGCTGGGAAGAATAATAAGCATTGATTAGATAACAGAAAATAGGCTAAGTTCATCTCCAAAGAAAACTAATTTTTAGTTTTACTTTCTGCTACCCATATCCTGAGGAATGCCTAAAGCCAAGAGTAATTCATAATCTTATTTTCAACTCCTTTCTTCCCCAAACACTTTATGAGCATTGCCTTGCTTTCAGTCAGGCATGTTCATGCAATAGCAATTTTTGTCTCCAACTTTAAAAATTATTAATTAAGGACCCAGACGTGTTTTCCAGAGCAAAGGAAGCTAAAATCGATGGGGTCTAACCTGAGGGTTGGGCTCAGGCCATGCTAGAATGAGCCCAATCTATTCTCAGACTGTACTAATGAGAACCAGAATGATTGTTGGAAAATAGTGTTACGCTAGGGCGGCATGAACTAGACCTTTGTATATGCTTTTTCCTCCACTTTTTGTCTAACCTTGAGGAACATAACAATTTACTTCCCTTTGATGGTTCCCACTGGTACCACTGGGTTTTCCTGGAAGTTATGAAAAATGAAAAGTCATGTTTGAGCTTATGCCTGAGGAGGAAGTACAGAGTGTTTCATAGAAATTCATTAAGAAGGAGAAGAGAATTCCCCTTTGCTTATTCTCACCTCATCCTGTCCAACCCACTCTCCAAGATGATATTGTCTGTGTGGCAGGGAATCAGCTCACCCAACCAGTGGTACCTGCCTTCCAACAGCGGCACAGAAGACTTGTTCCTGCGATTAACCTGACTCCTAGAAAGCCAGTTTGGACCCATGGGGATCAAGGATATGGAGGAGGAAACTCATATTTGGAGGGTATAATTAGGTGGTGGATGCTAGCTCGATTCTTCATACACTTTGGCTTATCCACTCCTTAGAACAGTGTGCGAGCCTGAAAATAAAGCAGATCCTACTCATCTTCAGAGGAGAAAATCTAGGCGTACAGAAAAGTAGCCTTACCAAGTTTCCAGAGCTCACAAATGAAGAGGCAGGTTGATGCAGGTGTCCGTCTGCAGGTTTGTGTGTGTGGAATCAAAGACATAAGACCAGCCCACCTAGTTAGAAACCTGTGAATCTTTCTTCCCAGGCCAGGTCTGCCTCTGTCAGACAGAGGAAATTCTGGGCGATGGCTTTAGTGATCTTACTGAACAAATGTAGCTTCAGGTAAGCTACTGGACACTTAGAGACAATTTCCACATCAGTAAAATGGCAAAGTGGAAATAGATGTTGCCAGGGAATACTCTAAGCCCTGAAGAGTCCTATTCTCCTGCTATATTGGCATTTTTGTCTTTCTTATTCATTTTGTTTTCCTCTTCCAATCTGATGGTGATGAAGTTAGAGACAATGAAAAGTATCCTGAAGGCCATTCCAACTCACCAGGAAATAAAACTAAGGAATAAGGAAGGTGTCTGAAAATGGGGAGGCATTTCTTTCTGTGTGGAAATCTTTATTTACCATTGATAATCCTGGTGCATTTTGGAAAGTATTTAAATGGTTCTTTATGGGAAGATATCCAAATATTGTGCTTTTATTTTCCTACTTAAAAAGAAATAATTCTGTAGAGACAGACTGTGATGACACAAAGCAAAGATTATAAGGATCTATATATTACTTTTATTATCTTTTGGATTGCAGTTTGTAAAAAGTAGTCAAAATATAAAAACAGTGAAGGAGAGGTTCGATTATCTATAAAAATAATTTAAATATACAAAAACTTCTTATGTGTCATGGTTTTCTTAGACTTAAATTATAAGGTAAATATTCCCGAATTGAGGATGTTATACTAAAATTAGTGAATTCACTTCAATTAGGATAAAACCCTAGCTATCCAGTGTTTATAGCAAACATATCTAGAATGAAATGCTACACAATACTTGTAAATATTAGACATACAAACACACACAGTGATACGTTAGGCAAACGGAAGCACAGAAATAAAATACCAGAGATCATTCAGATAAAGCAACCGACAGCCTTCGTCAACATAGAGGGGCCCTGAGAGAGGAAGATAACCCACGAAGCATATCAGCTATCTGTGAGCCCTTCAATATCTAACACCCAGACAAAGAGAATTAGCAAAGTAAAACTCATGGTGTGAGTCAGAGTTTGATGGATCAAATAGATTTAAAGCCATACAGATATATGAGATTATATTACTGCCCAAAGTGACTTAATTTCTGTTCATAGGATTTTATGCCCTATAAAATGCATACTTTTCTCTTATGACCAAGATTCATAAGGTACCAAAATAAATAAATAACAATATGTAACGGGCTATAACACAAACCTTCATAAATTCCCAAAGGTGGAAAATTTAGAGGCCACATTTCTTGGCTAAAAGCCCCAAAGCATAGACTTGTAAAAATAATAAAACATTTTTAATTGTCTATAATAAAAATTAATCTAAATAAATAGAAATACATATGAAATTAAACTATGATTCCAAATAATTTAGAGATTAACATATATTAGATCACTTCATGTAAAACCTTATGGAATGCATCTAAAGTCATTTTCAGGAGAAAAATGAAACAGAATTGTTTTATTCATAAACAGGAAAGACTATAAAAATGGGTTAACATTGTACTTAAGAAATTATAAAAATAAGCCCTGGCTGGTGTAGCTCAGTGGATTGAGCATGGGCCTGCGAACCACATGATCGAGGTTCGATTCCCAGTCAGGGCACATGCCTGGGTTGCAGGCCAGTTCCTGGCGGGGGACCCACGAGAAGCAACCATACATTGATATTTGTCTCCTTCTCTCCAGCCCTTCCCCTCTAAATATAAATAAATAAAATCTTTTTAAAAAATTATAAAAATAAGAAAGAAGAACATGAAAATTTAAATAAGAATGTTGGTGAACAAAAAAAAAACAAGAAGAAAATGCTGATATAATTAAAAGTTGATCAAATCAAATAGATAATTATAATTTTGATAAAAATATTTACAACATGAAATTTCAGTAAGATAAATATTGTAAACAACTTTGTGTAACATCTTATGAAAAGTGAATACAATTAAGTTATGGAAGAGATCAATTTTCTGTGATAATATAAATTTCCCCCCCCCCCCCCAAAAAAAAACCCTGGCTGGTGTAGCTCAGTGGATTGAGCGTAGGCCTGCGAAGCACACAATCACAGTTCGATTCCCAGTCAGGGCACATGCCTGGGTTGCAGGCCAGTTCCCAGTGGGGGACTCATGAGAGGCAACCATACATTGATGTTTCTCTCCTTCTCTCTCCTTCCCTTCCTATCTAAAGATAAATAAGTAAAATCTTTTAAAAATTTTTCCAAAAAATATAGAGAGTTAGAGACTATAAAAAACAGTACTTTAGAAAAAATTATAAGGAATTTTACAGTCTAACCCTAAAATAGCTACAAACCAAGATGAATTTGGTGGAGGCGAATTTTACCAAGTCATTTTGGAATAAAAAATCTGTGTGTTATAAAATTATTTCTGGGTATAGGCAAATATGGGTATCTTACTGAGCTCCCATAACCTTATACCAAAATGTGGTAAAGATGGCACTGAAAAATTATACTTCAAAAGAATAATACTTAAAATATAAATGAAGAAAAATATAACATAAATACCATTCAGGGAAATAGTGATATTACATGCCATGAGGAAGTGGAATTTACTTCAAGAACGCAGTGTGGCAAACCTTAGGAAACCAGCCACCTAGAATGCTCCAGTGTTTAAAGGTATGATTGTATCAATAGATAAATAAGTTAATAACATTCTCCATTTGCTAGTGTTTTTTCAACACTAAAAAAGAAATAAAAATAGAACAAAACCTCTTTAAAAAGTTGAAAAAGTATATGCTTGACAAAGACAGGTGCTGTCGTAAGTGTATTGATACACTCCATTAAGTTCAAGATCAAAGAGAAGTGCTGACGGTCACTACTGCAACACTATTCCTCAGCAGGGTTCCAGAGTTCCCAGCTACAGAAGAGGCACCGTGGTAGCTTTATGTTTGGCCACATGATCATAGAAGTCAGAGACATGCTCTGGTCCCAATACTAGGGCATTTGTGGGGGAGGGTGGGGCAGACATTTCTCACCTGGAAGATCTTAGGCAATTCTTTAACCTTTGTAAGCTTCAAGTCTTCAGCTATGGAAAAGCACATTGATCTCTCTCTCAGGAGGACTAGGAGTTCATCTAATAACCGTTGGAAAGTGATTAGCAAAATGGCTGGTACTTAACCAGTTCTTAATTAATAACACAGCTATTAACCATATTAGTCATATTATCATTATCCCTGTCATAAATATTGTTATTGTGCAATATTTTAACCAAAAATTAGGAAAATTTACTCACACGACTGGATAGAAGGAATATAAATTCAAGGTATTTTATTTATGTTTATGATGTCCAGTCAGAACGTATATTGGGGGGGAAAGCCAAGTCCAAAAGATCAAACACAAAATAAACTGAATAAAAACTTAAGCTAAAATTATAAAATATGAAGTGGGAAGCACTGTGGGTGGGCAGGGCAGGGAATATAAAACAGAACACTGTACTTGAATAAGAATTAAATAAAAAAATAAAATAAATAAAATAAAAAAAATATGAAGATAAACATTTAATATAAATCTGTGTAAGACTGATATTAATAAATCAATAAAATGTCACCAAAATATTTAAAATAAAATTTTAGTACTTGGAGAGTTGGAGTATTCTCTGGGTTGGGAGGGTGTCTCTCCATCTCAAATACTATATACATTCAATTTAATGCAAATCAGAATTCTATCTACTGATGATTTTGCAAGACATTGCAAATGTCAGCTGTAAGAGTAAATGTAAGAGAAAGGTCAAGAAAATATTGAAAACATGACTAATGAAAGTGCACTTGTGCCATTAGAATTTATAATACTCTCCAGAGAAAACTCAGAAGGGTAGCTCCATCGTTGCCTCCCCCAAGTACTGTCTACACCTTTGTCACCAGTCCGCGGTCACACTTCACTCACCCAGTCCGTGTGTGCACAGTGTCCTTTCTGCTGACTGTCACTCTCCGGTACTCGCCGACTGTAGTTCCCTGACTTGGAACCCACCTGGCTTAGGTGGGGTTAGCCTCTGGCTGGAACCCAGTTTGGCCAATATGATTATCTTAGTCTTCAGTGTACACCGATCGCTCGACTTGGGGATGGACCTATACCTTATTGAGCTGGGTGCCCAGAGGCAAGCATAGGTTTTTTTTGCTGCAGATAAAGGAAAAGAAGTGATCGCTTCTCATTGTACTGATCTTTCCCCTGTTAGACTGAAAGCCTGTTGCTTCTGGTGGCCATTTCCATCACTACATGGGAAAAGCCCAAGGGAATGATGGCAAGGCAGCTCAGGCAGAATTGGGAAATGAAGACTAACATATTCCTGACAATATAATTTGACCATATAGCTTTAGTCAAATCTTTTTGTTGACTATCCATGAACTCACAAGACATGTGAGCTGATAAACACCTCTTCCCTTTTTCCTACTTTCAGCTGCAACAGAGTTTCCTGAATGATACAAATATTGTGTGACCATATCTGCTCATCCCAGGGCAAGTGACTTATATTGCCCAGCTATCTATGTCATGACTTTGTTTGACAAACTGCTGTCTCAAACTGGGGTGATAGTTGATACATGGCCTGATCAGATGCATAAATGATTCAGTTTCTCTCTCTCCCTATCCCCCTCCCTTCCTCTGTTCCACTCCTTCCTTTCCTCCCATTCCTTCTCTCCCCTATACATCTTAAAATTTGAACTAGGAACATGGGTAGATTTCATGGTTGATTGGAAGAAAGCAAGAAACAAAGGGCAGTTGTTTTATAAAAGACTCATATCTTGGCTGTTTGGTGCCATTTCACCAAGGTCACTGTGCTGACATCTCAGGCGGCCAGGAATGCACAGTTCTTCGGTTCCAGTTGCCGTGGGGTTTGAACACCCTTTAAGGAAAAAAACATGCTGAGTCTCTATCCCTTATTTCTCCATGGATCCCTTTTCAATTGAACGGTTATTATGAATGACTAATCCCTTAATGCAAAAAATAGCTAAAGGACTTATTGATATGAAACCATGTTTATTTTATGTTTGCTGAGAAAAGCTCCTTGAAAATAATATGACTTGGTTTCAAACTTCTCTCTCTTTTCTTCATCTCTTTCTCTATTCAGGCATTCCTGGTACTGATATTGATGTTTATGCGGCTATACATCTACAGCTACACCACTTACGTGCGTGCTGCTGCCCACACTTGTGCTTATTTCTATCTTCACATTGATATCTACTTTTATATTGTTACCGAGTTGTTACATCTGAGAGTCATCTCTGCCCCAGAAAGAGTTATGAATGTTCTTATTCAGGAAACACAGTCTGGACTCCAAAATAATATTTTTCAATCACCCAAATATTTTGCACATTTTTCTGAAATGCCATAAAGATAAGTCATACCATCTAAAAACACAGTTTTAAAATTCTCCTTTTTTGTTTCCATCCACACCCAAGCTTTCTCTCACCACCATCCTGTAGAATCTCCTCTCAAATATTTCCCTACTTTAAGCCCAAGCTTCTCCTTTTAACCGCCCCACTTACACCCATTAGAAACACCTAATGGCTAATAGGTGGACACTCTAGAGATAGGTGAACAAAGAAAGTGGAAAGGGAGACGAGTAGGCCCAGACGGGATTCTCTTTAACAGGCAAGGAAGTCTGGGAATCCCCTGGTTAGCTTCTGCCTTGTTACAAAAATTATAAACATATATTAAGCCTTAGGAATTCAGCCACAATTGAGCAGTAGCTATTTCTGAATGAGTATTCTCTTTGTCTTCCACAGTATGTTTCCACATGGTTTGCAATAGGATTAGGTTGCTTTTATAGTTACAAAAATATTAAGTCATTGACAGAATAAATATTTGAAAGATACGCATGCCTGAGTAAAGTAATACTGAAGCCCTGAACATCTTTGGGGGTGTATTACAAGAAATGAAGCCATTTGCCACTACGTGACTCCCCTACTAGGTACATGTCCCCTGTTGTTACTTCCCTTAGTGCCCCTCATCCTCCTAACATGACTCATATTTGCAGTGTTTTGAAAAGGGCATTGCATGAGACACAGCTTGTTCCCTGAGAATACATCAGTCTGTTCTCTGAAAGGACTGAAGTAGGACCCTCACATACTGTTTTTCTCCTCAGTGTTGGTGCCCGTGCTATGGTGTGAGGCACTGAGTAGGATCACAGAGCACCTGCCAGGTTGCTCGCCGTCCCAGCTGCAGCGCCCCATGACTTCAGCATGTCTTCGTGTCCTTTCCTTTCATGATGCCGTCATCAATCGGATGAAGTACCCCTTTGTGCCTTCTTGGCAGAGAGCCTAACAAGTAAAGGTTAAGCTTGACTGCTCCAGTAGAAAGGAAGAAAAACCCTTCCTCGGCACTTGTGAAGGTCAGCCCGACTAAGTTCCCATTAGTCACTCTCAAGTAAGTAGGAAATGTGAATAGGTAGAGAGGCTCTGACTCACCCACTCACTGATCCATGAGACACTCAAGGAGCACTTCCTGTAGACGCTGGGGACCACGTGAGCACAGCACACTCCCTGCCCAGGAGGGACGTCTAGAGTAATGGGAAAGGTAGACACGAGCAGGTGGAGTCCAAAAATATCAATGCTGGTAATCACGATGAAAAACGCCACATTTATTGACTTCTGTTTACCACCTGCCAGGATCTATCCCAAATGCTTTGTATGTATTACATCATCCCTCAACAACTTAAGGAAGGAAGTAGTATTATTTTATCCATTTCATAGAAAAAGGGATTTAAGACCAAGGGTTTATAACTTGTTCAAGGTCACATGCTAATAAGTAGTAGAGCCAAATTTCAGACTCTGGAAGTCTGACTCCAGTTAAGAGCTATAATGAAACAGTGAACCCAGTGCTGTGGGATCCCAGAGGGAAATGCTAACCCCTGGTAGAAATGGGGAAGGTCTGACCAGAGAGAAGACTGTTCCCAGGAGGCCCTGAGGGAGAAAATATTTGCACATAAAGATGTCATGGTAGAAGTGTACTTGTGAAGAGCATGGAAAAAAGAGTTCATATATTCATTTACTGTCTGTACCAGCGGTCCTAAATGGCCAGCCTGTAATCAGAAATATCCTCCAGATACAATCAGTTTGGTAGGAAAAAAATGTTTTGTGTTGTTTTTAATTCCAAAGATTCAGGAAGGCAGGGAGCTTGTCCTGAATCCTCTGCAGGTCAGGGGTGTGACCTTGGGCAAGTTGATGAATTCTTTCACTGGCCCTCAGTCTTCTCATTCAGTTGTTTGTGTTGGAGTCTACTTCAGTGAAATGGAAATGGCACAAAGTAGACTTTATCCATCCAAGATGTAAAGTTTGCTAAGGTTTGACAGGTACATACTTCCATAAGTTGCTGCCATGACAAAGACATGGAACATGGCCATCTTCCCCATGAGGGTCCTCTGGCCCTTGCCTTCCTCTCACCCCCCATTCCTAGCCTCTGGCAACTACTGACTCTCTTGGTATCACTGCAGATTGCTTTGATTTCTCTGGAATTTCATATAAATGGAATTACATCATATGTCACCTTTGGTGTCCAGCTTTGATTAGTTGCATCGTAATGATTATGAGATGTATCCATATTGGGTTTGTAACAGCAGTTCATCCCCCCCCCCCCTTTTTTCAGGAGCATTTCACCACCTCATTTGAGTTGTCTGCGGTTCTTGGCTATTGTAAATAAAGCTGCTATGGGTATTGTCCACCGTGTTTGTGTGGACATCCGTTTGAATTCCTTCTGCGTGAGCGTATTCCTCAGCTTTGGAAAGACACTGTTGTTTCCCAGTGTGGCTGGGCCGTTGGACACTTTCGCCCGCAGGGGTTGGGAGCTCCAGCAGGTCCACACTGCTGCGCACCCTTTGTCCTGTCAGTGTGTTAAATGTTCCTCTGTAGCGAAAATGTAGAGTGAAACACAGTGTTTTAAGAATCTTGTAAAACTGGAATCCCTTTGGGCTGGGCTTGCCACTCTAATTTCATGATGTTTCCCCAAATTACTTTTTAGCTGATGCCAAGGTGCTGAACCCATTGCACTACCTGCCTGGCCCTGAAATCTCTTACAGCAGGAGTTTTACACACATTGTCTTATTTTAACTTCCCGTAAAGTGTTTTATTTTATTCTCTTAACAGCTCTAAGAAGTAGGTATTAGCAAGCCCCCATCCACAGATAAAGAGGTAAAGGCCAATAAAGATGGTTAAGTCATGCACGTAAAAATAGCAGTTAGGATATAAACTCCAGTTTGTTTGGATCCAAGCTGACCTCTAGACAGAAGAGATCACACGTGTAAAGGCAAAGAACTAGGACCGGCAGGAGTGGTCAGAGAGCTGTGCCAGTTGAGAGGGTCTGTTTGTGGCACCTATAGATCGTTAGCACCAGCTCTGTGATTTGAATAATAATGGTGCCGTATCCCTGGTTCAAAAATTAGGAGAAATTTGTTAAGATTATTAAGATAATAAAATTTTCTTTTCCCCCCCAATTTCTCAACTTATATGTTTTTTTTTTAAGTTCATTATTTAATGTCATTCTAAGCAAATAAAAATCACTGCTTTAAATTGTTAGCATACGTTTTTCTGGTCATCTTTTGTACTATGCAGTCCCAGTTTCAAAACAAACAGGGGTCCATAACCACGTTTAAGCTGTATGCAGAATCACCAGAAATATATTCTCTTTTCTTTGTTGCTCACACCTCCAAATGCACCTCATTGTCACTGGAACAGTGAGAACATGGCACAAAACTCACTCAGCCTGTTTTATTTCACTTTTGATGCACACACATTATCAACATTCTCTATCTTCAGCCTACTGAGGACTAGGAAAGAACATTAATGATAAGAGACTATAGTTTACCTTACATTTCCCTTTCTTTCTATGCCTTGATTTCCATTATAAATGGTTAGCTAATACAGCGCAGTAATACCAGTGAGAAAGGATATGAGCGCATTCCTCAGTCATTTGTGTTTCTTAGAACACCGCTTTCTGCTTTCAGGTAGAAGAGGGTCTGGCAGGGTCCCCCTTAGAGGGTCAGCCACAGAGGTGGCTTGCTCCATGCTTCCTCTGAGTGCTACCGAGCTGCCCCACACCACAGACCCGTGGGAATTCTATGCCCACGCGGCACCGTGAATGCTGTGTCCAGGTGGAATGGCTAGCGATGGTGGACATTCACATCCATGTGTATATTCGGTTTACGCATGTGCTCCATTGTCTCACAACATGTCCCTTATAAACACATTTCTAGAGATAAAATTGTGAAGAGCTCCAAAACAGCTGCGGCAGAGCATGGAAGCAGCCACCGGAGTGGCAGGTTCTGTGTTACTACTCCGGAGAAAGGCTCATGAATCTGGCTTTTTGGGTGGTGGAGAAGGAAGAGATAAGAATAATTTATACACATAGAGTGTTCATTCACTCTCTCAGGCAATGAATAATCACTAAACACCTACCATATGCCAAATGATGTTTTAGGTGTTTGGAATACTTCAGTGGTAAAGAAAAGAAAATTTTGCCTTCATGATACTTATGTTTTATTTTTCTTTGAGGAATGGAGTAGATATGTAACATCTAAACCATCTGTCTTTACTGGAGGAATATTAATGGCTAGAATTCAACTAAAAAGAACCAGATTCTCTGAAAAAGAAAAATCTCATTATACAAGTGGATTTCCAAAAATGATTATATATATTTAGGAATCCATTAAATGTGTGATATGAAGATAAAAAAGATTTTTGCTCTCCCAATTGTTTTTCTGGTCCAAATGTCAAAGAGTTAAGTAACTTCTTTTCATTTGTTTGCATTATGGTTTTTTCTTTCTTGGCAATCGGTGTAAGCAAAAACCTCTAATTAGATTTGTTCTGAATTTTCTGCATGTTTTCGTAAAACAAATGTAATGCAAAACTCTATCATCAGTTTCCCATGGAAACCTGCACTTGAGAGGGGTTCTATTATATAATTAATGAATCATCGATTGTGGTTATCACTTTGTCAAATCTGTTTTTCTGCAAGATGAGCCATTAAACAATGGTTTCTATTACCTACCCTAAGAGGCAGCATAGAAAAATGGGGCTTTTTCTAGCCCAGGGGTCTGATCTTCAGCATGCTCACAGTCACCGGGAGGACTGGCTAAAACTCAGCTTCCTGGGCACATCTGCCCTTTGTGATTCAGCAGGAGAGGGGTGGTTGCTGAGATTATGCATTTCCAACAAGTGTCCAGTTGCTGCCTGTTGGAAGTTAGATGACAGAGGCTCTGAAGTCCCTTCTTGACTTGAAACTCCTGTGGGTTTATATATACATATTGTTGTGGACTTGGGACCCAAACTCTCTTCCTACTAGCTGAGTAACAAAGACTCAGAGACTAAACTGAAACTGTCATTTCTGTCCTTGTCTCTCTATTCACCATGCGTGAGTGTAAGGATGTGTGTGTGTGTGTGTGTGTGTGTACACAAAAATGGAAGTAGAGGGTGGGAAAGACAGAGACAGATAAATGAAGGGAAAGGAAGAGACAGGACCATAAAAGGACAGAAAGGAAAGAAGACTCGAAAAAGAGCTCCATAATCTCAAGCTGTCCCCACTCAGGGAATAAAAGAATAAAGTGAATTTAGCAAAAATGTTCAGCAGTAGTTCAAATCTCATATAAGCCGGCAAAAAACAACTTTATCACTGAGTTATTGTACCAGTGCTTTTACAATGTATTTCCTTAGGACTGCAACACGATCCTTTGCGGAACATCTTTCCAGCTCCAAATTTAGAGATCAGACCTCTGTCCTTGTCCTTCATGTCACTATCCTGAGTCAACACAGTAGGTGGTAGGGACATTCCTGGAAGCCACTCCCACACCAGGATAGATAGTAACTAAGCAGAACCACACGGACATACCTCATCAATCCCCAACTGCATGTCACCTTCTTCTTGGCTGGATCCAGGTAAATCTGTGGCCACTCCGCTCTCACCTGACACAACTGAAAGTGCAGCACAGGGGAAATAGGAGCGACAGATTGCTTACAGTGCCTAAAACCTGCGAACACATCACTCCTGTCTCTCCAGGCCCTTGGAAGGTGTATTAGTCTCCCAGGGATGCCATAAAAAATTAACACAACCCAGGTGGCTTAAAATAACAGACCTTTGGATTTCTTCCTGGCCTCTTCCAAAGTTCTGGTGGCTCCAGAAGTCCCTTGGCTTATGGCCACTCAACTCCAGTCTCTGCCTCCCTCTCCTCTTTATCTGTGTGTCCCTCCTTTGTGGGTGTCTTATCATTGGGTTGGGGGACCACCTCCACAACCCAGGATGATCTTGTCTCAAGATTCTTCACTTCAAGTGCATCCACAAGGTCCCTTTTTTCAAACAAGGTCACAATCACATATGCCAGATATTAGAACAACGTAGTCATATCTTTGGGGGTGTCAGGGTAGGCACCAGTCAACACACTGCAGAGGGGATTCCCATAAGACTGGACTTGAAACCTAATATTCATGAGCATACAATAAACCTGAGGTTATAGGAGAAGTACATAACTCAAGCTAAGCTTATAGAAGTGGCTGACCAGATATTTAAATTTGGGTCTTTTAGGCACTTTTCCTTGTGCCTTTGAATTGTATTTACAATGTAGGCAGAAGGATAATTTAGAAAACTCATGTGTCCCCTCAAACCTTTATCAAGAAGAGACAGAAATCAAATGAAATGTTACCTGCCCATGACTAATTCATTTAGGATACTGCTAATGTCTTATCATACTTGACAGACATCAGTGTGGACTGAAGTAGCACCCAGGCCTCAGGCTTCAGTCTTAATTCTCCGTATCAGATGCTGTCCCCATCCTCAGGACCTCCATTTTTCTCCCCCTGAGGCTATTTTATTTCTATCAAAGTCATCTCAATGATTTTATTTTAATTAACCTGGCGGATTTAAAGGATGAACTGTATTATGTGTATCTTCTTTAGGAAAATATTTGATGACTCTAAAACCTATGTTCTTTAAGAATTTGCAATCACTGAGTCTTAGTATTTTATAGCTGCTGAATAGGAATCTTATTTTCAGCTGGGACTATGAATGAGAAAGGGTGTCAGAGTAGCAAGTTGCCAAAAGCTCTTTTTGAGGTTATTATGAATAATGGATATTAAATTAATTTTGCATGTTTTGAGAAATTATTCAAGTTATATTAAGTAAATTGCTTATGCAGTGAAATGTTTTGATAAAAAAACACTCAATTCTCTTTGTTACGATATGTAAGTAGTCTTTAAGTTAACCATAAGAAAATCTTTAGGCTTCCTGCTATATTAAAAAAACCTGAGCTATCTCAAAATAATAGGCTCTCTCATAAAATTAAGGTCATGGTGCCTTTAACCTCAATTTTTTTATTCCATTCTTAATTCTACTAAACTAATAATGGATTATTTCATATGTTTCTGAAGTTATTATATTTTTATTGGGTTTATAACTCAAATATACTTAGAGGCAGTAACCATCATATTAACTATTCTCTAGACTAGAGTGCGCTATTATTATAACCGAGTAAAGGTGTATATTTACCAAGTACCTATGGGAACGCACAGTTGAAGTGACTGGGTCCTACCTTCAAAATGTTGAGAAAAGGGAAACCTAATAATGCACTGTTGGTGGGAATGCAGACTGGTGCAGCCACTGTGGAAAATAGTGTGGAATTTTCTCAAAAAGCTAAAACCTGGACTGCCTTTTGACCCAACAATTCCACTGCTGGGATTATATCCTAAGAACCTTGAAACATTAATTCAAAAGAACCTATGCACCCCAGTGTTTATAGCAGCACAATTTAAAATAGCCAAGTGTTAGAAGCAAACTAAGTACCCACCAGTAAATGAATGGATCAAAAAACTCTGGTACATTTACACAATGGAATACTATTCAGCAGAGAGAAAGAAGGAGCTCCTACTCTTTGCAACAGCATGACTAGATCTGGAGAGCATTATGCTACGTGAAATAAGCCAGGTGGTGAAAGACCAATACCATATGATCTCACCTATAAGTGGAACCTAATGAACAAACAAATAATTGAGCAAAATATAACCAGAGACATCAAAACTAAGAACAAACTGTAAGTAACCAGAAGAGAGGTGGGAAGGAATAATAGGGGGAAAGGGGGGAAGGGTTTTCAGGAACATGTGTAAAGGCCATACAGACAAAACCAAAGTGGGGTAGGATCAAGGGTGAGAAGTCGGGATGGCTGGGGTGGGGGGAAGTGGTTGGGGGGAAATGAAGACAATTGCACTTGAGCAACAATAAAAAAGAACTGAGAAAAATAAATAAATAAAAGGTTAAAATAAAAAAATAATGAAATCAAAAAATCAAAATGTTGAAAGTCTTTAGGGGAGAAATGCTGTGGACCCCAGACAGCCAGGAGATAGGCAGTGTGTGTGGGACCATGGGAAGGAGAGGTCACTTCTGGATTTACAGTACGAGTGGTGTTCAGTGAAGGTGACACAGAGGTATTGGCATTACAGCTGAAAATCAAATTATGGAGAGATTCTGTATAGAAGTAGATGAGAAAAAGAACTGATACAAAGGAATGGGTTGAATGATCTCTGAAAATGAGAAAACATAGGCTGTTTTGAAAAATAAGAAGTTATTCTGCTTCAACAAACAGTAGATGAGACACACGTGGAGATATAGTGGAATCTAAGATAAAATAATAATAATAAGTAGTAGTAATGAATACAATGAACATAAAAAAACCTACCATATTGAATGCTCGCTAGATTTAAGATTTTGTGTTTAGTACTTTATATTTTGTTACTTAGTCCATCTGGGCTGCTATAACAGAAAACCATAGGCTGAGTGGCTCATAAACAATAGAAATTTATTCTGTTTATGGAGGCTAGATGAAGTTCAAAATCAAGGCACCAGTAGGCCACTCCTGACTGGTAGGCAGCTGCCTTCTTCCTGTGACTTCATGTGGTGGAAGGGACAAGGGGCCTTTCTGGGGCTTCTTTTATAAGGACACTAATACTCTTCCTGAGGGCTCTGTCCTAATCACCTAATTACTTTCCTAAAGCCCCCCCTCCAAGTGCCATTCCATTAGGGAATAGGATTTCACATATGAATTTGGGAGGATACAAACATTCGGTCCTTTGCATTACTGAACTCCTCCCATAAACCTGGGCAGCCTCACTGAAGATTCTAATGTCAGCATGCAATGTGGCCTCTCATATCAAAAAGCACTGTAGAAATGCAGTTAGTCAACAGACATTTGTTGGCTATGTCCTATGCACCAGACACCTTCTTGATGCTGGGGGTGTGAACAAACAGGAAAAGATCCTGGCCTCATGGAGCTCATATTCTAGCACACCCCAGGGAAGAGAATTATATGTCAGAAGAGACAAATACTATAGTGAAAAAAAAATGGAACAGATTGGCCAGGACTGAGAGAGAGCAAACAGTGCCTGCAGTTACAAACTGCAAACAGTTACAAACTGCAGTTGCAAACTGCAAAGAGCAAACAGTTACAAACTGCAGTAAGATAGCCAGCGTGGTCTGTATGAGGAAGGCAAGATTTGAGCAAAAGCCTGAAGAAGGTGGAAGGGTTAGCCAGGCCGATGTCTGGAGAAGAGTATTCCAGGTATGATTCGGTGCCGGTGCTGTAAGGTCGTTGTGCCCGAAGTGTTTGCAGCATGACAAAAAGGCCACTGCAGCTGCAGAGGACTAAGAACAGGGGGAGAGTGGTAGGAGATGAGATCAAAGCAGTGACTTTGGGGTAAAAATTACGTGCAACCTTGCCAGCTACGTGAAGAGGTCGGCTTTCCCACTAAGTGAAAGAGGTGGCCACTTTTTACAGCACTGTGAACAGAGAATTGGTTATGTTTGCCTTAAATTTCAAAAGAATTGGTCTGCTAAGACATGGCAGGCAAGGGAGATGAGTTAAGAAGTGCAGTAACCCAACAGAAAAACAGTGGTGACCTCAGACCAGGATGGGAATAGTACAAGCTGTGAGAGCTGGTTGGTTTGGGGGTATAATTTGAACGCAGAGCCAAAACAACATATTAGAGGATTAGATGTAGAGTGTGAAATAAGAAGAGAATTGAAGGATAACTTGAATATTTGGGGCCTGAGAATTTGAAGATTAGAGATGACATGAAATGGAATTACTTCTACAACTCGAATAATTGATTTTAGTAAGAACATCCTCCCCGTCCACTAATGTGGGTAAGGATCCTGATTCCAGACGGACCAGGACAGACCGGATGTAGACTTGTCATCCACACGCAGTTATTCCGAGTGTTATGTTTATATTTGCCCCAGTTTGGGTGATGAGTTTCATGGATAGTGAGTGTGGAGGACAGAGTTGTGTGCTACCCAGATAACAGAGATGTTGGCTCTGTTGTTTCCCTTCATAAATAGTCCCATTCTCTACTCTCCTGGCATAAGTTCCTCTCACATTATCATCCTATTTATCTTTTTTTTTAAATTGCAGCTTTATTGAGGTACAATCAATATATAAAAGTGTAAGATATTGAAAGTGTATAGCATGGTCATTTACTACACCTATATATTGTGAAAGGAATCCCCCATCTAGTTAATTAACATATACCTCTTCTCACATATATGTTTTATTTTATTATTATTTTATTATTTTGTTCATTTTTTTGGTGAGAACATTTAAGCTCCAATTTCTTTTTTTAAAGATTTTATGTATTTATTTTTAGAGAGGAAGGGAAGGAGAGAAATATCAGTGTATGGTTGCCTCTTGTGGGTCCCCTGCCGGGGAACTGGCCTGCAACCCAGGCATGTGCCCTGACTGGGAATCGAACCGCGATCGTGTGGTTCACAGGCCTGCGCTCAATCCACTGAGCTACACCAGCCAGGGAAAGCTCCAATTTCTTAGCAAATTGTAATTACACAATATATTGTTACCATTTATTGTCATCATATTACATTAGGTTCTCAGACTTTATTCATCTTATAGTTGACACTTTGTACCTTTTACTAACATCTCTATTTTGTCCATACACACACCCTGGCAATCAGTTTTCTACGCTCTGATTCTGAGTTTGACTTTTTTTTTCAGATTCCACATAAGTGATACTATGCAGTATTTGTTTTCTTCTTTCTGGCTTATTTCACTTCGTGTAATGCCCTCAAAGTCTATCTGTGTTTTCATAAATGGCAGGATTACCTTCTTTCTGATGGCTGTAAAATATGTATGTAGTATATCTGCTTCGTCAGTTTTTCTGTTGATGGGCACTTAGGTTGTCTCCATATCTAGGCTATCACGAACATGGGAGTTCAGATATCTCTTTGATATCCTGCTTTCATTTCCTTTGTATATATACTCAGAAGTGGGAGTGCTAGAAAATATTGCAATTCTAGGTAGCTTTATTTTTAATTTTTAAAGGAACTACTGTATTGTTTTTTATAGTTACTGCACCAATTGACATTCCAACATGCAGCGTATAAGAGTTCCCTCTTCTTCACACCTTTACCAATACTTGTTATCCCTTGTCGTTTTGATGACAGCCATTCTAACAGGTATAAGGTATCTCACTGTGATTTTGACTTGCTTTTATCTGATAGTTGGTTATGTTACACATCTTTTTACGTACCTGTTGGCCATTTGAATGTGTTCTCTGGAAAAATGTCTATTCAGCTCCTCTATCTATTTTTAATTGAATTAGTTCTGTTGTTGTTGTTGTTGCTGAGGTATATGTTTCTTATCTGTTTTGGATACTATAAGGAATGTATGGTATAAGATAGGGTCCGGTTTCATTCTTTTGCATGTGGCTGTCCAGTGTTCCCAACCCCATTGGCTGAAGAGACTCTCCTTCTCCTATTGTATATTTTTGGCTCCTCTGTTGTGAATTAACTGGCATAGATGCATGGGTTTATTCCTAGTATCTTTATTCTGTTCTGTTGTCTATGTGTCTGTTTCTTTGGCAACACCATACTGTTTTGATTACTCTAGTTTTTTAATACAGTTTGAAACTAGGGAGTGTGGTACCTTCAACTTTATTCTTATTTCTCAAGATTGCTTTGACTATTGGAGGTCTTTTGTGAGTTGATAAAAATTTTAGAATTGTTTTTTCTATTTCTATGAAAATATCATTGGAACTTTGATAGGTATGGCATTGAATCTGTGTATTGCTTTGGGTTGCATGGGCATTTTAACAGTATTAATTCTCCCAGTTCATGAGCACAGAATATCTATCCATTTATTGTGTCCTCTTCAAGTTTTTTTAGTCAATATCTTACTGTTTTCACCTCTGTGGTTAAAATTGTTCCTAGGTATCTTATTCTTTTTGATGAACTTGTACATAAGATTGTTTTCTTAATATCTCTTTCTGATAGTTTGTTATTAGCATATAGAAACACAATTGCTTTTTATATATAGATTTTGTACCCCAAAGCTATACTGAATTGTTAACTAGTTCTAATAGATTTTTAGCTGTGTCTTTGGGGTTTTCTATAATATCCTGTCATCTGCCAACAAAAACATTTATACTTCTTCCTTTTTGATTTGTACATTTTTTGGTCTAATTTCTCTGGCCGAGACTTGCAGTACCATGTTGAATAAAATTGGAGGAAGTGGGCATCCTTGTCTTTTTCCTGATAGAGCCTCAAAAAGAAAGTCTAGACCAGATGGCATCACAGTGAATCCTACCAAGAATATAAAGAAGAATTAATGCCAATATTTTTCAAACTCCTTGAAGAAAATAAAGAACAGGGAACACATTCAAATGCATGCTATGAGGTCAACACTAATCTGACACCAAAACCAGACAAGGACAGTTTAAGAAAAGAAAACTACAGGCCAATGTCCTTGAAGAACATAGATGCAAAAATTCTTAACAAAATATTAGCAAACCAAATTCAACAATACATTAAAAAGGTCTTGAACCGTGAACAAGAGGGGTTTATTCCAGGGATGCAAGGATGGTTCAACACCTACAAATCAATCAGTGTGATACACCACATTAACCAAACAAATGATAAAAATCATATGATTGTCTCAAAGGATTAAACAAAATTTTGACAAGCTCATTCACTAGCAGAGTAAGCACAGAACTGCTCATCCAACCCACAAAGTCATGAGAAATGATAGATGGTTATTTAAAGCCACTGTTTGGGGGTAGTTGCTCGTGGAATAATAGGTAAGAAATATAGACATACTTTCTTTTACATGAAATACTTACTGCACATTAACCTTGTGGGTATAAAAATGCTGCACTATATAAGTCTGCTTAACTTTGCTTGATTCAGTCAAACTTATTTGACTAGAGAAGCATGTGTTTGGGGTACTTAAACACTTTATTCAGATTTCTAGTGCTGAAATGCTCTTGTAAACCCAGATTCTTAGGATCTTTATGCAACTTACTCATTAGCCCTATTTTTCATTATTGTGTTTTTAATATAGAATCCAGGCTTTCAAACTCAAGTAGCTGCAGTTTCTAAATATCCTCGCTTCTTCCTGGCTTTGACCTTGGCCAAGTTCTTCTTCACCTTTCTTCTCAGTTTCTACTCACCTTTCCAGGAGTATTTAAAGCTGTACCTCTTCTATGAAGTTGTCGCTAATTGTCCTTTTGTAAGTTATCAAATTATTTTATGGCATATACAACAGTCAGCTCAACAGTTTTCTAATTTCTTTGTGTTCCTGCCATGTGTCAGAAACCATGTCGTGACCAAGAGTTGCCATAGAAATCCGGACCTCAAGTTTCTCATTTATTTCATTTTGGCTATTTGTATTTTACTGGTCTGAATGTTCCATGCAGCCAGAAGGGGGTTATTAAGTGCATTTTATACATTTTTAATGCTTTCTTTCCTTGGGTAAAGTTCCAAAAGATATTTGTAGAATTGTAAGTGAATGAATAATGCAAATAATTTGAGTTTAATATTTATCACTTAATCTACTGCATAAGAGGAAGACCTTTAGAAGCTACAAAATTTTGCCACCAATTCCTAACAGAAACCATGAGAAAAAGAACTTTGAATGGTCATCGAACAAGTCTTCACTCCATTAACTCAAACAATTGTTCACTTGCACAGTCAGCCTGGGTGAAAACACAGTTCATGACCTTTTTATAAGCTTCGAGTGCCTGTCCTTTATGTTTTCATTAGAAGCCCATATGATAAAGCAGCATTTCAATGAGGCCAGGATAAACATTTAATTACCACATTAGTGGCTTAAAACAACGCAAATATATTACCTTTAGTCAGAAGTCCGACAAGGGTCTTACCAGGCTAAAGAAAGGTATCAGCCAGACTGTGTTCCTTCTGCGGGCCCCAGGGAAACATCAATCTCTTTGGTTTTTTTCCAGCTTCAAGAGCAACCCTTCTCACATCGATAAAGGCCGCAATGCTCAATGTCTCTTACCATTCTTCTGTTGCTCCTTTTTCCTGAACACAGCTGGGAAGGTTCTCTCCTTTTAAGAACTCCTGTAACTGGGCCCCAAATAACCTTCCCATCTCCAGGTCCTTAACCTTTATCACGTCTGCAAAGCCCTTCTTGTGAAGGCAACATATTCGCTGATTCTGGGTATTAGAATCTGGTCATCTTTGAGGATCCATTATTCTGCCTTCTATGACTGAGATGTTAACTGTTTCAAAGCTTTATTCTTATGGATAAACTACTAAAACACCATGTGTAGACATAATATTCACCCCATTTTATAGGTGAAGAAACTGCACCAGGCCATTGGACTTGCCTAGGATCACACTAGCAGCTTCTACCACAGGCTGTCTGACTTTATGGCCTTTATGCTATCACTGCTCCACTAACTGCTCTCTCTTGGAGAGAGAGCAAGGTGTGAACAAGGACACTGAGAGAGGAAGGGACACTGCCCAGTGCAGGGACACTGAGAGAGGAGGGCCTCAAGGAGAGGTGATGTTTAAACTGTGTTTTCAAGGATTTCACTGTGATGAACAGGTTGAAGAGACAGAGGAAGCAAACATATGACAGGCATAAAAGTGACTGTAGCAGGTGTTTCTGAAAGTTTCCAAAGCTCTTGCTGTTGGTGATCCTGGCCAAGTCACTCAGCTAACCCAACCCAACCCCAGCCCTAGCTCATTTCCTGCCTAGTGTAAACACTAACAAAATGTAAAATCAAATTGAACAATGACAATCTGAATATCTGTTTTATAGGCAAAAGAGAATGCTTACATAAACATGTGTATACCCACTGATTGCTTGTTAATGGAGACTAGAGTTATCTGATGAGTTTTAAGTATAGCATTGATAAAGCACCCACATTGTATAATAGGCCAAGTTATGATATTCAGAAAACAGTAATTTGGGAACCTATCTTTCATGGGGGATATGGATGTGTCAAACAAAGAAAGGGAGTGACTTAGGAAATATCTAAAAATATGAGAAGAAATCTAGGATTAGTTGAATTAGATGTTTGAAATTGCTTACTAAAGGAGATAGAGTATACATAAAGTCAGAAGACGAATTTAGAAAATGTAGGCACCAAGTCCTAGATGAATGTGGGTTATGGGGTTGAAGAACAATTGCTTAGCAATCATGAAGATGAGAGTTTAGATACTGAATTTTCCACTTACCTGGTTACGTGGTCAATTTACTTAATGCCCTCAGATCCTCCGGGTTATCTGTGAAATGGACAAGGTCAGAAACAAAATGAGCAATAAACTATTAAAGATAACAAGATTCTCAGTTAATTTCACTATATTTTCACTAAATAAGTAATGAATGATATAAAACATGCATGTTATAGTAAGTATAAGCTGGGATTGCTTTTTTTTTTTTTGCTATACCTTTGGGGAAAGTAGTCATCACACTTGATAGCTCTCCTCAGAACATTCTGCCTGCCACATTCTACCTGACAAAGGGGGTCTTATAATGACTCAAAGCTTTTGAACCAGAGCAAAAATAAACATGAACAGGCCTATTTCTGTAACAGCGCCTGTGTGTATTCTCTGGCCCCCCCTATATTTGCACATGTAGAGATAACTTCACAGTTGGATGCCTTGTCTATGGTTTATGTTAATAAATTGCTGTTCTATGACCCTTTTATACTATGGACTAGGGAAAGGCCATAGTTTATTATTTCTGTTTTGTGGATTGTATCACTGAAACTCAAAACCTTAAATGGCTCTATTTTGACCCCAACATTTTAGTTCATGGAATCTATCCCAAGTAAATAATCGGAGAAAGGGCTAGAGATTTATGTACAGGAATGTTCATCATGGTGTTATTTATTATAGCAAAGCAGACAAAAAATCCCAAATATCCAGCTCTAGGAGATTTATGAAATATATTATGGTCTATTCATACGATGGAATTTGTTCAATAGTGAAGTGACATTTTTAGAAGGCTATTTTATGATATAATGTTGAGTAAAGAAAGCATGATTCAAAACTGTTTATGTAAGTGTAATAAAAAATTTTAAATCTTTTACAAATTACCAACTAAAACAAATACACTCAAATGCTTTTATTTCATTTCCTTTAAATGCTTGGATTATAGGATATTTTAAAACAATGTTTTCTGAGTAAAGATATCTGCAATAAGCATAAATTGTTTCATTCAAACAAGAAAAAGTACATATAATTTTTTAAAGGGATGTTTGTTGATACTGGAGAGCTAAATTTAAACCACCCCTACTTCCACCATTAAAGATACGTCTGAATATATACATATTCTGTTAAAACTGAGTATCCAGTATGTACAGGGTGGAGCAAAGTATGTTTACAGTTGTGAATATGTGAAAAAGAGTTTATTCTTATATTATTATGTATTAATTGTTGTATTATTTTTCATACAACCAACTGTAAACTTACTTTTTCCTCACCCTGTATATATAATGTGGATATACTTCAGAATATATTTATATTATATATAAACTTCAACATGGTTATGCTTTATATTATATGACAATAGTATGTATTTTTAATTATATATTGATATAATTAGTTAATATAAGATTTAATCTAGTTTTAATATCATATAAAAACTAGATTCTGGTTTACTAGAATGAATGATATGCACCCTTCTTCATTCACTATTCATTACTATCAAAGCAATTGGAGGGACCCCCAGGGATGGAGAGGAAATAAATAATGGGATTTGCAATGTAGTGGTGCCATCCTTTGTCATATGAAAGCCCTCCCCAAGGGCTATCACTGGAATGATTGCATTAATTCACAGTGTGCTTCAAGCAAACACTTTTCAGCATCCTTTATTAAACAATGGGCAACATTTTCAAAATATTTGTGGAATCTTCTGTTAACATTTTATACCTTGTAAAAGAGTTAATTAAAATATATATATGATGATCTTTGCTTTACCTCTTTTGCAGTTTGAGTTAGGATTTCTTAACCCTAACGCTATTGACTTTTGGGGTTGGAAAATTCTGTTGCGGGGAGCCGTTCTGTGCAATGTAGGGTGAGTAGCAACATCCCTGATCTTTTTCTCCCTCCCCAAAGTTATAAAAGTTGAAAAATTGCCAATTATCTCTTAGGACAAATGAAATTCCTCCTAGTTGAGAACCACTGTATTCAACAATAGATATGTGACTGAAAATTATAAATGTGTTAACTGGAAAAATCTCAGTGGTCTCCTTTTCTGAATTAACTGATTTAGCTTTTCAGAAAATAACATTGATTTTCATTTTGCATTGTTTTGGCTATACTAGTTATATCTAAACAGTCAATCTTGTTTAAAGATGTCTAATTTGAAAAAATAACTATTTCAAAATTTAATTGAGTGGAGGGGCTGGTAATTAACTGCTTATCTGATTTTAATTATCTTCCCCCAGTCAGTTTGTGTGCAGAAAATTAGTCAATCTAACATATCACAGAATATCCTAGCCAATGATTTACTCAGTTTTTTTTATGGATGAATAAGCATCCTTTAGTAATCAGAAAACCATCTATGTGTAGTATGCTAGTGTAACTTTGGGCAGGTCGTTACATTTCTCTTGGATGTATTCTTTTTATGTTGATAAAAATTGGAGTTAATATCCACATCCTTTAAAGATTTTGAGGGTGAAACAGAGAAGAGCAAAACATTGCAACATTAAATCCATTATTAAATCTATTACTTTGCAGACATCGTTCAACTTTTAGGGCTACAAAGTTGAATTAGACCTTGCTGTTGTTTTCAAGAAGCTCACAACCTAATGGATGAGACACATGCAAACAGTGGCCATGTGCTGTGTCAAGGGTGAACCACCGTTCTAGCTTGCCAGAGACTGAGCAATTTCCTGGGCAAAGGGTATTCCATGTTAAAACAGGAAGAGTCATGTGTGATTAGGGATAGTTGATAACCCCAAGGCTATGTGTTTCCACTGGATTCTGTGAGAGCATGGAAGGAGAGCTTCTTTGACTTTGCCAGTGGGGTTTTAAGGATTCAAACAAAGATGTCACATCTGAACTTCAGTTTTTGAAGATGAAGTGAGGGTTTGAAGAGGCAGGCTTCCTGGCAAAGGAAGAGGCAAGTACTAGGCACAGAGTATTAGACAGCATATCAAACAGTGTACAAACAATATTATCACTGCAGCCTAGGTTGCTAGGATCAGAGGTTTTTTTGCAGAAAGCAAGTATCAAGAAATAGTGTCGTACTGGCAACATGAAGTATTTTAAGTCATGCTTAGAAGTCTAGGCATTTAAGCTTAGGCTACAGAGCATTAACTAACTCTAACCTGGAAGTGACATCATCAAATGGGTTTAAGGAAGAGAATTTTGACATTAAAATATAGGATGGATCGGCATCAGTCAAGTTAGAAGACCTGGGATCCTATTAAGTATGTTTCCAAGGCATTGCAAGCAGAAAAGTATGATGCATTTAGAAAAAAGTGACAGCAGAGGTATTTAATAAATAAGGCTCAGTAACTGATTCAATGTAAGACACAGGGGACAGTGAGCAGTTGAAGATTACGTCCAAGTTTGTGGCTATGGTTGGAATAGTGGAATGGTATAGCCAGGCACAAAATTAAAAACAGAAAGAAATGGAAGTGGTCATAATGTGTGGGGTGAGTAAAGACAATCAACTCTCCTTAGCTGCATTGAACTTGGGATGCATGCATAATCTCTGTTTCGTCAATGATGTCTAGCTGGTAGCCACCAGAAGTACAAGTTGAAGAGCTAAGCTTGTGGCCGGAATGAAACTTTAAATGTTACCTGCACAAAAGTTATTGTTAAATCTGTGGCACTTACGTGAGGTCACCCAAAGAGAGCATGAGTGTTGGAAGAGGCAGGTTCTGAGCACTGGACTGCTAAGAGAAGGTTACTCTCATTCTTTGTGGCTTTTCAATTTACTCCCCATCAGGAAAGGCTGATTCTCACCCATAAACACTCAAGGATTTTGAGCATCTGGTTTTAAAGAAATTGTATTTGATATCAATTTTGCTCTGATTTCTCAAATTTGTTTAGGGGCAACTTTATTGTTCTAATATTTACTATTGTCCATGAAGGGGAAGGAAAAAGGATGCTTTGATGAAAGTTAGTGCAGCTGGAGAAGAAATACCGGCAACCAATTACGTCCCACTTTCCTGAGGTTCCCTGAGTTCATGTCTTGTTATTTGGGGTATGGGTGAAAAGAGACAGCAACTGAAATTACCTTTAAGTTGCTTGGCTGAAAGCTCAGCTTCCTAAATTTAACTGAAATAAGCATAACTCCTTTCTAGCCAAGAATTAAGGCAGTATATTCAGTCATCAATTCCCATTGCATGTGATGTGTAATCTAACAAATTTTCAAACAAGCACTCTGGAAACAATTAAAAGTAAGCAAGCTACCCTGATCAAAGGCTGCTGAAGTTTTAAATTGCATTTTGGTCACCCACAACTAGTCTTCTAGAATGTGCCGTGCCCTGCTGGTGCCTGGAGCATATAAAAAGAAAGTTTTTGTCATCCTGCCCAGTGTGAGTTTAAGGCTGTGGGTCATTAGGAAGCAAACACATTAGGACTAAAAAAATAATTGTTTGGTTTATAGTCACTCGGGGCTTCGGCCTGAGTCAGACCTCAGCCGTGGGGTGGTAGGAGTACATGCAAAGCTCTGTAAACACGGGTTGCTGATCTGTCAGTGTCAGAAGCATATGTGATGTTAATAACTTCCCAAACAAACATGAAATTTGTCCTAATTTCAGAAAGACAAATACCATCATATTAACAAAACATACTTTAGATTTCCATGCAGTCCTGGGAGATATAAATAAACATGTTTTGTGTATCTTTTCTGCTCTGCAAATCCTCTCTGTTCTGGACACAATTTAAAATTTGGGATCATGGGTGAGCTTTACTTTACTGTCAGGAATCCTCCACATTTGACAATACATGGCCAGGAAATGAGGGTGGGGCACTTCACTCTGGGTCCATCCAAGGAATATTTAAATGTTGTTTATGACTTTAGACAGGATCCCAACTTTGGCTGACACATGTATTTTTGGTACAGGGAACTCAATGTGATGCAATAATGATTAAGAAAAAGAGAAAGATGAGGCAAGTTCTTTGGGCCGGTATCCATGTCAGTAAACATACACTCGTGCTGTTGTAGGGGTGATAGGAAGTGTAACCATCCAATTCAAATCCTCATTTTAGGGAAGGAAGGAGCATGGCCAAAAGCATTCAGGATAACTTGCTGATGGTCAGCGTTAATCCGTGGCAGATACAAGACTGGAGACTGCCCGTTGGAATCCCCACTAACATTCTTTCCAAGGCACAATATTGCCTCCATAAAAAAAAATAGAAACAAAAATGAAACAAAAATACCATATGATCTCACCTTTAACACGAAGCTAAACAACAAAACAAACAAGCAAGCAAAATATAACCAAAGACACTGAAATAGAGAACAGGTTGACAGTGACCAGAGGGGAGAGGGGAGGGAATTTCAGGGGAAATAGGGGAGGGATTTAGAGGAACATATATAAAGGATACATGGACAACGACTGAGAAGGGTGGAAATGGGAGGGAGGGGGGAGCATGGGGGTGGGATGGGATGGGAGTAATAGAAAACTGTACTTGAAAAATAATTAAATAAAAAAAAGTTGGAAAAAAATTAAACAAAAAAAACATTTTTAAAGTCCAAGAGATATTAGCCACGATGAAAAATAAACTGTATTGTGATATATAAACAACTTATAAGTGTCTGAGATTTGCTGAGTTCACCATGTTGGTACTTAAATTTAGTCTTCAGAAGTTCTTCATTATCAGACTTGAACCCAAGCACTGTCACTATTGAATGATCCCTTGAAATGAAATAAATCATATGATGGGTTGAATTAGTGATGCCATTTCTTCCTTCCCCCAGAGTAACATGACATGCCCATGTCCTTGCACTGTTCATGTGGTGGATGGACTGTTCTTTCCCACACCTTGACTTTGGGCTTGATGTGTTTCAGAGAGTTAAGGGTTGTCCTGAGGTTCAGACATGAACAGACATAGTGGCAGAGGCTTGAAGTGCACTTGCACAATGAAATTAGCTCTTACATGCTCCTGCCACTCCCCACGAGAACATACCTAACATATTTAGGGTAGCCGCTAAACTTACCCAGAATCAGAGTCTGATGGAGCCAAGCCCAGGCTAGATGGGCTGAACCCCAATTAACTACAGATGTGTGAGTGAGAAATCATTGCTTATTGTGAATGCCTTTAAGATTTGGTAGTAGTTGATTAAACAACATTATTATGATAATAGTGACTATTGTAAACTATTATCAGTGTGAATTCACTTATGTGACACTCTTCCTTACTTTTTTTCCTCTTAAAAGATTTTATTTATTTATTTTAATTCTTGTTCAAGTACAGTTTTCTGTCTTATATTCCCAGCCCTGCCCACCCCCCCCACCCCACCCCCCCCCGCCCAGGGCTCCTCACCTCCCTCCCATTTTCATCCCCCACCCTTAGTTATTGTCCATGTGTCCTTTATACTTATTCATGTGAGTCCATCCCCTTTTCCCCTATGATTCTCTCCCCTCTCCTCTCTGGACCCTGTCAGCCTGTTCTGTATTTGAGTGTCATTGGTCATATTTTGCTTGCTTGTTTGTTTTGTTGTTTAGATTCCTGTTAAAGGTGAGATCATATGGTATTTGTCTTTCACCACCTGGCTTATTTCACTCAGCATAATGCTTTCTAGTTCCATCCATGATGTTGCAAAGGGTAGTAGTTCCTTCTTCCTTTCTGCAGCATAGAATTCCATTGTGTAAATGTACCATAGCTTTTTGATCCAGTCATTTACCAATGGGCATCTAGGTTGCTTCCAACTCTTGGCTATCGTGAATTGTGCTGCTATGAACATCGGGGTGCATAGGTTCTTTTGGATTGGTGTTTCAGGGTTCTTAGGATATACTCCTAATAGTAGAATTGCTGGGTCAAAAGGCACCATACTGTTCAGTTTTAGTTTTCTTAGAAAATTCCATACTGTTTTCCATAGTGGTTGTACCAGTCTGCAATCCCACCAACAGTGAACTAGGGTCCCCTTTTCCCCACAACCTCTCCAGCACTTGTTGTTTGTTTCTTTGTTTATGATAGCCATTCTGACTGGTGTGAAGTGGTATCTCATTGTGGTTTTAATTTGCATCTCTCTGATAGCTAGTGATATCGAGCATCTTTTCATGTGTCTCTGGATCCTCTGTATGTCCTCCTTGGAGAAATGTCTGTTCAAGTCCTTTGCCCATTTTTTAATTGGGTTGCTTGTCTTCTTTGAGTGGAGTCGAGTGAGTTCTTTGTATATTTTGGAGATTAAACCTTTGTCTGAGGTATCATTGGCAAATATGTTTTCCCAAGCTGTTGCTTCTCTTTTTATCTTGATACTGTTTTCCTTAGCCATGCAGAAGCTTTTAATTTTGATGAGATCCCATTTGTTTATTCTTTCCTTTATGCCCCTTGCTCTAGGGGACATATCAGTAAAAATATTGCTGCGTGGAATATCTGAGATTTTCCTGCCAATGTTCTTCTCTAGGGTTTTAATGGTTTCATAGCTTATATTTAAGTCTTTTATCCACCTTGAATTTATTTTGGTGTATGGTGTAAGTTGGTGCTTGAGTTTCAGTTTTTTGCATGTAGCTGTCCAGTTCTCCCAACACCACTTGTTAAAAAGGCTGTCTTTACTCCATTTTATGTTATTGGCCCCTTTGTTGAATATTAATTGACTGTAGAGAGTTGGGTTTATTTCTGGGCTCTCTGTTCTATTCCATTGGTCTATGTGCCTGTTTTTATGCCAGTACCAGGCTGTTTTGATTACAGTGGCCTTGTAATACAGTTTGATATCAGGTATTGTGATCCCTCCTACTTTGTTCTTCTTTCTCAAAATTGCAGCTGCTATTCAGGGTCTTTTATGGTTCCATATAAATTTTTGAAGTGTTTGTTCTATGTCTGTGAAATATGCCATTGGTACTTTAATAGGTATTTCATTGAATCTGTAAATTGCTTTGGGTAGTATGGACATTTTGATGATGTTAATTCTTCCAATCCATGAACACAGTATGTTTCCATTTATTTGTGTCTTCCTTGATTTCTGTCTTCCTTACTTTTAATGCAGAAAATAACCAAAGTCTTGACTTCGAAGGTAGAGTAGGTAATAAATGTTGCTTAACTGACTGATGCCAAGTTCTTCACTTTTTCAGTTTTTCTTCATTGCTTTACATCCTTTATGCTTTTTAAAATAATTCTAACATATAGTTCTCTTCACAGGTAGTTTGTTATAGACTGAATGAGACCTCTGCACCTGCCCAGAATTCTATATGGAAACTCTAACTCCCAATGTAATAGTGTTTGGAGGTGGGGCCTTTGGGAGAGAATTACATTTAAATTAGATCATGATGGTGGTTCCCCCACTCCAATGGGATTAATGTCCTTATTCACAAGGAGAGAGAAAGAGAGAGAGACCAGAGTTCCCTTTCTCTCTCTCTCTGCCCTGTGAGGCCACCAAGAAATGAGCCGTCTGCCAGCCAGAAAGAAGTTCCTCACCAGGAACTGAATCTGCTGGCCCCTTACTCTTGGGCTTCCCAGCCTCCAGAACAATAAGAGATAAATGTCTATTGTTTAGCCATCCAGTCTACAGTGTTTTGTTATAGCAACCCAAGTGGACAGTTAGTTCAGTGGTGATCAAGTGTTAAAAAGTATGATCCATGAAGGTGTAAACCTCTTTTTACAGTTTATCAAATTGATCTTCCTAAGCAAAAAAAAAAAAAAAAAAAAAAGCATAAGAAATACATTTTCACCAAAGAGTTACATTTCTAGTAATGTTTTTGTACCCCACTATACATTGACAGCCTGGCTGATCCAACCCCTAATCCACTTCTGAGTGGGGCATGTGGAGCCCAGTGAGTAGAAATCCAGACTCATGTATAGAAAAGACAAGAGCAGCTGCTGGTGGCAGCACCAAGCAAGTGTTCCAAGGTGGAACAGGGCCTGGCCCTGGGAGGGTAACACGGCTGTGATTGACAGGAGAGAAATGGAGTCCACAAATAAGTGCTGAGCACAGAGTGCCTTCTCTGCCCTGGGCTGAGCTCCGGGAGTGCAGCTGTGAGTACACACGACTCCTCACCACAGCGGACTTACAGTGTGAAGGCAGTGACTGGAACATGTGTGGCTGATGTTACTATGATATAGCTGGTGATAAGACAGGTGTAGACTCAGCTAGCCCTCTGCTTTCTTCTGGTCTTTACTGAAATGCAACTTGAATCGCTGAGGCTTTGCAGTCCCCTTCACATAACATGGTACCTCCCTTGGATATCTGCTACCAGCTTTACCTGTCTGCTCAGAAACTAGGTAACACATTTTTATTTTATTTATTTTTCTATTTTCTCGTCTTTCTTCCCTACCATAATATGAAGGTGCTAGTTAGACATTTTTACCTGTTTTATTTTGTTGTTATTGGTATTCTTATTGTTTTTCAATGCTGTACAACTAATGTCTAAAAGATTGCCTTGTAGGTAGAGCTATGAAAACAAAAACATTGAATGGATAAATTTGTAGGATGTTCGAGGCACACAGAAGACCAGAGACTATGCTTGCCTTGTTTGAGACTTTGCAATATCCACAAGGGACTGATGCTGGTACCGAAGCATGGAGTGGATGTCAGTGTTAGCTCTGTGGTAGAAGTTGAGGGATGTACTAAGACAGTCAGAGAAGCCTGAGGTGGGACATCATGCACACAAAAGCAGCCCAGGGCCAATTATTCACAGTCATGTTGTAAAGATGGATTGGTATTTCCTCCTAGGTATATTTCTGAATGCTCACTGTGCATCAGGATTTGTTGTAAGAGAAACTAGATAAAGAAATGACATCTTTCCAGCCAGATATTTGATATGAGACTCATTCAGCTTTGGCACCAGAGAGTAAACATTCTGTAAGATGTTAAGGAATTCAAAGTAAAAATACTCACCATCAGAAAGATGGCCTTTCTGGGGAGGGGGAGTGCTGGGTCATGGGAAGCAACTTAGAGAAGCCAGGGAGAGAGCAACTTTCCAAACCCCAAGTCCTCAGCTCCAACTTACAGTTGACCTTAACATTGGAACCACAGGTGGGAGAAGGTCTGGACACCTTCAAAGATGGGAGTGGTAGGTGTTTTATGGTGGTGGCCTAGTTCCTTGGAAGTGAGGCCACGCACGGAAGCAGGGATGGACATATCCAAACAAAATGATTGGACCAAAGCTAACTATATTTTAATTATGAACGGGGGATATTTTAATAACAATTCCATAAGCATTTAATGAAAATTTACTCTCACTAGGCATGTATGGCCTCATTTGATCCTTGTAGTAAATCCCGTGTAGCAAATGGTATTTTTAAATTGTTTCTTATGAGGGAAATGACATTAGAGAGGTTAAATAACTTACCTGACATCACTCAACTAGAATGCAGAAAAGTAGAAAGCATTGATTTATCCAAAATGTTTTTTTTTCATTTGGTAATAAACACTGAGCATCTGCTAGCATGAGGAATATACTGTGAATAAAACTGACAAGTATCGGCCCCCATGTACCTACAGGTCAGTGAAGTCTAAATTCCAGGACTGTTGGACACCCAAGCCTGTGCTTCACGTGATTGACCTGTGGACAAGAGGGAGAAGAAAGGGATGGATGGGACGGGAGTAGGGGAAGGAAAGAACCATTAGCAACTGCAATTCTCCAAACAGGAAACACATGAGAAAGTAATTATTTGCCTTGGTCCAACAGCTAGTGGGAATTCATTAATTTATCTAGTCGATTGACTCAACAAATACTTACTTGCGATGAACCTGGCCCGGCTCAAGGTGCTGAAGGAGTAATTCAGTAATTTCAGAGAGTGACAGAGACTGTGATACAGAGTAGGTAGGGTTTTTGAGGGCAGCGTTAGAAAAGGGAGCGGGGGACGTATCTCAGAGCCCAGATCTGAATACCGGAAGAAGGCATCCACGAAAGAGTGTTTCCAGCAGAGGCTCTATGCAGAACACATCAGTTGTATTTTAATAATAGAAGTGGGATCTGAAGTGAAGGGAGCATTTCAAGGGCAAGGGGGTGGCTGGTTTGATAGGGTGGGAGTTGCCCTGTCACATACCACTTTGCTGATCACAGTGAGGGGCCAGTGCTGTAGGGAGATGATGGCGCATTTTTCTCTTTAAATGATTGTGGCTTCTCTCTTTGAAGGCTTACACCCCACAGGAACTGAAATACATTGCATCTCGCCTTTAGTAGATTAATAGAAATATCCCCTGTCAAGTCCAGAAGGAGAATGTCCTGGAAGGCATTATTTTTCTGCATTTGAAATGCTCTGTGTTGGGTCTACACTAGGGGAACCAGCAGCACCAGCTGTAGCCAAGTGTTCTTTTTGTGTGCGCTTTGTGTGATTTTGCAATTAGAGATTACATAGCACTTTGTTGATAAGATCATTAATGGGCTTTTTTTAGTTGTTATTAATTGTTTTTCATCCATTTATAAATTGTGCCTCTGCAAACTGGCCCCAGGGTATAAGTACAGAAATTGAGCTTTGATTATTATAATAAGTAAAGTATTATTAACGAAAGCAATTACAGTTAATAGCTTCAACTAAGGAAAACAAAATGATAGCCTTTAGTGCTTTCCCACTGGGTAAACCAGATTAAATTACTTGCAGAAAAGAAAAATCTTTATTCTTGTTCCCACTGACATTATAACTAGATGTCCCTTTTGGATATTTCTATCTCCTTTGTTCAGAAGCAGACACTGAGGCATAATACCCTTGTATAGCTAATCAGCTGTTCAGAAAAAGGAGATCATAGCAATCAACATTTTAATCTGGGTGTTATTTTTCCCATGTTACAGATGAGCTAACTGAGTTTCAGAGAGTTTATCTAACTTAACTTTAGTCTTATAACTGAAAAAGTAGCCCAGTGGAGATTCGAAAGCAAATCGGTCTTTCTTCACTGAGAACTTTTTTCTTGCTTTCTTTGAACTCTATGATCTGATTCAGTAATGGTATGTGACATCAAAACTTTTCTACGTGAATCAACATGGAAATTCTCATGTACTAGGTTTCTTACTCATTACAGTTTCCTACAGAATGTAATGCCAGGTGTTTACCTTTACCGTGTGTTTCGGCCCGAACAGAGATGGCCAAGCGTGGTTACGGTGCTCCCATTTTCTTCAGGGAAGTGAGGCTTGGAGAGGCAATGGGATTTGTACCTAATCACGTAGCTATTTATTAATGGGAAACTAGATATATTTGAGCTCAGATCTTTCTGTCCCCAAACTTCAGTCCCTTGCCAAGAGAATGCAAGGTCACTTCTTACACAGGGCTTCTCTTTTCGCAAACAACTTACTCACACTGAATGAAAAGTCCGTCTCAGAATATCAGCCATGGGTTCTGCTCCCAGCTCTCTTTGACATAATATAATCTGCATTTCCCAAGGCCTGACCATTTACTATCTATTTAGGGGATACTAATTGTAATGTAATCACTCATGTTTTGTTATTAACTTTTGCCCCTGCCTGTTCACACAGTTCCCAACCATCTTCTTACCTGTGTTTGAAAGTCCAGTTTGTGGTGAGCTTGAGGATGTGTCCGTTAGCTCAAATGACCTCAGAGTTCGCTTACCTGCTCCCAGGTTCCTTGTGAACGTCCTGTGTGGTCCGAAGGTGGTCCCCCAGCACTGGTGGTACAGACATCCTCTGTGTGCGAGGTTCTCTGTGGGAGGGCCCCATGGGCCAGATGACACCTCTTCCAAATTCTAATCTATACAGAGAATACACACGAGTGGCCAAAATAGAATTAAAGTATAAGCTTGTTAGCATTTTCATGGGAACATCCAGTTTTTACCCACAGATGAATCGATGACTAATCTATCATTTCTCTCTTGGAAACACCAGTTGCCCAATGAAAGGCTGCCTTTCGTACCCAACAGGTTTTAGGTGGAGAAGTATGAGCAGAGAGAGAGGAGACCAGCAGCAAGCAATCCTCAGTCTGCTTATCACAAGGAAAAAGAGGTCAGGGTGACCCCATCCCTCCCCGAGCATAGGCAGTTCAAGCCAAAACAAGAAAAAAAAAATACAAGAAAAGGGATGGCTGAGCTGCCTTTCAGTTAGAAAATGTGCATAGCGACAAACACAAACCAAATGACATCAGGCTCTCCCCATTCCCTCCCAACAAGGAGCTCCTAATAAGGAAGGCAGTGGAGGAATGTGGGTGGGAGGGGTTGGGGGGAGGAGAGGCAGAGACAAAGACACTCCGGATAGACCTTCCTGGAGAGAGTGTGGCTGCTACTGGGAGTGTCTTCTCCAGGGGCCACATGAGGGCATTCCCAGTGATCTCAGTGCCCACGTTGCCACATTTCTTGCGGGTGCCAAACTCTCATCTTCAGCTGAGTGGGGAGAACACTCCTACTCCCACATAACCTTGCACTGCCCGCAAATAAGCTCTTGCAAACTGAGGCCTCCCAAGATCTCCCCTCGCCCGAACCCTGTGGCCATCACAACCTGGTATCCAGCAGACTCACCGCACCTGGCCAGCCCTGTGATACTTTGCCTTTTCCCACTTTGAGGGTGCCCGTGCTCTGTCCTGGTTTCTGAACCTCACATCTTTAATTCCTCAGGAGATCAGCATTTGTTTTCATTTCACGTTGCTCCTTCGGAATTCCCTGCCATGCTGTTCACCATGGCCTCTGTTTTGCTTGGGGAAGCATAAATGCACCAAACACAGAACCAAATCAGCCCTAAAAATCAGAACCACATTGTTTTTCGCAGGGTGAACTTCATCATTTATTCTCTACCTCAAAACCTAATAATGCACCCATCTCCTCCTAAACTGAGTTTTTCTGTGCTTACTCACTGGTCCTTTATTATCAAAACTCCTACCACCTACAGTTCCCGAAGCAGGTGCAGAAAATACAAATAGATGTAGCTCAGATCCTTCCCTCAGGCCTTGGCACTTCACTGCAGGGACAGGTAGGCCAATAAACATGTGAAATAAGATGTAATGTGTGATAAATTGGGGTATGAACCCAGAGAAGGGGCAGCACAGCTCGTTGGTGAGGACACACTTTCTGAGTTCACATTCAAGCTCTGTTGTGTATGTGTGGTGTGATCTTGAGCAAATCCTTTATGATGCTTGTACATGTCTCCTCACCTGTGAAATGGAGATGTCATTAGTACCTACCCCATGGGGACATTGTGAGGATAAATAACTGAGTTGATTTATAAAAGCATGTCTTAGACTTGTGCCCGGTACAAACTGAGTGGGAGGAGGGTTTGCTTTCATTATCTGATGGCGGAGGGTGCCGTGAGTTCCGAAGTGGAGTCGGGGCTTCCCGGGGGTGTCTTTTACAAGCAGAGAATGTTTGAGCTGTATTGTGAGAGCAGAGCTGGATTCTGTGCAGTGGGCGGCGTGTGGAGGGAACGCTGGTTAGAGATGGACACCTGCCAGAGAATGACGTGTGAAAAAGGCTCCTTGGGGCACTGTCCCTCGGGGAGTGATGCTGGGCAGTAGGAGCGTGCGAAGCAATGCTGGCAGGAAAGGAAGACCCGAGTAGGCTGGAGCCCGGCTGTGGAGGGTCCACAGGTGTCGTAGAGAGATGTTTGCACCTCATCCTGTAGGAAACGGCGTTTGAAGGGATGCTAAGGACATTTGCTTTGTCTCACTATGACTGTGGCGGCAGCCCATGGTTTTGCTCTTTCAAACCAGGGAGTGGCGGGGAAGGGCACCTACATTTCCTCCTAAGGATTCCTTTCCCTTGAGGTGTGTCGGTCTTGTTGTTCGAGGATTGGCTCCTCCGAGCCAGCAAATTCCTGCTGGTCACCACGGGTTCCATAAAGGAACCAGCTCTCTGGATAGTCTCATGTTGCAGATCATTTTGCCTCTCCTCCCTCAAAAATTCCGAGGGTTTCTCCTCCAGCTCTTTGCCTTGGCCACACTATTTCTTGCACTTTCTTTTTGGCAGGCACCCAGACCGCATGGTAACCAAGAAGAGTCTAAGATGTTTAGATGTTATCCCTTCTGCAAAGTGATTCACTGATGAAAACTGCTTTTTCTCTGGTGGAAGTATTATTAGACTCACATTTGACCCAGGGCTCGGACTATTAAAGATTACTGGAACTCTGTGGAACACCACATGCACTTAAGCCCTCTCTCTCTTTTTCCTTTTTAAGTATGTATTTCTCTTTTTTGTTGTTGTTCAAGGACAGTTATTTCATTTCCCCCCACCCCACCCTCGATTCTACCCCCCTTTGACTTTGTCCATGTGTCCTTTATACATGTTCCTTGATGACCCTTCCCCTTTTCCCCCATTATCCCTTCCTCTCTCCCCTCTGGTTACCGTCAGTCTGTTCTTTATCTCAGTGTCTTTGGTTGGGTCTGTCCTTGCCCTGCAGTGAGAACTTTTCCAGTCCTGGGTCTCCACTATTCGACCTTGTTTTTTCTTTTTTTATGTTTCTAACCATATAGAGTCTGACACATTTGTGGAGCATGACTCATCCTACACACGCGCCTCTCTGCTGAGATGCAGCAGTACTCCCAGAACTCCAGCAAGAGCAATGCCAATGAACCGCCAATAAGGTGTCGGAAAACACGGGCGATGACCTCACTGTTCACGTGCAGATGGGCCCCTGCATGAGATCACAGTGTAAGTCCCATGCGTGGACCAGGTTGGGGCGTTTTTTTTTGCACACGCGCCTGCATTCCCACACATGTGTTTGGCAGCAGAATGGTGGAGACGGATGTCATATTCTTAATAAGGGTTCTTTCTTTTCCCACATGTTGCAGAGTTCTTCTCTTTAACTATCCTTAGTTCTCTCCCCATTTCAAAATACTTCTACTTTCTGCAAAACTTTCCCCCTCCCACCCAATATTGCTAGAAAAAAGTAATGAAATGCAATAATTTCTTTTTCTTTTTGGTGTTTAAGTATGTGGCTTACAAGGGTATGACTGATCAGACAGAAGAATCTAGTGCCCTTGGACACTGTAGTTATGGATATGATAATGTGATCACCTAGACAGGCTGCTTTATTTCCCTAGTACTTGGCCCAGGACTCAATATATAGTTTCATTACTGATTCCTTCACATCCGTCCACAACTTGAAGCTTATCTATTTAAGTATAAACTATCTTTTTTGGATTATTTTTAAATTTTCATTGAATGGATTGGGACAACATTGGTTACTACATTTATATGTTGCAGGTGTACAATTCTGTAATTGTACATCACCTATATAGCACATTGTGTGTTCACCACCCCATGTCAAGTCTCCCTCCCTCACCATTTATTCCAATGTAACCCCCCTCTGGCTTCCCCTACCTCCATTTCTGTCTGGTAATCACCCTAATGTTGCCTATGTCTATGAGTTGTTGTTTTTTTCTTTTTGCTTAATCACTTCACCTTTTTCACCCTGCCTTCTAATCCCCTCCCCTTTGACAGCTGCCAATCTGTTCTATGAATGAGTTCGTTTCTATAAAATGCCTTTCTTTTGTCCTCAAATTTTTTCCTCTATATTACATATATGCACTACAATGTTTTAGTTTTGAGAATGAGAGTTTTATATTTTCTATGTGAGCAAATGACTCATATTTTTGCGATCTAACATCCACACTTCAGCATAATAGCATATTAATATTTCTGGACATTGTAGTTGATTTTCATTGCGTTGGCAAGCAAAGAGAAGCAGGAGAGTGTGAAGGTTAAAAGCTCTAGCCCAGCCTGTCTTCTTTAAAAACCTGGCTCCCCTTCTATTGTAAACTTAAGTAAGTCATTTTACTTCCCTATTGTTCAATTCTCTAATTTGCAAAATGTTTAAAACCTACTACTAGAGCCATATTGTGAGCATTAAGCAATTTGACTCCCGTAAAGTGCTTTTAAGAGGAACTGTTCCAAACTAAGCAGTCTATAATTGCAAACTGTTATTCAGTGCCTCGACTAAAATACCTTTCTGTCATCTGTCATTTGTGTTTCTTTCCATAATTCTGTAATGTCTAGACTAGTGCCCCTACTAGGAGCCACAGATAACAAAATGTAATGAAATGTCTGTCCAGTCTTTCTTTAATCCACACACTGACCTCTCTTCTGGCCTCTAAGCACAGGACGCAGCTTCTTAGGTAGAAGCCAGGTTTCAAGAGGATTAGACAAGGGTCCTCTTCCCCCCCGATTGCCATAGCATCTCATGACTGAACCAGGCTGGGGGCCTCTATGAAAATGTTCCCTGGCATAAGTCATCACACTAACGTTCATGTAGCATTTCCTACGTGTTGGATATCAGCATACTACTAAGTACTTTACGTGTGCTAACTAGCTTTCTTCTTAACCCTATGCGTTAACTGATGTTACCCTCCCTATTTCATAGATGGATAGGCAATGCACACAAGCTAGACAGATTACCTAAGAATGACTGCTGGCAAGACGTGGAGATGAGATTTGGATTAAGCAGTCTGTTTGCAAAATTTGAGCTTTTGAACCATTCTTTTTCTGCCACCTTCTCAGCCCCCCAAATTAGGTCATCATCCCACGAGGGTTATGGACCTGTCTGGCTTCTTCACAACCCAATGATTTCCACAGTATCTGGCGCATAGTAGCTTCTCTGTAAATGTTTACTCAGTGCACCAGGTATCAATGTTTTTGAATTGCTTTATGAGATTAGATAGTCCAAGTCCAGACCTGAGGTAAATGACTGGATAAGCTGTGCAGTGGATCTGGTGAAGGTCAGGGAGAAGAATGAATTCTTGAGTTTATTAAAATTCTGCTGTGCTGTAATCCCTGTGCTTGACATGTTTATAGTCATTGTATATTCGTTATCATTTAATCCTCAGAAATTCATGGACTAAAGAATAGAGTCCCCCATTTATATCACACCAGCCCTCTATTGCCCTTGACTTACATTTCTCCCACACAGGAATGAGTGGAACACAGCTCTGTCCTCTGAAGCCTCAAAACCACAACATGACCAACTGCGTCATACCCTTGTGATTGGATAACAAGAATAACAGTAGCTCTTGACAAGCTATGCAGCTATCACGGTTTTGCAAACCCATTTATCAACTCCAGTGGTGGAGTGAGGATTTGCCCCCAGGGTGTTGCTGTTTATTGTCCCCTTGGCTGACGTGTGTTTTGAGGGATCTTTTGTTTTGTTTCAGGCTAGATTCTGAGAAAAGCTGACACAGTCGTACACAGTTAGAAGAGCCCTCAAATGAATTTTAACTACACATGGTAGGTCCGTAACAAAACAATACAACCACAAGTTGTTCAGATGGCAGTTAAAACCACTTGATCTTACTCCAGATATTCCCTATATCTCCTGAAACAAACTCTTGGAGAATACTGCATTTCTCCATATCCTCCTGTGTTCAAAGTGTAGGTGCTGAACATACACAGTCAGTGCAAATGTAGAACTAAAAATTCAGTTACTCATCCCAGTTGCCCCCTGCAGATGTGTCTCCTTGCCAGATGTCAGATCCATTACTGATTATTATGGTCGTTTTTTTCAAAAGACTCCCTTTCTTGCCTGCGTTTCTTAGACTTTGATGGAGTCCCTTGCTCTTCATTTCTGGCAGCTGCTTTTATGACGTCTTGAATCAGGCTTTGAGAGTTTAAAAGATGGGTCAGCTTTACTTTTCCTCCTGCCTTTCTCCATATAAAAAATCACTTGTGGACTGACCCCCTGGGAGGAAAAAATAAAAGGCCAGGGATCAGGCTGTCTTCTTGCCTTTGCCTAAGTACCGTCAACACTCCCAAGCCTGAGACAACCATGACCCTGGCCTGATATACAATGATTTTCCCTTCCGCTGTCTGGAAGCCTCAAAACCCACACCCATTTCCTCTCCAGGCAAAATCATCTCATTTTCTAACCTCACATTGTAGGGTTGGGAAACGGCCAATGAGATTTTCGGAAATGCCAGACTTTCAGGGTTGAGTTTCCTTTGACGGCCAATGGCATCCCTTTTTTTTGCACTTGCTTTTCTCTTACTCACATCAGGAAAAGCCTTTTTTCTACTTCTCTAACATCACAAACGCTATCCACTCAACTCTTTCATCCCAAGAGTTGCTTTGTATATCATTTATAGTTTGCTTTAAAGCACTAGATTTTAAGTAAATATTTTATCAACACATTCACTTCAGAGTAGTGTTTTTCAATGTACTATAGGTTAAATATTTGTGTCCCCCCCAAAAAAAAATTGTTTATGTTGAAATCCTAACCACCCAATGTGTTAGGAGGTGGGGCCTTGACAACTGATTGGATCACGAGAACAGAGCCCTCACAAGTGGGGTCAATGCCATTATAAAATAGATTCCAGAGGGATCCCTTGTTCCTTCCACCATGTGAGGACACAGCAGGAGGAAGGCTATGAACCAGAAAGTGTCTCACCAGACACCAAATTTGCCTGCACACTGATCTTGTACTTGCAAGCCTCTAGTAGGTTAAGATTCAGCTGGTTTATAACAAAATGAGAGGTGGGCTTGTTGTGAAGGACTAAATGTGTGCTGTAAGACTCATTAGTGTACTGGGTGGCCGGGTGGCTTATCACATATATTGGACAAGAGAAATAACACCATAAATACTTGTGACTCTTGATATTAGGGAATTGTTGCAACAGATGTGAGATTTTCCTTGTGCATTTTTGTGTTCTCAGTAAAACAGGGCCAAGCCAATGAGAGCCATAATTTGATTAAGTTGGTCAGTGTATGTATTCTGAGTGGTTCTTGTCTCCCAATGACTAGAGCCAGTTTTGATGATTTTATTGATGAAAATGAATAGAAAATGTTTATGTCTTCAATTTGTTTTTTATCTTGATTTTTTATTTTTATTTTTTATAAATTTATTTTCTTTTTTTTTACTTTTTTAAAAAAGTTTTATTTATTTATCTTTAAAGGGGAAGGGAAGGAGAGAGGGAGAGAAATATCAATGTATGGTTGCTTCTCGTGCATCCCCTGCTGGGAACTGGCCTCCAACCCAGGCATGTGTGCCTTGACTGGGAATCGAACCACATCATGTGGTTCGCAGGCCTGTGCTCAATCCACTGAGCTACGCTGGCTAGGGCTATTTTCTTAATTTATTTTATTTTTAGAGGGGAAGGGAGGGAGAAAGAGAAGGAGAGAAACAACAATGTGTGATTGCCTCTCTTGTGCCCCCTACTGGGGATCTGGCCTGCAACCCAGGCATGTGTCCTGACCAGGAATTGAACTGGAGACCCTTTGGTTCACAGTCTGGGGCTCAGTCCTCTGAGCCACACCAGCCAAGGTTGATCTTGATTTTATAATATAAGGTTCTTTGAGTAATTGATGTGAATTCAGGAAACTTTGCTTACCTTCCAATACTGTTTTTTACCATTCATCTAGTCCAACAGTGTTCTCCCCTTACATATTTTTTAAAAGTCTGTTCACACACTGGGTTTTCGATGCCCTATTTTGTTACAAATGCCATTACCAGTCTAAGTACTACTCTTCCCCCTGTTTATTTTCACAGACTATCTTACCACACTGGGAAGGTGAGGGAAATCATCATTTATTTGAAATAGATGAAGAGGTAATATTTGGGAGCACCGTGCTTTGGTCTCTGTGGATTCATTTCATAGAAGCATTGATATCTGAGTAGGAAAATAATCCATTTGTTAGACCTTCCTACCTGAGGCCTCCTTGCTGGCTGAGATAAAGTGTCGTTGTGGTCAATTCAGTTTTAATATGTTCAGGCAACTGAGTTGCTAATGCTTCCCATGAGAGATTAATCTCTGTGCTCAGCGACTCAGTAATTTCCTGGTTAAAAATGTTTTCATAATGCATATGTGTGTATGTGAGTGTGTGTGTGTGTGTGTTCTGTACACATGGATCGTCCTTTTTAACTGCTTTCTTTCAGTGATATTAACATATCATATGCTTCAGGTGATGTTAGATGGTTCTCCCATCCTCTTTTCTCATTGGCTCACAGGCAATGTGTACTGAACTCTGTTTCTCTAGTAGGAAGTTAATTCCTAAAGATACTCAAATTGAGTTTGAGTTCTCACTGATTTGAAAACATGTTTCTCCAATAAATTACTCCATTCTTAAAATACTTCATACTAACAATAGGCCTTTGCAAAGCCTGCCTTGCTTTGCTGTGGTAAGTGATCCACTACCACATAGAATTATTCCTTACCCTTCACCAGATATCCATCTTAGTTTTTTCTACTCATGGAATTCAAAATCTATAAGGAACCCAATCATCACCTTGCCCAGTGGTAAGAATTTAGGTATAGAATTGAACAAATGGACTACTGGTGAAGATGAATTCTACATGAAATTTTTAACCACTTCTCATTAGGGCTATTTTGACAATTTGCTGAGTCAAAATTTTGAATAATAATAAGATTGTCATTTAGACAGTAAGTAGCTTAGATAGAGAATCTTATTGTTCAGTTGCATCATACCCCGGGAATAAATTATAACATTGGTGCATAGAGTAAAAAAATCAATCCAAAATTTTCATTGAAAATTTTATAGATTATCTACAAGATACAAATGGTATTAATGATGGCTAAAAGTTTATACAATTATTTGTCATAGGTTTGCTTAAAAATGCACTGATTATACCTACATATGATACAATCAATACACTTGAATGAATTCTAACCAAAAACTCATGGTTGATTTTGTGCAAGTTAACTATGCATACTTGTTACATAACTATATTTACCTTGTAACCCACATACCAATTAGCACAAGTGGGAGACTTTTAAAGCCAGTGCACAAGTGAACACAGTCCCTTTTTATTGTGCTAAAGTCACTGGAGTGACAAAAAAAGATAGATTCTCTGTAGATTTTGCTCATTGAGTAGCTCCAGTGTGAAAAGTCTCCCTGCTAACCTATGCTGGCAATTTAGCATGAAAGAAAACTACATTGTATGTGAAACCACCAAAACTCTGGGGTTATTTATTATTCAGCATTACATGGTATATCCTGATTGATAATATGCTATTTTAAATCTTTCTCCTCAACCTTTCAACCCTTTCACTCTACTACCTCAGCCCAGAGATGAACTGCTTCTTATTTCACCAAGAAAATAGCACTTAGATTATATCTTTACCCTTCTACCTACTCTATAAACCCACTTATTAAAGGGCTCATATATTCTGCACTATATTCTGTTAAAATGGAGGAACTATCATTATCTATATGATGAATAATTACCATGTTATGTTCTCTGACTTACTCCAGGTCTCAACCTTGCAATAATTCCTTCTTCTTTCAAGTTCAAATGCACCCACTCTGTTGAGTTATTTCTTTCAGTATACACCTGGTGGAGAAAAGTAGGCTTACCATTGTTCATATGAAAAATAGTAAATAATTAATGAATAATAATACAAGAATAAACTCTGTGTTTTGCATACTTACAACTGAAAACATGCCTTTGTCATACCTTGTACATGTGCCGTGATGTTGTCTATATTTAAGACCCTCCCTAGATCAGCTGCCTTTTTAGCTATACCTTCATCTCTCAGCACAATTTATAAACAAACTTCAAATAGTGTTTTCCTGTGCTGGCTTCCTTCAATTTTTACCACCAATTCGATTCTGTTATTACTTAATTTCCATCAGTCTACTTAATAAAGATTTTAATTACTGTTATCCTGCCAAATCCAATGGTCAATTCTCATTGCTTTTTAAAATTATTCTCTCACTCCAACATTTGACATTATTAATAAAACTTTCTATTTTGAATTGCTCTTTCATTAACTCTGAAACACTCTTCTCTCTCTCTAATGTCCCTTCTAACTTAGTGGGTACTTCTCTTATTCTTAACTTTTAAATATTAAAATGCCCCAAGGAAGACAATGCTTAGCACATAGTATGCATTTAGTAACTTTTATTGGAATAAATAAATAAAAGAGCTTTGATATTAGTCTACTGCCACTCACACACATGGGGAGATTTTATTGCTTTTGATAGCTAGTAGGTTTGTCAGAGTGTATTTCACCTACTGAAGGAAAAATGTCCTGCTCCATCCTGGCCAGGATGTTAATCATATTTTTCTCCAGTGTTTCTATGCTGTGTACATTACACACTTGTTAGTCACTTAGTCATCTTGCTTATCAGGTTGACTATTGTGGTATGACAGTGCTTAGCATCTAGTATGGGGGGGAAACGTAGAGTATATGGGGTTCAATATTATCTGTGGTTTCAAGCCTTGGAACATACCCCTTTGGATAAGGGGGTGGGGACTACTGTAATCATGAACTAACAATAAAAACAGTGGCCTATTGTAGGCCTCATTTAGTAGCCTGCTGGAGTCAATCATGTTCTAGGCTCTCCCCACCATTTTTCTCAGTTATTGTGATCATTTTGCCTTTTGCTTCATCCAAGTCATTACACATGATTACAAGAGGAGCTCTAAGAACCAAGTTCTTGAGCTATTTTCAAGATACAAATTTGAAGGTCTTTAGTTTTATCAGTGAGAGCCACGCTCTCTTCATTATATTTCTGCAAATATTTCTTTGGCCATAACTAGCTCACCCAGCCTCCTCTAACTTCATGGGAGCCTGTGTGTATCAGGTAAAGGTAATGGATTTGTTTTGATTGACTTTACTGTATCATACTTTTCATCTTTGGAGCTGGCCACATTACACTTCCAAACAAACCAGCATTCTGCTAGCAACCCTCTTTGAGTAGGGAACTAGCAATGCCCACCACACGTGCCACCCTTTTCTCCCCATTCCTAGCTGTATCTTTTGGAAATCAAAGGATTTGCACTCGGATTAAAGCAAAAGTGCTACCTTCTGAGTCCCTGTTTCTCCTGCCACTAACTGATCCCTTTGTGCATGCTATTATGGCCTCCTTGTCTGCACCTACCCCAACGAGTCTTGCTGTTTTGTCCACATATGCACATCTTGTATCTTTTGCAGTTTTATTCTTCCTCAGTGGCTGGTCTATAGAGGATGATCAACACATATTTCTGCAGTGAGTGAACCAATGATTGCCTGGTTGTCAGAAAATCATTCTGAAATGCTGTGTTTACCATAAAGCTTTCCTGTCCAGACCCACTTATGCCTCCCCTTTCTCTATTGTGAACAGCAAAAATGGTCACCTGCCTTTCAGGGCATCTACAATTCAGACCTACTCGCCTTTGTTCTTACTCTTCCGTAAGCCATGTGAAATTAGTCTCCTTGGTGGTATTTTCACATTCCTATGTGAACTACTCTATTTAATGACATTTTACATGGGAAAATGATTTATACATTATAAAATGATACAAAAGAAGAGTGATTATTTTGAGCAGCTTCATGTTCTTGTACATACTTATGCTTGTAGTACATAAAAAGCCTTTCTTTCCCTCTTCTTTTTCTCTAAATCTTTGCCTTTTGGCCTTCCTATTGCTGACTCCATCAACAACCCAACTACATCCTCCTGGCACTCATCTCCACATACTAAAGCTTGGTATTTTTAACATCTGGGACTCTACCAAAATATTAACTTTGTGGCTGAGGGAGAAAATTCTACCTGTGGACAGCCAACCAGTGATACTGAAGAGTTAGCATCTCTTGGATCAGCCCTCAGCTAATAATACATAGAGAATTTGTGAGTATATATCTGAACTTCCTCATCCATCAGTTGACATAACTCTGAGGTACACTGGACACGGTGCATTAGAATACCCTTTGGCACTAACCTGTTATCCACAGTAATAGCCTGTTATGTTGCCATGTATTAAGTGGTTTTTACTTTAGCTGTAACTTTACTTTAGCTGTAACTTCAGACTCTTACTTTTCTTGTCTCACATTTTTATTGTTATTTTCTGGGCATCTCTCAAATAAACCTCTTGAAGTCAATTCCTTGTCTCAGCATCTGTTTCCAAGGGAACTCAGGCTAATTAACTAGACCAACCTATACATACTCACACCTGAAGTAACACACATCCCTTCAGTGACTTCATTCATTATTTTCGCTGAGTTTTAAGCCAATGTTCATTTTCTCTTCCACTTGTTACTGATAGTCCCTCATTTTCCCCTCTAAATAATAGTACCTGCTTAAACTCTCTTATAAGATTCTCGAAATGTTTTTGTAACATTGTTTATTTTTTGCATACAATTCTCAGATTTGCAAGGGAATTTGTTATGTTTCATGGAAATTTTCTAGGACTTTAAACTACCTGGCCTAGACTTGGCCACTCAAAAAGTATTCCACAAATGCTTGCTGGTCAGTTGGGTATTGCAGGTCCATGAGATACCATGGACTTCTGATAATTAAAAAAAAAGCTGTAACTCCAGACTTTCATACAGAATTGTTGATTTCTAGTATTGTAAATCATTGATGTTTTCAAATTATATCTGAGTTTAGGTGCTGAATTTGTCAACTAATTATTGGCTAATGACTTTGGAATAGTTTCATCATTTCTCTGAACCTCCGTTTTTGCATGGATAAGTGGAGCTGATTATCTCTATCTCAGAGAATAGTGAAACTATCAGAGTATATATAAAAAGTCTGAAAGGACAAATGTTATAATTGATGGAAAGACAGACCATAGCGTAAGAGCTACAGATAAGGCAGTCAATGTGATCAGCAATAATACAGAGCTATATGACCATCGAGAATGGAGTCCTTTACCAGATTAAGAAGTCTAATTTTTTTCAAAATTGGTAATCAGAAGAGAGAAGTTCTAGAGGGCAGCATGTGAAGGAAAGTTCATTTAGTTTAGAGGCACAAAAGTGGGAGAAACAGAACAAGAGCAGCCACAGTGGACACAGGTGATTATGATAAGGATACCAGGTCTCCATCTCCCCTGATCAGTTTCTGGGCAAAGCCTCGGTCTGAGAGCAACCCTATCTAACTGGGGAGTCTGGTTTTGTGAAGATAAAAGTAGACATAATGAAGAGAACCATGAGTAGGACGCAGATTCTGATTCCAGCCACCTCTTTCTAGAGTGAGGAGAGATGAGTACGTAAACAAGACCACATGTGATTAAATGTGTGTGAATTATTATAAGCATGCTATAGAAAAGCTATATTTTGCTTGTTATCTCTTTTGCTCTATGATGTTACTTCTTTGTATCACAAATACTTATGGTAAAGAAACATTTGAACAGGCTGACAGGGTCCAGAGAGAAGAAGAGGCGGGAAAGAATCATAGGGGAAAAGGGGAGAGATTCACATGAACAAGTATAAAGGACACATGGACAATAACTAAGGTGGGGGGCGGAAATGGGAGGGAGGTGGGGAGCACTGGGTGGGGCAGGGCAGGGAATATAAAACAGAAGACTGTACTTGAATAAGAATTAAATAAAAATAAATAAATGAATAAATAAATAAACATTTGAAAAAAAACAAATCAAAAGTCATTATTCAAAATCTACTGTATCCAAGGAATTTTTCATCATTTTGTTGGTCCTTGACTAACTCTCTGAGGTCATTGTTTACAGAGTCTCTATTGTCACCTAGGGAAACAGCGTTCTTTGAAAAAAATTTATGGGGACTGTCTCTTTCACTGCTTTCCTAAAATTATTATGAAATATACTTTAGAGTCTCACCAATGCTAACCATAAAAATTATGCCAAATACGGACATGCAAAGTATGTTCTCATGGTGTTGGCACACATTGATCAGTGAATACCAGTTCCAATAAATGCTGTTTGAAACAAAAAGAAAATTTAATGAACGTTTATGGTTGAAATCCCTTTTTCTTAACAGTTATCTTGAAAACCACCTTCCAACTGAGCATTAAGTATGAGTTATTACAATGCTTTCTGTGAACCCATTGTTCAGAAAACATTTATTTGTGTAATTCTTTACAAAGGGATATCTGCTTTTTCTGTGTTCTGTTGGAGCTAGATTCTGATGACCCTAAGGGCCAGTAAGTTTCTGATAAATAGTGACTGAGATGAGAGTGGACTTTAATTGCATGTCTAGAGGAGGACTGCTGGATTACATTAGTGAATATATTAGTATTTTATGGAAATTCAAAAATATGCAAATGAATTCATTCACAGGACTAACAAAAACAAATCTTTTGCTTGAAAATCAGCCTGGTCATTTGTGTTAATAGAGTCAGTTGACTTCTGTACTTTCTGAAACACACTGTTATAAAACGTTTTACAAAAGACCCATGAGTGCAGTATTGTGTTAACTTACAATTCAATTCTGACATATCTAAGAAGAAAAAAAATACATCTCTCAAGTAAAGAACCTCCCATTATTTAACATTGATGCCTTCCCTGACCTAGTTAAATATTTATCGTGCCCTGTTATGTGCCAGATACATTGTAATTATGTGAGATAGAGGGAAATGAATGAGACAGACTCAGAACCTATTATAGAAGACATATAATGATTATAATATTGTGTGATAAATACAGTACATGTATTAGGAGTGGTCAGCTCTGTGGCATGAAAGTAAAATTAGATTCTGAGAAGTTTTCTCAGCAGAGGGGATACATGGCCTGTGTCTTGAAGAATGATTGGGGTTCTGTAGGTCAGAAAGATGACTTAGAAGACAGTCCAGATAGAAATTATAAAAAACATGAATTAGAGCAGTGCTCAGGAAACCTTTTTTGAGGAGAACCAGACAATGCTATTTTAAACTTTGTGGACCACACAGCATCTGCTGCAATAATTAAACATTTTGGTTGAAGTGTGAAGGCTGCTATAGATAATTCGAGTGTGGCTGTGTTCACTAAGACTGTATGTAAAACAAACAGACAGCATATTGGATAGAGCTTTCTGGGCCAACTGCTGCAATAGGAATTCTTTCCTAGAAGACATCTGAATGATTCTTTTGGTAGTCCCAAGGTGGACTATAGGAAACTTAGCCAAATATTCCAAGGCTGTAGCAATTAATACTTAGTCCAGTCAGGTACCCATAAGTGATCCACCATCTTGGTTTCTACTGGGCATGTGCCCAGCAGAGGAATTTCTCCTGCTGTGTTTTACTCTTCCCATGGTAATGACCAGTAAGAATCTTTCCTACCCACTTCCTACCTGCTTCAGTGGATTAGGCCTCACGGGTGAATGATGCCCTAGGAAATGTGTGAAGCTACAACTTCCTAGCAAAGCAAGCAGGTTTATTGTCCAATTCAGCTCCCTGCTTTATTAGGCTTGATTTCTGACTCACTTTGCCCCTTCCTGTATTAATATCTAGTTACCTGCACAAACAGTCTCTGCCTTATTAAGCTTACAATTCTAGTGTATCATAGAGGAAGTCAACATAATTGCACAATAGACTATTTATTCAAGTACAATAAATGCTATGAAAGAGAGGTATGGGTTAAGGACATGTGTAACAAGAAGGTGAAGACTTGGAGAAATGAAGAACAGGAGTGTGCCAGGTGACAGGGGAGGAAATAGGTGTGACAAATGTGCCTGACATAGGAAAGTGTCTACAAATCATGAAGAAGCAAGGCATATTGAAAAAACTGGAAAAAATTTAAGTCTAATACAACCAGATTATAGAAACTAAAGTAGAAGGTGATATGAAATTAAGCTGGTAGTAGGCAGGAGCCAGATTGTACATGATATATTATGACCAGACTAGAAGATCAATCTCTTCCCTGTGTTGAGAACTGATTAAGGTATAAGAATGAAATCAGGGAGAGCTACCTGGATGCCATTGAGATGCTTCAGGAAAAATACAGTGCTGGCTAGTGGCTGTCGAGGAAATAGACTAATACCAGTAGATTACTATGCACTAGAAGGAGATATCAAAGAGCCTGATGTTGTTTTAGGATTAATAATATAATACTTGTGTTCAGTGATTTTTCTGACACAGAGTAATCCTAGATAAAGGTTAGCAAAATCCTAACTATTGTAATCAATGCAGGATTCTGAAATAGTTTGACCTACTGAATATGAAACAGTTCCTGGAATTTGCAGCCAAGGGAATAATGATATCCTGATACTAGGAGAAGCATCCCATTAGATGGTTCCTAGGCATCCTTCAAACCAATTTTGAATGACATCTTTCACAGGGTCACCTTTTTCCCTGTTGAACTTGAACTCTACCTCTGCATCAGGGAAACCTTGAACAGATGGAGCAGGGGCTGCTGCTCTGTGCTGATCTGTAGAAAACACGCAGGAGGCATTTCCTGGTTTCAGCTGCCCCTGTTGCTAAGAGCCCAGTGTCTTTGTCTTCAAAAACATATTTGTACTGAAGCTCCCTCTTTAATTCTTTTGACATGTGGTGCTTCAAATCTTATCAACAAGGACTGAATTCTGTTCAAGCTTTTGGAAAACTTCATTGTGTGTTCCACATTCTAGCTGCACCATTGGTAAGTTAACTAAGGCACATGTTTCAAACAATGGCACACTGACAGCTTCCCTCTGAAATATAATTGGCAACAACCAAAACAGAGTTTCAATTAATCAACTGTAAAGTTTCCAATTTTTAATAATGACTAATGTCCATGGTGAAAAGGACATTTTTGTATTTCAACAATTTCTTGATATCTTGCAATTCTAAATGACACCCAGCTCATTAGAAATCTTAGGAGATCCTCATAAAATTAAGGCCTAAAGTGAGTGCTCACTTATTAAGGCTCTGATTTGTTTTCTGGAAGTAATATGGTTGGATAGAAAAGTCAAGAAAAACTAAAAGTCTTCAATGCATGGCTTCTGAGCTTTTAACATTTAGCCTCAATTTATCCTGACTTAAATCGATGTAATATAAATCCTGGGAAATAGGCTTATAGACCTCAACATCTTAAAATACTAAAAAGCAATCATTTCAAGTTTTGGAACCTTCAAATTTCAAGGTGGTGTTGGAGAGGAACTTATTATCTGCCATTGCCATGTTTGTTTCCTGATGCAATCTTGTTTTGCCGCATTCGATAGTTCAACCATTGTGTGTTCAGAACAAGTCACTCCTCTACAGGCTGAATGTACCTGGACTTGCTCCCTACATGTGATCAGATAGTTGAAACCCTTCCACAAACAGTTCTTTAATGAAGCCAAAGTCACTCAGTGGGCAACATCTTAAATTGCTGCACTTCAATGGAATAAAACAATCACTACTAAGAATTAAATAAATATGGTGTATGCTCTCTCTCATTAAAAAATAATTATTGAGCTTTCTCAATGTTCCAAGAGCTATTCTAAGCACCACAGGTACAGCAGCAAACAAAACAGCCAAAAGTCTCTACTCTTTGGCTCTTACATTCTAGTGGTGAGAGACAGGCAGCTCTCCAGGGTTGCCAGAGAAGGATTCACTGACAGGCTTACATTTGAACAGAGATTTAAAGAAGGATCAAGCCATATGGATATACAAACACCTGAGACAAAATGAGTCTAGAAAGAGGCAATGGCAAACATTAAGACACTGAGGCTTTGATGAATAGCTGGGAGGTCAGTGTAGCTGGATTATAGTGACCTATTAATAGTGACCTATTAATAGGAAATTAATAGAAGATGAGGTCAGACAAGTAACTAGAGTCCTTACTGTGTTGATATTTGAAGACCACTGTACAAATGTGGTGTTCTACTATGAATGAGATAGAAACCATAGCAGATTAAGAATGGTCACAAAACCATTAACATTTATTCCATGGAAAGATAGCATGTATGCTCCCTTCTGTTGAATGTTGGGAACCCACTAGAAGTGGCAATGTGCCAGTTTCTGGGCCCAGGTCTTAACAGGTTGGCAGCTCCTGCTTCCTGTTATCTGGAATATTCACTTTTGGAAGGCTTCACACTCTGAGAACCCCAACCCACATGGAGAGACCATGAGAGGCAATCTGATTGATTGCTAGCTAACCTCCCAGCCAACTTCCAGCACCTGCTTCCAGCTAAGAGGATGAATCGTCTTGAACATCCAGCCCAGTCAAGCTTTCAGATGACTCCAACCCAGTAACCATCTGTTATCATTCACCACCTGCATGAATGACCCCAAGCCAGAGCCACTCAGGTAAGACCAGTCAACAAACAAAATCATGAGAGAGTATTAAAAATAGCTGTTGAAAACCATGATATTTTATTGTCATTTGTTAGGCAGTAATAGGTAGCCATAACAGTGTTTATCACACTTGTCTGGGTGGAGTCATGACTGAATTCAGTTTGAAGGGGATCATTCTTCTTGCTTTCTTAAGAAGGAATGGTGTCAGACAAGAGTAAAAGTTGGTAGACTAGTCAGGAGGCTGTTACATTAATCCTAACATAAGAGTAGACCAGGGAAGTTAAATTTGAAAGTACCAAGAAATGGTCAGATTCCAGATATGTTTTTAAGGTAGAGACAACACAATTTGTTAATGAATTAACTGTGTAGTATAAGAAAACAATGGAGTCAAGAATGATCCCAAAAGTTTTGTTCAAGGAACTGAAAGAGCAGGTTTGGAAGCTAGCAGGAGAGGTGGTTTGGGGGGTAAAATTTTGTTTTGGGGGATATCAATTTGGGGGTGCTTACACCTGTAAGCACCTGTATATGAAATAACAGGTGAGCAATATATGTTTCTGGAATTAGGTGAGAATGCCAAGCTGCAGATAGACATGTGGTTACCATTAGTGACTGCATGCAATCACAGGGGAAGAATCATAAATAAATACGAGAAGAAACCAAATAATGTTTCCCTGGGATATTCCTACTATAATTGATTGGAGAGAAGAGAAAAAATCGGAAGAGGAGATCAAGGAAGAAGGCCAATGCGGTAGAAGTGACGTGAGGAGAGTGAAGACAAAGGAAGAAAGGGAATAAAAGTTGAAAGAGCGGGTGGCTCTCAGCTGATGCTGACGGGTTAAAATAGAGGAGGACTGAGTTGACCATTGGACTTAGCTGTAAAAGTCACTATGACCTTGAAAGTCACAGTGACCAAAGTAGCTTTATTGGAGTGATAGAGGCAAAAGTCTGCCTGGACTGAGTTCAAAGAGAAAAGGAAAAGAGGAATTAGAGATGCAAACACAGGCAATTCTTTCAAGGAGTTTTTCTACTATAGAGCAAAGAGAGAGGGGGTTCCTCATGTCTATATGCTAATAGGAATGATCTACTAGGGAGAGAAATTGTTTCAGGATTAAGGAGATAATTGCTTGATCAGTGTCCTTGAGGGGAATGGTTATCAAAAGTATTAGGAAAGATGACAGAATATTTTGAATTAATAACATTTATGGATAGATGAAATGGTGAGATTGTTTCCATTTTTTAAGTGAAATAAGAGGAAAAGTTATCAGCAGAAAGTGATATTGGGAGCCACTCTGTCAGATGCTTGAGGAAAGAAGAGAAAATATGACATCATGGTCCAGGAGAGAGGGAAACTAATTATACCAGGGAAATGTTTTTTGATCTCTGGGCACCAGTAGGGTCCACTTGAGGGTAATGATCATGAACTTAGAATGACATCAACCAACACAGCTCTGTTCTCCAACTATGTTTAGTTGTGTTTTAGAAGAAACTTTTTATTACATAATGTTAGAGCTGGAAAAATGAGTTCCACTAAGACTTCTGTTTGCCACACCATCTTATTTCAACAAAACCCTCAAATTAACCTAATCAACATTTCCTGAGTATCCGGTCTGTTGATAATAAGAGATTATGGACAGACAGCTTCTGAGAACCATTTTGATACATAGGCAGGAAAGACTGATTTTTGACACTAGTGACAAAGACATGATCTTTACTCTGGGTATTCTTTAGCACTCATTAGAGAGGCATTTTCATGACTCGGATTTAGCATCTACTTAGCATTCTATGTGAGCTGAGACCTTTATGAAAAATATAAACAACATTCTCCCTGCATTTATGGAGTTTTATAGGCTATCCTGTGTTTTTTGTCAAGTGCCTAATAAAGACAAGAAGAACTTGTTCTCAGCTGCTATTGTAACAATGCAAGAATTAGGATTTTGTTAGTAGGATGGTTAAGCTCTTTGCAAATAAAATCAAATCTAGCCAATAAGTTCACTTCCTAAACTATCTTGCTTCAATAAAGGTTACTTTGCCTTGAAGCATATGCCTTCCTGGAATTCCGATAATGCTAATGACTCACTCATTCATCATCCCTAATTCTTTATTTGAGGCATACTGCATTCTTTTCTTATAAATCTTTATTCTGGTTGAAGAGTCAATTAAAGAGAGATGCATCTTCTTTCCAGGTAAGAAAATATCTTCTTCTTCAACTTGCACTGCAATTGCAGTTTTACTTTCAATCCAGTAGTAGATGCAAAAATTGAAATGCACATAACCTATATAATATCATTACCAACACAGCTACTTGGCAGTGGCATAAGTTTTTACCTAAGTAAAACTGCCCTAAATAACTCATATACTTTCTTTCTTTCTCTGTTTGTGTAATTTTAATCTTGGTGGGAGTTTTTTTCAAAAGATTTATATTCATTGAATAAATAGTGGCTAAGGGTTCTCACTAAACTTAGAAATGCCCTTTTCATCTCTGAATTGGGCTCTCTATTTCGTATTGCATTCTTAAACTTCTTTGCAGCCATCCTTCCTAAATTGCATTGTGACAGTTCTCAGAGTTGGGTATTCTTTTGAAAACCCATTTTCTCTGTGATAGATAAAAATACAACTTGAAAGCAAGGTGAAACCTGCTTTCCACCTACAGACTTTGAGACAAAAATTTGAAAGTGTGGCATACAACATCTCTCTGATGAGTTTCCCTTTTTCAACTTTGCTAAAACAGATCACACACATGAATGTTTCAGCCTTAAACCACAGATCTTAAATTCTCTTGGCAACCAGCTTTTCACTACTGCTCTCCCAAATGGACTCCCTTCAAGTGTTCTCTGAAAGGAACCTTGGAAGAAACTGTAAAGATACTTGACTTCAACCCCTAATTTTTCAAACGAGTTAGGAATTTTGAGACTTATCCAGCTAATTCAGGGACAAACAGGCCCTAATCCATCTCTTGATTTTTACTTCAATGTTTTCTCCGGCACACCATTCCAGAATGAATAAATAACTACACCACTCACGTCTGCACACTTGAGCACGCAAGTTATCCTGATGCAGTTTAAGATTGTACTGATAGCTGGCTTTTGGAGACTTCTAATTCACATGGTTTAATTTTAGAAATACCTGTAAATACCTATGGATATCTGCAGATGTCCACTGATAATCAGAACTGTTTGATGTGCTGCTTGGCCCCGACTGCTGATAGTGAAGGTTAAGAGAGGTAGTTGAGAGAGGGATTAAGAAGCTGCCTAGGAATAATTTATCCTTAAGTAAAAGAAAGTCTAGAAAGAGCCCTAAAAATTGTGGATCATAATGTGAACCCTAGGGGGGAAGATAGGCATCTATTAAGAAGGGCTCCTGGTGGCTAACTGTGGGGGCGGGTGGGGACAGCAGAGTCTAGTAGCCATTTCTGCACTGTGGCCTCTCATGCAAACTGCGCTTCTCAGAGAAGCCTCACTAAACCACTTGCCCATACTGTGTTTCTGCCCTCCGAGACAGCCCTTCTAAAGGAGTTTCTGTGGACCTAGTTCACCCGATAGGACTGAGGCTTTTCCCATCCAATTAGAGCTGAGTGGTGATGGCCAATCAAAATAGCTCTATACTGACCAATCAAAACAGGACCTTTGGGATCAAAGGGTGAGGATTCAGAGACCTCATCTGCAGAAGGATGGCTCAGCCAGGGACCAGACGCGAGGCACTCCTGTTCATATAAGCCAGCTCTCCTCTGGCTCTGAGAGCGCACTTTCCACTGAACACTAAAGAACATTTCCCTGGCTAGAGCTGATCTCAGCTCAGAATGAAAAAACAGTGGAAAAGAAAATATCTCCCAGCCTAAAAGGAAGAGAGCCTTAACCAAAAGATGAAAAATAAAGAGTGATAGCATGAGATCATGCTAACAATGAACTATCGATCAGACTTTTTATAGTACAGGGTGGGGCAAAAGTAGACTCATAGTTGTGGGCATGTGAAACAGAATTTATTCTTATATTACTATTTATTACTTATTGGGTTATTTTCTATACAAACGATTGTAAACCTACTTTTGTGCAAATAGACTCCAGAGCAATGATGGTAGGAAGATGCAATATTGTTCTTGTTCTTAGGGTTTTGTTTACTTTTTCCTTAAAATGTGAAATTGTTTGCATTGTTGTCCTCTTGGTTGGTTAAGCTAACATCCTTGAATATTATATATTAATATCTTTATCTTAATCTTATTGGTACCTTTTCTGGGAGTTTTTTAACTCTTAGAAGCCAAATGAGGTTGTTCTTGTAAATTAGAAGTAAGCCATTCTTGGTACCAGCAGAAGAGGGAAAGGGCATAATTTGATGACGACCTAACAGGCTATTGGGGGATGTCTTCCTATCTCTGCACAGTGGCAAGAGGCTAATGCTATAAGAAACTTTGGGAGAGGTACATGAGGATCCTTATTTAAGTATTGGTACTGGAATTTTTGCCTTGACTAAGGTCATCAAAATGTGTCACAACTGAGTTCATCTGTTAACAAATGTCTCTTCGCATTAGCTTGCTGAAACACCCGGTGTGGCAGATGGCAGAAGACTGAAAGGTCAAACACGGGATATTAAATGCCAAGCTTCTGAACATCTGGGAGGTTTTAAAACAGATAGGAGAGGAGAAAAGAGGAGTAAATATATGTAGGTGTCACTGGCTTTTTTTTTCATATTAACATGACAAAGTACACTTCCTTGCAAGTGAGCCACAGGGATTTTGATTTCAATAGAGTATATCACGAGAGAAGACATCCCTCTTTTCCCCGTTATACCTGCACAGATGATTCATTCGCCGCGCCCTCAGGCAACGAGCAGCCTGGTGGTGAGGGAAGTCATCAACGTGGACACAAACACCATCTGTGCAGAAGCCAGGCTAATGAGCAAAGTAAGTCAGGGCTGATGCAGTGAGGGGAGAGGGTGACATGGTTAGGTTTAACTCCAAGCAGTCCAGAGGTGGGCCTTCCTCCAAAACACTGACTCTCAGCCATGGCTACCTGTTGGGCTGACAAGGGGAGCTGTTTCAGACTTTCAGGGCCCGTGCCCCATTCCAGATCAATTAATTACAAATCTCCAGTGAGGGATCTGGATGGTGTGATTGTTTTTTAACTTCTCAGATTTTTTTTGTTTGTTTAATGGGCAGACATGGCCTGAGAAGATTATGTGCTGAGTTCACTATGCTCTGTACATCCAGGTTTGGACTTAATGCTTAGGACATTGCTACTCAAGTGTATTCCAGGAGCCACCCACCAGTCACAGCCTCACTCGGGAGTTGTTAGAACTGAAGAACCTAAAGCCCCACCCTAAACCTGCTGTAGTTTAACAGGACCCTTGGAGGACTCCCAGTCAAATTTGAAAACCACTCAATTAGGGTGTTGCTTGTTAAATTCAGATTTTGGAAAAGTGTAAGACTAGGGCATTGCTTTTCAAATTTTGGAAAATCCATGGTAGAAGATCAAAGGTAGAAAGTGTTATTTAGTTCATTCTTTCAGTCATTCAGTGAAAACTTACATAACACAATGGACTAGTCACTATGGCGAACCCTAGGAATGCAATGGTGAACTTTTACAGGTCAAATCTTCATTTCCATCAAGCCTAAACACCACCCAAGTCAAGTCATCTCACGTATACGTTGATGACGATCCACTGTGATAAAAGCCCAAAAGAGCACCTCTTCTCCATGGTACTCTCCTCCTGGCCAACCCTCTTCAATGGTTTATCGAATTGCTTAGAACAAATCTTGGTGCACATACATCAGGTCTTTGTGACCTGGTCGTTACTGCCAAATGATTATCTGTTCTGTGCTTAAGCCATGCTAGACCTATTAACATCTTCTCAGGCTTGCACTGCTGTTTTTGGGCAGGTTTCGGGCCCTTTGAAATGCTTCTTCATCTGCCCTCTCTCCCCCACATTCTTTGCCTCAGTAATACCTTTCTGGATAGACTGGTCTCCTTGGTTATAAGATTCTTCCTTTCAAGATTGCTTATTTTGACCTTACTTCAGCATCCTTTTTCTGATACGAAATTCGCTCCCACCAGTGGACATGTGCCCCATGAAAGGATGGGTCACACCTGCATGCGCTCTCTGCTTTATCTTCAGCGACCAGCATATGCAGCACAATGAAAAGTTATTGGAATAGTTCAAACATGCCCATAGGAATGGAGGAGCTGATGCCATAGGAAAGGAGGTAGCAGTGTCAAACATTCCTCAGCAGTCAAATAATGTAAGGACTGGAAAATAACTATTGGATTTAGTGACGTGTGAGTAGAACAAATATCAGAAGTGCTACATATCTGAGCTCCCTTTTGTAACTTCACCAGACTCATTGGAATATGAGAGTACCAGGAAATACTATGGTAAAGGCACACGTTTAACCTCTTTAGCACACCATTTTGGGCCTTTATTTGTTTCAGAACCTTTTTGCCCCAAATACTACTAAACATCCCAGGACACTATTATGCTGAGGCACAGGGTCTGGGAAGCTCTGCATTCCCATGGAACGCCCTGATCCCAGTGATTGGGAGCATCCAGTGTGTCCCCGGCATGCTGCTCCAAGAACTTTCGCCTGCGAGTCTCACTCCCACTCACGTTTCACAGGGCTTGACATCAACGCAGAAGGGAAAGGCCCTCCTGGATTAACCCAAAGGACTAGTCAACTGAATGTTAGCCAGTTGCTGTAATGACTTCCAAACCTCTTGATCAGCTAAGATGCATTTTCTCATTCTTTAAGATGTCACTAAAATGTCATTCCTTATCCATGTGTGTGCTCCTGTTGTGAAGTGGAATAATGTATCTCAAGTTGTGCTCAAGTATGTCTTGCTTGATTGCACACTCCTAAAAGGCAGGACCTTTTTTCCCCTCAGAACTGGTTCAGTGTTAGCATGAATATGACCATAAAAATTAATTATTACTTGAGTTAATGCATTCATTCAACTGTGTTTCCCTGTCTATCTTGGAAGGCACTGCAATGCAAACACTGAGAATGGACTTGAACATTCAGTAAACATGAGCTGTTTTTACCTAAATGAGTGACTTTACTGTTTCAAACTGAGGCTCAGTTCCCTAGGGAAACATTTCTTTTTTTTTTAGATTTTTATTTATTCATCTTTAGAGGGGGAAGGGAAGGAGAGAGGGAGAGAAACATCAATGTATGGTTGCCTTTTGTGCATCCCCTGCTGGAAACTGGCCCACAATCCAGGCATGTGCCCTGACTGGGAATCAAACCGCGATTCCTTGGTTCACAGGCCCGTGCTCAATCCACTGAGCCACACCAGCCAGGGCTAGGAAACATTTCTGACAACAAAAAAAGTACTATCTATAAATGTAACAAGTCCAGGATATTATACACAATCAGGCAAAATAGGCACTGTTTCTGTATCTCTTAAAAAGTCAAGATGAATTTGTCCTGACATAAGTAGAATACAATTAATTATCTTCTCTTTGCTTCGTTTAATTTAAGAACAGCTTACTTCTAATTAAGATCCTTAATTTAAAAAATTGGGAGATTGGGATTAAAAGGTTAATGCCACAGAGCTAGTAAATAGAAAGACCAAGATTTGAATTCTACGTGGCAGAAGATGTGTTGGAAAATAAGGCTGAGAAAAATGGATCAGGATTCACCAGGTAAGAATGTAATGGGAGGTCCAGATGGGGTTGTGGACTTACCTGGGAAACTAAATGTAGGCCAAGAAGACTGAAATGGAGGTGTGCATAAGATAGCAAGGAAGATAACAGTTTAAAAATATTATATTAATAAACCAATGGAAGGGTCTAAAAACTTAAAACCTTCATAATATAACCTGATTCACTGCATGCTCTCGAAAACCTTACTCAGAGGCATGCATTATCCTCTTCCTCCATTTGACTAAATATGGGCAAAGTTTTGTCAGAAAATGTTCCAAAATCATCTTCTAACGAACCACACCTCACTGGATTCCTGTGCTCTGGAAGTTAGCATCAATTCTCAATTTGCATTTCTTTTTTAGTTATTAAGAAACACTTGAATTATAATGTATATAAGTATGTATGTTTTAATAGTTTTCACTTGCTTCTAATTTTTCCTGTATACATTTTTAAGATGAAAAATGAAAATAATGTTACTTTCGAATACTTTCTCAATGGTTAATTTTAAAAAAATTTACAATCTACCCTCTATATGTTTCTCACCTGCATTTTCTTCCCAAATTTACGATATCTATTTAAAATTTTCATCCAGTTTTCCTTAAAATAAATTACAGATTTTAATTTTACTTTCCTCTGTTAGTAAATTAGAATATAACACACAAGAAAATACCAGTAGGCTGGTCCAGCTCAGGAGATTGAGCACAGAACTGCGAACCAAAGGGTTGGCAATTGGATTTCCTGTTAGGACAGATGCCTGGGTCTTGGGCCAGGTTTCCAGTAGGGGGTATGTGAGAGGCAATCACCTATCGATGTTTCTGTCTCTCTCTTTCTCCTTCCCTTCCCCTCTCTCTAAAAATAAATATATAAAATTTTATAAAAAAGAAAATGCCAGTAGGCTCAAGGCAGTCTTTATAGACTTTTGTTTTGCCTTCCAAAAAACCCCCATACTACACAATAGGTTTGCTCTTCGGCACTAGATCTTACTAATACATTTTTCCTATTCCACCCTGCTTTCTGGTTCCTCTTCCACATGCACGCGGCAGAACAACGGGCTTGTATAGAAATGAGCCGGGTTTGGAACTCACCGAACAAGGTGGGTATAAGTGACAAAAGTGGCAGAAGACTGCTTTGTTCACTCGCAGACAGGACACATTCGCTAGCGTGGGGAGTGGGAGCAGAACTGCCGAAAGGAAAATACAGAGGAAACATGACTAACCGATGCACTTTTTCAAACCCTGATCTCACTTTTGTCAGGACCCCAAGTCTCATTACCGTGATGATGGCTGAAAAGCTGCACATCCAAGGGTTAGTCTCCTCCTGGCTTCACTTTTATAATGAAAACAATGGAAATATATTAGGAGGGGCTAATCCATAAAATATGTATCTGATTTACTATTCTCTAGTTAAGCTCCATGAAGGAGGAATTATTTTTCATTTTTTGAGGATCCCAAATGAGTTGCAGAAAGATCCCAACAAGAGGTAGAGCAGGAATAACTTACATGCTTGAAAGCCTTTTTGACAAACACCAGAAAAACGTGCACTCTTATGCACATCAGTAATGTAAGAAAGAGAGCTGAAAGAGGGGCTGGCCCTTCCTCCCGCCAGAATGAAGCCGCCAGGGGAGACACGCTCCTGCAGGTGTTCCCATGGTCAGGTGGGAAGCAGAGCTGTGCAGGCATCGCAGCAGGCTGGCAGTAAATCAGGTAACATCTCTTCTGGGAGGAAGCCAAGCTGCCCTTAAAGATGTTAGGGACCTCTCCCCAGTAGCTTAGGGAGCAGGGATCCATTTCAGTCATTTCCAGGAACATCACTTAAAGCAAGTGTGTGTGTTTGTTTGTTTGTTTGTTTGTTTGTTTCTGCCCCCCCCCCATGAAGGGCTGAGTATGCTGATGTTATAAAGGAAAAATGAAAGCTCTAAATGTATCCCTACAGACTCTGACTAGATTGGAAAACTAACACTGGGTCATGATTCATTATTCAGTGAGGCTTGTCTTGACTTTCTTCTCCATTTGTCCCTGCCTCCTCTTGTAAATCAAGTAATACCAAAATTTGTAGTTGGGTTAAAAATGACAGTATAAATTAAAGCAGTATTTTAGATAATTCACACAGTGCAGTGTTCATCCAGTGGAAACTATGGTCTATGAAGCAGAATGGACTCCTAGGCATCGCCCAGTGTGAACAACTTATTTTGTTGACATTGATGAGTCAGGGGGAAATCTGGACTATATGTATTAAAGGGTACATAGCCCCATAGAAAAGTAATGGGGTTTATTGGCTGACAAATCAAGATTTTTTTTTAAATCCTAACCCCACTGTTAATTAGCAGTGAGAAAGTGGATGAGCCTTTCCAAGCACTGGGTGTCACTATAAAATGGAGATGATACTTCTTTGTAGTGTTATGAATCCTTGATGAGATCATGTCAATCAATTAATTAAACTAATAGAGCATTTAGTTTTCTATTATTGCTATAACAAATGACCATAAACTTAATGGTGTAAAATAACACACATTTATTCTTTACAGTTCTGGAGATGAGAAGTCCAAAAATCAGTCTTACAGGAGGGATCAAATCAAAGGGCCAGAGGGGATGGTTCCATCCAACAGCTCCAGGAGAGCTCATTTCCTCCCTCTTCTAGTTTTTAGAGGCTGTCTCCCGTCATTGCTTGGCTTGTAGCCTCACGTCTCCAGCCTTTGCTCTCCTCATTGCCTTGCCTTCTCTCCTCTTGTTAACCTCCCATGTTCTCTTCCTAAGGAACACTGTGATCATGTAGGACCCATAAGGATAATCTACCTGTTGCAAAATCATTAATGTAATCACATTTATAAAGCCCATTCTGCTGTTTAATGCAACCTATTCACAAAATCTGGGAATAAGGATGTGAACCTCTTGGGAGGGAGGGGCTTTATTCAGCCTATCACAGGTAATTGGCACAAATACTGGCACAAATAGGTACACAGCAAATTTCATCTGCTGTCTCCTCTTCTATCAAAATTACAGTCAAGGTAAATATGATTGTTCTCTTCTCCAATTTTCATCACTGTGAACACTCTTCTCAGTGGTCCAAAAAGAAATGAAGAGATCTTCTAGGAATAAAATGGAAGTCTTAAAGTCATAAGGAAACAGAAGTCTTATACGTATGGTGTATATTTATTTTACTTCCTCCTTTGGTGAACTTTTAGGGTCTGTTATATTTTATGTATCTAATTTATGTTTAGCAAGTATCTCGACCAAAGCCAAATTATGTAGCCAACTTTATGTGTAAAGTCATCATGAGCAAAGAGGAATTTGTTCACTCAACGTGTCCTAAGACTGGTTACAAAAAAGCTGTTTGGATTTTGAAAATGAGAGAATCATCTTAGCTTTTGGAGTTCATGAGAATCCAGACCTTGTGATGTGAGGGAGTTGGAGTTGCTAGGTATTTTCAGCCTCTGATTTAATATTCTTTCAAATGGCACTGACATCATCATCATTTATCTTCAACTAAACCAGAAGGAGGCCACACCAGTTTGAGTTTCACTGGGTTCAGATGGTAAATTCTCCTCCTTTTGTTGATGTCCCCTACAAAGTGGTCATTTATACTGCCATTACACGAAATGAACCAACTAAATCAAAATATTATTTTATAGGGGAGTCACCCAGGGAAATGAAAGAAACAGCATGCTGGGCTTCTCATGCTGGGCAGGTTTCGGATGGCCTTCTTCAAGGATCAATTTAAAGCTAACATCTACAAAAAAGCTTTCTTCAATGAGGCAGAAAAATATATAGAACCACACACATACTTAGCACATGTAGTCAGCTGACTGCACCTGACTCCATTTCAAAATATTTAGTTTATTCTCTTTTAGTAGATACCAGGAACAGTATTTATGGACATAATGCATGACTCATTAGGACACTCATTTGTTTATTCATTATTTCATCAAAGATCTTTGACAAACCTCTTTTTTCCCCAAAATTCACTCATTTATTTACTCATTTATTCTTTGTCTTCCATTTTTCATCTTACAAGTTGAATTATTTTGTGTATTCATTAATTTACTCATTCAGCAAAGCTGCATTGAATGCCTTATCTTTGCTCATATTGTGCTGTGCCCTGGAGATGGACAGATAGATCAAGTCCATCTATGTCCTAGCGACCTACCTCTTGGCCCATTCTTCAGTTAGAAGAGTCTGAGAAGAGGACACAGGAGCAGAAGTAGGACACTTTGTTGATGGCCACCTTAAATTTAGATGGTAAATTGTGATAATAGAGATAACATTGTGTTGATTACTGGGACTCTGACTTCAGAGCATGTGAATGTGTGGGGAGGCATCCACAATTATTGCATCCTTGTTGGCCATGACAAGCCTAGTGGGAGAGTTTGTGTTCAAAATTTGTATTGATCTGTGTGTTAATGGCTAATTATGTTACTAGCCACAGAAAAATGTGGATTTCTATCAACCACCTTGCTTTTATCCTGGTTTGAAAATAGGACCGACTGAACTTCTCTGTGCTCCTGGGCAAGGTCAGTGTACCTGGTTCACTTTCTGCTCTCAAGTCAATCTTGAACACAATAACATATAGCTGAGAAGTCCTGGCCTTTGCAGTTTTGACCCCCTAATGAAATCAGGCCATCATTTTATATCTGAGATCTGATTCATTCCCATCCCCACCTTCCCTGTCTTTCCATTTGGTGTCTTTTTGCTTTTCCTCAATACTCAGAATGGTCCAAGAAATTTCTTAGTTCTTCGTACATTTGAAAGTTCCCTTCTTTTGCTCCTATATACTCACCAGTCTAGTTTCTCTTGCCTCTCGTCCATCCTGTATTTCTTGAGGGGAGCATAAATAAAAATAGAATGCAATTTTTAAAGTAGTTTATTTATCATTTCCCTCCTATCTTATATATATATAGTCATATAAAAGCTTGTTAGAGTTGAGGTTTTTTTAATATCTCCCATTGCCCTGACCCTGATGTTGAATTGATGAATCTATAAACAGACTGTTTAAAAGCTTCTATGATATCTGATCATATACTTCTATGACAATGGACCCTTGACTGCATGATTGGGTTGCTGGATCTCTGAAAACTCCTGCACTTCTAATGATACCATGCCTTTGCTCCATCACTTTACTTTTAAACTTTTCTCATTTGCAGAAAATATTTGAACTTCTGCATGAAGCTATCAGTGACTTTTAACAATGGGGTGAGATAAAGGTATATCCTTGAGTATGAGAATTTATTATCCTAGTTTTGGAAGTGAGAAAGTATACAGGGATGCTAGGGAGGGAAATGAAAGCCCAAAACAAAAACTGAAACTTAAGCCCTTGGACTATTGCATTGATTAAATGTAAATCATGTCCTTGGCACTTCTGTGTATATGCTTCACATATGCAAACTACATTAATTTTCCTAATAACTTTATAATGTAAGTATTATATTGGCATTTCCATTGGAACACTGAGACATAGAAGTTAGGTAACTTTGTCCAAGGTCATAAGGCAAGTGCGGAGACAAGATAAGGACCCAGATATTTGACTCTAAACACCATTTTCTAAAGCATTAGGTAGTATGACCACATAGCAAGAAAATTGAATGCCATTATTATTATGGCTGTGCATAAAACAGTTGATGTGAGCATGGATTATGGGAAAGGTAAGTTATAGGAGAATAGGTATTAATATAAATTTCATTTCTATGTTTTTAAAATAGCATAGAAAAATTCCAAATATTTAAATATCTGATTCAGAAAAACCAAAAATGAATGATCGACTTACAATCATCTTGGTTTAGAGACTTTGACACCATCCCTGACTTTGGAGTGGATGTGATAATGAGATATAATCCATTCCATTTGCAAAGCTAAAAATAGATTTTGGAGAACCAATTAATCACTTAGAGTTTGAAATATTTATGTTGGAGAGTCTCAGCCTTAAAATCATTATCTTTTAAATCTGACCAACTATATTTACCCAAAAAAGACTGTAGTTATTATCAAGCGAGGTGCTGGAATAAGAGATAACAATAAACAAAGAGATAATTACTAAGGCATCTCTCACCAGCCCTCTCTCTGCAAATCATGTGTACGTGTGCACATGCACCATTCATCTGGAACAATTGTCTAGGATTTTGCTTCTGCTTTGGAAGCTAAGGAATGTGTTGAGTTTTGGAATTCCTTTCATGTGGAAAGGAATCCACTTTCTGAGGACTGTTGACAATGGACAAACAGTCTGGACAAAGAGACCATGAGTAAGACTTCCATTTTAAATTGACTTAAGTAACGCTTGATGGAAGCGCCCAAGTGCAGTGTTTTCTAGGAGTATGACAAGAGCTTCTTGGGTCAAGAGATAAACCTTTGCTATAAATTCCACTTTAATTAGTTTAAGTGCATTTTCCCAGGGCACATAACTTGCTAAGTGGTTTTCAGTATTTTCTGCATTAAGGTATCAGATACTGTTTTTCTTCCTTTGTGTTCCAGTAGTACTCTTTATTAAAAATACACTATGTGCCATAGATGTGCCATGAAAACAGAAACTCGGTGACAAATTTTTATGTTATTGGTACTTATTGACACCAGGTGACAAGTGGAAAGATGGCTGAGTGAATAGATGCCCAAATGAGTGACAAATGAATGAAATGGTCTTCTCTAGACTTGGAGTGAAATCAGTAAGTTTTATAAGATTCAGCAGCCCCAAATATTTTGTTCATATTTTAGATGAATATTAATTTTGTAAACATTTTCTATATGTATTGTTAGAGCAGAAAACAGATTTAACTCTTCTATTTTGTTAATGATCAGGAGAGTTGGTAATTAGGAGCCACTGTGAAGATTCTAGAGGTGGATCAAAGTAGATGTAGTCACAGGACATTAAAATATGGCTTCATTTTGTTGTTCATTTTATTGTTTCTTTGTTTTCTTCTATTTTATGTATTTTATTTTAATGTCCTGTTACTCTTCTACTCAAAACTTTCCAATGGTTTCCCATAGATCTATAATAAGGTCCCAACTCTATAACCTGGCTTAGAAAGTCACACTTAACCTGGTCCCTGTCCATATCATTGGCCTTATGTCATTCCACATCCTCCTGTGCTCCATATTCTCTCCTCAGAACTTTCGTACTAGCTCTGACTGGAATTCTACTCCTTCATCTCCACTGTGCTGCATCCTGCTCTATCTTCAAGTCTCAGCTTTGTTACCTCCTCACAGTGGCTTTCCTTGGACATTTTCCAAATGAGTCCCCAATTACTCAGTATCATATCACTTTATTTTAATTCTCTGCATAAATCTTAGCGTGTTGGAGATGTCTCATGTTTGCATCCCAGCTGAGGCTCTTGGAGCTTCAGCCATCTCACTCCTGACACTAAACTATCTTGTCATGTATCTTGCAGTCCTAGCCCCTCTGTGTCTCAGGCATCCAAGTCACCCCCTGGAACAAAAAGCCATCTCCACTGTGCCTTTAGAGAATTCCTGACTCAGAATCGCTGCATTTCTTATCCAGCAATAGAAAAAGAAAACACTCAATGATCATAGTTGGGAATTTGCCTGTAATTGGTGTGCTTCTCAAAATCTGCATCTCCCTACAAAAAAGTAAATTCCATGATGGCATGAACTTTGTTTTGTTTACTGCCATATCTTTCCTACCAGTGTCTGACACATAATAGGTGTTTCATAAATGTTTGCTAAACACATTAACCACTTTGTTATTTGAGCTGAATAATTTTACATTCTTAATCTCATCAAACCCTTTTGATCATTCCATGTAATATTTTCCCTAAATAAGTGTCTTTATTTTCCAGATGAAGAATGTGATTATTAGGAGGTTGAATAGTTTTCCCACATTATAGAGGTAGTAAATCACACAATTAGAATGAGAACTAATTCCAGTTTGAATTATTTTGTCACATCTTTAACAAAATAATTTATTGTATTAATCTGCTCTCCAAATACACCTTCAACTTTAAAAAGCTTATAGTAGGATGCTTAAGAGCACAGAATCGGGAGCTGGACTGCCATGGTCCAAACCATGGCCCTCCACATTTTGGGGGTGTGGCCGTGCCTCAATTTCCTAACTCCTAACATGAATTATAATTGTAATACCCAGGATGGTTTGAAGATGAATAAGTGAATATATCTAAAGCATTTATATCAGGGCTTGGCACATGGTAGGTGCTCTATAGCTAATACCTATTGATTATTATCCTCACTATTGTCATCATTGTATTGTATGATTTTTATGGATGGTTCAGTACCTCTCTAATAACTAGATATTAGGAGTACACTATTTTTCAACATTTTACATGTAAAATGTTTATTGAAGGATAGGTCAACATCTATATATATCTATGTTGCAAATTGAATGGTTGTAACTATGAGTACAGGTATTCTATTTTCTGACACATGTGAGTGGCCTGTGTGAGCGTTGTAGATTTTTTTATTGTTGTTGACATTACAATTGCTTTTAACTACAAAAAATCTCTCTGAAATCATGTTACATAATTTAGACATAGAGATTACCTTGGAGATGATCTCAGACAACTCTCTCATTTTTTCATGACAACAGAGACGTGAGGTCACATTTAAAGTCACACAGGCAATTAATACATGAGCCAGAATAGGAGCCAGGGTGGCCCGAGTCCACCTCTGGTGCTGTCCAGCCTCACGATGTCACTGAAGTGCCAACATGTCACTTCTGATAAAGAAAGGGTTTTTTCCAATTAACTAGTTATCAAATGTATGTAATTTATCAAAATGCATGCATGTTAGCAAAATTTACTTAGTCCTCTATGCAAGGTGGAAACTCAACAAGTGCTCATCAAGAGTCCTACATTCTACTCCCCTAAAATGATAATCATCATTCCATAGCAAGTTCGGGTAATGCCTGGGTCTCCTGGGTTAATCTCAGGTCATGAGAAGCAGCCCATATTTGGAAGAAACTAAGTATACTGAAGGATATGAGACAGATTTTTAAAGAGTGTACCTTCTCCGATGCCTCTGACTGTAATTAGTGGCCTGAAGCTACTGGCCACAGCAGTCTGGGCCTTCCTGCAGTCAACAGCTGTCTTCCTTTTTTAGCAGGAGCTATATGAGGCATGCAAACCACATGGATTTCCTTTGACGCAGCTAGAACTTTTGTCAGTATCATCTTTTATCTCTCCGTTTTGCTTCAGATCCTCTGGGAAGGGGTCATATGAAAGAGAGAATCAAGGAAAGCTTCTGGTGTTACTACGTCCCAGACTACTTACTGGAATTCTTAACCATGGAGCCAGATTCCTGCCAGTCATGACGTAGTTTACCCTGGTGTTTTTCTCCCTAGTGATCTCTCCATGTGTCTTCAGGCTGTGTGGACAAAAGCCAAGCAGAGCTTTCGCGTCTGCCCTGTTTTCAGGAGTTGGAGGTCTGTGGCATCCTTGCTTGCTCTGTCTCTTTCCTTGAGGTGTATTTGAGGACTCAAGAGTAAATACCAATAGACAAATTACTGCTCTTTCTCTGTTTTCAGCAGAACTCTAAAAGTCATTCTGCTTTAATATAACAACTTCAGAAGGTCTTACAGTTACCTCAAGCATCTAGATCACCCTTTGAATTATACCACATCGAGAAATGAATGGATGTGGCAATATTGCCAGGAGGGTTACTGTCAAAGTGAACACAGAATTTTTATGTCATAGCATTCTGAAAATGGAGGACTATCAAGGAAAATGATTTTCTCCCAAATACCCCACTTCTGAACTTAAAATGAGCCTCAAGTGTGGGTGTATTTTGTGTTGAAAATACAAATAAGTTTATAGATGGTGTTCAGTCACAGTTCTAGGTTGTGCTCAATAGAACACTGCTCTTTTTAATTTAAGTGAAAATTAGAAATGAAGAAAAATGTTGAGGAATGTGGTTCAGTCTATGCGCACACCCATAGGACAGTAAGAATGGCTCATACCACGCAGGTCATCCCAGGGAAGACCTTCCTTTGCATGGGTACTGTTCTGTGGCTACTAATTCATTCAACCCTTGAGTGGTGTTATGGGATAGTGACTATTATTATCCCTATTTCACAAATGAAGAAATTGAGACAAAGTTGTTGACTCCTTTGTCCAAAGACATAAAACTATTAAATAGCAGAAGTGGAGCAGCAGTGAAGTTCGTGTTACGGAACATCCTTCGTGGGATGTTCACCCCTGCTTCCACTATTCACCATGCAGTGCTTCCCCGACCGCCACCTTTACGGCCATCAAGCACTGGGCACCAGTGCCCTGGTTTGCATCGCTTGTTCCAGACTCCAAACCTGGGCACAGATAGCTCAGATCCATGTTGTGTTTTAGGAGCCTGAGAAGCAAGTATTCTGCCTTTGATGGTCAGATTCAGGCAATAATAGGTTTCTCAAAACTCGGAATGAAGTTCAGAGGCTTAGCAGCCAAGACTGCACAACAGCACTGCTCTCTGTTAGAGTAACTACTAATAACCGTGAATGAAAAAAGCTAAGTCCTACTTAAAGACTACCATGCAATTTAGTAAAATTGTGACTGTGGGTAACATTAATTGATTACAAATGTAAAGTACCTTATTTCCAAAAGGTATCATTTTGAATTCTATCCCAAACACAAACAGGTTTTAATCAGTGAAAAGAAAAACTGAAGAGACTAATCATATGCTTTGAAAAAGTTCTTTAAAATCTGTCGAGAACTAATACTATGGGACTTCAATTCTAATTCATAGCAATTTCTTCCAATATAAACTTGAAAGTTAGTGTAAGAAGTGAATGGAAGACAAGAGCTGAGAAAAACAGCAAACAAGTGAGATTTTTCTGTAGAATGCTTTTGACATGGTCCAGTTACTGCGTCACAACTTCATGTTTCTTAATCTTGGCAATAGAATAAAGTCCTCAGCAGAAGGACTTTTTTCAAGTCCAAAAACATGACACTTCAGAGCTCTAACCATAACTTTTCTTTTTATGTCTATGGGATTTACAGTGTTTGCAGATGGAAGTAATTTAATACCGTGGTGATCTTTCATCTAGCCTGTTTCCTTTCAGTGACCTTATGTTTACTATAAGAAAACACCAACAAGGTGTCTGATTTCTTCATGGAAAAAATGGCAACTATTTAAAACAAAAGGATTTTGTCCAGCAGAATCATAAATCTTTTGCTGTTTCTGTAATTTAACAAAAAAAGGCTCATTTGTTCTATGAGGAGTGTTTGCCTGCAAAACCAGGCCAATCTGACTTTCTCATAAAAATGCATTTTTTTTGAGGTGGGGGAAGATAGCAGTAGAATAAAAACTCACTGTTCTATCTGTGGCAGGAGAATCAAATCTCTAATGTCCATGCTTTGCCTCAAACTGTCCATAAGTTATCATTTTGAAAGAAAACCCCAGAATCCTTCCTGGCATTTCCCAGGATGCTTTGAAAATAATAGCAGGTTCTTTGTGTCCTTCACACATCTCTGCTTAAGCATGTGTGATTCCTGCTGATTTTAAAGCCTGTACTGCACCCCAGAAAGCAGGCTCTTCCTGGGATGAGAGAAGCTCTTGGTAACCACAGTAACACGCCTTTCCAGGGAATCTTCCCATTGACGTTTAATAGGTCGAGTTATAAATAATAGAATGAAATCTTTCAGCAGAAGACCAGAAGCTGCAACTGGAACACTCAGGAAATGGATAACATCTGCCTTTAAGGTGATGAGATGCAAGATGCCTTCTTACATGGGAGGCAATTTTTCCAATATGACAAAAGAACTGGAATCTGGAGTGTCCATTCTGTTTGCATCAGGGAACTGAAAATACCAACTATTATTCTGAGTGGTATACTGCATCAAAAGACGTATCATAGACTCTGGAGTGTACATTTGGCCTCTATCTATAAATAACTCTTTCAGGAATTATTTACAAGTATGCGTTTTCACAATATTGAGTGGGTCCTTGAGCAGGGTAAAATATACTATTTTACACAGCAGTTATGTGTTGAGTACCTAATTCATGTCAACGTGTTCTGATCCTGGAAGTATCATAGAGAACAATGCATTTGGGAGAAACATGTTAGGAAGAAGCAGTGTGTAAGTAGATTCTCAAAGGCTGATTAGGAGTGCATTAGGTGAAAAGTGGGGAAACAAAGGAGACAGGTCCCAGGCAGAGGAAATAGCTCAGGCCAGGGTTTAGATGCAAAGAAATCGTGGTGTATTTGAGGACTGATTTTTGCTTCAGCATATTGGTCTCTGGCCAACAGACATATTCATTCAACATTCAAAAATACCATTTTGGCAGGGAGGGGTTTCTCATGACATAGCAGGAAGTGCTCCAGGTGTTCCAGGTGTGACCATTAGCAGACCAGAGACTGTTTCTTGTCCTTGTGCAGTGTATTACACAATCGATTCCCATGGTCCTCTCTTCCCTCTTCCCAGATATGAAAGAGGGAGTAATTACACTGCAACAGCAGTCACTGAAAACCTGTTGTCTTAAACTTTTGGGCTTGTAGCAAATTATCTACCCTTAATTTGTCCTGATGGATGTCTGACATCAACAAAAGTTAATGGGGCCCCCAAAATGTGTCAAGTTCTGTGCTGGGTCCAGGCACAGAGATGAACTTGAACTATAGATTCAGTGCAATCCCAATCAAAATCCCAGTAAGTTATTTTGTAGATACTAACAAATAGATTATAAAGGCAAAAGACCAAGTATAGCCAGCATAGTATTGAAAAGGAAGAGCAAAGTTGGGGGCTGACAAAACTTACTGCAAAGCTTACTGAAGTAGAGTAATCAGGAAAGTGTGGTCAAAGAACAGAGCTCAGGAGCAGACTCACACAAACATAGGCTACCAGTTGTGATAAAGAAGCAAAGGCAAACCAATGGAGAAAGGACAGTGCTAGAGCAAATGAACATCCATATACAAAAAACATTAATCTAGTTACTGACTTTGTACCTTTCAGAAAATTAACTCAAGTGGGTCATGGACCTAAATGTAAAATGCAAAAGTACAAAACTTCAAGAAGACTACATAGGAGAAAATCTAGGTGATCTTGTATTTGATAATGACTGTGACAACACCAAAAGCATAATTCATGAAAAAAATGTTAAGTTGGACTTTGTTAAAATTATAAACTTATGTTCTGTGAAAAACCCTGTTAAGAGACTGAAAAGATAATCCATGAGGTAGTATGAAATCTTTGCAAAATACATATCTGATAAAGGATTGTTAACTAAAATATACAAAAATTCAACACTCAACAAGAAGAAAACAAAGAGGCCAATTAAAAATGGGCAAAAGATCTGAACAGACACTTCACTAAAGAAGATACACAGATGGCAATTATGCATATGAAAAGATGTTCAACCTCATATTCCATTAGGGAATTGCAAATTATAACAACAAAGAGATACCGATACAAACCTAGAATGGTAAAAATTTAAAACGCTCCCATCACCAAATACTGGCAAAGATGTGGAGCAGCAGGAATTCTCATTCCCTGCTGGTGTGAGTGCAAAATGGTGCAGCCACTTTGGAAGACAGTTTATAGTTTATTCTAAAGCTAAACATACCCTTACCATACGATCCAGCAATTGGACTCCTTGGCATTTACCCAAATGAGTTGAAAACTCACACCCATACAAAATCCCGTACGCAAGTGTTTATGGAAGCTTCATTCATGATTACCCAAACATGGAAGCAGCCAAAATATCCTTCAATATGGGAATGGATAAACAAGCTGTGGTATATTGAACAATGAAATATTATTCAATGATAAAAAGAAATGAGCTGTAAACCCACAAAAACCACACGCAGGAAACTTCAGTGCTTACTGCTAAGTGAAAGAAGCCAACATGGAAAAGCAACACACAGTCCGATTCCAACAATGTGATGTTCTTGAAATAAAAACAAAAAAAGAAAGAAAAACAATGGAGACAGTTAAAAAAATCATTGGCTGAAGAGGTTCAAGTGTGAGGGAAGAGGGATGCACAGGTGAAGCAGGGGGCATTTTCAGACAGTGAAACTGACTTGTGCGTGACAGTTCAATAGTAGATACACATTGTCATCTAGTTGCCAAAACCCAGAGGATTTATGACATGAAGACTGAAGGCTAACGTAAACTGTGGACTTTGGTTGATAATCGTGTGTCAATGGTGGTTCATCAGTTGTGACAAATCACCCACAATAATGGGGATGTTGATGGTAAGGGAAGTGTCTTTGTAGGAGGGGAGGCAGGGGGTGGAAACTCTGTGCTTTCCACTTAGTTTTGCTATAACTGTAAAACTCCTCTTAAATACACTCTATTAATTTAAATAGGAAAGAAGAAAATAAGGAATTGCCCTTGATTTTAGAGATCATCTGTTGACTTAGCATATCTCCCTGTCTTTCTATCATCTATGGGTCTATCTATATATTTATCCATCTAAAATTATGGTGGTGTGTGTTATAATAGAAGGATAACAAAAATTCTATGTGAACATAGGAAGCATAGGTCAGGATTAATTAATTCCTCTGTGATTTTGTAACTTCAACAAAGATCCAAAAGATGTAACATTTGTTGGACCATGAATGATGAGTAGGAGCCCACCGGGTGGAAAGCAAAGGCATATCTTGAAGTATGGTGAAGAAACATACACACCACCCTGAGAAGCATAGCTAGAGCATGTATGTGTATGAGAGTAGTGAAGGAGAGGAAATGTATTGTCAGTCTGGAGCCAGGCCATCCATGACCTTTTAGCTTCCATGCATTCAGTGCCTCTTCCAAACAGGCACTGCACCAGGCAAGGCTGAGGCCTGGTGCCATAAGCACTTATTGCAAACCTGAAAGACAGGTGTTATTAGCTTGATTTGACTAAAGAGGACACCATGCTCAGGAAAGCACACCAACTGGCCTGAGACTCAAGGATGGTAGGTCTTGCCAGGGAGTTAGTAAGCTTCAGTGGGGCTGGTGAAAGGGAACACCAGGCTTATCTCTACAGAGCAGATTATTTCAAGCACCTGGAGGACTGTGTCTGGAAACAGTCCTCCACACACTTCCCACACCAAGGTGACTCTGGTCCTCCTCTTGAGCTGGAATGCCAGCTCTAGAAGTCACTGTTAATAAGGCAGTCTCTTCCTCAGATATTGAGGGACTGAAAATAAAGAGAAAATCACAGTTGCACAGAAAACAGCAATATTTCGGAGGTTTGTACTGTAGCGGTGTATAAAGTTATGTCTCAGACCTGTCACTACCGCAGGTGTGTGTGTGTGTTGGGAGATAGGCCAGTAAAGACATTGCTCTCCTAGCAAAAGAGCCACACAGGAAAGAACTCCTAGGCAAGTGTAAATAGTATGGAGAAGACATGAGAAGGGTCCTTTCCTGCCATGCCTTCCCCACCCCTGGGAAGCTGTTGAAGAGATCATTCCTTTCTTACCATCTAGAGGACGAACAAGGTGTTGGGCTATCTCACAAGGTAACAAAGATGCCTGCCTATGCCAAGACTGAGCATTTGATAAACCTTTTCTACGTGCCACACAGTCAATCTAATTTTTAGAAACTGATGACATGGAATAAAAACTGAGATTCTAAGTCTCAGTAATGAACTAAGTAGTTCAGGGGGTTCAACTAGGAATGGTAACAAAGTAGAAATACGAACTTCCTGTCTCCAAAACCTTAGTCATTTTGAAGAACAGACCTGCAATGTTGGATTCTGGTAGTTGGCCTGCATATTTAATCCAGTATTAATTATTTCAGGATGTTGGAATTATTCCAGTTACAGGTTTCTTTGATTGTTTGTGCATGCACACACACATTTATTCAATAATTCAGAAAACATTTATTTGGATCAAATGATATTAAACGTTTGTCTCCCCCACTGGGTTGCGAGTTTTGGCAGTACAAACACAATGTATAAGTAGCATGTAGGGTAGCGTCTGGTATATATTAATGCTGACTAAGTATTTGTTGCATAAATCCGTCTCCTCTCACAAGACACTTTCCTAGAAGCTATGCAGATATCAGGCAACAACAGCTTCTGGTTACTGTCTTTCTATATCAGAGCAGCTGAGACCACAGGAGATGATTCAATGGTGGTGACTGTCACTCTCTCTCCAATGGATCCCTTTTGAGGACCCTGACTGCCATCCCATCCCTTTCCCTAAACCACTGCCCTTTTCTCCTCTGGCTTTTTTTGTTCCCTGTTCTCCTGATAAACATTTTTTTAAATTTTCCCCTTCATAATTTGATGTTTCTTTAACTGCAGCTGCCTTTACAAGTCACCTCTAACCTTCACTTCTTTGAATTCACTCCAGCTTATTTGGGTCTTGGCTCAATGTATCTGGCTCTTAGAGGCTTGTCTTTCTTCCTTCTTTTTTTTCTTTTTTTCTGTACTAAACTTTTATTTGCTAGGATCTTTTAATTAAATTTCTTTTTTTCTTATAAATTTATTTATTTTTATTTTTTATTGTTTAACATCTCCAGGACTGTAAGCCCTTCCCTTGGGGCAGCTGGGATTTTTTTCAGTTGGTTGGGACAGAACAATGTCCCGACAGCTTCATTATGTGGGGTTTAGCAATGCAAACCAAGAGCACAAGGATGCTCTTTTGATTTATAAATAAATGGCTGTCACAGAGATCCCTGAAAGGGAAATATTTTTAGCAAAAATAATTTCATGTCTATCTAAGGTATGTGTTCTCTTAAAGAAGCATAATTTGATTCTTAGTTTTAAAATGATTTCAGCAAACTTTCAGTTGTATATGGTGATTGTTGCTTATATTAACATAACAGCTAATTTTATAAACACAGACAAATGTCTTCGGTTCTCTGGAAGTTATTTTAAAGTTGCTCCTGACTTATAAAGAAGGCCCGACTTTTTATTTTGCATCTCATTAGTTAAATAGTCCAGGGAGATGGATACATATGATTAATGAGACATATATGAAACTTGTTTCTTTTTGCGTAAATACCAGAAATACAGAGTTCATTCCATTACCGATTTAGGAAACATCTTCCAACATTATAAATTATTTGGGTAAGATAACGCGCATTATGTTTTTTTCTCTGGAGAGCCAGGCCCCTGGGAGTAGAAAACAGATTCTGTGGCCATCGTCCCACAGAAACTGTGTGGCTCCCTCTGGCAGGGCATGAAGGAGTTCGGTCCTTGGTCTAATTAGGCATACTCCCTCTGGGACTCTGCTTAGGAGTCAGAGTTAAGGCCTGCCTTGTCTCCTCGCAGCGATGGGGAAATCCATTTCCATCGGGCAGCATTCCCTTGATTTAAGCACATTTGGGAACTTGGAAGCATAGCAGAGTAAGCTTAAGGGTTACAGTCTTAAGCTGCCAGTTAGAAGAATTGGCAGGCACCCCTCCTGAGCTTTTGGTCTAAAGAGGCTGCTTCCCTCCCACAAGGAAGGAGCCAGAACCATGTGGCCCAGTCCCCAGGTGGCTCGCCTCCATGGCCCGTGGTTTCCCTGAAACTTATTTTCCAAACTTGAGGCCTGCCAGCAATTCTGTGATGGCAGTGGCATACAGTCATGGTTTTGTGGCTGGTGGGGAAGAGCGACACACTGTTCCACCCCAAAGACGTGGGTGGTGTGTCTATTATGTCTCAGAAACCCTCCCGTGAAGGAGGAGATAAAGATGCCATTGTGCCTACCTTGAATAGCTTACAGTTTTGTGGTTTATGCTCTGTTTCGATGCGCACATTGATCTACTCCTGCTGTACAAACAAAGGAACTGAGGGGCAGAGATGCTCTGAGATGACAGAGGTGTAGAAAATTAGGAAGAGCCCCACCTTTAGAGGTGTATTACTCCATCTGATACCTGGCTCTGCCAAAATAATAAACGAATTAAATACGTCCTGAACACTGTATGTTTTGCTCACATTGCTAAGTTTTAAAGATACTAACATGAACAAGATATCATCCCTATCTTCAAGTTGCCTACTCTATGCCATCTGAGTTTAACTTTTCTCCTCTATGGAAAATATGATTTTAAGAAGTTCTGCCCCTTCTATCTCATAAAGCTATTTTGAGGATGAAATTTGATTAAATACATGAAAAATGTTCATTGTAAAGGAGTGTACAAATACATCTAGTACATTTATAATATAGTTTATTATGTTTAAGTAATTTTCAAGGCTTGGCGTATCTGGACCAGTATATCTCATATAAAAGAGAACAGACAGTGACAAAACACCTTTTTGAACTTTCAGGTCATGATTGTATTCTCTCACAAGCGTGGTTTTGAAAGTGGGGTCCTGGGAGCAGCAGCAAGAGGGCACCAGCAGTGCCAGCAGCACCTGAGAACTTCGCAGAAAGGCACGCTGTTAGGCCCCAGCCCTGACTTAATGAATTAGAAACGTTGAGGATGGGGCTCAGCAGTTTCTCAAAGATCTCTTCAGATGTAGAGTTTAACATCGAGAAGAAATGGATAGTTAGGGAAAGTCTGATGTATGCAGAAGGTAACTTCCCATTGCTTGATCTTTCATTGATGAGATGCATTCACCAGATATCTACTGAATACATATTACGTAGCAGATGTTGCCCTCAGTTCTTTTTTTATAGCTGCCTCCCACGTGTCTCTGCCTTATTCAAATGACGTGATACATTAAAAAAATAGTTAAAAAGCACTCTGACATTGTTCTTAAGACCTGGAAGATAACTTTATTCATTTTCTACTCAAAGACTCATTTCCTTTATTTTTTTTCCTCTATTTTTTATTGTTCTTTTCCCTTCAATAAAGGGCCAGAGAAGACAATAGGGGCTAGTAGGTTGATGCGTTTTCCTCGTGTTCACAAAGACTTGGTTGAAAAGTCTCCATGGGAAGCCTGTCTTTGTTTTACTGCAATTCTGCACTAACCTGGTGACCTTGAAGGAGGAACTCTAACTTAAAAGTACTAACGTATTACTGCCTGCCAAAAGCAAGAGGGACCGGCTCTTTGGGATTTGCAGAGGTTTTATATATTTGGAGGAACATTCCCCTGGTTATATCCTCTTCAGGGACCAGCACCAAGGCCTTCAGAAACAGCTGTGTTGTGGGGAGCTGTCGGGTAGGGTCTTCATGTTGAATTAATTGGCCCCACACCAACCTCTGTGAGAGGGAAACTTCAGAGGGGAAGTCAGAACAGAGGGGCTGAGGTCAGGCGTTCCTTTGATTTCGGTACTTCGTCATCTCTCCTCATTCTGATGGAGACTTAGTTTGAGGAGAGTTGAGTTGAAGACTTCCCTTGCCCAGCTTCTTCTTTCTCTATGTTCCTACATCATATCTTCCTTCCCTCTGGAATTCTCGGTGCTCTCACGCAAGAGAGAAACAACCCAATGAAGCTGATGCACAATGTGGTGAGCTGGACCTAACATGTTTTTCCCCAGGGTGGCCATGTATAAATATACCTTAGTGACTCCCTTTCCATTTTATCAGGAAATTACCCGGAGAAGGTAAAGGATAATGCAGAAAAGCACAAAAGAGCCAACCTCTTATGTCATCATCAATTAACGTAGAAGCTGGTTTGCTTGCAGGGCAAGGGGAATGTAGTTTTCTGACTGCCTCTAAAGTCACAGTAAAGTGAAGGTTCATAGAGGAAGGATGAAAATGTAACACCTAATGAGCCATCGCTAAACAGCAAGTTCCACTTCCACAGAAATCAGTCCCATCTGAACACGAGAGTGATGGATTCTCAGTACGCCTTGTTCTAAGCATTTTTAAACTATGAAATGGCAAGATTTACATTATCTTGGGTGATGGTTAATTTTGTGTCAACTTGCCCAAGCCATGGGGTGCTCAGACACTTGGCCAAACATTGGCTATATCTGGAAGAGTGTTTCTGGAAGAGATGAACACAGTAATTGGTAGACCAAGAAAGCAGACTGACCTCCCTGATCTGGGTGGTTCTTGTCTTATTAGTTGAAGACCTGAATCAAACCAAAAGGCTGGGTGAGGGGGAGCTCCTTCTGATTGAGTGGGGCCATTGGTCTGTCCCGGCCTTCGGCCTCAGACTGAAACATCAGCCCTTCTTGGTCTTGAGCCTGCTGGTCAGCAGACTTGAACTACACTTTGGCTGTCCTGGGTCCTTTGCTTGCCAACTGCAGATCCTAGGGGTTGACAGCCTCCATAATTGCAAGTCATTGCTTTACACTGTCTCTTCCCCACTGCACACACAGTTCTGGTTTGTTCTGTATCCCTGGATAATTCCAGCTAATAGAAACCCTCTGTTGGAAGTACTATTGATATCTCCATTTTGCAGATGGAGAAACCCTTAGAAGTTAAGTAATTTTATGTGATAGTATAAAGATACATTTATGAATTCTCTGATACTCCCCTTTTAAGAGGTGAACCTTAATTCCTCTCCCCTTGAGTTTGGGCTGAACTCAGTGATTCATTTGTAATGAATAGTTTATTGTAGATATGATGGGCTGTCCTTCTCAAGATTATGTTATAAAAACACTAGGGCTTCTGTCTTGAGCACACACACTCTCTCCTGTGAATGGTTTTTTGAAGTGACCCTTATAGTGAGGTATGGAGTCCTACTGCCGATATCCACAGGGAGTCTTTGTGTTTCTTCACATTAATCCAATCTCATCAGAGATCCTGAACGAAAACCAGGCAGCCAATTGTGTGCAATATATGTTTGTTGCTTTAAGCTTCTAAATCTGGGACACTTTGTTACACAGAACACAGGAAGAGATAGCAAATACACTTGTCAAAGGTCACACATTTCATAAAAGTCAGAACCAGAATCCAAACCCACACAGTGTTCTCCAGAGTCAATGTGTTAAGCCAGCACCTCCTTTTTCCTGTCTTAATGACAAACCTACCATCCAACCCCAAAATAACCTTGATACAAGAAGAGGTCTTGGGCTCTATTTCACTTTGCAACATGACTTTCATGGATCTTTGAAAAAAAACAGTAAATCGAAGCAATGAAATTTACTCTTTTTTGGACAGACCTCAGAGATATATTCATCAAACTTCACTTAACAGATGAAGAATTGAGGCTTCGCTGTGCCCAAGAGATTGCCTAAAAGAGGGTTGAATGCTTGTCACTCATGTTCTCTTACTAAAAAAGTAATATTCTGTGAGATACAATGACTAATTGAGGCCTCTGCTTAATTGAGATCTAATTTAATAATCTTCTGGTAACATTTTCATAGAGTAATGCCCTGGTGACATAATAGTGTCCTCTTCCCCAGAGACACTTCTTATGACAAAGTAATAAGCTTCGTGATGGATGACAGTTTCTGAATATCCTTTGCTTCAGGCCTTTGCACAGGGTGCACTTAGTGCCTGGAAAGCCCTTGTCTCCTGGGACCCCCTGGATCTATGGTGAATCCAGCGGCCCCTCTTTCATCTTTCCGGACACAGCTACCAAGTCGGTGTCTTCTAAGATGCCTCTTTGCTGTCATCTTACCCACAGTTATCCCTTGGGCCCCCATTGCAACACAGATAGATAGCATAATGCAGACTAAAAGCATGCATTTTGGAAATAAAGTGTTTGCAATATACAGCTCGGAGCAAAAGTAGGTTTGCCGTTGTGAGTAGGCAAAGCACACACTTTATTCTTGTATTATCATTTGTTAATCGTTGTAGGATTTTTCACATGAACAACTGTAAACACTTTTGCCCTACCCTGTATGCCAGCTGTGTATCCTTGGGTAAGTTTCCCAACCCCATTGAACTTTCCATCTATCAAATGAAAATGATATAATTATGAGGTTTAAATAAATATATACTTCAGTGTGGTACCTGTCAAATAAAAAGCACTAAATAAATATTGCCTATTATATGTATTGTGTTAAATACACATCATAATGTATGCAAAATTTTCAATTACTTTCATTTTTACTAGAATAGGTGCTTTTTGATTGAATAAATGTAATTTTGGTCTTTTTGTCTTTGTAACACTGATGATGTAGGAGAGAAATTTTTGTTCATTTATTTGTATTGCCACTTCGTTTTAAAATATACCCCTGACTGAATTCTCTATATGTGTTTCTATCCAATCTTGCCAAATTTTCACGTCTCCACCTTGAGTAACAATGACTCCCTTGCTCTCTTTCCTCCACCCTTTTAAACACTTTGTGAATTATTCACAGTACGACTGTCACATTTGCTCCATCTTCTTCATTGCAAGGGCGTTGGAGTTAATTCAGGCCTCATTTTCTCTAATTCTCTTGCTCAGCCACTTTTGGTAACTTACAACTTCTCCTTCCTCTGGTTCGTCCAACTCCAATCTACTATCCTCTGTACAGATGTACTTATTTCTCCTCAAATAGCTCTTATGATATTACTTCTGCTGAAAATACTTTCTTGGCTGCCCATGTCATAAAAATGGGAAATTTCACATATTTTTCTCAGATTGTAGTGAAAACACATTCCCTATTTTTACCTGTTCATTTGCTCTCCTCTATTGAAATTGTATGGTTTGTGCTCGCATAACATACCTCCACATTTTTCTTTTTCTAGGCTTTTTGACCATTCTCTTTCCTTTTTCTAGAAAGCCCTCACGTCCCAACTTTGCCTGTGGAAATAATTTTGTCTTTCAAAGGTCATCTCAAATGTCACTTTTCCATGAAATCTTTGTTCGTTATCTCACCCTTTCTCAGGCCCAGAACTGTAATTTCTCCTTCCCTTTTTTTTTCATAGCTCTGTGCACTTTGTGTACTCAATTTCTCTTAGGGTTTAAGTAGTGGGATTTCATCTCCTTCCCTGAAATTTTAAACTTTTTTTAACCACCTCGATAATCACCTCCCTTCTGAAGTTAAGCACAGTGCTTCATTATTTAATCTGAAGAATCAGATTCTAAATCACATTGTATTATATAATTAGTTAAAATTCTTGGTAAAGTCAGTATCATTCAAATTATATAAGTGTAGTTTAAAATAAAATAATCTCATTTCCTGCAGATTTTTGACAAGTGACAAACACTGTTACTGTTTAAGCATCTCTAGCACAAGTATCTTTACATAAATATCATTACAGAGTGGATAAGTTGTCTTTGTATAAATGTTTGGCATCAGAATTGCTCTCCGCCTTCCAATTACTGGAAGACCAAAACTAGCTAACTCACAATAGACTTTTAACAAGATACTTCCCTGCAATGATAATTGCTTTTGGGCCTCCAACTGACTTATTTACAGGTTTTTTGATTTGGAAGTCATTTCTTTTTAGGACCTGAAGGGTTTTTGCACTGCCTGGGGAATTGGGCAGGCGCCTTTAATTAGAAAAAGGCCAAGGTATTCACTATGCGCTTAGATTTGTGATAGGGCTGGGGTTAGGCGAGGAGGAGATGGGGGCTGGAGAAAGACGAAAGCACTCAGTATTTTACCTTTCTCATGACATTTCCTGAGGCGGTAGGAGAAAGCGAAGGCAAAAAGTTCCGATTTGTGTTCACTAAACAGAGGACTCTGGGTAAACTTGATGGGTATCTCAGCACGATGGCTGGCCAGCATGGAAAGGACTCTCTGCAGAGTACCTGAAATTTAAAACTGTGCAGAAAAGAACAAGGGAAATATAGACAAAAGAGAACAAGGGAACAATGGTACTAGGGACATAAAATAAACTTTTTCCAAGTATGTACTGTTAATTATTTTTTAAAATTAGGGTTTTCATCTACATTTGATCCAGTAAGTCTTAACTTGAATCAAAACGGCGGCGTGTTGAGAATCCCCACCAGGAAGCTGAGAGGTATCTGGGACACAAAAGGCAGGTCTGCCTCTCAACAGGAGAGGCCCTTGACTCCAGGGGCAATATTTTTCTTGGAAAATTATTAGGCCCTTCAAATATTGTTAATAAATCTATTTGAAGTAAAAATGAATCAAATAAATAAATAAATCTATTTGAAGTAAAAATGTGAGCTGAAGAGTATATGCCATTGCTAGCTCCAAAGTAAGAATAGTGCTTGATTTTTGTCTACATATTTTGGGTTCTTTATCTTTTTTTCAGGGTGATTTCTACGTTTATACAAGAAGTTACAGGGATATTCAATGACTTGGAGATCTCAAAACTATTTTTGAAATGCAAGTTGCCTTTATTAAAAATTGAAAAGTAGGGATTGTGNAGGGGCAATATTTTTCTTGGAAAATTATTAGGCCCTTCAAATATTGTTAATAAATCTATTTGAAGTAAAAATGTGAGCTGAAGAGTATATGCCATTGCTAGCTCCAAAGTAAGAATAGTGCTTGATTTTTGTCTACATGTTTTGGGTTCTTTATCTTTTTTTCAGGGTGATTTCTACGTTTATACAAGAAGTTACAGGGATATTCAATGACTTGGAGATCTCAAAACTATTTTTGAAATGCAAGTTGCCTTTATTAAAAATTGAAAAGTAGGGATTGTGAAATATGCAACACAATTTCACTTTAAAAAGAACATTAACCCAAACACAGATGTTTAAAAAAAAAGGAAATTGGCTTTTCCCTACCTCTCTCTAGAGACCTAGGAATATTATCAAGGATTGGAATAATTAATTGTCACTAAAGGACACACTTTTCAAATATCATTTACATCAAATTTGTGGGTTTTTCCCTATATTTAACAGTCAATTAAGATGTAAAAATGTGCTTGTTAAGTAATAGCACAACCATGTTAATAGGGAAGCAATGACTTTATAAAAAGCTAACCCAAGAGATTATTCCAAATTTTCTTACAAAGGAAATTAGCATTGATAACCATCTTTCTGGCTGCAGAAGAAAACTGAATATATTGTTTCCATATGTGTCCATAACACCTAAAATATATATTTGAATTTTAAGGGCATCTTAAAATAATACTTCAGCTTTATAAAATTGTCACATCGGGAGAAAATTGTTTGCCTTAGAAAAGCAATATTCACCCCATCAGTTGCTATTGTGTCTTTTAAACAATATATTCCTTACTGCATTTAATAGTTGATTTTAAAATAAAAGAATAATGATGCACCGGTTATGCACCACTAATGCATAACTGATGATAATGGAATGCAACCTTTATTTTTGTGGTTTTCAAAGTACCTAATTCTGTGGACATTTTTTGCTTATTTTGTGTGGTGTATTGTGCTAGTGGAGTTTCTAGAAGAGTTATATTGCTATAAATATAATTCTGTAGTGCACACTAATAAAGTTTTTACTCCCTTTTTTGCAGTACACATTCACACATATACGAGGTTGTAGGTGTGTGTATGTATATGCATGTGTAAGTGTGTATATATATATGTGTGTGTGTGTGTACATATATATATAATATAAAATTTGATTGAGGTATAATATATGTTCAATAAAATACATTCATTTAATTGTGCAAGCTGGTACATTTTGAAAAATGTATAGAACACTGTATCCTCCACTTTAGTCAAGATATACAACGTTCCAACATCCTAAAAAGTGCCCTTGCTCTTAATATTGATTGCCATAATCTCATTCTAGATGAAGTAAACATCAATCTGCTTTCTGCCACTATTGATTTGTTTTGCCTATTCTAGAATTTCCTAAGTATGGGAAAATACAGTATGTACTCTTTGACTATTTCTACAGTGGCCCATCATAAGGTTTCTGAGGTTCATACATATTTCTTTTTTTTTTGTTCAATGGTATTTCATTGAATGAATAGCACAACTCATTTATTCACCTGCTGGTAGATTATTAGGTTGTTTCTAATTTGGAAGTAAATGTAATTTATTAATTTTTATTTTATATTTACTTAATTTTGACCCTATGTCTAAAAAACATTGCTTATCACATGGTCATGAGGTTTCCTTTCATGTTTTCTTTTAGAACTTTTAGATTTTATGTTTAGATTATGTTTCAAAATTAATTTGTATATTTAATATATGGCAAAATAGCACTATTAATCTTAGAAATGATAAATATCTAGTTCCAGCACCATTTATTTAAAACATTTTTTCTCATTAAATACTCCAGAACTTTTGACAAAAATAGATTGAATGTATACATGCATTCTACTTCTGGAGACTACACTATTCTGTTATTATATATACCTATCTTTACGCCACTATCACACAAATAGTCTATTCAGATTCACATTTTCTCCTTTTCTTCTGGAACTCCAATCACATGAATGCTAGTTAGGTTTGTTACAGTTCCCAAGACAAGTGTGGCCTCTGAGGTTCTGTTCAATTTTCTTCTATCCACTTTCTTTCTGTTTTACAGATTGGAGAGTCCAACTGGATAGGTTTGCCAGTTTATTGATTTTTATTTCTGCCATCTCCATTCTCTGTGTGAGTCCATTTAGTGGGTTTGTTTTTTTGTTGTTGTGGTTGTTGTTATTGCTTTGTTTTCCTTCAAAATTTTCACTTGGTTCTCTTATATGTTCTGTTTCTTCACTGAGGATTTCTTTCTTTTTTAAATAGATTTTATTGATTATGCTTTTACAGTTGCACCATTTTTTCTTCCCTTTATCCCCCTCTGCCCTGTACCCCACCTCCCACCTTCATTCCCCCACCTTAGTTCATGTCCATGAGTCATACATATAAGTTCTTTGGCTTCTTCATTTCCTGTGCTGTTCTTAACTTCCCGCTGTCTATTTTGTACCTAACAATTATGTTTCTTAATCCCTGTACCTTTTCCCTCATTCTCTCCACATCACATTGCTAACCCTGAATGTGATCTCCATTTCTGTGATTCTGTTCCTGTTCTAGTTGTTTGCTTAGTTTGTTTTTGTTTTTACTTTTTTTAGGTTCAGTTGTTGATAGTTGTAATTTTGTTGTCATTTTAATGTTCATATTTTTTTACCATCTTCTTTTTCTTAGATAAATCCCTTTAACATTTCATAAAAGAGCTTGGAGATGATGAACTCCTTTAACTTGACCTTGTGTGGGAAGCACTTTATCTGCCCTTCCATTCTAAATGATAGCTTTGCTGGATAGAATAATCTTGGATGTAGGTCCTTGCCTGTCATGACTTGGAATACTTCTTTCCAGCCCCTTTTTGCCTGCAAAGTTTACCTTGAGAAATCATCTAATGGGAACTTCTTATGGGTAACTCCTTTGTAAGTCACTGTCTCCTTTTCTCTTGCTGCTTTTAAGATTCTCTCCTTACCTTTATTCTTGGCTAATGTAATTATGATGTGCCTCAGTGTGTGCTTCCTTGGGGTCCAACTTCTTCGGGACTCTCTGAGCTTCCTGGACTTCTGCCTCTGCCCTTCCTATAGGTCTGAATGAATGTTTCTTCTTTAATTCCTTGGTTGTTGGACTTCCATACAGTTTGATTTTTCTGGGCATTCTGGTTGTTTTATATTTCTAAATATGTTGTTTGTCCTTGTTTTGGTTGTGTGAGGAAGTAAAGTGTATCTTCCTATGTCTCCATCATGGCTGGAAGTACAGATTTTCTTTCTTTCTTTCTTTCTTTCTTTCTTTCTTTCTTTCTTTCTTTCTTTCTTTCTTTCTTTCTCCCCCCCCCCTCTCTCTCCCTCTCTCTTTCTTTCTTTCTTTTAGGAGGATTTTCATTTGTCCACTGTATAATTTTTATGACTGTTCTTACTTAGTCTTAAATGGCTTGGGATTCCATAACAAAATACCAGAAGCTGAGTGGCTGAAACAATAAGAATTTATTTTCTTACAGTTTTGGAGGCTAGAAGTTCAGATCAGGCTGCCAGTATGGTTGGGTTCTGGGAAGAACTCTTTTCTGAGCTTGCAGACAGCTGCCTTCTTGCTGTGTCCTCACATGGCTGGAAGAGAAAGAGAACGAGCTCTCTGGTGTCTCGTTTTATAAGGACACCAATCCCATAAGTCCTCATGATCTTATCTAATCATAACTGCTCCAAAATGCCCCATCTCTGAATATCATCACACCAGGATTTAGGGATCAACATAGAAATTCTGAGGGGACACAGATATTTGGTTCATACATGCTTTAAAATTTTGGTTAAATAATCCAACATTTGTGTCACCTCTGTGTTAGCACTTTCTTGTTGCCTTTTCTTATTGATAGTGAAGTTATAGTAGTTCTTGCTATGATGAATAATATTGAATTTCATCCTGTACCTTGTGACTATTATATTGTGAGACCCTCGTTCCTACTGAAATCTTCATTTAGTTGAGAGTAGACCTGTTTAGGTATAGAATGTATGCCCTTGTCCATTTTTGTAAGCTGTGATTACAATGTAAATTTAGTTTCCAAAATGTTTATAGGGTTATTTTGGTCCACCCACCTGTGTGTTTCCCAGAGCCTGACATGAATCCCCAGACGGTGCTTCACACCAGTGTTCATTCGTCACCTCTGGGAGTTATTTCTTGCCAGTATCTTGCACAGGTCATTTAGAGGTCTGCTCAGAAATGCATACAGAGTTTGCAAATCCTTTTTGACAGTTCCCTTCTCTCTATACTCCTCCCCCAACTCTATTGTGGGGAAGGAGGGAATATGCTCTACCACCTCATTACCTAGTGGTGAAGAAAAACTGGGCACTTCTACAGTCTCGGTAGCTGCAGATGGGAAATTCCACTGTGTTGTTACTCAAATCCTGGGACTCCTAGGCATCTTCTTATGCTTCTCTGCAACTTTCAAAGTGTTTTGCCAAAGTGCTTGTGTCTATGTTTTTTTTTTTTCATTGTAGTTTGTAATGAGTATAGTAGAATGTACTTATATCTGAAATCAGAAACACTGTAGTGGTCTTTTGATTTCTGTAATTTGATGCCTTTAAAAGTTAGTAAATGTTTTTAGTCATTACTTCCTAACATATTCTCTGTCTCATTTATTTCTCTCCTCTCCATGTGGGACTCCATTTACACATGTTATTTCTTCTCATTGTATTCACTATGTCTTTTATTCTCCCTTTTGTAATTCTCCAACCTTTTTTGGATGCTGCTTCGAACCTGTCACTTACAACATTCTCACTCCTTCTGTGTCATGCCCAGTGGTTAGCCAACCCACTGAGTTCTTAGGTTCTGATATTGTATTTTCAGTTCAGTTCTTTTATTATTGTTGTTATTTTAATGTTTTCCAACTTTAGTGAATCCCCATAGTCTTATCCATGACAGAAATTCCCACTCCCAGCACCCCCTTCTATAATAACGTAGCCTCTCAGGGTCCCAGCCTAATGTGTGTGGGTTTCATCATGCCCCTGCCTCTGGAGGGCCTTAGACTCCTTACTTTAGAAACTCCATTTCATGGGCATCTTAAGACCTCAAGGCTCTCAGCATTCTCTCCTGCAACTTGACCAAGTACTCCTAGAGCAAGCACAGGACCGCCTCCTCCTAAATCCTGGCCCTGTTATCCTTGCTTCTTGGTTAACTTCTTGATGCTTTTCAGAAAAAAACAAAACAAAACACGAGTCTTTGTTGTTATGCTTAACAGGTTGTTTAATCTGAATTACTTAGCATATGTATCAGGATTCTCCAGGAAAAAAAAAAAAACAGAATGAATAGGATATAGACATAGATATGTAGATATGTGGTATCAGAGGAGACTTATCACAGGAGTTCATTCATATGCATCTGGCGACCTGGAGAACCAGGAAAGCCAGTGGTGTACAGGATTCCCCATCTCTCTGCGATATGTTCCAAGACCCCCAATGGATGCCGGGGACTGTGGACAGCACTGAGCCCCATATATACTGTGTTTTTTCCAATGCATTCAAAGCTATAACAAACTGTAATTTATCAATTAAGCACAGTAAGATATTAACAATAATAAATCATAATACAGTAGAACAATTATAAAATATACTATAATGAAAATTATGTGAGCAAAATAAGCCAGGCGGTGAAAGACAAATACCATATGATATCACCGTTAACAGGAATCTAAACAAAACAAACAAGCAAGCAAAATATGACCAATGACACTCAAATACAGAACAGGCTGACAGGGTCCAGAGGGGAGAGGGGAGAGAATCATAGGGGAAACGGGGATGGGCTCACATGAACAAGTATAAAGGACACATGGACAATAACTAAGGGTGGGGGCGGAAATGGGAGGGAGGCAGGGAGCACGGGGCGGGGGGGCGGGCAGGGTTGGGAATATAAGACATAAAGCTGTGCTTGAACAGGAATTAAATTTAAAAATTATTTTTAAAAAAAGAAAATTATGTGATGATGATGTAAGATGATATACAATGCCTACATGATGAAATAAAATGAAGTACTCAGAGGGGCATGCAATAAAAAATTTACAAAATGTTTATTTCTATAATTTTTCATTTAATATTTTTGGACCATGGTTGACCACAGATAATTAAAACCTCAGAAAACAACACCATGGATAAGGGAATACTACCATAAATTCAGTCTAAATCCAAAGGCCTGAGAACCAAGGGAGATTATGGAGTAAATTACAGAATTTGGAGACCAATGAGCCAAGACCCAAGCTCTGATGACTAAAGGGCAGGAGAAACTGAATGTCCCAGCTCAAGAAGAAAGAATAAAAATTGGTCCTTCTTCGGACTTTTTTTGTTGTTTTGGGACCCTTGATGAATTCATGATGCCCACCTACATAGGGGAGGTTGGAACTCCTGTACCGATTCTACTGATTTAAGTGCTAATCTCTACCAGAAACACCCTCAGGCACATCCAACAGGTTTTGCCTGATAGGTGGGCATCCTTTAGCACAATCAGATTAACATGTAAAATGAAGCATAATGCCTAATCTTACTACTAGTATTTGAAAGTCACACTGAATATACTTATGTTGTTTAGTTAGAAGACAGAGAAGGAATGTGTCAGCAGAAACCATTCAAAATTGATTTAAGCACTCCAATATTATCAAATACCATCAAATTCTTGTTTTTTAAATTAACATAACAAATGATATACATCAATAGATAGTTAAGATTTTCACTTTTCTATCTCTTCTTGGACTTCTATTTTCAGCTACCGCCCTGTGGCCCAGAAGCAGAAGCAAAGTTCTCCTCATCCTTTGCAAACGTGAAACTCTCTACTGTTCTAAGTTCTTGCTCTTGTTTTTGACAGGCAGATGTTTAATGTTTTAAACCATATAAATAAAAGACATACTTCCCATTTTATGAATTCTGGTGGCATGTGTTAAAATAATCTACTTTTTCCCCACTTTGCACTTTATAAGTGTTTATTCTCCTTGAGATAGATTGCAGCTCGTGGAAGAAAGAAAGTCTTACATTCTTTATCACCATTTCATCTGTTTCACGGGGTCAACTTGAGAAGCATTTCCATATCTGCTGTCTGGCTCTCCAGTATAAATGCTTATAGAAATCCTATTTAGGCCCTGGCTGGTGTGACTCAGTGGATTGAGCACCAGCCTGTAAACCAGAGGGTCTCTGGTTTGATCCCCAGTCAGGGCACATGCCTGGGTTGTGGGCCAGGCCCATAGGGTGGGGTGTGTGGGAGGCAACCACACATTAGTGTTTCTCTCTCACATCAATGTTTCTTTCCCTCCCTTTCTCCCTCCATTCCCCTCTATCTAAAAATAAATAAAATCTTTAAAAAGACCTACTTAGAATTACCAACACTATCTTCACTTTAGCTCATCATGCTTATTACTACACAGAAAAACTAATAAAACATACACTGGAAATAAAATACATATCTACAACAGTTGTACAGAAGAATTTGCTGGAGAAAAGTCTTCCTATTATCACAAAACAGAAAATGTAAGGTCTGATGTCAACTTCATCAAAACAAAGACTCAGTATTTGTGGAATATTCTCTGGGAGTTTCACCCATTATTATTTTTTAAGAATTTCTTTTTTCATTAACGTTTTATAATTTTTTTATTTTTATTTTCTAAGATTTAATTTATTTATTTTAGAGAGAAGGGAAGTGAGGGAGAAAAGGAGGGAGAGAAACGCCAATCAATGTGTGGTTGCCTCTCATACACCCTCAGCTGGGGACTTGGCCCACAACCCAGGCATGTGCCCTGACTAGGAATTGAACCAGCAACCCTTTGGTTTGCAGGCTGACACTCAATCTATGGGCCCACAACAGCCAGGGCTCACTCATTCTTATTTCTTCAAAATATCACCTATAACTTATTTCTACCTTCTGACTCTAGCTTCCAGTTCCTAATGATATTTTGGATACATCAGTGCTAACATCCCTCCTTCTAGTTATCTCTATTTTAGCACTTATCCAAGCAAAAATAATTCCATGTTGTCCTTCCTCCTCTCCTCACCATAAACTGATGGTCGGCTTATTGATGTCTATCTCCTTAGTACTTGTGTTTTTGAGGCATACACTTATGTTATATTAATTAAATTAAGCAAATTATCTTGTTAAAAGAATACTTCAATAAAAGAATCTATAATATTTTCTGATATATATTTTATAAATGTAGATCAAATGTATTTTTGTATATGTACATATATTTAAATTTGACCTTAATTCCTTATAGTTCACTTTTAGCATATTTTTTTACAAAATGACAAGAAAGGATCCATATTCACTGCCTCCACTTCTTTTAGAACATAAAAATTTATTAAGTACCTTTTTCTTTTCACTTGTCTCTGCTTCCCTGCTTTTCCTTTATAACTTACTTCTCAGCCTTTTAATCACTTCCATTACCTTCTGTTTGTCATTTTCCAAGTTATTCACATCTCTATGCCTGCAATAAGCTATAGGGTCACAGAGTGGACCAAATACTCTGAGTGCTTTTGAAAAAATCCAGTTGGTTAAAACAGTTAGAGAAAGAGTAAGAACGCTGAGTTGAGGTTAACTTTAGGGAGCTTTACGAAGCTTTACTCACATATCTTTGTCTCTTAAGTAGATCATTAGTTAAAGGTTGCAAATACACACCCAGAACTCTTTTTTCCTACAAACCTACCCCTGAAGTCATGCTACTGAAATGCTAATAAGCTTGGCAGTGTCTCCTTTATTTATAGGCTGGGTCCTGAGACTATCACATCCCACACTTGAGTGACATTATTTGAACATTCTCCAGTATCCATGGGTGAAGCTTCTATGTAAATATTTTCATTACTATAAATAAGTTAATATTGCAAGAGAAATATGGGGATTTGCTTGAGGACCTGCTACAAAAAATAATAACTGAGGGAAGTTGGTGAGAAAGCATTTTTCTTGGCTTGTGGTCAAAAACAAAGCTTTAAACAATTGAAAGGAACTTACCCTAGACGTGTGCTGGGAAGCAAATTCAGCTAGATATAAATCAAAGGAGTTTTCTTTCTTGTAATTCAAGAATGCCACAATATAGGAGGCAAGGGAGATTGCCACAGGAAGAAACAAATATTTTCTTCCCAATAGAGAGATCTTTGTAAAGCATGGGTTTTTTACTTCTATTCTTACAATTCTTTGATGCCTATGGAGTGGCTTGCTGGGGTCTACTGAGAGGCTGGGGCTAAGAGACCAGTGAGAACTGTGTGTGGGGAGTCCCGGAGCTCTGAGCTAAAGCCCAAGATCTGCCATCAGCTGTGTGCTGTGGAGTTACTTATTCTCTCTGTTACTCAGGCTTTTCACCCCAGAGGTGATCATAGTAAACGTAGGAATCCTACAGTAGTCAGTGGTTAACGCAGTCCTTAGCCTAGACAAATACTCGGTGTTATCTCTGTTATTTGTTTTGCTGTTCAACTGTTTTTCAAAATCTACTCCCACATGGCTTTATGGCTGGCTCTAGTTTATTTTATTAATTCATTACCAGTCACTCACACTGATCCCTTGCTTGAGCTAGGCTGGGAAATTCTAGACAGTTCCTCAGTCATGGTAGAGTTTTCATTATGTATTTGCATGCATGTGCTTTGGTCTGATAAATGCCCACTCTTTATTTTAAATGAGTTCTAACTTATTTGTTTCTTTCCTCAAATATGACTAGACTTAAGTTCTTTCTGTTTTTTGCTCTCCTAGACGACGACGACAATGATGATTAGTACAATGGTATCTGTTTCATTCTTTACATGATTTTTTTCCCTCATTAAAATGTGAACTCTTTGAAGGTAGGGATTAAGTACTATTTATTCATCATTGGGTCTCCCACAACCTAACCCATTGCTACGTACATAGAAAGCACTCAGTGTTCGATACATGAGTGAATTGCATGTAGTAAAATATGGCAATGACAAAAATAAAATAATAGAAAATATTAGAAAAACTAAAAGAATAAAAAATGGAATAATTTAGAACCAAGTAATATAGAACAGAAAATATTTCAGTGATGAAAGTGTCCATTTTTATAGCGCCAAGAAAGCTCTGTGGCAAAAGATCTTAGACATCATGTGGATACACTGAAAACAATTACGATAATTTACTGATGATAATATCAAGCATTCATATTGTAATTCAAATTATACAAAAACATGAAAATATAGAAGAAAAGTACCCCGACGTGATATTACATGTTACCTATAGATGATAGCATTAAAGGCGAGTTACACATTATGTTCCTGTAGTTCCAAAATCTGCACCAAAAGCATTTATTATTACTAAGAGTAGAGAAGACCCATGTACCTTTTTACCCTGAGATAAGGTCACACAGTTAGAAATGCATTCGTACCTTCTTAAGTACTATATTCAGCAATTTCCAGTTGGTTAAAACATAATATAAATATTGAAAAGCTCAACATCTGTTCAGGTTATTTTTTTCAAACCTAGAAAAAATACAGATACATATCTCTTTAATACAGTCTATACATTATCCTGCCTTTGGTATCTTTTTTTATGTCATGGAATGTGATGCCCACCCCAGCTGCTAAACCTATAGACATATATTTAAAGGGAAGGGGGTCTGGGAAGACAGTTACAGCATAAAACCGTCAGGAAAATAACAATGCAGAAAGCCTTTTCGTCTCTGTAGTTATCAAATTGAATTTGTAAACTGTGAGGGACATTTCAAGTCTTAGTCCTTTATGTACATAGATTAAAAAGGCTGGAGCTCAGAGAGGGAAGGAGATACACGCAAACTCACACAGCTAGTTGGTGGCACCATTAGGACTAGTTGACAATTGTGACTCGTTCCACTTATACAACATCATAGAATATGGAAAAAAGAAGAATTTTAGAGAGTTTTCCCTACAGCCATCTCATTTTACAGAAGGATAATTGTGTGATCTATTATTTTTCCCTGGGCCGCATAACTTTCTAGAATTTGGCTAGCATGAGCAACCAGGTCTCCTGTATCCTGGTCATTATGTTTTCTTAGGTAAGAACAGCAAGTCAGTCTAGCTTTTCACCTATGTCACTGCTATTATCAGAAGCATTGAAGGAACACTTGACGGGACACTTACATATTATTTATGCATCCGCCAAAGTCTAATTTTGTTCTAACAAAGGGAAAACAATTATGTATCAAATGAAAGAGCACACCATTTCTTAACGGGGGTCAACGCCTTTCTTCAGAACGTCTATGAGATTCTGAATGATATAATTTCTTTTCCTATGAAACAGTGGTCTATGAAAAAGCTCACAGAAAATTAGAAACTTGTAATTCATATATAGCATTAAGTTTGTGTGTGTGTACATATCTTACATAAGATATTTTCCTAAGATCTTTAAATCTACAAAAAGCAAAGTACTTTTTTCTGGTTTAAATCTGGATTGATAGGTATGGGCTGAAGTGCCAAATTGATTTCTTTTTCACATTAACAAGGAAGAAAAAAAGGAGCTGGAAGAAGCTCTGGCAGGTGAATGAGTCTGGATTTCCATAAAAAATGAAGCAGATTGACTCTGTGGTGTCACGGAAAGCACATGACACAAACAGTTGAGGACTTCAATTCTAGTTATAGTCCTGCCCAAAACTAGCTCAAGCATCTAGAACAATTTCTTCTATGATTGTAAATGTAAATTTCTTCATAATTCAACACAGGAATTTATGGGAATTTATCATTTTTTTCCCATTTGGGGTGTGGTATTTATTTATTTATTGAGGTCACATGGGTTAATAAACCTATATAGGTTTTAGGTGTACAGTTTTATAGCACATCATCTGTATACTGCATTGTGTGTTTACCACGCCAAGTCTCCTTCCATCATCATTTATCCCTCCTTTACCCTTTTCTACATTTCTCTAACCCTTTTCCTTTGGTATTCACTGTGCTGTTGTCTGGGTCTATGAATTGTTTTGCTGAATCCCTCCCTCTTTTTCACTCAGGCCCCATCTTCTTCCCTTTGACAGCTAGCAGCCTGTTCTCTAGTTCTGTGATTCTGTTTCTATTTTGTTTATTTGGTTACTTTGTCTATCAGGTTCCACATGTAAGTGAGACCTTGTGGCATTTGTCTTTCCCTGACTGGCATGTTTCACTTAGCATCAGTCTCTCTAGGTCCATCCATGCTGTCGAAATGGTAGTGAGGTTGATGTCCAAAGGCACAAGCAGACAATGGTAGGTGATTTATAAGCCATCGGTGGGCAAGTCCCTGCGAAGTCAATACTTGGTGGTGCCTGATTTTTGCTCATATCCCAACACTGCTTGTGCTGAGAGCCTAAATATACAATAGAAAACTTCCTTTTTGCTTCAGCAACAAGACGGTTAGAATAGATGGCTATTAAGATAGATACCTTAATTTTCCAATTGAGAAGAAATTTTCAAATGATGAGTTTCACATAAAAAGTGAAAGATAAGTTAATGCCTATCCATTCAAATACAAACTATATTTTGTAGTTAGAGTTAAATGGGTTTGGTTGACAAAGGAAGGTGATAAAAACATGATTTAATTTTAGAAACTGCTTCTGTGTCAATGTCTCAGCCATTAGTGGCTGACAAAACTTTTGCTTTTAGTAATATGCTAATTTCAGATCATGTCACTGACCTGCTAAATCCCTCTTCCAGTTGCTTTCCGGTGCAATCCCAAAAGCCCTTCCTGTTATTGGGCGGGGGAGAGTGGGGGGAAAAGTACAGAGAATAAGAAGCATAAATAATAGGTACAAGATAGACAGGAGGAGACCCTGGCTGGTGTGGCTCAGTGGATTGAGTGCCAGCCTGTGAACTGAAGGGTTGCTGGTTCTATTGCCAGTCAGGGTGCATGCCTGGGTTGTGGGACAGGTCCCCAGTAGGGAGCGCATGACAGGCAACCACACATCAATGTTTCTCTCCCTCTCTTTCTCCCTTTCTTCTTTCTCTCTAAAAATAAATAAATATGATCCTTGAAAAAAACAGACAGGGGGAGGTTAAGAATAGTATAGGAAATGGAGAAGTCAATGGACTTAGGTGTATGACCCATGGACATGAAGTTCATGTGAGGGAATTACTGTGGGAAGGGGGGTACAGGAGGGAGGGGATAAAGGGGAGAAAAAATGGGACAACTGTAATAGCATAATTAATAAAAAATATATTTTTAAAAAGCACAAAAAAGAAGTACAAATTGATAGGTACAGAATAGATAGGGGGATGTTAAGAATAGTATAGGAAATGGAATAGCCAAANCAAGATAGACAGGAGGAGGCCCTGGCTGGTGTGGCTCAGTGGATTGAGTCCCAGCCTGTGAACTGAAGGGTTGCTGGTTCTATTGCCAGTCAGGGTGCATGCCTGGGTTGTGGGACAGGTCCCCAGTAGGGAGCACATGACAGGCAACCACACATCAATGTTTCTCTCCCTCTCTTTCTCCCTTTCTTCTTTCTCTCTAAAAATAAATAAATATGATCCTTTAAAAAAAACAGACAGGGGGAGGTCAAGAATAGTATAGGAAATGGAGAAGTCAATGGACTTAGGTGTATGACCCATGGACATGAAGTTCATGTGAGGGAATTACTGTGGGAAGGGGGTACAGGATGGAGGGGATAAAGGGGAGAAAAAATGGGACAACTGTAATAGCATAATTAATAAAAAATATATTTTTAAAAAGCACAAAAAAGAAGTACAAATTGATAGGTACAGAATAGATAGGGGGATGTTAAGAATAGTATAGGAAATGGAATAGCCAAAGAACTTATATGCAAGAGCCATGGGCATGACCTAAGGGAGGGGATTGCTGGAGGAAATGAGAGGTAGAAGGGGGCAAATGGGGAAAAACAGGGATGACTGTAATAGCATAATTAATAAATTATTATATATTTTTAAAAACCGGAAGACCCTTCCTATGGCCATGGAGGCCCTGGGAAATCTGGCCTTTGCCTGCCTGCAGCTCTGGTTTCATCACTTTCCCCATCAATGTTCACTCTGCTCCAAGTGCACACAGGTGCCTCTTCGTCCTCAAGCGCCCAATCCCCTTCCACATTAGCGACTTTGCACTAGTTCCCCCCGCCCAGAATGCTGTTCCCAGGCCTTTGCCAGGCTGATTCTCTCCACTCATTCAGGTTCGTGTGCAGATGTCACATTCTCAAGGACTCTTCCCTTGTTTATTCCACCTTATCGTCCACTCTAGAATCTCTATCACATCACCCTTTTTAATCTTCTCTACAATTTTATGATCAGTTTAGAGTCTCTTGGACTATGTTTACTTATTCTCTTGCTACCCCTACCCTCTCAAAACACCGTAAGCATTTTGAGGGCAAGGCCTCATCTTTCTTTCCCACCTGTGTATCTGCAGCACTTAAAACACAGCCTTCCACAAAGTAGGAGCTGGAAAACTAGCACTGGATGAGTGAATGGATGGATGGATAAATGGATGGATGAATGAAGGAATGGATGAATAAGTAAATGCTATTCATGTAAATCTGTTAACTGGAAATTTAAAATGGAATGCATTCATAGTCTTTCACTCAAATCTTTTTGCAGTGTCCCAAACATTTATCTTCCTTAAAGCCTATGGCTTCAGGGTTAGGAATTAATCCATGTGACTTTCTCTATGATATGAATGGTTTGAACATCCTTTGTCCTATTTACAAAAAATAAATGCTTAGCAGTATTAAATGACAGAGGGCAAGTACAAGAAGAGAACACAAAGTCCTCTTTGGTCTTCTTTTCAGTTTCTTTCTTCACACAGTGACCTTTGTCTTGAATTTATGCCCACAGTGTCAGGTTTTGTTTGTTTTTATGTTTCTCGCTGAATTCTCTTTAACATCCTTTTTCTTTCCTGCGATGTGCCAAAAAAGCTAATTATGAATTACATTTTCCACTCTGGTGCTGGCTGTTTTGCATCATGGAAGTAGGCTCAGCTGAACAGTGCAATCAAAGGACTATAGATAATTAGAAAAACCCAAATTTCTACATAAAAAATGTGAGGGTAATTCTTCTTTCATTCTTTCCTTTCACATATATCTTACGCACTGATGCTCAGGAAAGCTAAATTTTCAAATCTGTAGCGCTTCTTCAGTCCTCCAGGTTTGAATAATAATAATTGTCAGTCCATTAAAATGGATCATGATGAGTCCCAAGGAATTGGTTGTTAACATAATTAACAGCTGGCTTTACTTTCAAGGCATTAATCAAAAGAGCAAGTTGCTGGAAATGACCAGGTTCTCACAAATGTTGCTAATTAGCAAAAGCATTGAAGTTGTGTGGCAGTGATTCCTGACGCTGTTATCTGCATGATTGTGTCACAGCTTTAAACACTCGCAATGCGATGTGCTTTCTCAAGTGTTGCACCAATAGGCATTTGAATGAATTTAATAAAAAAAAACAGACTCTGTATTTTACTTTTTAATTGAATGGCACATAAACAATGTATAAAATGACCATGAAACACAATGCATAATATTTTCTATTTATAAATTGTGCATAAATGTTACATCTGCAGAGTATCCCTATATTGTTCCAATATAGCCTAACTAGTTTTGTCATTAAAATAACATGGCTTTGAGAAGCCTGACAAACTGTATCATTCTCTGCTTACTGTACCACACTGTACCACACATCATACCACACCGTACCCATGTAGGATGAAAGCAATGCATGAAAGCGCTTAAAAGAATAAAAGCACAAAGAAAACTTAAAGCAATCACTCTTCTCTGGACAGTTTAGAACCTTTGCTTCCAGTATCTTTATGGGCCTAAACTAGTTTATGTTGTTATAATTATACTTCATATATAATTTTATTTCCTGCTCTCTCATAACATTAAGTCGCAGAAAGTTTTTCTGTCAAACATGATAATTAATAAATAAAATTCATTATTTGGTATCTATTATTTCACCAAAAAGATATTTTACATCTGACTTAACAATTCCCATAAGTTGGGAGTCAGGGATTTCACTTTGAAATACAAGACTGTAATAAGTGTCAAAGGCAGTGGAGGAACTATCTTTGGCCTTTTGCTACTTTTATGTCTGGATCACAAACCAGGATGACATACTCCCTGGGAAGGTTGCCAGATTTATCAAATAAAAATAGAAGACACCCAGTTACATTTGAATTTTGCATAAATAATGGATTTTTAATGTAAGTATGTCCCATGTAATATTTAAGATATACTAATGATTAGTAGGGCATACTTCTACTAAAATTGTATTGTTTATCTGAAATTCAAATGCACTGGTGCATCCTGTGTTTTTCCCAGCAACTTTCAACAGAGGTATTTCTTACATGTCCTACATATTGTAACAGGCAGAACAATGGCCTGCCAAAGACGCCTGTGTGCTAAGCCCCAGAACCTGTGAGGTTATACTGTCGGCAGATACAATTAAGGTTGTTAGTCAGCTCATATCAATATGGGCACAAGGTAATCGCTAAAGTCCTTAGACGTGAAAGATACAGGCAGAAGAAAGACCACAAAAAAGGAAGAGGGAGAAAGACTCAGCCTGACATTGCTGGCTTTGAAAGTGGAGGAAGGAACCCTAAGCCAGAGACAGCGGGCAGCCTATAGAAGCTGGAAAAGGCAAGAAAATATGTTTTTCCAGAGACCTTGGTGAGGAATTAAGCCTTTCTGACAACTTGGTTTTAGCCCAGTGAGAATGTCGGTGGACTCCTGACCCCCAGAACTATAAAGTAACAAATCTGTATACTGTATTTTTTTAATTGTGGTATTTTTAATGGCAGCTCTAGTAAAATGGTGCATATATTTTCATAAAGACTCTGGTGGTCATTGAGCTAAAAGATAGGCTGGGTATCTTGATTCTTGTATTACAGTAATATTATTTAAGAGGATGAAAAATCTCACCCTGGACCTACAATACACACTTCCTGGAAGCTCAATGGAGTTAGACACCTTCTTACTGACACTCTTAGTTATTTCTGATAGAGCCTACAGGGGACCCTGCCCACAGTGCTTTATATCTTGGAGGGCTGACATTGGGGATTTCATAGGAATAGCATGAGGAGTAAAGAGAATTCAATTCAAGAAACCAGCATCTTAGGGCATTAGTCATGAAATGAACTCAACTCAAAAGGTTTCAGCTGAGAGTCAACCTACAGAGTAAATCAAAAACAGCTGAGATAAGCAAATGTTCTTCACACTCTCTCAGTCTGAGTTGGTGGTGGGGTCAATGCCTAGTACAATTTTACAAGTATTCAGTATGAAAATCCGGTTGTTAAATGCACTATATTTACATGTATTTTAGGGGAAGGACAGCCCCCCAAAATGTTGCTTCACTACATGGCTCTGAAATACAAGGGAGACAACGCAAATGCTGTAGTCCGTTTGCTTTTCTGGAAATTCCGCACAGCTCACACATTTGTATTTTGGGGAAGGAAGATGTTATCATCCATTTAAAATGAGAGTGTGTTTCACTGAGAGCTCATAGCAAATCAAACTTAGAGATGTAAGGTGGTTAGAGACCTCAAATGCAAGAATTCTAGCAGATGCGGGCTGATAAATAATAGTGACGTGATGTGATGAATGTTCTTACACAGAGGAACATACAGGAAGCTGGGGGATCCCTCAGGAGCCAATAATCAGAGCCCAGAGGCCTCCATGTGGACAGAGTGCTTGACATGCCAGTCGCAGGATGGGAAGGGACGTTCAGGCAGTCCTGCAGCCCGTGCCAGTGAACGACTAAGTGAGTGAGAATGGCATTAGCCTATTTACCTGGTTTGCAAGTTGGATATGTGTGTTATAGAGATCATGACTTCTTAAAATGGGTTTCACACTCTTCATTCTCTCAGAGCATATTTTTCATGCATGCTCTTTTTTAAAGCATTTTAAGCCAGGTGGTGAGTTAGATAATTTCTGTTATTTCATTTTCAGAACAGTCCTGTAAGTGTAATCACCTTATGGGTGACGCCCTATCTGCCTCGGAACACAGGGTGGCTTGTGGCTGTCTTTGATGAGATGAGGAACACGAGGTGGGGTGAGTTTCATGAAGACTACAATGAGCTACCTTTGGCAGATATTGAATTTGAGATTATGTTGAAGAGGGTCTAAAACGGCTACATTGTTTGTGTGTAGCTCTGATGTCAAGTTTGGGGAGGAAATACTCATCTGGAATATGTGGCACTTGAAACCCTGGGAATGCCTGGGATGGCCGAGAAAGGACATCAAGAGATCCAAAGGGAACACCAATGGCGAAGGATGGTATTTAAGACGACAGATACTAAACCCGAACAAAAGTAAAGAGAAGGAGAGTCATGAGAGAGGACGGCAGAAGACCGAGGCGGAGTGACTGTGGTTTGGCAGACAAAATTGGTATTTTAGGTCAAAAGGAACAATATCTGAACAGTGTGTGCTGATTTTCACAACAATGTAATTGTGATGATTTTGTTAAAAATTTGTGATGGGAACAGAAGGAAGACTGGAATGTGGCTAGTTATTGGAAAGTAAGGAAAGAGAGACATTGAGGAATTATTGAAATCATGTTAAGAAATTATGGAAAAAGAAGACAGAGAGATAGGGAAGAGAGTTCTGATGCCTGGATAAGATGTGGTATTGGAAGAGGTAATTTGTTTTATGTTTAACCTGCTAGACATGGTCATATTTAAATAATGGAAGAAGGAGCCAGCAGAGTGGGCTTACGTGCATATTCAGGGTTCTTCTGGGTGTGACAGCAGTGTAAATGACTTAAGAAAAATATTTAAAAATCAGTGCTAATACAAACTGTGCAGTGAGGCTGACTCGGACAGTCTAGGGAACCAACTGGTATTGCATGGCACTCCACAGAAGTAAGAGGACTTCTCTCTCAGTGTCAGCATGTGTAACCTTAGAGAAGGACCAGGTGGCTCGCCTGTTCCTCCCTGAGCCACCTCCTGTGACTAGAGCAGTTGACCAGGCCTGCACCAGGTGCCACCCAGGGCCAGAGGTTGGGACTAGGACTTGGGACTGCATAGGGAGAGTTAGAGATAGTAAAGGAATTGTACTCAAAAGAGTGGCCACTGTTCCCAGAAGGAAGGAAAAAGAGAGGCTTGGCAGCAAAAATAACAGATGTCCAGACCAAAGGAGGAGTCCAAGACACTGGGCAGACAACACTAAATAAGTAGAGAGAGACCTCAACCCATTTTAGACGGTACATTGTCACTTCAGAGGGGGGCCTCCCCTCTCTGTGCCATCTGGCACCCCTGAATCCCCAAGAAATTCTCTGTCCCTCTCCTGCCTTTTTTTCCTAATGCCATCATTCTCTAAATCTGTGCTATCTGTGAATTTGCTTACTTGCTTCCAGGCCAGCTCCCTGCCTTTCAAATTTTCCTGCTGTTCAAATACCCACTTCCTTGTCAGAGACTCTGCTTGTCTTAGGTACTATTCTAACTCAGACTTCTAAAATCTGAAAAACCACCTAGCGCAGGGATATCAAACTGGCGGCCACATCAGTCTCATGATTGCCTTCAAAGCGCTGAATGTAATTTTAGGACGGTATAAACTCCTTAACCAGAGGCAAGGAGCTTGGCGCTGCTGCCGGGTGGAAATAAGGTGCTGGGCTGGATTCAGCCCACAGGCTTTGTGTTTGCCACCTGTGACCTAGTGCATATTTAGCACTCAATTACTTGTTTAGTTAAAGCAGAGATAGAGATAGATAGATAGATAGACAGACAGACAGATAGACAGACCTAATGCTACACATAACAAAGGTTGTCCATAAAAAATACAGACCAATTGTTTTAAAATGTCAAGTAGAGCCCTGGCTGGTGTAGTTCAATGGATTGAGCACGGGACTGTGAAGCAAAGGGTAGCCTGTTCAATTCCCAGTCAGGGTATATGCCTGGGTTGCAGGCCAGGTCCCCAGTAGGGGACACATGAGAGGCAACCACACATTGGTGTTTCTCTCCCATTCTTTCTCCTTCCCTTCCCCTCTCTTTAACAATAAATAAATAAAATATTAAAAAAATAAAATGTCAAGTAGAGTGCCATATTCACAAATGTATATATGGTCATCAGATATGAAATTATTTAGGGGTGATGAGCTAAAAATCGAAATGTCTCACTGAGCAGGCGGCACAAGCAGTAGACTTTAGTGCTGCCTATTGGCTTAGTTTTGTTGTTTGTGATAACATTGAACGTGTAGAATTTCACGTGTGAAGTTTACTACAGAATGCAGGTCAGCACGTGTTGTGGAGTCTCAGAACAGACATGTGCATGAAGCATCCAGTTTTATTAGTGGAAAGATTCTCTGACGTTAAACTGGTTTACATGAAGGAAACTTTCAGAATTTCTTCAGTAAGAATGTCCCCCAAATAACTCCACAGTAAAACGGAATGAAACTACCTCTCAGCGAAAGCTTTGGCAACTGGATACCCCCGTGCCTCCAAGTCGGCAGTGAGCTGGAAGCTTAACACATGTGGAAACAATTCATTAGGTGAACTTGCAAAAGAACCTTTGATAGCCATTCTCTTTGAATATCTTATAAGAGGAAAACTGTCCTAAAAAGCAGGAAATAAAAACAATTGTCTGGTTTTACTTAATTTTTCTTCGGAAAACTGCATTAATAGTACAGGTCATACACAAACACATACAAAAGCTTTACATAATGAAGCTCACTGATGCGTCCTCATTCTGGGGATTATGCGTGTGCGTGCATGTGTATGCATTTACATATATATGCACAGAAAGTTCCTGATGTTTCAAAAAATAATCCTGAAACACGGTTTTGTCAGATAATATATCAGTTCATTCCTTAAAAGAGTTTAAAATTATAAGCCATATAGTAATCTTGTATACGTTTGAGAAGTAAACATGGAAAAAATACAATAATTTTCTCTATAAAATAATACACAGATTTTCATGTTCTGTAATATGTTTAGATCCAGGAGAATGTTTAATGTTTGGGGATAGAGATAGAATGTAAATGATACACCAGCTCAAACGCCAGACAGAAAAAAAAATTATTTTCCTGTCTATAATGAGTAAAGATGAATTGAAAAATTAAAATTTTGCTCTTGAAGTCAATTATCATAATTGGGGTGGGAAACACAGAGGAGAGGAAGGGTATAGTGGAGTTTTAACATCCCAGAAGAAAGCTAGCCCAGCCTGTCCTTTTTAAGTACCGGGATCTGTAGAAGGAACTTCTATAGTGGCATTAATTTATTCATTTACCCCCTTGTTTAAAAATTGGCATTAAGTGAGCTCCTATGCCAGGCGCTGTGCTACTGGCTTGATTAAACATGATGAAAATATCCACATCCAGTGTTTTGTCTGGGGTTTGTCCTGCAGGCCACTGATGGGGACTTCACAGTGTGGAGGGTGGTGTCCCCTCAGGGCCGGCAGGAGGGGTCTTTTCCTTGGATCCTTTCCTCAGAGGCCCCCACGTGTCACGACTATCAGAGATCTCACAGTGTGAGCACTACGGCGGCACCAGCCAGAAGCCCTAAATGTCCACTCCCGCGTCTGACCCTGTTCAGGCCCCAGAGAGATCTCTCTCCACTCCTCGGTGGCCCATCACGGAAACAAGGCACCTGCTCCTGAATCCTGCCTGTGGTTGGCACTGCCCTGCGGCTGCTGTTTGAGATGCAGGCTGCTTTTGACTTCGTGAATGGCTTGACCCCGCAGGGCTTAAATAAGGGCAAAGACAAAATGGTTAACTGGCCAACCTCCTCATGGGAGAGGGCGTGAATACAATATATTCTTGTTTATCAAAATATGTCCATTTCTTACATACCCTAATGGTCCAATATGTGTTTCATGCATACATCCAAGTGTGTATATAAGCCACAATATAGTAACAATCTCAGCATGACAGGACATGTACCAGGCATGTGCTAAGTACTTTGTTTTTTATCATGTGTAATGCCCACAAGATAAAAACATTAAGCCTTAGAGAGATTAAGAAATTAATCCTCCAGCGTACAGTTGGGAGGCCCTGTAGTTTATAGCTGGGATTCAAACCGTGAACTCTGACCATAGCCAGGCTGAACTGTTACCTAAGTGAGAACAGCTTGTAAGTATTCAGAGTGGGACTGTAGAATTCAGCAGTTCCTCAGAACATTCCAAAGGACTTCTAGTGTTACGATAAGGTGGCATTTTTGAAATTTTTTCCCTAAAAAGTGAGAAGATTATCTCAGAACAAAATAAACCTAAGTGGAAGTATATACTTCCATAACTTTTTCATTCCATAATTGATCATTGAGAGGGGAAAAAATCAAGTCTTGTGACACAGTTTCCTAAGAAATGGTGAAACTGGAGTCTTCCTCATTTTTAATGTGGCCATCAGATGTTTTATTTGTAATGACAGTTTTCTTTTGGCTACTTCGATGAAGCTGTAAATAGTCAGAAATCTCAATGATTTCAACCCCTTTATTGTAAAATGTAGATAAGCCACAGCGGGCGCACAACGGGTCTTTTACTTCCCACCTTTCACGATAGTTTTCTCATTGGAGCCTTGGTCTCTCATTCGTCTCCCATAAGCAGAGTTGCAGACTGCTCTGCATTCTGTGGTACAGAAGTAACAATAAGAGTTTAACGAGTTTTGGGTCAAGGGACTGAATTAATGAAGCTTGCTGTCTCACAGGCCAAGTCTTAGTACATGTCCCATTGTTCTTTCAAACAGGTTTTTTTTTGGCTGAAAGCAATCTTACTTTAGAAACAGCTCCCCCCTACTGTTAGGAAATGTATAAGGCCCCACCTAATCTAATTTTTCTCTGCCTCTGTCAAACCTGGATTGAATTAGGCCAGGAGATCCAAAATTGTTTAAGAATGATTACAGATATGGGCACAGAAAAATACATGTTATGATTTTATATTCTATCTTACCTCATTTACCATTAACATGAATTGTTCAAATGCAAAATAGTAGGCAATTAAAGTCTTATTCATTCATTATGAAAGGTATTATGAAGAAGAAACACTTATTGAGCTATTTTTGTATGTTAAGCACTACGAAAGTTAAATCTACCACTTTAATTTTAATCTTACAGACATGTGTTATATAAAATATTATCTTATTAATGCAAATGAAGGGTAAAGCCCAGCAAGGCTTTAAGAAATGTGCCAAAGTGTACTTACCTAGTAATGACAGTTGTACAGACAGAATTGGAATTAAAGAGTCCAAAGTCTAGCCCTAGCTGGTATGGCTTGGTTGGTTGGAGCATCGTCCTATAATCAAAGGGTTACAGGTTCGATTCCCAGTCAGGGGCCATGCCTAGGTTGTGGGTTCAGTCCCCCATCTTGGTGTGTGTATTCCTTCTCCTGGCACACACAGAAGGCAACCAATCGGTGCTTCTCTCTTACATCAGTGTTTCTCTCTTTTTCTTTCTCTCTCTCTAAAAAGCAATAAAAAAATGTCCTCCTGTGAGGATTAAAAAAAAAAGAGTCCAAAGTCTAAGCTATCTAAATTAATGAAAAAAAGTTTCTGATGTTTGTAATCATCTTTTCCATAGTTGTTCCAGAGACAATATCAGCATTTTCATTTTTGGAACTGTCTGTCCCACCTACCAATCTTCTGTAAATGAACTATTTTGCTAATATTCTAATGTTTTTAAAAAACTAATATTTGTGTCACTTAAATGAATTGAGTATAGGTGCTATCAAATCCTACAATAGGTGGACCTCTAAAATTATTTTTGAACAAATAGATGCAGCTGTTAACTGTAATATCTATTCGGTCAGGATTAATTTTCTAATATGACAAAATTAGCATCCAGTAAATATTTGCTATAAGCTAGATTTATTCTTTTACTACAAAATATGTTATAATTCATAGAGCAGCATTTTATAATGTTGTCGAAGGTGTTGTTATACAAATATTTTTTTCATTTTTTAAAAGAAAGCATGCATTTCAGAAACTATAAACCAGGGAAAGGATTGATGGTTTCTATAAATTTATTAAAAAATATATTAAGCTTGTGGTTTTTGAGGACTCATAAATATAAAAAGAGAGATTACAGGAAGTTAAAATACATTCATTAAAAATAATCAATATTAAGCCCTGGCTGGTGTGGCTCAGTGAATTGAGCATGGGCCTGTGAAGCAAAGGGTCACTGGTTCGATTCCCAGTCAGGGCACATGCCTGGGTTGCAGGCCAGGTCCCCAGTAGGAGACACATGAGAGGCAATCACACATTGATGTTTCTCTCCTACTCTTCTTCCCTTCCCCTCTCCCTAAAAATAAATAAAATATTAAAAAATAATCAATATTAAATTATCTTCATCAATGTTGGTGACTCTCAGTGCCTCTCTCTCTCTGTGTGTGTCTCTCTGCCTCTCAATCTGTGTTTCATTCCAATTTTCCCTCTCTCTCTTTCAATTTTTGACTCACTCCAACTTCAGCCCAGAATTTAAAAAAGCTTATAAATTTACCTTGGAATTAGGAGGAAGAGTAGGGCTAGAAGACAGTGCTGGGGAAGGATATTAATGTTAATTTGTCGATCCACAGAGATCTAAAACAGGGTCTTCAGCTTGCTGGGGCGGGCTTCATTCAGCCACATCTATATCAGTGCCATTTATGAGGACAAATACACTGCTAGTGTAAATCCAAGAAGAATAATTTATGTTGTGAAAGATTCATAAAGATCTCAGTGGGTTGGACTTTTGAACTGGAAAGTACAATATAAGAGAAAATCTAGTAGGGATAAATGGGATCAAATTGCACTATATTAAAAATGTTAATAGTAAGAGTTGGTTGGGGAGGCAATAGATGCATAAACTCATGACACTTCATTCGCTGCAGATTGTTGACAAATTCTCATAGCAATGGGGACTATAGTTGATCACATTTTCTGTAGTAGAAACCCTGCTACTTATCAATATATCCTTCCAGATCTAAGCATTAAAGGCAAGAATTAAAAGCTTAAATGCTCACAGAAGCAAAAAAGAACAGGAAATGTAAATGAATGAAGTGAGCAAGGATCATAACAATGTCTACTTTCACCTCAGACACACTTTGCATCTTACAGCAAAAAAAAAATGTTCCTTCCATATACAAGTATGTTTCCTACAATTTTTTTGAATCGCAAAGCTCTTCCTACCATTTATGTTCCTACTTTTAACAGAGACATGGATATAATTAAATGTGTCTTTGCTTCTATCCTACTTTAAGCAAACAGCACAAGTTTGGTAAGGACAACAAATGACACTTGACATAATTATAATGTAAATCAGAGGCAATTGTGGGAATACTTGAAACCCGAAACATACCGGTCCCATCTCAGGGCGGTACTTGCACTCAGCTTCAGATGGTTGCTGTCATACAGTAATACAGGCTTGCTAGTGCTAGATACTTCCCTTTTGCAAAAGAAACTGGACATAAAGATTGTGTCAAGTGTCAGGGATTTGAATATTGGCAATTCGTTCACTTAATCATTAACCACTGCGTAGACAAACATTGTGCGAGCCAAACAAAACACATCTGTAGGTGATGTAGTATAGCTTATTACTTCTTCAGAAGCCCAAACTATTTTTATACTTCTATATTTTTATTCTCCTGGTATTTCAAGACCAAGCTCAAGGAATACCTGCTTTGTGAAGCCTTTCATGAATTTCTTCAAGACATGTTTCATTTCTCTGTGTCTTCATTACCCTCTAAACAATTCTGTCATGGTACCTATATGTATTTTACTTATGTAATCTTCCACATTAAGCTATAAGCTCCTCCAGGAAAGATAATGGATTGAATGGTGACTCCCCCCCCAAAAAAATTTATGTCCATGCCTTAAACACTAGATCCTGTGTGACCTTATTTGGGAAAAGGGTCTTCGTAGATGTATTTATGTTAAGGATCTCCAGGTGAGCTCATCTTAGATCTTCCAGGTGTACTCTGAATTCAGTGCCACGTGCCCTTGTAACTGACAGAGAGAAGAAGAAACAGAAAGAAAGTCATGTGAAGACACAGGCAGAGATTAGAGAGATGCAGCCAAAAGTCAGGAAAAGCTCGGAGCCACCCGACAATGGAAGAAGCAAGGCAGGAACCTTTTGGAGCCTTCGGAGAGATCTTGGTGCTGCTGACCCCCTCGAACACTGACTTCCGGCCTGCAAACTGTGACAGAAAAACTTTGGTTGTCTTAAGTCACATTCTTTTTGGCGATTTGGTCTAAGATCTCTAGGACACTAACTCAGAGACTACGCTTCTGAGTTATGTATGCCAAGCCCCAGCACAACGCCTGGCAGGTAGGTGGCAGGCAGAAAACAGATGTTGGTTTCTTTGGACTCAGATGATACATTCTCAGTCTTTAGGAGTCTAGCACACTTCCTGCACCGTAGTGGAATGATATTCCATTTCTCACAAATAAGGTTCTTAAATGGACTTATTAAGGCTCCGTAATCAACAAGTAGCAGTTTATTAATGTTAGAAATCTTTCTGTCATAGGCCTCTCAGCACAGTGCACACAGTACGCCTCCCTACAGACAAGTGAAAAGAAACAGCCACTGCCTCTGTGTGGGACATGCTGGGCTATACCCAAATGCACATAAAAGATCATCCCTTTCCTGAGGAAGGTGGTCATCCATCCTCACTGAAACACAGACTAGCAGAGCGGGTTCTAACTCCCCAAGACATGGATTTGGACTAAAGTGCTATTTGCTCCTAGCTGTAAGACCCTGAGTGAATTATCGTACTTCTCTGAGGGAGTGGGGGACAAGAGGCAACAGTAAATACAGTATGTATTAAAAGGATTAGATAGATTGAAAGTCCTCCCTGAATATCTGGACTTAGAAGGGCCTTTAAAAAGTGATACTTGCCTTCTACAGATTTCTAGTAGTGTATGCTGTTTTCTTTGATTGAGGTATTAAAGGTTGAGAAAATGTGTTCACTATGTGTACTGGTTTGAATTTAAGGATATTAAGCTGGATTTCCTATTCTTAAGATGAAATCCAGATTTCCCTTTATAATTCCTGAGAAGCTGGTTTGGGGGTGGGCAGGGTGAGGTGCTGGGATGTTAGTACCACAAGGAGCTTTAACACCTTTCGTCTTGATGGTTATTAGTCGATGCTTCTGATCAGCATTAGAATTCATAATGACGGGGTCCCAAAAAATAAATCACACAACCAAAACTAGAATTGCATCAATTTCAAGGCTTTTTGTGTGGAAGCAGGCGTTGAAAATTATGTTTAGCACCCTGGCTGGTGTGGCTCAGTTGACTGAGTGGCGGCCTCAGAACCAAAGGGTCCTTGGTTCAATTCCCAACTCCCAGTCAGGGCACGTGACTGTGTTGTGGGCTAGGTCCCCAGTGGGAGGTGTGCGAGAGGCAACCACACGTTGACATTTCTCTCCTCTTTCTCCCTTCCTTTTCCTCTCTAATAAATAAAATAAATAAAATCTAAAAAAAAAGAAAATTATGTTTAGCCTTATCAATAGAGTTTTCTCAGTAGGCAAAACATATTCAGCATCAGGCTAGTGTTGTTGGTACTTATACTGGCCAGCCCACCAATCCTTCTAGAAGAATAGACCCAACACAAGGCCTGTTGAAGACAACAGTTTCAATTCCATTCCTGTGAACCTGTCCGAAGGCTTAGGTAAGAAGGAGGAAGCTTACCAAAGGGAAGAGTCTTTAGTTCTGTCAGTCTCAAAGGGTAAGTTTTACTCTGCAAAGGGTAAGTTTGGTTATATCAGTAATTTTTATTTTTTAATATATTTTTATTTTAAGTTACAGTAGACCTATAATATCATATTAGTTTCAGGTATAAAACATAATGATTAGACATTTATAGAACTTATGAAGTGATCACCTCAATAAATCGAAAACCCAGTCCCAGACACTGTGGCTCAGTTGGTTGCAGCATTGTGCTATAGACCAAAAGGTCACAGGTTTCATTCCCAGTCAGGGCACATACCCAGGTTGTGGGTTTGATCCCCAGTTGGGCTGCATGTGAGAAAGCAATCAACCAATGTTTCTGTCTCATATCAACGTTTCTCTCTGTCTCTGTCTCTCTTTCTATGTCTCTCTCTCTTTCTCTCCCTCCATCCTTGAAAGCAATGAAACAATGTCCTTGAGGGAGGATAAAAAAAATCTGGTAAAATCTGGTACCCATCTGGCACCATGGGTATTACAATATTATTGACAATAATTTATATTGATTAGTGGTTCTCAAATGAGAATGATTTTGAGTCCCCAATGACATTTGGCAAGGCCTGTTGACATTTTTGGTTGTCATGTTGAGGAAGGAAGCATGATCCTCGTATCTAAGGGGTAGAGGCCAGGGATTCTGCAAACATCCTGGGATGCATGGGGCAGATCCCACACAGAGCATTATTTAGCCCAGAATCAAAGAGTGAAGAAAACACAGCATGGAAGAGCATATGAAAAGTGTCTGGAAAAGAAAGCTCGATTAAATGGGGGCTGAAGTGAGTTTTATGGGGCATACACATGCTAGAGCTTAGAGACAAAGAGATAAGAGTCAAATTTGTGAAGAGAAGTAGAGATATGTATATGTATCTCCCAAACAATGTGCAACCCCAAACATGGCATGATGTTGAGAGTCAGTGGAAGGCAAGAAAAGCAACAGCTCTTTGCCCTGATCTGATCCGGAGATGCATTTGCCACAGCAGCGTTCAGGTCACTAGACAGAGGCTATCGTAAAGCAAATGGCAATTCTAGCACCATTTTTTAGCTGGAATACAGATGTTGAGGGAGCCATGGAAAGGTACACATTGTTTGTTTTCCTGGGATAAGGGCCTGACTCTGGGTTACTGTGCATATCAGTCCTTGTCAACTAAGGTGCGAAGGTACAACAGCTGGAGCTGAACACGGAAAGAAGGAAGTGGAAGAAGGACAAACTTGTTGTTGTCCTTTTCTAACACATCAAGTTAAGGAACTGAGATATTATCTATGTTTATAAAAATTGATAAAGGTTTCACATTGTCATATAAAGGTAATTATTTTACTAAAGTGATGAGCTTTTAATAATCAAAAGTTTGGAATGGACAAGGAGGTGAAAGATTGAGTTAAACCTGAAAATTGAGACATGTTAATAATCAAAAAAGGTCAGTAAAGATATAATTTAGCATCATGCAGGAAACTTCAGGAGAACAAACAAACAAAAAAGTTGTTGACAGTGATTATAGCTGAGAAATGCGGTGTGGATGGTGGGTGTGCAGTAATGGTGGTGGAGTTAGGTAAGAGGTTATTACTTTATATAATAGGCCTTTCCATGCAATTTTCTTTTTTTTAACATGTGCAAGTATTATTTTGCTAATAAGCATTAAAGAATTAATGAAAATTTTATACATGTAGTTGAAAAGGTAATAAACTTTGGTTATAATACCATATAGGTTGTCTTGATATGCCAGCCATTATTCTTAAATTGCCTATACAGCTATTCACAGTTACTGCTTGTTTTACCTAATCATTGACCTTATAGTTTGTATTGATATAGTGTTTCATAGAGAAGGGGTATTTTTTACATTTACAATTTCTGTACATTTTTAACAACACAGGGAAGTTTGGTTAGGGCACTTGGAAAAGTAGCCCCTGAGACAGATTTGCGTTTCGGATTGGAGAGCACTAGGGCTGAGCACTCATGTCCGAACAAGGGAGTTGAATGGGCAGGAGGGTGTGGCCACTGCGAGGCAGTCACAGCAAAGTCCGTGAGTGATTCTACAGGGGGTGCTTGAGACAAGGTGGCCCTTCAGAGTTGTCCCAAATAGAGAGGCAAAGGGGCCTGGGATGAATTCTTTCTTGTTGACAAGAACTGCCTGGAAGCTTGACTGTGAGTAAGGAGGCTTCATGCAGTGGAGTACAATTCCCCAGCGGAAGCGAGCTGAGGTCTGGAAGTCACTGACGCCGCTCACATTNTTGCGTTTCGGATTGGAGAGCACTAGGGCTGAGCACTCATGCCGGAACAAGGGAGTTGAATGGGCAGGAGGGTGTGGCCACTGCGAGGCAGTCACAGCAAAGTCCGTGAGTGATTCTACAGGGGGTGTTTGAGACAAGGTGGCCCTTCAGAGTTGTCCCAAATAGAGAGGCAAAGGGGCCTGGGCTGAATTCTTTCTTGTTGACAAGAACTGCCTGGAAGCTTGACTGTGAGTAAGGAGGCTTCATGCAGTGGAGTACAATTCCCCAGCGGAAGCGAGCTGAGGTCTGGAAGTCACTGACGCCGCTCACATTGGGCCAGTCCGTGCTTCATTCCTGAAGGCAGAGTATCTCACCAGTGCATCTATGGGTGTAGCCACTAACATATCCATTTCATATACATGGGAATGGAAGAACCCTTTCTGGTGTGAACTATGCTCCCCTCCCCTCCCCAACATATATCAAAATGCACATTTTATAATCTGGTCCTGTTGGTTTTCCTGTACTCCCTGCATAGCCAAGCCATGCTTTCTCTTTGTGCTGTTGAGCACACTGTACTTTCCACCTGAGATGTCATTTTCTCTTGTTTTCTACAAGACTACCTACCTGTAGATAATCCTTCAACAACCTTAGGAAAAGCATCAATGATGTCTTTTACTTAGCATTCTCTATAGTACTGTACATTCCACTGTAAAAGATCTCACCAAATTGTAGCATAACACATTTTTAGAAATTTGGGGGGGGGGGGGTTTCTCTCTCACTAGACTTTGAAGTCCCTGAAATGTGAGACTTTGTATCTTGGCTATTATTTCCCAAGTACCAAATTCATTGACTTTACCTGTAGTAGGTGCTCAACAAACACAAACTGCAATTTTTTGAAAACAAATAGAAGTTTTGCTTTAAATTCCAAATCGGATGATTTATATTTTTTGTTTATAATTTTAGGATCTCACAGAAGCTCTTGTGTCTTTTTTTCAGGGTTGCCCTACCTACCTCAGAGGTCAGGTATGAAAAAACAAAATGCTGCTCAGATAATGCGCACACACTTCACAAGCCGAGGTATAATGGACATATCATGTTTTTCTACTATGATTGTGATATCACCAATTATCAACTCGAGCTCAAGACATATCAATTCATCACTATAAAATTTGTTGGTTTCCAACTACAAGCTGACATTCGTCTCTCTTAACCCATACACATGACTCACTAAGCTGTGAATTAAGCCATTTTCCTAAAAATATGCCCAATGCCAAAACCTAACCACAGCAATTGAATCTTTATTTTCAAATACGGTGACTATAATCATCCACATGATTTTTACTCTCAGAATATTATCCCAGTCGATGAAAGGAATTTTCCTTTAAGGTTACTTCTTAACATCTGACTCATGATTAAATTAAATTTTAAGCAACAGGAAAACATGCATTACTTCCCTGTGTGTATCTCAGGATTTTTTAAAATTTATTTATTTTTTTTTTGGAGGTAACCTTTGAGAACCCAAGAAAATATTTTCCTCTTGACTCTCTACTAGAAGAAACAAACCCTGGATTTATCATAAATACATTTAAATACCTCTGTGATTCTTTCCTGCTTACTAAAAGGATATAAACCATCAATAAAAGATATTGGCATGCAAAAGTTTATTTCATGATATATATATATCTTCAAATGTGATCTAACTTCATAAAGTATTAATATGAAACAAATATTAGTGAATAATCCTAAAAACCTAAATTTTAACATTTGTCTTTCTCTAAATAAAATATGAAAATTATTATTTTCCACTTGAGAGTTTGGAAGACAGATGCTGCCGGGCATAAAAATGTCTTTTATTTTTTTATTAAGATTAGTTTCATTTAAGTCAATTTTAAAATTATTTTAAGGAACGTCTTTTTTTCTCAGTGTTACAAGTAACACATACTTATTGTAGAAAATTCACAAGACAGAGGAGTTTTAAAAAGAACATTAAAATCATCTCTAAGATTTGTATACAAAGGTAGCTACATAACATTTTTGATAAGTTTTCTTCTAGTCCTTCTCTCTCACATATATATTTTAATTGCACTTTTATGAACTCATTTTTTAATTTCAAAAAATTTAATATTGAGTTTTCCTGTGTCCTTAAAATATTTTCCAAAAGGAGTTTTCAATGATTACTTAACATCCTAATGCATGGATGCCCTGGACCCTGATTTTACTCATATGTAGAATTTAATGAACAAACTGAACTAACAGGCCTATAGAGACGGAGACATCTATGTCTAGAGACAGACTCCTAGATGCGGAGCGGGATGATAGCTGAGTGGAGTGGGAGAGGTTAGGGGGCGGAGGGATTGAGCAAAATGGAAGGAGGACTGGTGGATGTGGACAATAGTGTGGTGATTGTGGCGACGGGGAACATAAGGGGACTGAACGGTAATGGAAAAATACAATAAAAGAAATTTTAAAAAGGTAATTCATGGAAATGTGTTAAGTGATGACTTTGTAGTTCCTTTAGAGAGCTTTGTAAAAGTTTCCGTGCTTATCTGAAATCACAAAACACTCTTTTAGGAGATTTATATGTTCATAAAAAAAGTGGAAAATGGGAGGAGATTTATGCCAGATCTCAGAACTAGAGTTGAGAATAATTGACTAATAAGCTTGTGACAATAGGGAAAAGATGAAAAAATTTAATCAGAAAACGGGAATATATAAAAAATAAATACAACCAAATTCTAGATGTGAAAAATAAAATAACTAAAATTAAAATCCTGATTGAGCAGCTTTGCCTCTATGAAGAAAAGACTAAAAGATTTGTGAACCGGAAGACTGGTCAGTAAAAAGTTAAAAACAAACCAAGCAACCAACACCACAGCAAAACCACAGATAGGTTGAAACCTGGAAGAAAAATCTAGTAAAGTGAATACTGATCTGTGGGTCACGGTAAAAGAATCTAACACTGAAATAATTACTAACTATAGATAAAATTTAAAAAGAGAGACTAGTAAAAGCAATTTGTAAAAAGAAAAGGGCCAAGAATTTTGAAAAACTTAGAAAGGACGTAGAGCCGTTGGTTCCCAGCATTCCTCAAACTCCACGCACTGTCAAAGGTAAATCATGCCCAGATATATTATAGTAAAACTTTTGTCAATGAAAAATAAAGGGTGAGAAAAAAAAGGTACATTTCTTTGAAAAGAGCGTAACGCACACATGCACACACAATGGTCAGACAGCCTCTCAACCAAAATGTCAGGAGCCAAAAATCAATGGGATGATGCCTTGGGTGTGTTGTCGATATACAGTAGAGTGTGGTGATTGACAAGCCAGGTTTTGCAGTTAAGGAATACTGTGTTGGTGTTCTGCGTGCTCTGTAGTGGAGTGACCAGCCACAAAGTTTTTAACCTCTGAACCTAGTGTTGCATGTGTTTACCAGGGGAAAAATAATGATATATCCCTTTTAGGGTTCTAACTGTGACTAAACAAGATTTAACAATATCCATCATGTGTTTAGTGCAATATGTGGCCTATTTGTCATTCAGTTATTGTGGTAAAATATATATAACATACAACTTACCATTTTTACCCTCATTAGATCTAGACTACACTAGCGTTAAATGCATTCATATTGTTGTGCAACCAGATTTCATCTTTCTTTCCAGCTGAAATCCCATCCACTCTAATCACTAATTTTCTTTACCCTCTCTCCCCAGCCTTGGAGAGAGAGGCTGTACACCCAGAAGTGGAATTTTTAGAGCATGTGGTAATTCTATGTTTAATTTTTAAGAAACTGTTATTATTATATATTTTTAAATGATTACTTGTTAATGCCATTCATTTCTTCATTAGGTTGAAAAGACGGTGATGAATGGCGTAAGTTCTCCACTTTACAGTGGAGGCCTAGCATCTGTCCAACACTACGTGTCCCATAAATTCTTGCTGAATGAATGAATGTGTGAGCATCATTGTGAGTCAGTAGGTTGGTCGTGAGCTGAATGTGAGGGTGAAGTGTGGAGGATCAGCTTGGAGCAATCCTACAACTCAGCTCTGGGGTCTGGCTTCAGGGCACTGGAATCACTTACCTCTCTGAGCTTCCCTGTTTGTTCATGTGCCGAAGGGAAGAGGAGCAAAGCCCTGTGGTGAATTTGTGTGAAGACAGGTGAAGTGCTTTGAAGAGGCTATGATATCCTGTTCAATTTTTAACCATTATTCATCTTAAGGCAGCTGTTTCAGCATTTTAAAACACATGTATTGTGGTTGGGCATTCCTTACACATTATTTTTTAAAGTACATTTTAAAATTACTTTTTTTGTCGGAAAAATGGATCCTGGTTTTATTTACTTACACATGCAAGCATTTCAAAGTATTCTTTGGAAACGAAAACATTGTTTGGGGGCTACCATTTTTTCTGCACATTAAGGCTGAAGTGACATTAATGAGGTGAATATGCTAGGGAAAATCTACATAATAATATGATTTGAAAAATACATAAGACAAATACTAAAGAACGATAATTCCCTGACACTGCATAGGCCATGTAAATGCCACTCCCCTCCCCATGGTGAGGTTTGGGGGCTCTCTAATGTGGACCTGACTAGGTACCAACACTCCGCAGGACCTTGGCAGGTCTTGCACTCTTAGCTGTACATAAAAGACACTGAATTTTAATAATTTTAGAGAGAAATTTTGGAACAGTAGCGTGCTGACTCCCAGAACTCAGGTAGGAGTTGAGCACTAACACTATGCAGAGGTCAGGAAAAATCTGGACTGCAGGAACAACTGGAGTCAGGGACTGAAACGCTCCGGGTTTCTCTCTCTACCCCTCCCCACTGCTTTTGTTGGGACCTCTGTCCTGTTGACGTCCTTTCGGATTGGTTTCTCCTCCTGAGGGACAAATGACTGCCAACAACATAGTCCTTGATTCCACCTACCCAGAGGGGCTGATTTAATTTTATTTTTTATTTACTAGACTATTTTTTAGAGCTGGTTTAGTTTACACAAAAATGAGCATACAGAACAGTGTTCCCATGCACCCCCTCACTAACTCATCCTTTCTACTTCCCCTATTATTATCTTACATTAATATGATGCATACTAATTTGCATTAATTAATTTGTTATTGATCAGCCAATGTTGATATATAAAGATTCACTAAAGATTATCATTCGCATTCAGGTTTGCTCTTTGTGTTGTGTATTCTGTGGGTTTTCACAAATGTGTATAATGACATTGTCATTAATATCATACAGAGCAGTTTCACTACCCTACAACTCCTCTGGGTTCTGCCTATTCATCTCTCCCTCTTGCCCTACCTAGTAAACACATCAGGCAAACACTATCTTTTTACTACTTTCATAGTCCTGACTTTTCCAGAATGTTGTCTAGTTGGAATCATGGGGTATCCAGCCTTTTCAGATTGGCTTCTCTCATTCATATGCATTTCCGATTTCTCCACGTCATTTCATGGCTCAATAGCTCATTTCTTTTTATTGCTGAATAACATTCCATTATCTGATGTACCAGGTTTTTAAAAATTTTTCCCCATTCACCTATTGAATGATATTCTTGGTTTTTCCAAGTGTTGGCAATTGTGAATAAAGCCACATTAAACATATGTGCAGGTTTTTGTGTGAACATATATTTTGAACTGATTTTTATTATATATTTTTTCTTTAGTTTTTTAAAAAATTATTTTATTGTTGTTCAATTACAGTTGTCTGCATTTACCCACCCCTCACCCCAGCCATCCCCACCTCCTTCCCTTGCTTCCACCCTCCTTGGTTTTGTCCATGTGTCCTTTATACCTGTTCCTGAAAACCTTTCCTCTCTTCCCCCCATTATCCCCACCCACCTCCCGTCTGGTTACTGTCAGATTGATTGTTCTTAATTTCAATGTCTCTGGTTATACTTTGCTTGCTTATTTGTTTTGTTGATTAGGTTCCAGCCAAAGGTGAGTTCATATGGTATTTTTCCCTCGCCACCTGGCTTATTTCACTTAGCATAATGTTCTCCAGTTCCATCCATGCTGTCACAAATGATGGGAGCTCCTTCTTCCTTTCTGCTGTGTAGTATTGCACTGTGTAAATATACCATAGTTTTGAGGAAGTATTCTGGTTAGACTGTCTTGTCCCTGAAATCATTGAGTTGATTCGTTGGTTTGGNACCAGGTTTTTAAAAAATTTTCCCCATTCACCTATTGAATGATATTCTTGGTTTTTCCAAGTGTTGGCAATTATGAATAAAGCCACATTAAACATATGTGCAGGTTTTTGTGTGAACATATATTTTGAACTGATTTTTATTATATATTTTTTCTTTAGTTTTTTAAAAAATTATTTTATTGTTGTTCAATTACAGTTGTCTACATTTACCCACCCCTCACCCCAGCCATCCCCACCTCCTTCCCTTGCTTCCACCCTCCTTGGTTTTGTCCATGTGTCGTTTATACCTGTTCCTGAAAACCTTTCCTCTCTTCCCCCCATTATCCCCACCCACCTCCCGTCTGGTTACTGTCAGATTGATTGTTCTTAATTTCAATGTCTCTGGTTATACTTTGCTTGCTTATTTGTTTTGTTGATTAGGTTCCAGCCAAAGGTGAGTTCATATGGTATTTTTCCCTCGCCACCTGGCTTATTTCACTTAGCATAATGTTCTCCAGTTCCATCCATGCTGTCACAAATGATGGGAGCTCCTTCTTCCTTTCTGCTGTGTAGTATTGCACTGTGTAAATATACCATAGTTTTGAGGAAGTATTCTGGTTAGACTGTCTTGTCCCTGAAATCATTGAGTTGATTCGTTGGTTTGGTTATGAGAAAGAATTCATTTAATTCATCTGTTGAGTCATGAGTGAGAATCATAGTAACTGCTCTGGCCATCTGAATGAGGATCAAGGACCTACCTACCTTAGGGGAGGTAAGAGATGACACACATGTATTGCAACCCCTTATACATTTTATATATTTATCTTCATGATAGCCCACTTTAATAAATCAAAAAACCCACTAAGGCTTAGAGAATCCAAGTGACTTGAATTCTAAAAGTTAATTACTGGTGGGTCAAAGACCGAATCTAAGTGTATTCATTTCAAAATCTATACTCTTACCTTCAAACCTCCTGGAATCTAGCATCATACAATTTTAGAATATTACAATATGGAACCCAGAGTTGACACTTGAATTTGGAAGTAACCTTTATGTCACCCAACTTTCCCTATGGAATTTTTGCCTGTTGACTCTCATCATCAAAGGCACGTGTAGGTTTATTCAGGTAGGGAACAACACCTAGCAAGAATTTATTTAGCTCAGCTGCTATCACCAAAGACATCTTCATCACTGTAGTTTTGAGGATCTTCTTCCTGGCCATACAGATCCTAAAAGTAGATTGGCTCAGTCACCAGGATAAAGGTCTAGAGGTTACTAACACAGCTATTTTTCAATTACAGAATAAAAATGAGGTAAGCTGATATAATTGGGTTTAGTGGTCAAAAATTAGAGGTATTCTCCTTAGTCATAAGTAAGTCGATGCCATTCATTTGCTTATCTATTGCTGAGGAACAAACCACTTCCAGTCTTGGTAATTTAACATAGCCGTCTATTTTTCTCACAATTTTATGGGTCAGGAATCCCGAAAGGACTCAGCTGGGCAGTTTATCTCTGAGCCATGTTGTGTCACTGGGACATCTGGAGCGGGAGGCGCCAATGCAGAAATGTCTTCTTCGTTCACATCTGGTCCCTTGTCCTCCTGACCTCTTTCTCCACATGGTGGAGCATCCTCTATGCTCTTTCCATCTGTCTGGGACTTCTTGCAACATGGTGGGCTCAGGATGGCCACACTTTTTACATAAAAACCAGAATTCATGAGGCAGCAGCACCAACAACCAGGCCAGTTAGTTAAGGGTCGCCCTTGGAGCTCCTGGAAGAGTTCCACTATTGGTCCATTCTGTTGGCCGGAGTCCCTTTTCACCACTTCCTCGTTCAGGGGTGCATTCCCTCTTAAAGGGGAATGGCAGTTCACATTTCAGAAGAGCAGGTGGGGTGGAAGAGAGACCATATTAGAAAAGCATGAGCTGTCACAGCACCGCTTGCCCTTAGCCCCACAGTGTTAAGTTCCAGGGCAGCTCATTGAGCTCAGAAACTGACTGAGGCTGTGGAACCTTGGAGTTCATTGATCCCATGAATGTTCCTGGGAATGTGTGGCATGTCGTGTCTGGTCGAGCTTACGTAAGTTAACACAAAATTACGATAGCTGAAACCATATTTGTAGACATCATTGACTAGCCACTTCCTGTTGATAGGAATTCCACTAGAAGCATTAAACAGGTTTCTTTTTTAATTAAATAGTCAAGACAATCCTGAGAAATAAGGCCCTGCGTCCTCCTTTCACAGATGAGGAAGTCAGAGCTGTTAGAATTTAAACAACCCGTCTGACTGGTGAATCCAGGCCTGCCTGATAGTAGATCCTATATTCTCTACTTTGTCCTAAAATTTGTGTATGTGTGTGTGTGTGTGTGTGTGTGTGTGTATGAGTGTTGCATGTGAGTGTGGAGGGGGGCCACGCCCGTGGGCTTGTTTGTTTCGGCATCAGCCTTGCCCAACCCCCACGTAGATGACAAAGTCCTCACTGGTCTCCCACATCAAACCCTTGTCCTTGTCATAAAGCCTCAAATCACAAATAGTCAGTGTCCATCTAGGAGGAGAAAGTTTGTGACTCTGTGGGCCCTGAGGCAGGGCCTTCCCACTCTAACACCAGCCCCTTCAAATTTATACATGCACATATATTTTCAGGTCCACAAAAAACTTTAAACCACCCTTCAGGACATCCCCAAACCACACAACTTAACTATGATAGCTTTCTAACGATGGCACAAATACAAAGAGAGCCTTTGGTAAAATGGAATTCACAGTGTTGGGGTGAGGGAGATAGAATCACCAGTGAGCAAATCAAGGGCAAGGAATGTGGGACAATGCAGTCTGCCCGGGGCCAGGCCAAGCCTGGGCTAAGTACAGGGACAGTCATGACCCACATCAATCCCAGGGCCTGAAAGGAATCTCTTTGCAAAATGACTGGCCCATTTGGTTGCACATGCCATCCATACCAGTCTGTGACTGGTGCTCTGCCCCCTTCTCTCCGTACTATGTCCCACACTGCAGTGTCACTGTCCAATTCCGCCCATTCTGTCCACCTCCCCATTGCCTATATAACAATTCTAAGTGGTCTATTTTACAAAATGTACATAGCCTGTTCATTATGATAATTCAGCGGACTCTGAAAGTCTGTGAAACACATCCACATTGGATCTATTCAGAGTAGTGAATAAAGACTGTTATGATTTTAGCCTACTTGACTTGCTTTATGTTTCTAGAACAGGAAAATATGAAGATCCTTAAAGGAATTTCAACTTCTGTTTTACCTAGTTCAGACATGAAAATGGAAGGTTAGTCCAAGGAAACAGCTTCCAGGAAGTCAGATTCTCTAGACAGTCAGAGCAGGAGCCTGCTCCGAAGACCCAGGCCCAGTGGGAACTCTAGCACAGCCGATAAAACCGCCTCTGGAGCCCTGAGGGAGCTGGACGCTCAGCGAGTCACGTCTCCGGCAGAGTTCTGGCTCTGTGATGAGCTTCCGAAGAAGGGGAGGAGATTTAAAAGCAGAAAGAAGTTGAACCCTTTTTCTCATTGATCAGCAGAGGTGGCGTATTATAACTGGAAATTCAGAATTCTGCCAAAATAATCACAAATTAGTAGTTGCACTCAATCAATTTTTGTAGCGTTTCCTCATTTGTTAATTATCTTGATCACCTTTATGATACACGTCACTGCATGGAATCATGTGGTTAGAACTTAAACATCACCTTAAAATTATTCCCAAATTACTCTGTACCATGCAAGGTTCTTGGCACTGTGAATTCAGGGTTGCAGAAGTTTCTAGTTCTTCAGGAATGTTTCTGCTATTACTCATTTAACGAATTAGTGGGAATCCAAATTCTGAGTGCAACGCCTTCTTTCTACTTTGCCTCAGGCAACTCTAAGCCGGGCAGAAAGGAAGATCTTAGTTTACCTGCATGGAAGCTACTAGAAGGCGAGGGATGGCGTCCCAGTTTTTGGCTTAAATATTTCTAGACAACTTACTTAAACTCAAATTTCTTCTTTATCAGTTAGGGGGTACTATACCGTTTTTATACATTATGATTTTATTAACAATGCTATGAATAGGTGTCAGTGTTCTCACTATTTTGTAGATGAAGGAATTGACTCTCAGGGTAGTCCGCAAAGGCACCCAGACTTCACAGCCAGCCACTGACACAGAGCCAGAAAAGAAACTCTGCACTTAGACCTCAGTGCGTCCTGTTCCACGAGCTCACGCTGTCACTCAGCATGTACCGTGTTCCCAAGTGTTCTCTGAGAAGCAGTCAGATCTCCACTGATGTTTAGGAGAAAGTGCAAGATTCTATGCGTATGTTTATTATACATAATATGCATATAAGTCATATGATCACATGTGTACATATATAGATATATCTATATGCAATCAATATTCGCATAACTTAACATCTTGAACAACTTAATACATACCTAATTCTTAAACATACTCAAATTATGATTTAGTTGATTATGTAATCCATCCAGAAAGTGGTAGTTATACCATAACGTATAATTACTATCAGACCGCCTACACTGCATAAATTACCGTAACTAAGTTTGCACTCTGACTAATTTTCATTGTGCTGCTGTCACTAAGGAACTTAAATAACTTCAACACTAGGGTTTGTGGTTTTCTTCTATTGCGTGGGGTGGAGGGAAGCATCTGGTCTTTCAGGCGGTTTTACTGGACTTGGGGAAAATCAATATTAAAAGAGCCCACGATAATATTTTAAGTGCTATTGATGACAAAAAATAACTCCCATGACCTTGATAGGTTTGTTTGTGCAATTCACTGGACTGTTTTAACAAGCACGTTATTTCGTACACTTTCCTCTAGTTATTACAAGATGGATAAAATTTTATGAAACTGTTTTTAAACCACACGAAGTAATAATTATCCAGAAAGCAGGCAAAACAAAAGATGGTGGGGAGGAGAAGCTTGCCGGTAGGATCAAAACGTTCCTTTGAGGTGAAGTTTTTTAAAAACGGAAACGAATCTGGATTTCTGTTCCTGTCTCGCGGTGATAGAGCAGAACGCAAATGCCTGTGTTGGGGCTGGGTGGCACCGGGCCCTGCTTGCCAGTCACTGCAGCACCTTTTTCAGACCAGCTGTCAACTTTGAAAGAAAGTTTTTAAAGTGCGATAAAGTTTTTTAAAGAAGCTACCCTGAGGTAAAAGTGGGTCTTGAAAAATCCCACACTCTAATGACATGAATAAACTTTAAATCTCATGGGTTATGAAACTAAAACCATCCAGTCCTTCGGAATGAGTGTGCAGTCCTTAGGAATCCTTACATCCTTATAAATCAGCGGTTGACAGTGGTCAGCAGAACAATTGTTGATCTACAGAATTTATACACTAGCGTCCGAGAGGTTCCACAGATTAAAAACCATGTGATCTTTTCATAAATTCCCTTTTGTAGTAGGATGAATAAAAGGCATCCCGATATACTGGTCCCTAATTCCTGGAAAATTGAACTGTTAGCTAATAAGGAAAAGAGGGCCTTCACAGGTATGGCTGCTTTGAGGATCTGGAGAAAGGGGGGTTTTCCCTGGAGCTTGCCTGTGGGCAGTCACTGAGAGAGGCAGAGGGAGACAAGACACAGACAGAGAGGAGAAGACACACACACACACACACACACACACACACACACGGGAAGGCCATGCAAAGATGGAGGCAGAATGATGAGAGAATCAAATTCTTTCGTTTTAAGCCACTTTGTGGCTGTTGGTTGTTGCAGCCAAAGGAAAATAACGTACATGTACTCGCTTTGATTTCTTTGAACTGTAAATAGCACTTATTTCATAGACTTGTTAGAAGAATGAAGGAGTTGATTCATATAAAGAATGCAGAATCATTCCCTGCACTTAATAAGCACAATGCAAATATTCGTGCCATCTCCCATTCTGTCTCCTTCTCTCTTAGATACAGCTGCACCACACCTACACCTATGCATATCATATATTGAATAGCTATACTACCTGGTATTTTCATTCTTATCCATTTTTATTCTACATCTCTACATAATCTGGGTAAGATTATGAATAAAAATAAAACTATTAAAAGTGGTGTTGGTTCCATAAATGGGAAAAAGATATTTTTTCCATCCAAATGAGATTAAACAAACAAAACAAAATCTCAAAATCATGAAGTTTATATTATTCAAATAATTTGTCTATTAATGTTTATGTACAATGCTATAAAATAAGAAATAACATGATATATATCTGCTTTTATATTTGTCAATATAAAAGATACATTGTCCTTGAACAACTTGGAAGGACAAAGAAATCTTAAACATGCTAATTTTCTCTATGATTTATTGTTTAATTATTAACTTGATAGCTATCTTTAGTAGCATCTACTTCCCACTCAAAAAACATTTAACTGTAGCCCTGGCTGGTGTAGCTCAGTGGATTGAGCTTGGGCCTGCGAACCACCCGATCGCAGTTTGATTCGCAGTCAGGGCACACACCCGAGTTGCAGGCCAGTTCCTGGCAAGGGACGCACGAGAGGCAACCATACATTGATATTTCTCTCCCTCGCTCCTTCCCTTCCCCTCTAAAGATAAATAAATAAAATATTTAAAAAAAACATTTAATTATAGAGAATGGTATTTGGTAAGGAAGAAAGGATTTTCATTATTGCTTTTACCCTGGAGTGCATATAGTTTTGGGTAAATCACTGGATTAAAAGGTACAAAGAAGGCCTTTCCTCTTTGACTTTCTCCTCTGACAAAATGTGGCTTTGGGTTTACATTATCTGAAATTGAGTTTTTTATTTCATATTATCCATAAAACTTTTTACTAGATGACTTTAGATTGATATTCTTTCTGCTGTTTTAAACTTCTACCAAACAATCTATTTAGTTCATGGCATCCTTCCTCTTTCCTTTCGGTATCATCATTTATTTCTAATATATACACTCAACTGTAAGCTGCCATATCTTAGGGGGTAGAGGCCATATCTCAGCATCTGTATTTCTGCCCTTCACTTCATCAGCTATGAATGCCCCATCATTTTCCCCAACTCTTCAGCGCACAGAATGCCTAGCATGGTACCTGCACGCGAGCATGCTCACCCATAAACCACACATGGCCTTTCTTCTTTCTCTCGTGATAAAAGTGTAGGCTTACAGAAACAAACACATGGATTAGACAGAATGGCCCTTAAGTTCTCTTTGAATTCCGGCTGTCTAAGCTTCTTAATTAGTTTGGATCTTTTATACTTTGTGCTAGTTTTCTCTACTTGGTCTCTGCTTGGCACATTTAGCATTATCCTACATAAAAGAGGTGGTAAGGTGAATTAACTTATTGCAAAGATAATCATTGGCATTTAGCAAAAATAAGAAATTAAATGCATTGAGAGCACTCGGGTGACTTGTCTATTTTACAAACTGTCTTCACACTAATTTCATGAAATTTCGGGAGGGCGTGAATAATGATGGCCAACGGATGATGAAGAAAAACAAAACACTTCACAGTCCCCTGGTGCTGTTGGGCAGTGGTCTGGAAGGCCCAAGCCTGTGATTTTTAAGTTTACATTTCTGGTTGTTTTTTTTGGTTTGTTGTCGATAATCACTTCCATTCCCAGGTGCTAGACGATGCCCAACAGGAAATTGGCATGCAAGAAATATTTCTGGAACGTATGGATAAATGAAAAGTTCATTACAATCAAAATTAAAGGCAGTTCCTTCTAGAGAATTTGTGTGTTGGGGGACAATGCAGAAGTTAACTTTGAGTGAATTTATTACTAATGCCTTTCATGATTTTTACTGGATTCTCTATATAAATAAGTCCTTCCAACATAGCTAAGTTGACTTATGGAAACCTAAGGAGCAGTGATCCTCATACATCATCAGTTTTTATAAAAGACTTTGTGTAAAAAGAATATCACATATCCCTGTGCAGATTCAAAGTCCTTTCTCAAGAGGTACAGTGCACCCTCCCTTTCAGAGTGGAAGCTTCTGGGCTAATTGTTGACTATGGATTTCTGTCCAGGTGGAACCCTATCGAGGTAGAGAGACAATCCGAGCTGAAGCTGATGAGAACAAGCCCCAGAATGCCTCACACTGTGCACTTTGCAGAGAGGTCTGCAAACTAAGGCTGAAATTGGGGGTATGGAGGGACACAGTGTACCGTCCAAAGAGATTCAAAGGCAGTATGATAAAAATAGAAAAATAAAGGATATAACGATGTGCAGAATTTCATCTTTCAACCAAATGTCATTTACCATGATAAAGTAACATAGCAGAGTATAAAGTACCTCGAGTTCAACAGGAGATAGTTTTATATTCTTTTTTTAAAAAATTTATTTATTTATTTTTAGAGAGAAAGGAAGAGAGGAAGAGAAGCATCCATGTATGAGAGTCCACAAGCTCCCAACTGATGACCTGGCCCTCAACCCAGGCATGTGCCCTGACTGGGAATCAAACCAGCGACCTTGTGGTTCACAGGCCAGCACTCAATCCACTGAGCCAAACCAGCCAGGGCTAATTTCATATTCTTAGCAAACTATATGACATTAGGTACATCACTCTTGCTTTTTAGCATTTGCTTAGTTTTCTGGTCTATAAATGTGTACAAATATCTCTATTTTGGATAGTTTTAAGGATTATATTAAAATATAAATTAAAAGCCTTGGAAAAATGCCTGGCTTACAATAATTACTTGTAATTATTGTTACAGCTTACTGTTACAAAGATTATTGTTACAGCTTTTACAGTTTGCTATTTTTTTCTCACCTCTTCTCCCATGTCCTTATACTTTTAGTAATTGCAGTCATAGCTTACATGTATCCTTGATTTCTTTGTTGTTATTTTTCACTTACCATTTTATGGTAGACATTAGATTTTTGACAACTCTTACAAATTATCATTTTTCATAATTTCCAAGAGTCTTCCTATGGAGTGTGGCCCCTTGATGGACATGCAGGCTTTCTGAAGCAGGTCTCTGGAAGTGACTTCTCGAAATAAGAGGAATAGCGTCAACTAACCCTTGACTAGGACTAGCTGCTTGATACTTCCACCTGCACTTGTTGAAGACGTTGTCACCTCTTTTTTCACGGAGGAGGGTTTTACCATCCTTACCCATGCCTCTCACCTGTGGCCTTGATTACTATGATACCCTTCACTTTGGGCTACTTTTGAGCTCCTTTTGAGCTCCAGCTGGCGAGGAATGCAGTGATCGATTTGCTTGCGGGCGGCCAGTCCAGGAAGCATACTGTACCTGGGCTGCACCGTGAGATGCCATGGATCTAGCCCCGCACTTTAATGAAGCCGCAGCAAGGCTGAGTATATTTGAGGAATCACCTGAATATTTAATAAGTCTAAATGGAAAGGAGGTTTGTGTTTTTTGTTTTTTTTATTCTTCTTGCACTATTTTCCTATCACTGGTCGAGCAAAAGACACTTCATAAAAACATCTTGGCTGAATGTTATCATTTGTAAGACCAGAGGTATAATGCAGCAGGGAAGTGAGACCCACAGCAGGGCCTGAAGGCCTCGGTTTTCCAGCTCAGCGCAGATGGTTATGAAGAAGCCAAGGCTACTGTAAAAGAACATGCATCTGTCCCTTCGGGGGAAAACACCATCTTCATGGAAACTGTCCAGCAGTGGGGGAGGAGAGTGACCTTGCTACATAGAAAGGCCAAAAAAAATGCAAAGGCCGTGTCCTGTAGTGACATCATCAAAAGCATCTGGTGTGCAAGACGATAGAAGATACACTCATGGTGACATTCCTACCAAGGGAAAGAAGAAACAATTACCTCACTTCACCACCGTTTGGACATCCCTATGCATATATGGAATATATAGGTGTATCAGTTTTCATACAATATACATACACACAACACATACAAATACTCATTACTCTCAACTGACACCCATTTCTCCTTTTGAGAATGTGCCCTTCGCTACTGTATTAGCCAAGCGCTTATCTGTGCACATCTGATCAAATCTCATTTGCTAGTCATGTCTTTTTTTCTCCTAAAATAGAAATATTATAATCACTGATGCTTTGCCCCTCTTTGTGACCAGAATCAGGAGGAAATGTGTGATTCTGTTCACTAACAGAAGGCATCCCCCTGTTCATTAACTCACAAGCGGCAAGGGCAGATTTTACTCTCACTGAATTAGGTTCAGTCCACATGCTGTACAAACCTTTGGGCAGGTAGTTCTAATAATAGTTATGTGTGGAGTCTGCTTCCATGAAGACTCACAGAAAATGCCGACAGTGGAGGTTTAGGACTAGAGTGTTCGCTCCACCTCTGGCTGAGTGTAAAGTGTGGGCCTGGGGCACAACTCCACAGGTTAAACAATGGCTTTGGTGTCAGGCTAACCAACCATCCCAGCTTCCCTGCTCACTGGCTGGGAAACCTGGGACACCTTGCATGACTCAATCTCAGTTTTCTTGCTGTGAGAGTGATGCTATTAATTGTACCTGTCTCAGAGGCTTGTTGTGCCTAATCCATGTTAATTTTATTCATGAGTCTGCACTTAGGACTCAATCGTGTTAGTTAATATTGTTTGAATCATTGTTTGTGAAATGAAAAGGGCGTTTTCTCATACCTTCTCAGCCCCTACGATGTCAATACTGCACTCAGATGATCAGGAAAAGAAAAGTAGGTTCACCATTTGTAGTTGTTTGAGTAATTGATGTCATTAAGTCATTAATTTCGATTTTTAAATTTATTCATTAATTCATTTATTCATTGATTCAACCAGTGATTACAGCTTGCCTGACATGGGCTGGACATTGTGCAAAGAATGAGGATCTAACATGAACAAGGCAGTGTCTCTGGCTGTAGGAAGCAGGTCTGTGACCTAGGGAGACATCCACAGGGGAACATGAGTCACCATAATGTATTTCTATGAAGGAACGCATCTCACTTGGTCTAGGCAGAGGTGGAGGGTTGTGTGCAAGGAAGTCTTAAAAAACAAACAGAGCCTCATCTAAAATTTAGGTCAAAAAGACATTATAACTAAAAGAGGCATTAGAAGTTTATCCACAAAACTTAGTTTTATGAGTTGAGGCTGAGAGAGGTTACATGACATAAACACAGAGACAAAGAACCAGAAAACCAGAGCTCCCACAGCTGCAGAGCTTTTTCGGGAAGAAGTGTTTTCCAAGCCACATGTTGTCCATAGATCTCAGGTTAGGAACTGGGCCATGACCTTCAAACTCGCATTCTGGAAAACAAGGCCACTAAGTCTGGGAGCCAGCCCATCTGGGGGAATGTTGAAAACCCTATAATTTCCACCCATCCCTATACCAATATTTCCCTTTCATTTGATAGTAAGGTGGCAATTAAAATAAAATGCAATGCAGTGTACAAGAAAAAGGCAAAGGCAAAACATGAGAGACTCCCAATGAAAAGGGGAGAAAGCATATGGTCAAGGTAATTAGCTTCTCTCTGTTAAGTGGAGGCACATAATTAGTCGGGCCACATATACTAATCTGCATGTTTCTGACTTTTATAAGAAACTCATCTAATAGCCAGCCCTGACTTTCAATAAAAGTGTCAGAAATGTTATTGGTTCTAGTCCCACACTACTTTAACTCTGACAATTTCTTAAGCTTTGTTTTACATCAAACCCATCACTGACACATCTAATCCCTACCCAACTGGGCATCTAAGGCAAAATTTAATTTATTTCTTTAATAGTAAGTCCAGTGTGTGTGTGTGTGTGTATTTCCACATCACCAAGCAATTCTCCAGTTTCCAGCAGATACTGACCAGGTGTCTCACAGATTTAACTTACTTCCTCCACTATGTACCTTGGAGATACTGTCAGATCCTCTAAGTTAAGGGCTCAGGCTCACAAGAGTGCGCCCACTTCAGATGCCAGTCGCAAGTCTGCCGTTATCTATCTTTCTGATGATCGACTCTAAGCTGGAGGTTCCCATGACACCCTCCTTGGATTCCATTAATTTCCTAGAGTATTTCACAGCACTTCTGAAACTAGTTTACTCACTAGAATACTGATTTGTAACAGAGATATTAAATGGTACGAATGAGCAGCTATTTGAAGAGATACATGGGATGAGGTTGGAAGGGTTCCAAACCCCAGAGCTTCTGCCCTGGTGAGTGTGGGAAGCACCACCCTTTGGCATGTGGATGCTTCTGGTTTACCAGCCTGGAAGCTTATCAGATACTGATGTTCACGAGCTTTTATAGAACCTAACGCCGCCTTTCCCTTCCTTCCTTTCCCCGGAGGTTGGTGGGTGGGGCCGAAAGTCCCAACCTTCTAATCACTAGTCTGGTGATCACCCCATCCAGACACTGTCTGTGGATCCCAGCCTGAGTTACACCATTAGCATAAACTCAAAAGAGGCACCTAACGAGTGGCAAAAGACACTCCTGTCACTTTGGAAATTTCAAAGGTTTGAGGAGATACGTGCCAGGATCAAATATTTTTTATTATAACACAGTAAGAATTTTTTATTTAAAATGGCGATTGATTTTTGCTAGATCCATAGAAACTAACCTCCTTACTTCCAGTTCATCAGGTCCACTGAAACCACAGTTCCTTCATTTTTTTTAAACTCTCTTAGCTAGGTATGAATTAGAACATAATTATGCATGTTAGGACTATATAGACTTATGAATTATGGGCTGCCCCAAAGTTATAAAAATTTAGTGACGCTTTGTCTTACATTGTCAATTAAGTAAAATTCTGGCCTACTAACTGAAGTTTGATTTATGTTGCTTTCCTTTTACTTTTTACAAAAGTGAGAAATTACAGAGGTATCTTAATGTTTCTAAAGATTAATTGTCCATAACGCCAATTTAGTTTGCATGAAGTCTGAACAGCTGTAATTATGCTTACCTTCCCTAGTGAATATACCTAAGAAAATATTTCTAGGTTACAAGTTCCATCATGTTACATTTAAGAGGCCAAATTAAATACAATGAAACCTGCTTATTTTGCTTTTTTCCTGCATGCTTCCTACAGTTTGCATTCAAATTTCAAAGACTTAGCAAAGTTTCCAAAATGCTGGGTTGCTAACCTTTAACTTTTTTTCTTCTCAACATCTTTGAAAAATGATGGTAATTATTTTTTGATTAATATCTTCCTTTCCAATTGCATGCAGTCACCGAATAAAAAGACACAAGGAAAAGTAAGATAAATTTGAATTTCAATTTCTCCGTTTAATCATAGCCTTTGAACTGACCTCGGTGATCTGTTATCTGAGAATGTCCATTTCTTTAGAAAAACTTTAATATTGTAATTGTCCTAAGGTTGAAAATATAAGCTCACAGTCCATGCTAGCAGGACACAATTTTCACGTCAACTCATTTAGTGAGTGCTTTACATATTCACATGTATATTGCTTTCTACTTGACAAAATTAATTTTAACTAAGTATTTTTAATTATCAGGGATGGGTCTTGGAGATCCACACAATTGAAAAAAACTTATTTTAATGTCCTCAGAAAGGGAGAGAAAAATGCCAGAATACTAGGCATTTTCAGTTTCAGATACAGTCGTGTTCAAAATATACTTCACAAGCTGGCAAGAGTTTTGCAGCCTAATGTTCTCAGAACTACTTTCCTCCTGAGGCCTGTATTTTACAAAAGCAGTCTCCTTTTAGCTCTGTGGGTACGGAGGGAAGAAGACAAGGATTGAAAAGGGCAGGCCAACAGGACAGGGAGACTTTAGAATGTTAATAGCTTCATAGACACCAAAATCAGGCATTAGCCAGAGTTAGTCAGAAAGCTTAATGGTGCTATAGAGATTAATATAGAGAAGGTAAGAGATCAGAAGTCTCAGCATTACTTAACAAGAGACAGTCTCAGAGAAAAGTGCGTGTCACAGAGTCAGAGGGACAGCGTTTGGATTTGTTTTTCACTTCTTGTGTGATTTTTAGGCAAGTGGTTCCAACTCCCTAACCCTCATTTGTCTTATTTTTTCTACAGTGAAATTAGCAATACGGTAATAAGTATTTATGGGATGACCTCCAGCCCATAATGATACAATTTATCCTAGAACTACTCATGCTTGTTGGTTTGGTTGTTTTTCTGGGATGAAAGGTACATGACAAAAATGAGCTTTTGTTGATTTTCCACTACTGCAGATAGCTTCAAAGAAAGAAATCCTTTGCATGTCCCTTCCAATAATAAATGCCACCATTAACTGAGTCATTGCTGTGTCCAAAATGCTGGGTTGCTAACCTTTATCTGTGTTGCATTTTTTTCAATTTCTTGATGTCTGAGTAGAAGACAGGGCACCACGGAGGGCGTGTGGCTTGCCAGCATTGGAGTCAGCATCAGAGAAGGTAGAGTGAGGGTGAAACCCACCCTCTTAATCACTGCTCCACAGTCTCTTGGGAAAAAATAGCACAACAATAGTAATGGAGTTATCATATACTGAAAACTTATTTTATGCTAAATTATAACTGAGCTTTACTATTATTGTATCTATGTTTCAATAATGTCATAGAAGTGAAGTAATGAAGCTTTATCATAATCAATCATTTTAAAAGAAACGTCATCTGACAAAATTTACCTTAGATCTTGTCACTCCTCTATTATTTAAAACTACATTTGATTCATTTAAGTCCTATTGAAACACCTTACTTTTAATAAAATATGATTTAATTTCCGTCCCTGATCAAAAAATAAAAATAAAAGAGAAGGAAAATTGGTTTTAATAAGATTCCACAATCCAAATTAGATGATATTTCAACAGAGTTTAAATGACAAGGTCATGCCCAATTTTTAAACCATCAGTTTCATGCGCCCTTCAGGCTGATACTCTCCGGCCTGCTGACTCTGATACCCGTGTCCACCCTCTCTGGTGACGAAAGTCGAATTTCCTTACCTCTCTGGGCCTCAGTGCCATCAAATATAAATTGGTGGGAATGAATACATGCCCCCCATGTTTCACTTTGTGTCACGATTCTGTTCATTTGACATTGGCTCACTCTAGCCCTGGGTTTTGAAAGATTTTGAGCTCTATCTAGATGCAGAATTTAAAACGGCATGAGTAATAAACACGTCAGAGAGGGGTGGCTGTACAACAGCAGGTCATTTGCAGAGGGTTTCCGATTCCCTCCAGGTAGAGGAATTGCTGTAACAAAGAGACTCCGGCGGGTATACTGGCTGAAACACAGTAGCAGTTCCTGAGGCTCATGGCCATGTGGGGCAAGGGGACAAGTTGGTGTGATGGGCCATCCCATGCAGGCCTTCACTGTCCCAGCCTGGTGAACTTGATCTCAGTTCTAAATGAACTGGATGGAGAAGGGCTGTAGACTGTCACCACCTGGGGAGATTTTGTGATCTGGTCTGAGAACATCATCTGTCGCTCTGCTCACCTTCTGCTGTCCAGGTTTCATTTCACCCGGCCAAGTCTAATTGAAGGGGTGGCTGCACGTGTCACTTCTCTGAGTCCTCAGGGAGAAAACGAAAATACGAATTTGGGTAATCAGCTGTCTCTTTCACAATATCTAAAATACCTTTTCAGATCTAATATTCAAGCTGGTTCCTATTTAACATGGCTTGTTTATCAATTACATGATAGAGTCAAGTCACGGCTTTGTTTGGTGAATTTGAAGATTAGTTTCTTTATCACTAAAGTGGCATCATGCCTGGTAGGTTGACAAGTTGTTTTCCTTGGTTGGTAAAGAAAGGAGGTCAATAGGTCTCGGATACATGTTGCAATATTGGTGCTAATCTGGTTAGCTTTGTTTTAGTGACATACTTTTCTACTTTTGCATTGGAATATAGAAGTCAGGGTGTAGGAGTCTCGACTTGTTGTTCAGTGTGTACCCAGCAACTACAACAGTAGCTGGCACATAGAATATACTGAGTATTTACTGAATGAAAACTTAGGTAGTAGAACTATTATCAGGTGTAATGAGCTCATGTGAAGTTGACTTTAAAATTATTATGTATAAAGCACTACATGGGCAGATAGTGTTATTATCATCAACAATAAACAAAAGTATCTCCTGCTCTCACATTTCCATCACTACTCTTCAGACTACCACTGGTATGTCTAGGAGGGAGTTTGTCCTGAACAAAGGAATGGTTGAGGGCCAACAACGTGGCTAATAGCAGCAACTGTTAATGATGGACAGTGTGAAAGCAGACTGTACACCCCAGTGTGCTTGTGACTGTCCCCACTTCTGTCCGTCCACTCGGGATTTCATCTGGATACGGACACATCCACTCCCCCAAGGATCCCCTAGTTTGGATAATAAATTAGATGATGACTTTAGTGATGGGATTTTGTATTTGCTTCCACTTTTGCGTGATAGTGTGTTTGAATCCTTCCTGATTTCTCTTGGACAGGTCTAATTTGAGTGAATCTTGTGGGTCTTTGATATTTGGAATGGCTGCTTCGAATAACAAGTCCATTGCTGTAAATCCTCCCGTTTTATAAAATGTTGTGTCACTTTTAAGCATGTGTTAATTGGTTAAATTGACTATTCTAATTAAGAAGCAAAGTAAAATTAATTAGAAGATAGCAAGGAGCAGTGCAGTAAGACGTACTTGGCAACAGTTTCTCCTAGCACAATTGTATCCAGTAGCAACTACAACTGAAAGCTACAGCTGAAATTTCAGACACAATATGTGAGAGCCAATGAACTGGTAACAGACTGCCCAGGCAAAATTAGGCATAACCAGTAATAAGTAGGCATTAGAAATAGATTTCCCAAGCATAATTGAAAATAACTAATAACGAATGAGTTGGCACAGATTTCCTAAGCACAAATATATCTGGTAGCAGCTACCAATAAATGCCACAGCTGAAATTTCAAACATAATTCATAACTCCAACATTATAGGTCAGGTGATATATTTCTTAATTGAATACTTTCTAATTTGGGTGAATGCTTTTTGGCAAAATTTTAAAGATAATAAAACTCTTCTAAGTGCAGTGAGTCAAGAAGTAAGATTTCTAATTAGCAGGGTTACATCTGGCTTCGGGTCTAGTACTGCAGGCAATGAAAACTCAATTATCCTTTGTCCTTCACTGTATAAAAGCTACATTCCCACCATTATTGTTATTCCATCTCTTCCTCTTATTCCTATTCAAATGTAGCACTTCTGGGACTCCCTAATTCACAGACTTACTTACTAGCACACTACCATTTTTCTTTTCCTTGCAAACACGGGCCTTTCTATCTCCCAGGCTTTCAGCACTCAGCTCTTTACCTAAAGACCTAGTAGTCTTAAACTTAATTTTAAGAAAAAAAGCTCTTTAAATGCATGAATAACCATTATGTATCAGACATATTGCTACGTGCTTTCATAGACATTGTCTTATTTGTTTGCTGTTATAATCTTGGGAAATAGCTATTGTGCTTTGCTCCTTGAGCTACACGCATCTGGTCTTCTCCAGAAGAATAAACATCCTGCAGGCCAGTGGCCATATGTTTACCCTGGGATGAATCCTGGCATATGGCAGGTGCTTAATAAATGACTGTTGATCAAAAATCTTCGATCAAGAGCATGTACATATGCAATGTATAAGGTACCCATGGCTGCAGAACAGTATTAGTACAATATCTGTGGCTTAAAACAGCACGCATTTATTCTCTCACAGTGTCTGTAGCTCAGGAATCCTGGCTTCCTGAGCAGGGCCCTCCTCTTCAGTTCACTCAAAGCCGCAATCCAGGTGGTAGCCAGGCCTGCAGTCTCACCTCATCTTGATGGGGGAACAATTTAGTTCTTCCAGCTCATGTTCCTGTTGACAACACTGAATTCTCAGCAGTTTGTTGGTAAGGGCCTCAGTTTCTTCCTGTCCGCCCACCGGGGGCCTCCATCAGTTTCTTCCCCAGGTGAGCCTTCCCAAAATGGTCGCTTGCTTCCTCAAAGCCAGGAAAAGAGAGTCAGAAACATGGGGGTTACAACCATGACATAACACCTGCATGACATAACACCTGCATGTAGTCACATCTCTTCACTGTTGCTGAATTCTCCTGGTTAGGGACAGGCACAGGCTAGGCATGGTTCAAGGGTGTGGCTCCAGAGGTGGGGAGCATTTCTTTTCATAGAATTTTCCAATGAGTTCTCTAAAAGAAAATTAACTTGAGAGCTTAGTGTGGATCAGAAAGCTCACAGCAAGATTTTAAGGTATGCTTAGTGTGAGCTGAGAGTCAGAGGCTATTTGTGAGGTTAGGTTTGCACTATAGAAGTTGGCTACTTTCTTTCTAGAACCCTCTACGGTATGCGGGATCACTGTTAAAATATGTATACAACTTGTATAACTGCATCTAGAAGTTATGCATTTGATGTGACCTATTCAGCCACAATTTATTTTTATCCTGTATTTTAAAAGCATTTTTGGCAACATAAGCTCCCTGCCCTGCAAGATCCAGAGCATCCCCGCACTGTGGTTCGCCAGGTAGCAATCTGGATGCTGAATTCATTTTAAGTAATAGCAGGATATGTTCAAAGGAGTGCCTATCATTGAGTGGCATTCAAAATTATTGTGCCTGAACCTGTATGGGAATTCTCAATTGCCTTCATATTTTAAATTCCAGCTGATGGAATTTCTTATACAGGAGTATTAAAAATCATAAAATAACATATGCACGTGAATTCCCATTATATTCTTTTATTCTCCTTTCTCCTAAATATGGCATTTTCATGTTTAGTAAAATATCATTACATGCGCAGGCACAGATTTACTGAAACCGAAAAGTCATTTTGAGTCGTCGTAAAATTCTGCCCTTCCTGCCTCTCTTCATAGCTTCCTTTCAATATTGCTCACAGCAAGATATTTGTAGTTAAATAAACGTGAGTGCCAGTTTTAGCTCCTGCACTTCCTAGTTGTCTGGTCTTAAAAATTCCTGTAATCATTTGAGCATACATGTTCTCCTCTGTAAAGAAAGATAAAGCCCTGACTGGCATAACTCATTGGACTGAGCACAGGCTGCAAACCAAAGTGTCGCTGGTTCCATCCCCAGCCAGGGCACTTGCCTGGGTTGCAGGCCAGGTCCCCACTTGTGGACACATGAGAGGCAACCACACATTGATGCTTCTCTCCTTCCCTTCCTCTCTCTCTAAATATAAATAAAAATAAAATCTTAAAGGGAGAGAGAGAGAATGAAAGAAGAGGATAGTTCCAGGGTGGTGGGTAAAACAAGAGCGAGCATCTGAAGTGCCCACGCAGCTTCCAGCACGAGACTGGCACACAGTGGGAGTTCATCTCTCCCCTGTGCCGTACGTTTCTCTGCCGTGTTGTCACTGTGCAAATGGCGACTCCGCTGACCCTGTCCCTCCACGTGAAGTCCAGGCCTCCATGAAGGAACGGCTCTGCCTGGGACTGAGATGACCACATGACTACACCATCTTGGTATGTTGGCCTGATGAAATGATTCTCAATAAGTTTTTGACAAATCAATTCTCAACTTTCAGGTGGCTCATTGCAAGGTTTTGTTTTAATCTTTGTTTATCAATTTCCTCTCTACCTAACTAAAATTCACATGGCTGGTTGTCTGCATTGATAGAGGTTTGCTTAGTGCACGGGTGTCTTCCATTGTACAGTGTCCAGCAGAAAGAAGTAAGGCCTGCTTGAGTGTGGTTGGTAGGGCACTACTATGGGTGTGATCATTTACAGTTTTAATTTGAACATTTCACCTAAAATGTCCCAGAGTGTGCTTGAGTGTGATAGTGTTATGTTACAGAATTACATGCTTATGGTTTTGTAATAAAAGATTTTGTAGTAAAAGGGGGTGTTATTTGTACTGGAGCCTGTGTTTACATGATAATAAGCCCTTGAAATATAATACTAGAGTATTTGGTAAAGTATTGAGGTTCATATTCCCATCAAACAATTTTTTGAACATTGTATGTAATTTACTATGGAGGCTACAAAGGGGCCAAAAGCCATTTTAAGAACAATAATATGAATCCACATTGAGCACTTATTATGTGCTCAGTACTCTTCTAAACAATGGATTCATTTAACCCTCGATCATCCTTTTCATGTGAACACTGGGATTCGGAGAGGCCACATATGGTCACTGCAGCTTGGCACTGGTCACCAGCTCATCCTGGGCAAAGCCAGCATTCACACCTGGGACGTCCGACTGCAGGGACTCTCCTTTCCATCAGCGCACAAAGGCTTTCATTTGGGAGGTCATGACTTAGTATATTTGAAATATATTTTAGCCCATCAGAGGAGTCATTTATTTCAATGATTCTTAGTTGCAAAAATGTTCTCTTCTCTGTCAAGCATTAGCTTGGTGTCTGTAACACAGAAAGAGGCTTGGTGAAGCCACCATTCTGCAGACTGAATGCTGCCATGTGGCCACCCTGTTGTGACTCTGGGAAGCCCTCTTCCAGGGTCGTTACTCACAACGTTCGTTTTTGGAAGGATGATTAGGTCATCTAGGTGGAGCCCCCATGAAAGAGATGAATGTCCTTACAAAAAAGGCCCCAGGGGGCTCCTGCCTTGTGAAAGCACAGCAAGAAGATACTGTCTACAGATGAGGAGGAAGGCCCTGGCTAGTTGCCTCTGCCCACACCTTGACCTTAGACTTCTCAGCCTCTAAAACTGTGAAAAATACAGCTTTGTTTTTGACCCCACCCAGTTTATGGTTATTTTTGTTACAGTAGCCAGAACAAACTAAGGCGCTCCTCCCCAAGGCTGCCGGGAGGCAGGGACCTGACCTTGGCCTGTTCTGCAGATTCAGTCTCTCACCTGGGAGTGTTCCTCCAAGATGACATCTAGCAAGGGAAGATCCCGGAAGGTACCTGCCACTCGTGCCTTCATGAGCAGGCTCACTCTTTTCCATTACATCACCCTTGGTTCCAATATTCATGAGGAAAAGCAGTAGTGTTCGTTTAGCTTCTTAGTTACTCCTGTCCATGAGCTCTGGCTGTGTCTGTGTTAAAACAAACCATTTTGAAAAAGTGTAACAAATCATCCCTAACCCAGACAACTTTACTTGTTCTGGAGCCTAAAAACAAACTCCACATCGTTTAAGCTTTCTGTCAAGATGAATATTTACCAAAGTATTAGCTGTTATTTACCAACTACTCAGTTATATATCATATGGTCCTCAACTCATTGAATTTTTGTTGTGAATGTACACATTTTGTCCTTTCATTAACCCGCTTTACATGCAGAGCAGAAGAATAACAAAGAGATCAAGTAATTTGCCCACATCCTTGTAACTAATGATAGAGCCAAAATTTGAACTCAGAGCCTGTGTCCATACACGCTCATTAAATCCTGTAGTAGGTGTTCCTTGATGTGTTCTTGATACCTGCTATACTATCTCTGGTGATGTCAGTGTATAATAGGGGCAACGATGCATTCTTGAGATAGTTATCCCTGTAATCTGGTTTCCCTGAAAAAACTTGGCAGGAAGATCATTAATCCAGCTAGGCAGCTCCCCTTGTCCAGGCTGATCGATTCCTGCCAGTTCTCCTCCGTGCTTCCTGTCAGCATCCCAAGAAGGCTGTGCATGCAAGCTCCTTGCGTGGGGAGCCCAGAAACGCAGTGGCAGACCTGCTGGTATTGAAGTACCTTCACAGGTGAAACGAGTAACTCTAGCCAGAGCAACACCGCCAGGACTTCCACTGTGAAAGGGACCAGCCAAGATGAACAGATGATGTCATCTGGGCCATGGTAACCGGCCCTCCAGGCAAGGGCTGCCTCTGACAGGTCTGGGAGAAAGAGACTTGGTCTCAAGTTCACTCAGCATAAAGGACAGCCACACCCAACTTATTTTGTGAGTCCCTGAGAGGTAATGTGGGTGAATAATGTCAAAATTATTTCAGTTTTTGCAAAGACTGATTATCTTGGGATAATTGAAGCAATCAGCGAAAGGCAACTGTATTTGATTTTCAGCTATTTTCTAAAATTAGGATTTCAAAAAGTTTTTCCATTTGGTGAAATTTTAAAGCCTCCTTTACATTTAACTTTATATATGTTCTAGAAGTACTGTATTACTGAACTACCAGGAAGATGTTTTCTTAAATTTTTATTAATGACTAAAGTGTGCTTTAATTTCAGATAATGACTATTTTCTTAATAACCTAAATCTCTAGAACTGCTATGGGGCAGTTTAATTGTTTGGTAAATCATAGCTATTTCTATTTCAAGTTGGTAAATATTTTGAATAAGAACAGTGTTAGGCTCTTCTGTCAGGCTGTAAAGATAAATATACTTTAATTCCTGATTTAAGTGTTTAAAATCTGGTCGACAGGGTAATAAATCAACAATAAAATTAGGTAAGATTTATGGAGGGCATAGGCACCCTACAACATTTAAGCACTTAGCATTTATTTAATCATTTAACTATAAAACAACCAGATTGCTTCTTCACCCCCATTTTATAGATATGAAACTGATGCCGAGAGAGCTCTAATATTTTGCTCTAGGTTGCACGGCAAAATAAAAAAGTTGTGAAACAGATTGTGACTCCAATAGTTTCCTCCGCTGCTGTGAGAAGTGACTGCAAACCGATGACTTACAAACATTTTCTCGAGCTGGGGAGGCCAGAAGCCTGAAATCAGCGCGTCAGCAGAGCTGAGAGCCAGCTCTCTGCAGGCGCTCAGCAAGGTGGTGGTTGTTCCTCTCGTTATTGTTGTTACTCTCCTGCTTTTGCTGGCTGTCCACATGCTTCGAGTCAGCACCGCCTCGGTTTTGGCTTTGTCTTCACATGGCTTCTTTCTCTTTTCTCTGGGAGTTTTCTTCCGTCTCTTGCAAGAGTACTTGTCTTTGGATTTAGGGCCCACCAGTTAATATAGGAGGACCTCATCTTCCAGTCCTTCATTTAATTATATCTGCAAAGACTTTAAAAAAAAAATGTGGCCCCATTCATAGGTGTTCAGAGTTAGGACACGCCACCCTTCCACCCAGTTCACCAAGCACTTTGGCGGCCAGGACCTTGCAGTTATTCTCTGTAGGTGAATAAACGGACTGGAGGGCTCAGGAGAGCACCTCCCAGTGGGGCGGGCAGGTGGACAAGCTCCAGTCCTGGCATCAGGCAGGAAGAGGATCGAACTTTGGCTTTGCCCTCATCACAGCCGTTCTCTCCCTGGGCAGGACACCTGTGAAATCCAAGTTGCAGCTTGTCATCTATTAAATGTGTTTCCTTCTGTGTTCTACCACAGCACCACGTCATTCCACGAATATTTATGTATCAGTGAGTCTATGTATATGTATGTATATATATAATCTATATCTCTATATATCAGGACTGGCATGTAATGAGCAGATACAAAAATATTAGTTTCCCTTTATTGCTTATGAACAGAAAATGGGAAAAATAAAGAAGAGTCCCTCTCTAGATGAGACTCAAGAACAGAATTCAGAGGAGCCCAGATATGTGTAGATGGAATGGCTGGTCATCTACAGATGAGGACAAGTGAAGTGCTCTTTAGAAAAAGTGAAATAGTGTATTTTTAAAAAAGTAGAGGGTTTTTATAGGAACATTATAGAAAATCATTTAGATTGCTGAAATACCAAGAAGGATCATTGATATTAAAATGAGAAATGTTACAGGAATAGGAGGAATTTGTTATAAAGTTCTTATGTAATATATTAAAGTATTAAGGTTTTTTCTGGCTAAAGCATTTTGTATGCTAGAATTAGTATTTGTGAGGTAGAACAAATAGTAACATATGTAAATGCAAGCAAGGCGGACAACACAATGGAACTAAAGTTTGAAGGAGCACTTCACGGAAGTAAATTGTAATGAAACAATACAATAAATATAGTCATGTAAAAAGAAGTAAAAAAAAGGAAAGAAAAGAAAAAGAGGCCCTGGAGAGCTCCTTTGTCCCTTCCACCATGTGGGGACACTGCAAGAAGCCAGCCATCTATGAACCAGGAATGGGCTCTTTCCAGATGCCAAGCATTGGCACCTTGATCTTGGACTTCCTAGCCTTCATAACTGCAGGAAGTACATTTCTATTGTTTAAACTAAGTAAATAAATCAATACAATGATACTACCAAAACTACTATGTGCTCCAGCAATCCAACTTCTCAGTGTATGTCAGAGGAAATGAATACAGGGATAGCAGAGGTATCTGCATTCCCATGTTCACTGCACCATTATTCCTGGTAACCAAGAGTTAGAAATAACCTGAGTGTTTATCAGTGAATGAATGGATAAAGAAGATGAAGTGTTGTGCAGCCAGGAGAAAGACAGAAATCCTGCCGTTTAGAACAACATGGATGGACCTTGGGGACATTCCGCTAATAAAATAAGACAAGACAGAGGAAGATAAGACAGTTCATGGTGTTACTTCTCTGTGACATCTGAAAAACAAACAGACAAAAAAGCCAGTCAAAAATCATTGAAATAGAGTAGTAAGTTGTTAGCAAGAGGCTGGGTCTAGGGGAGTAGAAGGACACTTGATAAAATAATACAAAGTTTTAGGTTTAAGATGCATACAGTTTGAAGATCTAATGTAACACGTGGTGATTCTAGTTGATAACATTGTGTTGTATAATTGAAATTGGCTAGCAAATAGAACACATGTGTTCTCACCGAAAATTAGTTAATTAGCTAAATAGATTAATATTTGTGAGGTGACGGATGTGTTAACTACTTAAGCAAAATGCTTCACAATATATTCCTATATCAAATCACCATAATGTATAATTTAAATATCCTACAATATCATATGTCAATTATACCTCAATAATGCTAAAATTAAAAAAATAGCCCTGGCTGGTGTAGCTCAGTGGATTGAGCATGGGCCTGTAAACCAGAGGATCGAGGTTCGATTCTCAGTCGGGGCACCTGCCTGGGTTGCAGGCCAGTTCCCAGCAGGAGACTCACGAGAAGCAACCATACATTGGTATTTCTCTTCCTCTATCCTTCCCTTCTCCTCTAAAGATAAATAAATAAAATCTTTTCAAAAATAGCGAGGAACTTTATCAATTTGCTGTATTATAGATGGTGTTTTTAATTTCCTCTGATGTATATGAATTTCTCTGATTATTATAAAATAAAATAATTTTGTGTAGTGAATAGTTTCTTCTCCTCCTTCATTATCTACTACCTGCTCCCCTCCTCTACCTCTTTTACTCCTTTCTTCCTTCTTTTCTTCCTGCCTTCCTTTTCTGCTTTTTTTGTGTGTATTTGCCCTTTGTCTTTCTATGCTATGAATAACAGAACAAAAATGAAGAAAACCAGAAATCTTCTCCTTCCTTGAGTAGAGATTAAAGGAAATAAAATTGAAACATTTATTCTACGACCAGCAGGGCCCTTGTGCACGAGGGGATACATGTGGGGAAATGAATGTAAATCCCTGGAATTTTATAAGGCATGACTCAGATTCAGGAAAAATATTTAAATAACTCTTGAACTGCTTAAGGCTCACTAGGCATGCAGTATTTCACATACACACACACACACACACACACAAAACGTTCAATATTACCATTCCAACATTATACCTATTAGCATGATCAGAATTTACTTCATTATTCTAGAATTTGCTTTCTGTGGTTTGTCTGGTTATTTGTTTGACAAGTTTTTTTTTTTTTGGCAGTACATTAAAAGCTTAATAGGCAAGCATGCTGGAGAGTGAGAGATTTTCCTTCTGTTGATTGGAAAAGCCAAAAGTGGGAGAAGAGCTATTGCACAATTCGAGAACAGGGTGGATGAGTCAGAATATTTTACAAGGCGCTTTCATCATAGTTGGTACACACAAATGGGAGTTGGAACATGCATATCTACAAAACACTAACAGTTTCTTTTTTTTTTCCTTTTAAAAGATTCTCTCTTGTTGCAGTTTTGTTCAGATGAGGTTACTTTGTTATTCTTTTGGTTGTCAGAGAAGTAAATAGGCAATAGCATCCAAGGAGAACATTGACCTGGATATAAGAGGCACTGTATGGGGGAACATGGGGGTGGAAAGGAGTTTTGGGAAGAGGAAATGTCTGGACTCCTTGACCATGACAGAGGACTGCAGTGGTAATTTCTGTCCCCAGCAAGCTAGTAAAAAACAGTGAAGATCTATGACAAGAAGGAAAGAATATTTTTTAAAAATCTCATCACTTTAATTTATTTATAAAGACCAGTAGGTAGAATGGTTACCTACAGAGCTAGTGAGGGAGGGGGTGACTTCAGCTTCTTATTTCTAAATGAGGGAGTTGTGTTGATGGCACCAGTGCACTTGCCTCAAGCTACACATCACTACGTTCCAATTTCTCATGCAGTTTAGCACCTAACCTTCCATTTGTCCAGTAAATATTGCTGCAAATTATAGATACTCCCACAGCATGAAATTAATATAAATTAACTTTAATTTAATGTCCACGTTGAGAAATTATTGGAAGAAGTAAATCACGACCGTAGTAAAAAGTAAGCCTTGAGTCACATTCCAAATACAGACTTAACACGTACAATGTTAATCTTAATGATGTGCCATGGCAGCAGGGTGAGCTCTCTAAGACTAGTAGGTGTGATAAGGCATGTTGGAAAGGCAGGAGAACACAATAGGAAATGGTTACATTCAAGGGAATATCACAGAACAATAAGAGACCACTCAGACCACTCCCTTGACAAATGTGATATTTATGACGTAGCAAATCAGAACCTGCAATGAGTTTCTGAAATTTTGTAAAATACATTTTGAGAGAAAGAGACAGAGAGAGAGAGAGAGAGAGAGACTCATACAAGGATGTCAAGACATAACTGGTAGATGAAAATATTTGTCAAGGGAGTGTTCAGAGGTGTGGAGGGGTGGGCATGACCCAAAGGACAATGGTAAGATGATGGGGGTGGTGTGAGTTCTAATTCTGCCTTGTTGTGAAGAAATATAGATTTTGTTTCTTCTTGTGACTTTCAGAATCTGCCCTTTTATCCTGATTTACCTCTCAGTACCTTTCTGTGGATTCATTGTCTTCTATTTTATGTATTAACGGGGAAGGATGCTTGTAAGTGGACACTCTGCAGGGCTGTGCAGGAGTCAGAACATACATCTCCGATCCTATCACAACCACAGGCAGTCAGGTAAGCCAAGGGCCAACAAGAAACACCCTCCGTGGACTTTGACTCCTGAGAAGGTTATACACAGACTTGAAAGGCAAAGAGGTATCACAAGCTCAGAAGAGAGGATGTACATGAGTATAACTTACAAACCACTGGACTAAGTATTCATTGTGCTTCAAGAATCATTGTCCCCAGCCAATTCCCTCTGAAGGTTAATGCCTGTGTTCACCCTTCATGGCAAAGTGAAATAAATCATAGATATTCTCTAGGCATTGAAATCAATGTGGACACAGGTAGAGAATTGTAAATTTGCTTCTGTGCCACTCATGTCAGTTTCTACATTGGTAAACACAGGATCATTTGCTTTTCCAGCAACAGATACAAAAAGTGGGTCAAAGCTGGGGTTAACCGACTTGTGCCATCCTGAAAAAAAAACCCCAGCTACTCTGAAAATTATTTCTATGGTATTTACTGGTATTTTAGTGGCAATTACTAGAAATGTACTACTTGTAATGATCAGTTATCTGGGAGAAATTAGAATTCAGTTTCAATTCATTAAATAAATGTTCTCTTTCCTAACTTACTATGAATTTTTTCACTTTTCTGGACCACTTATGTAAACTGTGAAATGTGGGATTTTAAATTTTGACTGACCTAAATATAACTTTTAATACTACTCTTTTTTGATTTAGCTATTTTAATAACTCTAAAGATGATCAGTTTCATATGTCTTTGTTTTGTGGGACACCAAAAAATTCTAAGAGATCCCATATGAAAATCTGAGCAACAAATTGATTCCTCCAATTGAAACACTGTCTTTAAAGTGATGAATGTGTTCAGTTGGTTTTGATCAACATATTAAGTCCTTTTCTATCATCACTCATGGGTCTCACTTATCAGCACATTCTCTTATACTTAGGTCATTAGCCATCAAATATCTATTCATTTTGTCATTCCAAAATTGATTAGTACTCCCTGTTTTTATATACCAAGAAGACATATCTTATCTTAGCAGAGTCTGAAAGAATTGCACAGTTAGGGGAAGTTGAGCCGTAGCTGGAGGTAGACGGGCTGATATTGCTTCGCTCTCCTGCTTTGATTACCATACAAATAGGCAGATATGTCTTTTTTCTCCTTACCTTTGGGGAGACCAAGTTGGAGGAGGCCCACAGCAGGGAGCAAAAGTGTAGGCAGTGGAGCATGCCATCTGGTAGGAGTCTGCTGGAAAGTCTTCAGCTTTCTCATTTCAACAAAAGTAAAAGCAAAAAGTCTATTAATTCAGTTTCTCACTTGGCTGAGAAATAAATTCCACAACTCTCAAATTGCATCTGGTTTACTACATGTCTGGCTCTAATATGTACAATGAAAGCCAGACAATTTGGATGAAAATATTGTTCCTCTCTGAGCTTTCAGCAATTAGAGAGGATAACCGTGTTTTTTGTTTCTTAAATTCTGACGTCCTCCCTTTCATGGCTCCATGGTATTGCTCTGAAATGTGCAGGCCGTCTGTCTGGGCTGTCCCTGAATGGTGGGATTTGGTGTAAAGATCTCTTCCGGAGCAGGAGAGGGTAATGATGAGAAAGACGGTTCCCTAAATCAGCACACCTGTCAGTGAGACCCAATGCCAACACCACCATAATACCATCTTTCTATGCTTTGCGCTGGTGAGATCTTTGCCTCATCTCCTTGGGGAAATATGACTGTCTTTGGAAGGTGTTATAGCTCCCAATTATTGTAAAGTTTTGACCACACTCTCCTTCCTAATTTATTTTTTATATGTCTACAAATACATTACAAGTATTTCTAGGGCAAAAGTCATGGTAACACTGACTTTATGCTTCCTATAGTGCCTCACACTGTCTTAAAAGTACAAGAAGTATTTTATAACTCTTCTGTCTATCAAAGTAAATGTGATTCTTTGGTCTTTTCCTCATGGGCACAAAATAGCTGCTGCAGCTCAAGGCATAAAATCAGATATTAAAAACAGGGAAAAGGGGCAATGGCTAGTCATGCCAGTCTTCATCCTTTTCATCAGCAATGGCAAAAGCCTTTCTAAAATCTCCTCACCAGTAAATGTCCACTTAGGTAACTTGGCCAGAATAATGTCACATTGTTCCCTTGCAAAAGAGGATAAGAATGTGCTTACATTTCCAGCTTCTATTCATGAAGGTAGGAAGATGAGTTTAGGAATGGGTGTTGGGCATTGGTTTAGCCAATCTACAATTCCCTGGATATGCATGAAAAGCAGTTAATAAGTAGTAAGGACTCAATAAATTCTAGCTGCTCCTAGGCACACATTTGAAAGCAGAAACTTATTTAGTTCATGGAAATTAACAAAATGTGATTTCATAGCCCGAACTGCAAAAAAATGCACCTAATTTAAGTTAACCATCAGGCAGTACTTAATGAATTTTACATTCCACAGTGCCTATTTTTTTTATATCCAGAGAAAGAAACACTATGAGTGTGAATTCATAATGTTATACTCACTGAGGGTTTCTAAAATGATAATATCTCAACAGTATTAAGTCAGTATAATAAACTCAAATAATTCCTATCTTAAATTTAAATTTAGGAAAACATCTAAGGAGAGAGAAAAATTGCCCATGATCTTTTACAGGACCTAATCTGATGCTTACTGGAGCCAAAAATGCAAACCAGGCATCGTCAGGCTTTCCTGGACATTATTGCGAGTAAAGGCAGGCTCTTTCCAATCCCTAAGCACTGGAAGCCTTAGAATCTAAACCAGCTCATGTAGGAGGGGTGGGGTTCTCTGCAGATAGAAGCCGTTTTTAACAGGGGTGGAGGGAGACATCCCAGGTAAGAATAAATCAAGGGTGAACACCAGTGATAAAGTCAAGAGCAAGACCAGAATAGGAAGGATTTTGCCAGCACACCAAGCCAAAAGCAAATAACATTTATCTTGTGGCATCACCAGAGTGTAAGGCAACAGCCACACTGTACTGTAGCCAAACATGTGTATTTGGAAAACTGGCCTCATTGTCTCCTATCTCTGAGGCCTTGGACCAGTTACTTCCTTTCTTAGAATCCTAATTTTCTTCAATAACGGGAAAGATAAGATGACTCCTAGGTTGTGGTGAGAAATAGAAAAAAATATAAATGAAATATTTTACAGATTTTTAAAAATCAAATGTAGTTAGTTGTCTTATGTTAGGACTTTCCCCAAATAGGGCCTCAAGCTAGACTTGTGTTCNGGCAACAGCCACACTGTACTGTAGCCAAACATGTGTATTTGGAAAACTGGCCTCATTGTCTCCTAGCTCTGAGGCCTTGGACCAATTACTTCCTTTCTTAGAATCCTAATTTTCTTCAATAACAGGAAAGATAAGATGACTCCTAGGTTGTGGTGAGAAATAGAAAAAAATATAAATGAAATATTTTACAGATTTTTAAAAATCAAATGTAGTTAGTTGTCTTATGTTAGGACTTTCCCCAAATAGGGCCTCAAGCTAGACTTGTGTTCAGGTAGCTCATCTGGGAGATTGATTCAGGGGAAAAATGGAGGACAATGAGAAGGGAGAAAGAAAGTCTAATACAAGAAAGCATTATGACGTTTACCAATGTGGGCATTAGTGGCTTGGCTTGGCTGGGAGTACCTATGAAGCAGACTGTATTTTTCAGAGTGGGTGACTTCAAGGGCAGAAGGTTGGCCCATTCATCCAGTCTTCTCCATTGGTTGGTTGAGGGTTTCCATTCTTCATTTGTTAGTTCTTCTTAAATAGAACTTCCAAGACAGAAGGCAAAAGGGTACAGAAGGGGACATGGCTGAGGCCAGTTGCTGCCAGGGCCCCATGAATCTGAGCTTTGTCAAGGCAACAGCCCATTTTTGTCACAGCTGATATCGAAGGCAGGTTCTTGGGCATGTGACCTGGGTAGTGGAGATAACTGCTCTGGTTTTTAATAAGGTTAGTGATTATTATTGTGGTAAAATGAATGGACATGCACCCGTTGTCGGCAGTCAGATCATGAGGACACAACTCAGGAATTAAGTTAGAAGAATTGCGACAGATGGCAAACACCCAGGGGCTTGGGGAGCAGTGCAGTTGGGCAGTGTGCTGAGCAGAGCCCACGCTTTCTCTCTGGTGTAAGCCCCCTCTGTTGCCGGTGCACTGTTCTCCCCCTAAACTGGCAGTGTTGATGAATTACCACACTACGCAGCATTGAGAATTTAGTTGTTTCAGTGACCTATTTGCTAACTGCATGAGCTGAAAACACTGTTTTGCCCATCTCCCACTCCATTGCTATTTGGAAATGTTTGTGGTCTCATTTTTCTGGAAGCAGATGTTTAGGACTATTTTATTCAACTATCTTCCCATTCTTTCCTACAAGATACAGATCTACCTCCAAACCGTCTCGCACATACCTTTCCTGTGTGCCATTGTCAATATCTCCATGTAAAACCGAGGCTTCTTTGGCATGTACTCCTGTCACTCTGGCTGACCTGCCTTCCTTTGTCTTCAAACATACTGTGGTGACATCTTGAAAATATGTCAGATCGTTCAAACCTTCCAAAGTATTTCCATTGATTTTGAGTAATATCCAATTTCCTTTTCCTGGCACACAGAACTCTATGTGCATGGTGGGGAAGAGTAGTAGGGGGAATGGGAACAACTGTAATTGAACAACAGTTTTAAAAAAAACCTGTTATTTGTCCCTTGACTGCTTCTACAATTTTATTTTATTTACTCTTATGAGTCTCATTAGCTACAACAGTTTAGCCACAAAGACTTTCTTTCTGCTCCCATAACTCCCCAAGGTCATTATTGCATTGAGAACTTTCCACTTCCTGTTTTTTCTTCCTATTCCTGGAATGTTTTTCCCTAATGATATCTCATTTTTCTTTATCATTTACATTTTAGGGCTGTCGTGGCTACCCAAAGAAAAGCTACTCTGTCATTGTCTATCAAATCACATTATTTTAATTGCCTGCTTAATACCAATCACCATTCAAATTAGCTTTTGCTTGTTTATTTGTGTGTGTATTTTCTAATTTATCTTACTAGGATGTAAATATTGAAGAGCAAAGATTTTTGTCTTGCTCAGGGCTGTATCTTCAGTAGCTAGAATAGTTCCTGGAACAGCTCATCTATTCAAAAACTATTTGTTAAGATAATGAATGAACGTAGGAATGTAAAGGTCAGTGTATACACTATCAAAAGCATTTCTGAAGAGGTGTGGTCCTTAGTCCCCAAACCTAGACTCTGTAAAACATAGGTTAAAGGGTCCTGAAAGAACAGGGAAGAGTTTATTTCTCAGATCACTCTAGAAACCCAAATGACCCTTATATTTAGGGACAATCCCTTTTTACCCCCTGCCGTCAGTGACGTCACGCCCACCGTGGAATCTGTTGGGCGGCGCTGCTGGGGCTGCACGTGGCCCTGGCCTGCACGTGGCCCTGGCCTGCTTACCTTTTTTACGGGTCTGTAATGAGGTGAGTACAGAAATCAAGAGCATACATTTCCAAACTGTGGTAGCAGTTTGACATCGTGACAAACAAGTGTGTGGCCATTTTTCGAATGATTATTTTATTGTCGTTTTAAAAGTGTCAGTTTGTGGTGGATTAGGAGAAAGTAAAATTCTATTCTTTGTCATAAATACTTGGAGTAGCTGCTATACCCATAGAGATGAAGCCCAGAGAAGACTCATGAAGCCCAGTGCTGTGACGGCCAGAATCTTTGGATAATTATCAAGTGTGGGGCTTCTCAAATTTTAGAAAATGTTCAACTCAACTGTTAAATAAGAGCAAATGTTTCTTGGCAATACCCTGGTATTCAGCGCTTACTCTGGACTTTAGGTAACAGCAGACTCTGAATAAACAAACAGCTAATAGCCAGACAGGGAATAGCAGACAGTGAAACTTAATTAAAAATAAAGTTTAAACTAATTAATTAAGGTTCAACTATGTACACACATAAACACAGTCCAACCAAGTGCTAAGCTGAATCTAATGAAAATTTATGGAAAAAACAGAAATATGATGTTTAGTATGATTAAATTTTCTTGATTTCTGAGACTTAGCCTTCGGGTGTGTCACCATTTGACCATCTGCCTAAACAAATGTATTGATTCCCTTACCTGACTCATCCTGGCAGTATGTTTATGTAAGAAACTTCAGGCTTCCCCACTGCTAAACAATGATGGTTATAATACAGGACTGTGGCACAGAAGTAGTGCAGCCTATTCCCTGATCCTACTCCAAAACCAGGGGCTCACACATGGTAGACATTTAATTAATATCTACCAATGCTAAAATGATTTTTCAAGTTCTTTTTCCCCCTGCCTCTTTAAAGAAGGAAAAAATAAATCTTGGGGCAATGGAAGGATCTGTATTTAAGACACTTCAGTTACAAGAGCTACAGTAGTACTAAAGCTGTAGCTACAGTATGAGTATGTTAACCCTTTATAGTGGATTATAAACTAGACACCCCAAAATACACTCATCATTTCTGAAGGTGTCTGTGGTTTCACGCTGCTTAGGAGATAACATATAAGGAGTGCACAGGCTTTTACAAATTTGCGTTCACCCTCTCCTCTGTTACTACCTTCCCTCTTCCTTCTCATCTCTGCCTCCCCGTGATGACCTACACTATCTAAAGTGGACCAGACAACTCGTCCACCGCATGCCTTTGCTTGTGCTGGTCCCATAGCTTGAACTACGTTCGCTCCACCGTTACATATTCAGGTTTTACTCATCCTTCAGTTTTTACACTTAAAAACCACTACTCTCCAGAACTGTCAGGCCAACCAAGTAAATGAATATCCTCGTTCTGAAGCTACCATGGCATTTGGAGTCCATTTTATCACACAATTTATTTCTAATATGTGTTTTTCCTATTTGATTAAAAGTTATCTGATAATAGAAACTTACCAACACTTTACAATTCGCCTTAAAATTTCTGTAAATATTTGCATATATAATGTGATATGCGCCTACTGTAGTCACTCGGGGGTTTTCACTGTCCAGGTGCTAATCGTGTAAATTAGAAATGAAAGCACATAAAATGTTCTCCATTGATTTGATTGATTAGTGAATGTATAATATCCTTACTATACAATTTATTTCCCTCAGATCTTTGGAGACAGATTGTCTCATTGTCTGGAAGTTCCCATGGAAAGAAGTCTAAAGCCAGCTTGGTTACATCTACCTCATGAGTAATTTGCTTTTTCTGCTCAAGTGCACAAAGAAAGCTTCCTCCGTACTTGACGGTCAATAACTTAAACCTGATAACTATTGGTGGTGATTGTTCCCTGTCATAATTTATCGAAATAGTATCTATTCTTAGTATCTGCCAATCTAGTTTTATATTCCTTTAAGGGGAGTATTCTTCTAAGAAAGATTTGAAAACATACTTTTTTTCTCTTCATCGCTTTTTATTTTTTCTTTATTTCAAGTATATCAATTTTTCTTATAGTATAATTGGTTTAATATTTTTTCACCTTTCTGATTTTTGAAAGGTGTTTTTTTTTAGTCTGTTGTGATTTGAATTTCAGCTGCCTGATTCCCTGCTAATTCTAATTTATGTGTTAATCCAGTAATGATGTTCTCATCAGGTTTTCAATATAATTTTCATCTTTTGTTGTTAGTTTATCTGCATGTCTTTCAGGCTTTCGTTTGTTAAATTCATAGAGTAATATTTGTTCTAAAATGTAATATTTATGGAGACTTGTTTTTTGTTCCCTGGTTTATGTTTCTTTTTAAATTAGATTATCTGTTTTCAAAATGCTGTGTGGTTGCTATTCCTCCTTGTTTGATCTTAGCTAAATGTATATGGTTACTATGCCCTTTTTTTCTTTGCTCACTCCTGGGAAACTCAGTGACTTCTTGAATTCTGAAAGTTGTCCCTTTTCCTTACTCATCTAGGACTGGTTTGTTTAGTTGTAAGGCATTTTGTCCACTCCTCTGCAGCTGAGTGGTGTGGGGAAATGGGGCGGTCCGAAATAGTGGGTGTGCAGTATTTACACTTTTTCACGTTTGATTCAGTTTCCTTTGTCCGTTTCTCCTAGGTGTAAAGTATAATCTCATCTCATGGCACAGTTACCATTGTGCTTTGTATTATTCCCCCGACTCAGAGAGCAAGCAGCTCTGGAGTCTTGAGATTCCTCCCTTGGCCAGGTTTTCCAGCCAATGTAGCTGCTGTTCTACCAGTAAGCACACACACTAGCAGTTAGGATAGAAGGAATTTAAGGGTATCCACTTAATCTGCATTTTTTACAATGTTGGGGTGATGGCGAAAAGGCTCAGGGTCGCTCAGTTTATTAGCAAAGCACCTAAGGTTCACACTCTGCAGAGGCGTAAAGACTCTCGGCAACTACAGAAATGTTCATTTCGTGCCATGGCCTCTAATTTTTTAAGCAGCAGATGGCTTTTTTTCCATTTCCTTTCAATATGACTGCTGAAGGTAAATATTTCTTTATTTCAACTGTCTAGATTTTTTACTCATTTCATTAGATTCTGGGCTGGTGGAGAGAAATTCTGTTAATCGACCTTATTCTGCTGTGTTAACCCTCAGCTTTTGTTAATATATTTGCTAGATAATGTTTCTGTTGCTTTTTAAAAAGTTCAAACTCTAGCATGGGTGAAGATGGGCTTATTTCTGGCTTACGTAAACATCGGTTATAATTGCTATCCTCATGCCCCCGTCAGGAAGCTTTACCAAAGGTGACTTCTTCTGCAGACTGCCATCACCCGCAGGAGCACTATCTACAGCACTGTGAGAATAAAGACTTCGAGAGAGCTGCCTGCAAGAAGCACACTCTTTGACAAAGAAAGAGAAATGACAAACCTTAGGTGTCCAGTTGTGTGATACTAAAAATAATCGTCACATGGAAATAATCAGGGACATTTGAAAGAGTAAAGAATGCTTCAAGAAGGAGGAGTTTTAATCCCTTGGCTATTTTTAAAAGAGAATGAATCCCAATAGGATTTTGCAGGAGTAGTAGGGTTTGGACTTCCGATGACAAGAGAAAATGGTACTGGAGATGATGGGTGCGGGCAAAGGAGAAAAGACAAAGCAGGGGCTATATTGGGATGCATCGTTATCAATCAGTTTGCCTTTAGTATAAGGAACTAGAAAAGAGTAAATGTAAAGTGATGTTTGAAAAAGTCACTTTAGTGACTTTGTGATTTTAACTTGCAACTTTGGAAGCTGCCCACAGGTTTAAGATACTTCCTGTGTCAGACTCCATGTGTCATAGCTGAAATATTTAGATTCCTTTCCTCTCATTGAAAAAAAAAATGAGCTTGACTAGCAAGCCAACCTCATCTTACTGAGTGCAGATTCTAGTAGGCTGACATTAGTAACAACAGATTAGAGGTGTGAATTTCCTCAATTTATGTTAACAAGGTGCTAAATGCAAAGGCCAATTATGGCTCCCCCTGCATGTCACCTTCCTGTCACCTGAGTATCCAAGGAGTGGGCTTGATCCAGGCATGGCCCTAGTCCTGTGGAATTTATAGGATTCTCAGCTGAAACTTACCGGATTCCTGAAAGTGTGGGTTGTAGATTCCTCAGGGTATTGAGAAATTTTGCGGGCCAGCTATAAATGCCCCAGATACTCTCCAGAACACCTGGCAATAAATTCCAGCCCCTTCGACTTCCCACTTCTTCTGATGCAGGCTTATTAAATATAAAATATTGCATGCTGAAATTCACATAAAAATAGCCTAATTAGTAATGGGAGGAAGTGAAAGCGAGGGCACATGTGGGAAGGAAGGGATCAGGGTCTGGCATTGCAAAGGCAGAGGGAGTTCACCCCCCTTTGCGCACCCTGCCTGCCCTACAGTTCCCTCCTGCTACTCTTTTCCCCTTGTTCAGACTATTTTTAATCTTCGTGGCTTCTTCTGGTCTTTTTAAAAGAAACATTTTATTGCAGCATAGTTTTAGGTTTACAGAAAAGTTGGGAAGATAGTATAGAGAATTCCCACATACTCCTTACTCAAATATGGACTTACAAGTAAATACCAGGATACAGACCCAATTCATTGTAGGGAGGATTGAGGGTTTGGGGTTTTTGTTTTCCCTTTCTAATTCTTTTCCTACCTTTATTATATTCAGTGTTGTGCCCTAATTTAGATTTTTAAGTATTCTGATGGAATATGCTTACCCAGATAATATCGTGACTCGGGTCTATGTCTGTTGCTCTTTGTGCCCACGGCAGAGTTGCTCAAAGCATAGTCAGTAGGCCTCTTCTGCAGAATGTTCAGGCCCAATCCTCTACGCAGTCAGTGGCTCGTGCCAGGATCTAAACCATCTACATTGCCAAGTTTCTTGTAGCAAGGCAGGTTTTTTCAGGGAGGAAGCCATGCATTGCTTTGCATTCTGGTGGCATCCTCAGGTGCATTCTCATTGCTTTGTCTACCCGAAAGATGCCTATTCATTCTCCGAAAACACCACCTGCATTACTTCCCCTGAGACGCCGCTACGAGCACATGGACTTCCTCTCCAACTCCACTCATTCTTTCGATCTCAAACCACCACCAGAATGTCGGTAGCTTGTGCAAGGTCCTGAGAAAGAGTTAGGCACATCGAAGAAGATTCATAAAGGATATTGAATTGTATACAACTCAGGTACCTTGAGTTAGATTGAAAAGTCAGTGGCCACCTAATTTCCATAGCCTAGATCATGAAGGCAGTATGTGTAATTCATATTGTGATTTGGGATTTTAAAAATAAGTAATTACTATTGATGTAATTGACACTATTAACATAAATGCAAAATACCATTTAATGAATAGAAATTTTCCTACCTCCGTAACTCTGGCAAAAATTTTAGGCTAATCTTTCACTACCAATTCTTGGTGTTTCGTGCCTATTCCATAAGTTCTATGTTATGATACTCATTGGTTCTTGCCTTGTGTATATGTTAACAAATGGAAAAGCTTTGATTTTTTTAATGTAAAATGCCTATTTCCAATAAGAAAGTAGGCCACTAATAGGAAACAGGATTCATTTTGTAATTCTAATCTTGTGCCCTTATCAGTGATAACACCACACACACACACACACACACACACAAACACACACAATAGCCTTCAATGGATTAAATATCCATTTACCACAGTGAGAAAAGAGAGGAACTCTAATCTCTAGGTCTAGAACAGTGTATCAACCCAAAACAACCAAGGATGACTTTGCCTCATAGGTGACAGTGTTTAATGTTTGGACGAGGTTTGTTTGTTTTGTTTTGTTTTCCCTTTTGGTGACTGCACACAAGGGCAGGGCTAGGTGCTCTGGGCATTTAGTGCATAGAGGTCAGAGAAGCTGCTAAATATACTACATACACAGGGCATCCAAAGTATTGCTGCTAAACAAAGTATCGCCTGGTCTAAAATGTCAGTAGTGCCAAGGTTGAGGCACAGTGGTTTATGAGACTACTCAATACATACTAAGAGGCTAATAAATTTTTCTTGGATAAAAAGATTCTATCATGAAGGAAGCTGAGGTCATACATGTTACCTGCGTCAGCTAACGTAGAAGAGTACTTAATCCGGTTGGGTGTTCATAAAAGCTTCTTAGAAGTAATAATTCCTGGGATTAAATTTAAGTATGTACTAAGAGAATAAAGCTGTAGTGTGTTTTACAGAAATAGTGACTACATGCAAGAATGCATGAAGCCATTAAACAAGTTGGTGTCTGCAGGAAACTTTGTATGGTTTGGTATTCACTAAAAGCGAGGCAGGGAGTGGGTAGATATGAGGGTGGAAGGTGGTGAAGTAGGTTCTTCATCATTGGAGGTCTGGGAACTCTCAGAAGGGGGTGTCCAGAATGAATAAGATGGTTGAGATACTTCATACTCAAGAATTTCACAATCTGAGGTGTGGAGCATATAGGTAAGCTAATACATCTTAATGCTCTGCTTTAAGTGTCAGGGTGGAGATCCACACAGAATGACAAGGAAACACAGAGGACAGGGAAACAACCAGCATAGAGAGACACTGGAAAGGCTTTCTCAGGGAGGTGACATGGTTATATTTAAACCAGATCCCTCAGGGTGAGTCACAGTCAGCTGGATGACAGTGGAAAGTGGTAAAGCGTTTGTTCCAGACCAAAAGAAAGGAGCACAGACCAGCGGGGAGGGAGAGCAGGAAGAAATGTCGTATTTCAAGTGGTCCAACGTGAGTACCACACCTTGTGTGAAAGGAAGAAAGTGCTGAGAGACGAGGCAAGAAAAGACGGAGGAGGGGTCAAAAGATAATGAGGTTTTATTTATGGCTGAAGGTTGACCAGACGACAGAATGCTGTTGAAGGAAATAAAATAAGGGGGTGACATCAAGGAGGCTGCACAGTATACCATGACGGTCTTGTAAGAAAAGGTATCTGGTGGCCCCAGTGAGACCTTCTAACACACATGAACACGTTATTTGCTTATAACTTTCAAAATGAGAAATATTTTTAAATAGCCCACTGTGCAAATGAGACAAATATGGACACTTGCCTCCAGAAGTTACAGGGGTGTCAGACATGTGGATATTAACTGACACCAAAGGCAAGAGATAACACACCCCATGCAACAGGGGCAGGTGCATCGCAGTGGGAACTCCGAGCAGACTGAGGAAACTTCCGTGTAGAAAATCAGAAAGGGTTCTGTGACGGTGATGGCAGCAGAGAAAGCTACCAGTATCATAAAGCCACAGGGCATTAATAGGTGTCAACTATTGAACATTATTATGTGCAGAATGCTTCATGGACAGTATCTCTGGTCGGTGTTACCATAAGCCTAAGTGTTGGGTACAGTCATCATCTCCATTTTACAGGTGAGGAAGCCGGGCCATACAGAGGGTCAGGGATTGGCCCAGGGCCACTCAGTGGCCACCCAGGGCCACTCAGTGCTGTTTAACAAAACGACAAAATCAGCAGTGCACCCAAGTGTGGATGAAACAAATAACTCTGAGTAAGGTGGAAAAGGGAGGAACAGGCTTCCCCTGTGGAGGAAAGAGCATCATTACGGGGACCAAAGCAGGCTCTTTGGGGCATAGATGGAGAACACAGAATGACTCATTTTGCCAGGAGCTAGCATTGGATAAAGGATGCTCAAATTAGCAGATTTTTCCAAGCTGTGTAGACAAACAGGCCCCTATGAATCTTGCATAATTTAGATATTTCAGTGAGCACCACACCGTAAGTAAACTCAGGCGCAGTCTAGCCCTCCATCCATTGCTTCGTTCCAGCTCTCTGAGGTGAGCCATCTTGAATAGTTTAGGACAATTATTTGATCACACATTTCCTAATTGACAAAAAATGTTAATATTATCTTCAGAATCCCTTACTCCCTCGCTGCCAGTGGAGCGGGCATGGAACAGATGCCAAAGACAGCTCGGAAACTTCCAAGAGGCTTGGCAACAGCAAATGCTACGAGTCCCTTACCTGCTGCATCCAGCATTGGCAACTCAGACGGCACTGTGCCTGCCAAGGGCTCAGAGGTGGCCTGCGCAGGGGCCACTGACAAATCCACGACAAAAACAGAGACCGAGTATATGGATATTTAATCCCCAGCTGGGAAAAAATTTGTTATTTCAAGGGAGTATTGTCTTTTCATATTTTACTAAAGCATTTATACTCCAGATGGGGCATAGGTCAAAAGGATTCTAGCAAAACTGAGTGTAAACTGACCACATTCTCGCTGAATATTTCCTCCGATTTAAAAAAAAAAAAGTGAGGGGGTTGGAATGACCTGAGTAAAGCCATGCCTGTCTGGTCTGTAGCCATCCTCGCAGTCACAGCTCCCCTCCTCACCCCAGCCCTCCCGCCCTTGCTCATTCCCACCACTCTCTGCCCTGCCCTTCCGAAGACCTGCTCCTTGTCTCCCCCCACCCCCTCCCCGTGTCCTCCCCTCTGAACTGCCTTCTCCCACTTCAGGCCTGCATTTAATGTTTCCCTCGGCTGCCCCTTTTATAAACACTTCAATGTTAACCCTCCTTCTAAAGTCTGACTGGCAGGCAGACTTTAAAAAGTTGTCTCTGAGGCCCCATCGGTGTGGCCCAGTTGGTTGGGCAGCGCCCCGGAAAGCGAAAGGTCGACTGTTTGATTCCCAGTCCAGGCAGTAGGTTTGCTCTGGTCAGCCAGCGATCTGTGTTTCTCTCTCACATCGATGTTTCTCTCCCTTTCTCCCTCCCTTACTCTCTCTCTAAAAATAAAAAATAAATACAATACTTGAAAAAAAATAAAAGAGTTTTTTCTTAGAGTGCAAGTCTGCTCCGGAGTCTTGATCAGATTTCTGCTTTGTGCTTTGAAAGAATAGTTTATGAGTGGCAGGTCATATCAAGTCACATACCATGTGTGTTATCTCACTCTCAGGCTGATCCGACCGGTCCGTTCTGGCTGGGATGGCCTGATGGCTCTGATATAACATGTTTGGATAAAAGTTTCATCCATTGACAGTGCTTGCCTACATTAATTACTTTTCTCAGGGTACCAGAGAGTTATTTTTTAAAAATTCTATTTTAAATCCTTCCATTTATTAGCTGAGGATTTTTCCTCAGAAAGAGAACTAACTCTTCAACAAAAGCTGTTTGGTGACATTGATGTATAGTTCATATAAAAAAAGAAGACTAAATTCTTATTTTCTTTACAAATGATTATTTTTAGAGAAAGAAGTTGATGTCCTAGTAAATTTTAATGGTACTCAGTGAGTTTCCTCCCTCCTGCCTCCTTTTCTTCCTTCCTTCTCTCTTCTGAATAACACTGTGGATTTTAATATATTCAATGTGTTTTAATTAGTCCTACTTGTTGTATTAATATTATTATTGCTACTATATATACTTACATTTTTTGCTTATGACCTACAAGAGACACTTTTTGTTTGCTACTGGGTCCTTCAGAAATGGCCACATTGTTTTTAGGAGCTTGCTTGCATTTTGTATAGGAAGTCTTAGACTCCTCTTGGATATTTTCTGCATTAGACTTGAAGTCACTGGCTCTTTTCCGTGGAGTGGGTGGTACGGAGAACAGCCTGAGCGCCAGCCTTTGTCATTGCTGCTGAGTTGGCAGAGCTTCTGGGCATGTGCAGTGACAGAGCTAGGATGTACATAGTTTAAAAATAACAAATAAAAATAAAAACCGTGAGTCTATACTAATATTTTCAAGTTTGGGGTTAATATGACAAAATATTATTTAAATAATTCAATGTGATATTTATATTTATTTTTGTATGCTGAGACCATTTACTCTATTAACATAATTTTTATTTGAATTTTTGTGGCGAGTATACACATATATATATACACATATGGTCTTAATATAATTGTAGAAACATGATACTATTGAATGCTATTTAGGATTACTAACAGTCCTACTTAATCTTAGATTGTATTTCACTATGGATAAATAGTAAAATTATTGTACTTTAACATCACTTTAAGTAATTGTTTCCTCTGGGTGCTTAAGTCACCATATTTGTTTTAGAGTTCTAGTTCTAATTTTTAGATGCTGCTTTGTTCTGCACTTCCACTTCATTTTATTTTGCAATATGTAAAACATGTAATGTTTCCAAATTCAGAGCTGCAACAAGGTATATTTAAAAAGTCGACTTTCCTTCTTGTCAGAATATTACATTTTTTAATCATTCATATTTTAGGTTGTAATAGAGAACTTTATGGACTTTTATAATTACACGTTAAGGAAAGGGAACGTATTTCTTCTTAATCATGTCATTATGAGTACTTCCTATAACTTAAAAACATACAAGCCTCTTTTAATTTGCTGTTTAACCCATCCTCACATTAAAAAACACGCCATTTGTGAGATGCTTTGAGCAAAACCTTACACAAATATTAAACATATATTTGCATGCATTTTTTAAAAGATTTTATTTATTTTTTAGAGAGAGGGGAAGGGAAGGCGAAAAAGAGGGAGAGAAACATCAGTGTGTGGTTGCCTTTCATGAGCCCCCCAAGGGGGACCTGGCCCACAACCCAGGCATGTGCCCTGACTGGGAATGGAACCTGCAGCCTTTTGGTTTGCAGGCCTGTGTTCAATGCACTGAGCTACACCAGCCAGGGCTATGTGCATGCATTTTAAAAACTGTGGTCACAGCGTACAACGTGAGATCTAACCTCTCCAGTTGTTACGTGCACTGTAGAGCATGGTTAGCTAAGAGCGACACACTGCACGGCGGAGCTGCAGAACTGTTCCTTCTTGCATAACTGAATCTCATGTCCCTTGGACACCAACTCCCGACAGTGTAAAACTTACAGACAGTGATGTGTGTATTTTTTATCATAACCCAGCATGGTTAGCTCCACGTGGAATGTCAATGCCTGATCACCTGTTATGGAGAGTTGTTTCGGACCTGCTGGCTCACAAAAGTTAGTTATCACTAATATTATTGCTATAGCTAGTTCTATGGAAGTCCAAGTCAAATATATTAAAAATGTAAATATTACTTAATATGCTGTGACAGAATTTATATGAATATTGATAATATAATAATTTGTACTAATTGATATATATTAAAGCGTTGGCATCATTAACTAAAGCTAACTTGTGCTGAGTGCACGTAAGGGGCCCATCACCAAGCCATGAGATCTTTATGCCTCTGCTCCTTCAACCTTACTATGGCCCTGACTGGGAGAATGTAGTAATATTACCCCATGTACCATGACCCCATTCTGAGGTCACTCTGCCCTCAGAAGCCTGAGAAACTAGTCTGAAGCCACCCTAATGAGTAGTGGGTCTCTGGTCTTATCGTTGAAATTCAGAGAAATTAATCTTCTAGAACATGAAGGTAGTAATAATCTGGATCTGATTTCAGTCTGTACAGTTCCAAAGTCTGTGCTGTATCAATTTTATCATGTTTCCATTTTCAACCTTGCAACAGAGAAAAGATTAAACATTAATAGCAACTTGCATTTTTTATAGTCTTGTGTAAGATGCAGGGATCAAATTAGAAATGCTTTGGTGACCATTGCTGCAAATTAAAAGTTTTTACTGACTTATTCAACAAATAAAGGTGAGCCCATGTAATAGGTTCATCTCTTAGAGCTTAGAAAACATCTTATGTTATGATGGGAGGGTGGATTTTGACAGATTATTATTTCATGTTAGAGAATGACCCGTGTTCTTAAGGAAAAAAGAGTAAGAGGCCAGGAATGACTGTGACGCAGGTGGCTGATTTAGTAAACAGGGTTCTGGAAGGGCCCTTGGAGAATGTGATGTCTGAGCTGAGACCTGAATGAAATAAGAAAGTGAGTCTTTAGGGAGGAGGAAAGCAAGGGCAAAGTCATTGAGGCAGACTCCAAGGTGAGCTCTGTGACTTCCCACTTCCTCGTGTCCATGACATTATGGAATCCCCATCTGCTGAGTTTACATCGTGACTTGCTTCTAACTAATGAATATGGAAAAGGTTGCGGGAAGTCACTTTCTTGATTAAGTTACATTTTATGACAAAGATATGATAGGATCTAATTCCCATGTTCATACTATGCTATATACAACTCCGTTTTAGCAGACTGCAGTGAGAGACTGCTCCTTGCTGGTTTGGGAGAAGCAAGCTTCTATACCGTAGCTGTCTACGGAGATGGCCATTTAACAAAGGACTACAGGGCACCTGTGAGTGCAGCAGGGTTCAGCCCTACAACCTTATAGGGCTGAATTCTGCCCATAACCACATGTGTTTGGGAGAAGATCTCAAAATTCCAGATAAGAACCCGATTCCATCCTCAGAGGACCCTAGATATGCCCTTGTCTGGTCTTCTGACTCATGGAGATAATAAATGTGTGTTGTTTTATGCTGCACAATAGTAGTAGCTTGTTACACAGCAATAAAAAAATTCAATACAGTGTGTCATAGAGAAAGCAGCCATGGAAGGTTTACTGTTGAGAAGGTGTCAATGGGAAGAGCAGGAGATGGCTGGAAATCAGATTAAGAGAGCAATCAATGCTGATTAAAACGTGGTCTGCTGGCCACTCCCATCTCTGAACTACTGGCCCTCCATGTCTGTATAATCAAAAGCAAAGATCAGGAGATTTTTGTAACAACTTTACATTACACAACTTTTGAGCAGTTATTGGTGGACCCATCTGTTTCAGCAGATTATGGTCAAGTACAGGTGTTGTTGAATTTACCTGGTCAGTTCTATGTTGCAGGAGATACAGATTGATATTGATCTGCAGGTGTTGGTGGGGAAGATTGGTTCTTCTCTACAGGTAGTGTTCAGAATGCTGACTTGAAGCCTTATAGGCTGTGATAAAATTTTTGGATTATATTCTATAGGCTTTAGAAGCTATTGGAGGTTTTGAGAAGAGGAGAGATGCGATGTAATTTATTTTGTTGACTTAATTCTTCTAGTCAGTGCAGCTGTTCTGGGGAGGACAAGAAGGAGGCTATGATATTCTGGAGGTAAAGAAGATAGTATTTTAGACCATGGGAATAGTGGGGATTGTTTGAGATGTGTTTGAACACAGACCTGACAAATATTACTTACGGACTAAATGTGGGATGCGAGTGAGAGTGAGGGAAAAGGGACAGGAAAGTCAATTCAGTTAGAGTGCACGCACAGAAACAGGGAAACCTCGTTTGCTTTATCCTATGTACATATAATATGGGAGTAGAAAGAGCCATTTCTCATGTGCCGTGCGTTATGTGACTTAGTAAGTTTGCACTTCATTTCTTAGGCAGGAGATTATAGTAGGCAAAATTGTAAGGGACACCCATGATTTCTTGCTCCTTGGTATACATACTCTGCACAATCTTTGAGACTAGAAATATGATAGGACTCACTCTTGTGATGAGGTTGTATTCTATAGCAGAATTGACCATAAGAATGAGATGCTCTGGATGGATGTCAGAGGGATGCCAGAGACAACTGAAGGGGCTCGTAATGGCTAAAGCTGGACCAATTTGAGTAACTAACCAACTAACTGAATATCGGATCATAACCCACAGTGTTAAATAAGTATCTATGGGTTCATACTGATATAAATAAATTCCTGGACACATTAATAAATGGTGGGGGGGAGACAAATATATCCTGTGCATTAGGTTTCCAAATAGATTACATCAATACATTCAAGGAGGTAAAGAATGCCTGTCTACCATTTAAGTATACACTGCTGGGTGAGTGTGAGAGAAGGAAGCAGGTAAGCTTGACTCAGCTTATTTCTCCCTCTTTTGAGTTCAGTTTCTGATAAGAGGGGAAATGCTATCTGTTTGTTGTCTGTCTGTCTGTCTGTCTGTCCTGGGTGTGGTGAGCTAACCAGGACTTGGTCTGCCCTGGCAGAGGAGGGTCTACAGTTATGGCAGTTAAGTTAGAAAGAGAGAGAAACTTGGACTACATGACAGAAGCATATAAGGAGACATGTTTTTGTCCATATTTACTTTTTTATAATGCATCTGATAGTTTGATCAGAATTTTCATGGCTGCATTATTTTAATTCTCTATTGTTTCTAGACTAAGGAGAGAACAAGATTTTGTATTGAGGTATTGTTATGGGGAAGTCAAAAAGAAAGACAAAAAGACAAATGTCTTATTTTTTTAAATATGTTATTCTCATGATAACTAAGAGGGAAAGTGGGGTGAGGTTATTGAGGACTGTGAACACCAGTATGAAGTGCTCTGATTTAATGAAATTGAAGCCTTTCCTTCAACAAGGGTGTGGCATGTTGAGAGTAAGGTTTCAAACCAATTAGTCTTATAGCTACGCAATCCAGAGGAGTGGGGGAATTAGGGGTAGAGTGTGTGGAAACAATTATGCCTATGCAAATATTATATGAAATGACTTACCTTTGAGCTTCATATAAAAACTGATCTTGGTTCAAACTGGGACCTGCTTAATAGGCAAGAAGAAAGAATAGTACGAAACATAAAACTGACTCCTTAAAAGCTTGACACAGGCATGTGAGCTTATGAAGGTTGAATTTTTGCCAACTAGCTTATAAAAAAGAAAATGTCATCTCGCTGCTCTTAGCACTTGCAGCTGTATTTTTATTTCCATTCACGGGGAAATGATTTTTGAAGAACTTTTCATAGTAGTTAAACTTGGCAAAATACAATACCTAAGTGTCATTTAGAGGACTTATGTTACTAAATGTGGTGGTCACCTGATCTTTCAAAAAGGTACATTTATCTTGAATATCTGACTCTTCTCATCTGATGTGTGAAAGCTGGCTTATCGTATTAAACAATGTGAATTTTTAATCCCTCTCCTAAAGCTCCATTGGTAACATTTTGGACCTGCCACTTAACAGTTAATAAGGAAAATATTGCTCTAAATTTGCTTCCTTGTTGTAGTAAAACATTATAGCTGCTATTCCAGTCATGGATACCTCTCTAGGGCCATGGTCACTCAGATGTGCCACAGAATCTCAAACACAAATCTAATTGGTATCAGCAGTCAGATTCCAGCTTCAAGTTAGATGATAGTGGGGGCTGATGGGCCAAGGAAACCACAACATGACCCGGTTTCGACCAGGGAAGCATGCCCTTGGGTTTTGGCTTCCTCTGTACCCTTCAGGGCAGTGTGATGCTGCCCCAGGACTTCCCGAAAAATGCTGTTTTCTTGTAGTATCCTTGATTCTCCTTCACTGTGACCATCAGGTTTCCAAAAACTTTTCAGGGCTGGAACAGCAGCGGACTTTAATCTAACATGTAACTTGCAGACAATAAAAGATAGTAGGTTTGAGGGAATTTAGATTTTGAATCTTTAGCCCACCACGTCATATCTCTGGGACCTTAAAGCATGTGAATTTGTTTCTTGAGTCTTCACTTTTTTTCTCATCATTGACTTCATTAAGTGAAATGGAGCAATATCTATCTTCTGCCTCAACCAGCTATTCTTGGGGATTTAACACATAACTGGATAATCTGTATATTAGATTTCTTCAGTGAAACAGAACCAATAGGATATGAAGGTTTAGAAAGAGATTTATTGGTCACTTGGTTATGGAGGCTGACAAGACCCAATATCTGCGGGTGCATCAGAAAAATGGGGTTCCAAGAGAGCCAATGGTTTATATCTATTGTAGTCTGAGGTCCTAAGAACCAGGAGAACCTATTGTATAGGTTCCTTCTCAAAGGTCGCAGGGCTTATGACCCAAGAAGAGCCGATGTAGAAATTTGAGTCCAAAGGTGGGGGGAAAAAACGTTGATGGTGCAGTTGAAAGGCCATCAGGCAGGAAGAATTCTTTATTACTCAACATTTTTGTTCTCTTCAGGTCTTCAACTGATTAGACGAAACCCAACTTGCTTGACTCTACTGATTGAAATGACGATGTTATCTAAAAAGAACCTCACAAAAACACCCCGAATAGTTCTGGACCAAATATCTGAGCTCCCTGTGACCCATCAAGTTGACACATAAAATTAACCATCACAGTTCATACAAAGCACACAATCTATTGCTGGGAACATGTATAATAATCATAACCATCTTTCTCATTCACTATTAATGGTACTGCATAATTTGCCTCTAATATTTTTTAAGTGAGTAGTCATGGTCACATTTTGTAGTTGAGAAATGCAGGTGTTTATAGTGGATATTTTCCAAGATCACACAGCCACGATATTGCAGAGCCACCGTTCAGAAGTAAGAATTTTCTGGCTAGAAAATCTGTGTTCTTACATTTAAATTGCACTGCCTGTCTTTCTTTTTAAATAAAGGACACACTGAGAAGGCAAAATCTAGAGCCCACAGAACTCCCAGTCTCCCAGGTTCCAGTGCAGTTCTGTGCCAGTATATGCATTTATATAGAACCATGTGGGAAACATCTATGCCATTTTTCTGAGAAGTTGAGTAGGTGCCATGTATTTCAACAGCTCATCTCCACGGAATGAGAGCTATCGTATATAGTTAAAGATGATGTCAGCCTTTCTAAATATAATTTTCGACTGTGCTAAGAAAAATATAAACTGTAGCACTGTAATAATCAACATATAAATAGCTCCCACATCTTTGCAAATTTGGATGATATTATGGAAGAGGGCTATCAACAGGGGCCTTCTGTTACCACGGTTTCTGCTAACCAGTGAACAGCTGGGAATGACGACATCTTTAGTTAAAGCCAGTTTGGAAAGGCTTTTATTTCATGGAGATAAGCTAACGCCTCAAAATAAAACAATCCAAACTGCCAATGTCCCGATGTTAGAATGAGGTATGAAATGCCTGATTTTCACACAGTTTTAGAGAAAATACACAAAGCTTTCCATTGCCCTTTGACTGCTGACAACCTGAACTTCTAGCTTTTTCATTTGTTTTGCTGCTGTTGTTATTGTTGCTATTCTTGTGGGCATTCTCTCCTCCTGTTCAGGGTTCAGGACTGCCGACCCATCATCTTCAGGGCTGGCAACGATGTCTTATGCAGCCCGAGCACTGCTCAGGCTCCAGGACAGACAGTCCCTCTCAGTGTAGGAAGCACCAAGCAACATGACCCTGGGAAGGGGTAGATATGCCCTTTGTCTCCTCCCTACCAAAAACACATGCAATGTCCTTTGAAGACATGGGGAGATTCTGGCCCGTTGCTGTCTCGGCTGTAGAAGGACAGGAGTCTGAGGGAAGTGTTCCTTTTGAAATGCTGCTACTCCCAGCTAAAGATCGGTAAACTGGGTAGATATTCACATGGCAGAGATTCCCTAATGGGTAGTTCTTGGCTATCTCTGGGCTTGAGAGAGATTTTTTGTTTGTTTTTTAGCCTCACAGTGATCTCTCTTTCTCCCTCTCTCCATACACACACACTCACATATATATAATTTTATTGATTTAAGAGAAACATTAGTTTGTTGTTCTACTTATTTATGTATCCATTGCTTGCTCCATGTATATACCCTGACCCAGGATCGAACCCACAACCTTTGTGTATCGGGACAATGCTCTAACCAACTGAGATACTCTGCCAAAGCTGTATTTTTCATTTTTCTTAACTTGAACACTCTTGGATGGAGCTGATGCTTCATATTGCTCCAGACTCTACACCCGCCTCTTGTCTTATATCCACGTCAGGCCCTCACCTCTATGTTGCCCACCTTGGCTCCTTCAGGTATTTGAGTTTAGGTCTCTCTTTTATGGAACCTTTGTTATTGAACAACATCACAGATGCGGTGTTTTTTAATCAAGGACTATGGAGACTGAGTGATGTTGATGTAGAACTCCTGATGTGATCAGGGAAGGCAGAAACATGGGTGGAGTGGAAGAAGGAGTCCCCTAGGAAGAGGAAATATGCGAGATCTTCTCTGGGGGACGAATTACAATTCTCTTAGCTGTTTCAGTCTCATGGAATGCAGAAAACCATGTTTTCTACCTCAAACTGTTTTTGCCTTGGGCTGAGCTCTATACCTTTAGATAGGTACTTCTTTTCCTCCTATAGTAGATTTTTGTTCTTTCTTTTGTTTCCTTCAGAAGTAACCGTAAGAATTCCTCCTATCACCATATGCACATTGTTTTGAAATGTAACTTCACCGTTTCTCATATCATGACATGGCTCTATCCCCTGCCTCTTACATCTAGGCATGGCTGTGTGACTTGCTCTGGCCAATAGGATATCAGAAATTTTAACACAAGCAGAGACCTAGCAGGCACATGAAGAAGGGCTGAAGCGTCCTGACCACAAGCCCACCAAAGAGTGGACATGTGATTGAAGCCACTGAAGACTATCCAGTGCCAGATATCAGTTCACTGAAGAGATCAGTTCAATGAATTCATACCAGAGGAGTTCTTTAGACCCACAGATTTCTGAAACATAAGAGATGCTTATTGTTTTAAGCCATTAATTTTTGGAGTGGTTTGTTAAATAGTGAAAGTTAACTGACACATGCGAAATAGAATTAATAATATGTATCCTGCAGTTTAACTATGGGGATTATAAATAATATGTGTGGCTCTCTGGCCCCCTGAACATTTCCCAGAAATGAGATCTGCAGTAGTTATCAATCTGCATGAGTTCCTAAGTCCCTCAGTATAAACACAAATTGAATTCTGCTTTCATTTTCCTGTTCTTAAAAACTGATCTTGATTCCTGATGATTCTATATTCTGATGAGTTGGTTTTAGCGTCGCCTAAAATGATTGTATTGCCCTCGTACCCCTCTTTGGTAAATCCATCTCCATGATAGAAGCTTAGAGAAAAAGCCTCAAATCCCAGCCCTGGCCTTCTGGGGAAAAATTAACAATAAATGACAGAGTTAAGCAGCAGTAACTCTTATCAAGTAAAACACTGAAACTCAATCTTGAGTGTTGGCATCCAATAACTTAATGTATCCTAACTCTTAGAGACAGTCTATTTTATTCAAGTTATACACGTTTGTTGCTATGCCTAAAGGTGAATTAATGTGCATATTTCCTACCCTCCAGGGTATCAAAAGTTACTGGAGCGAGACTTATATAACTTATATATAGCTCCCTTATATAACAAAGTATATCAGATGCTCTCACAGAGTAATAAAACAGGCATGGAGTAAGACCAAGGTAGGAGATGTTACCATGGTAAAGGTAAAATTGAGTATGTTCCTCAAATATATTAAGCAAGGGTCTTTTAGGTTTATTAAAAAAACATCTGAATCAAACTGGCCCAAGAAACAAAAATAGAAACACAAAGCAGAACCAGTGTTTCACGTGCCTGGTAAACGTGGGGTAGATTCAATTGGAAAACAGCCTGACCCCCAGGCTCAATGGTATTGCAGGGTTCCCTCCCTCTGTTTCAGCTCTCTTCCTTCTTTGCTGGCTCCGTTTGCCCTCGGGCAGAATGGTTTCCAGCATCGTACTGAATCCCAACTCCAAGTTTGTAACAAAGTAGTTCTTCCTTAAAATTCAAATAAAAGTACTAGACCCGACTGGCAGTAGCCCAAATTTGATTTTATATTCACCTACGATTCAGTCACTAAAATCAGAATGGGATCAGTTCATCCAAGTCCCAGACTCAGAAAGTGAAGGCAGGGAAAACAGGAGCACCAGAAGGAGGGGAGGGTGGGCACTGGGAGAGTGGGCCCTGAACTTCTGAAACAATAGGTACTCACTTTGGCACAGTAAGATTGTTACTTTTCAGCAGCAGTCTGGTGGTCGAGTTAGGCAAAGAAGCAGGCAGGGCCTCTTTTCAGTTCAACAGTTTGACAGTTTCAGTTAGAAATGATTATTTCTAAACTGTTGTTCTTTCTATCTAACCTCATTCAAGAGGCTGAGGTGGCCATTTGGATGTGTGTGGTTTTGTTTCAGAGAGTAAGAAGCAGACTTGAAGGACCAGTGTCTGTACTGTTAATCCCCTGCATCATATTTCAATAGTACATTTCCCCAGTCAAATACCTGACAATCCCCGGAGTCTTAGCAACTCAGCGGTTACACCTACTCAATTGTGAATTTGGCTCACTCGTAGAATGAAGTAATCGGATGACGCCTGGTACATGCTGGATGGAAGTAGAACAAATATGAGTGAACTCATCCAACAACATGCCTGAGGGGGAAATAATCCTTTTATTTTCACTGTGAACTCAGAAAGAGCCCGAATTTGAAGAGTGCTACTTTTTATTTTACAACAGGAAACGAGTTGGAAATATAAATAACTGAGGTGAAACAGAATTCAGAAGGTAAAAACCAGATCTGACCGGTTGTCTGATCCAGGACCTAAATAGAAAAACAGAATACACTATAAAGAAAAAACTATAGGCCAATATCCTTGATAAATTTACATGCTAAAATCCCCAACAAAACATTAGCAAACTGAATACAGCAAGGCATCAAAAAGACCATAAACAATGACCAACTGGGATTTATTCTGGGAATGCAAGGATGGTACAACATTCATAAATCAGTAAGTGTGATTCACCACATAAACAAAATGAAGAATAAAAGCCACATGATCACATGAATAGATTCAGAAAAAGAATTTGCTAAAATCCATTACTACCTATCTCTGATAAAAACTCTCAGCAAACTGGGAGTAGAGAGAACACACCTAAACATAATAACGGTCATATATGACAAATCCACTGCCAGCATCATAGTCAACAGGCAAAAACTACAAGTGTTTCTCTTAAAATGGAGAACAAGACAGGAAATGTCTGCTTTCACCTCTTTCATTCAACATAGTACTAGAAGTCCTAGCCACAGCAATCAGACATGAAGAAGATATAAAAGGCATCCAAATTGGAAAGGAAGAAATAAAATTGTCATTATTTTCAGGCAACCTGATGCTGTACACGGAGAACCCCAAAGCTTCCATCAAGAGACTTCTAGTCTGATAAATGAATTCAACAAAGTAGCACGATACAAAATTAATACCCAGAAATCAGTTGCATTTCATATGCCAATAACAAACTAACAAAAAGGGAAGTTTGGAAAACAATCCCAGCCCTGGCTCAGTGGATTGTGTCCTGGCCTGTGAACCAAAGGTCACTGGTTTGATTCCCAGTCAGGGCACATGCCTGAGTTGCGGACCTGGTCCTCAGCTAGAGATGAGGAAGAGGCAGTTGGTTGGTGTATCTTTCACACATTGATGTTTCGCTCCCTCTCTTTCCCTCTCTTTAAAAGTAAATAAACAAAACCTTAAAAAGAAAGAAAGACAACAATCCCATTCACAATTGCTGCAAAAAGAATAAAATACCTAAGCAACAATATAAAAGACCTGTGCTTGAAAAACTATGAGACACTGAAGAAAGAAATTAAAGAAGATTCAAAGAAGCACATGCCATGTTAATGGATAAAATTAACATCATTAAAACATCCATACTACCCAAAGAAATCTATATATTTAATGCAATTTCTCTCAGGATTCCAATGATGTATTTCACAGAACTAGAACAAATATTTCAAAAATTTATATGGAATCACAAAAGACCCCACATAGTAACAGCAATGAGAAAGAAGAACAAAGGTGGAGAAACCACACTATCTAATATCAAACTGTACTATAAGGTCACAATAATCAAAAGAGCATAGTACTAACATAAAAAAACAGACACACAGGTCAATGGAACAGAACAGAGAGCCCTGAAATAAACCCACACCTTTACAGTCCATAAATATTTGACAGAGGAAGCAACCACATACAATGGGCTAGAGATAGTTTATTTGATAAATGATGTTGGGAAAATTGGACAGATATGTATAGAAAAATGAAACTAGAATACCACACACAAGAATAAATTCAATACAGATCAAAGACATAAATGTTAGACCTATAACCACAAAAATCACAGAAGAAAACTTCGGCAGCAAAATCTTGGATATTGCTCATAACACTTTGTATCAGATATATCTCCCCAGGCAAAGGAAACAAAAGAACAAATAAATGAATGTGGTGACATCAAACTAAAAAGTTTTGAAATAAAATAGCAAAGGATATCATCAACAAAAATGGGAAAGAGGTTTCAGGAACATCTATACAGGACATATGGACAAAACCAAAGGTGGGTAAGATCAAGGGTGGGTAGTGGAGATGGCTGGGGTGGGGGAGTAATGGGGAGGAAATGGAGACAACTGTACTTGAACAACAATAAAAAAAGACAACCCACAGAATGAGAGAACATATTCACTGATACATCTGATAAAGGGGTAATATCCACAATTTGCAAAGAACTTGCAAAACTCAATACCAAAAAATTGAAACCACCCAATTAAAAATGGGCAAAAGTCCTGAATAGATGCTTTTCCAAAGAGGACGTACAGGTGGCCAATAGACATATGAAAAGATGCTCAACATGACTAATCATCAAAGAAATGCAAATTAAAAACAGAATGAGGTATCATCTCACACCTGTCAGAATGGCTATCATCAATAGATCAACAAACAACAAGTGCTGGTGAGGATGTGGAGAGAAGGCAACACTTTTCACTGTGAGTGTGTATGCAGACTGTGGAAAGTTGTGTGGAAATACGTCAAAAAAATTAAAATGGGCCCTGGCTGGTGTAGCTCAATGGATTGAATGCAGGCCTGCAAACCACACGATCGAAGTTCGATTCCCAGTCAGGGCACATGCCTGGGTTGCAGGCCAGTTCCCGGTTCCCGGTTCCTGGCAGCAGACTCATGAGAGGCAACCATACATTGATATTTCTCTCCCTCTCTCCTTCTCTTCCCCTCTCAAGATAAATAAATAAAATCTTTTAAAAATAAATAAATAAATAAAAACGGATCTGCTTTTTGACCTAGCATTCCCAGACCTGGACCCAAATGACTAATTCAAAAGAACATAAGCACCCCTATGTTCTTGCAGCATTATTTACAGTTGTCAAGATAGGGAAGTAGCCCAAGTGCCCATCAGTAGATGAGTGGATAAAAGAACAATGGGACATTTACACAATGAAAGTCTACCCAGCTGTAAAAAAGGAGAAAATTTTATCCGTTGTGACAATATGGATGGACCTGAAGAACATTATGCTAAGTGAAATAAGCCAGTCTGAGAAAGAATAATACCATATAATTTCACTGCTATGTGGAATCTAATGAACAAACTGAACTAACGAGCAAAACAGAGACAGTCCCATAGATGGGGAGCAGGGTCACAGCTAGTTGGGGGAGGTTAGGGGCAGGAGGGATAGCGCAAAAAGGGGGAAAGACTCATGAAAATGGACAACAGTGTGGTGATTGCTGGGGGAAGGGAGATATAAGGGGACTAAATGGTCATGGGAAAATACAATAAAGATCAAATTTGAAGGAAAAACAAAACTGAGAAGTAGAAATGAAGCCAAAGAAGACCCAGAAATGAACAGTCACCCAAAAGGCACAACCAGGTGTTGGGAGTCTAGGCAAGGAGGGGGGTGTCCAACCTTTGGTGTCTCTTGGCCACAATGGAAAACGAAGAGTTGTCTTGGGCCATACATTAAATACACAAAAACTAATGAAAATGGATGAGCAAAAAAACAAAAGATTTTAAGTAAATTTACAATTTTGTGTTGGGCCACATTCATAGCCACCCTGGGCTACATGTGGCCCACAGGCCATGTGTTGGACACCCAGAGAGGAATACAAAGAATGGGGGGCAGAAGACCTCGCCAATGGGGCCGATTTCAGAATGAGCAGATTTGGGGCCCAGGCAACCACATGCTTTGTGGTTGTTTTTGCTTTGGTGGGAAGCTCACAGTTTGGGTCAAACAGTGACGTGGGGCAGGTGAGCCTCATTAGAGAGGAGTGAACAACAGAGATGGAACATGGTGGCAATATTCTACTTCTCACTGCCGTTGATCCCTTTCTCCACATCAGACACACACACCTACTCTTCAACCCCCATTCACAGATACACCAGTTCTTCAAAACTCACCTGAGACATCACATTCTCCAAGAAGCCTTCCATGGCTACCCCCATCTAATTATGAGTTCCCATGGTATACTCCCTTTATATTACTTACCAATTTTATTTCATTTACTTGTTCTGTCTCCTTCCAGAAGACAGGGGCCATGAATCAATCACTGCCAGATCCCCAGGATCTAGAATAGTGGTCATTCAATGCTGCTTTTTGTTTTTAATAAATTATCAATTTCAAGCTGAGTCCATCTAAAGCAGTAACACCAGAGTGATATTCACTTGTGCAATGACTAACAAAAAGCACAATGCCATTATTTTCCAAGCCTTCCTAAATAAAACCTATATCCTTGGAATCTTTGCCTAAGATTCCAAAATATTTTAACATGTGAATTTATATTATTTATGGGAGACTTTTAGTAAAATGAAATTAGTGCCTAAATGCAAAGGATGTATCAACCTTTAAATACACCCTTTGGTATCTGGTAGGTTCTTCTCTCGGTGACATGGTAATATAATTTCCCAGGTGTATTTTACTCTTATTTGGGAACAAATTATGAAAAGTCAGAGTTCTATGACATTAAACAAATCACCTCATCCCATACATAAAATAAGATCTGTTCCCAATTTATATTTCCAGGAAGTCACATGATCATGATTCTTCTCAAACACAGATATATGTTAAAAATTAAAAATTATATATTTCCAAATGTGTTCTTTAATCATGTGAGAACATTCCAGAGATGTATTTTAAAGAAACACTCATTTTTTCTCTGTTGCAGGTGTTCACACATTTTAATGTGTGGTGAGAACATGTGGCTGTGCGTGAAGTTTTCAGAGTTTTGATGCTAATGATTCCAAATAAGTTAATCATGGGTTGATCCCAGGAATCTTAAGTTTTAGTTTTTGTTTATGTATTTTTAAATTTTTATTGAATTTGTTGGGGTGACACTGGTCAACAAAATTACATAGGTTTCAAGTGTACATTTCTATAATGCATCATTTGCCTATTGTATTGCGTGTTCACTACTTCATATCAAGAAGAGGGTATGAGGGGATGAATGATGATGGAAGAAATGTGAATTTTTGAAAACGTTCCAGGAGACATTGATTCATGTTGTCTGTCACAGACCACACCTCATGTACCACTTTGTTTCCTTTATTCTTATCTTCTATGTGTGTATCTCATTCTTTCCTATCCTTCAAGTCTATCCAACATTGAATACAATGGCTGGGACTAAAATAATACTCAAGATATACCGGGTAGAAAGGGGGAATGCATGAGACAGAGAATGAATGAATGCATGAATGAAAATAACGAATGAGCCCTGGCTGGTGTAGCTCAGTGGATTGAGTGCGGGCCTGCGAACCACACGATCGTGGTTTGATTCCCAGTCAGGGCACATGCCTGGGTTGCAGGCCAGTACCCAGCAGGGGACACATGAGAGGCAACCATACATTGATATTTCTCTCCCTGTCTCCTTCCCTTCCTCTCTAAAGATGGATGAATAAAATCTTTAAAAAAAATAATGAACAAATGAATGCACATATGTTTCTCCACAGAGAACGGATGCTTGTTTTTCTATCATTCCACTATTTAGGACTGTCCAGCCTCAGGTCCAGGCCAACTCTGGCGCAGGCTTGCTGAGGAAAAAATCCAAGCAGAAAGTGTTGTTAATAAGGCCAGAAGGGAGGAAGACACGATCAGGAAGCAGGCAGAAGAGGGGCCCCACAGGAGATTGTTAGCAGAGGCTGATGTCCTAATGTATAATAGAAAAGAGCTGCCATTTTGAATGAGCCCATGGGAGATACCTAGTCTTTTTGCATCAGCCAATTTAGTTTACAGTTAAGAAAGTAACTGGCCATAAAAGAATTGATTTTCTGGGTTGAACTGTTTCGATGCAAATAACAAGCCTAGTTGGGTAAGCTTCTTGTTAACTGGAGGGACCTGGAATCATGGCATGGAAACAGAGCACAGGTAATAATAATGAGCATACAATTTCTGGGTTTTAAAAATTATTGGCATTAAAACAAAGAGAAATTAATACTTAGCGTAGATTTTACAAATGTTAAGGCATAAAAATGTGGTAATACTGAGACCTTTGTACTTACAAATGATACTTCTTGCTGAGCTGTACCTTGGGAGTGTGGGTGTGACTGGCAACCTCTGTGGTTCCACCCCCAAGCAGCCCTAGATGCATTTTCCCTGGTTGTTCATGGTGTGTTGCAATGCCTAATGAGACTTGATGCAAGAGGATTCCTGCTTTCTTTCCTGCTGTCACGAAGTTTCAACTTCAACTTGGCTCTCTCAGCCAGTGGCAGGTTGTTGGTTTTAGAAGTGACCTTCATTTTCTCCTGCCAGTGTTCAAGCCACCTGGCTTCTTTGCTGTTGACCTCAGAGCTTAGCTTTTATCCTCTCCTTTGACATGGTATCTGTCCACTACTGCTTCCTTCACAGTGACACATAGAGATCTTTTGAACAAAACTAAGGACACTTCCGCTCCTTTGATCCGTTTTTGTTGTTGTTGTTTCATTAGCATTGATCAAGTCTTGACTCTTAAAGCTGTTTCTTCCATTTCAGTCTCACTATTTCCACCTTACTTCTGGCCTTTATTAACTCATTTCTGAATATTAAACAATTATAGTAAGTTTCTCATTGGTTTGCCTGGATTTTTCCCACACTCATGCACTACTTTTCCCAATTCACTTTTTAAAACATTACTTTTCTCTTGTCAACACTGTCTTTGAAATTTTTAGGTGAACTCTACCATGCTCAACTAAGTTATTGAGCATGGATTACATTCCAAACACTATTCAGGGACACTGAGGGATATGCAGATGTACTATGAAGCCAACTGAAGAAAGAGACCCATGAAGAGATAGTTAATGTGCAGTGAGCAAATGCCAAGGCAGGGCTAGGCTTCGAGGTTGAGGAAAGTTTCCAGAAGAAGAGACACTAAAATGTGCCTGAAAGGATGACTAGATGATGGCAATGTGAAGGGGAAAAGGACACCTGATCAGTGCGTACAATGTGATCAAAGACATGGAAGAGAGAGTGGACCGAGTTCCAGAGGTGGTTTGAGTTTGGAGTAGATATTTCCAGGCCAGACAGACGTGGGAGAGAGAGAGAGAGAGAAGTAAATGCAAGTGACTTGCATTTGAAGTCACTTGAAGTTTCAAGTCATGGAAGATTCTTTCTGTCAGGCTGAGGAGGAGAACTTTAGCTTAATCTGAAGATAGATCCACCGAGAAGTTCTCCACTTAGCTACGGATGGGTGACAAAGTGGCGGTATGGTGATATTTATGAATGTGAAGATGGTGTGTAAAACCATAAGGTAAACATTATTTTTATAGGTGGTAAATAATTCACAATATGATTTTTATGTTGCAATAAACACCTATAGGTGGTATGTGTAATTAAATTTGTTTCAATTTCTTAAAGAAACAGAAAATAAAATTTCAGACTTTTAATGGGCTACATTAGGCTATATCCTGTTATCTTCTCATTTACTTTCTGTGCTTTTAAGGAAAAGGCTCAGAGCTATTGGAACCAATGGTCACAGACAAAATACTACTCTACCCAGGTTACTCTGTCTGGGTGGAATGAGTCTAAAGTAGGTGCATGAGTAGGATTCAGATTCTTTTCTTGACTCCATAGCAATATAAATTTTGTGTATGCAAATACACATATTTTTCTGGTTACACGGTTTATTAAAGTCTTCACAGGCCATTTCAAAATAGTCAGTGATAAAAAATGAAAGGACAGATAGATTGATCATAATTAGATATGAAGAAATAAAATAATAAAGATGGATGGGTAGATGGATAAAAAGTAAAAGGGACAAGTGAGAGAGAGGTTCAGAAATATGCTACTAATTTGTGGTATTCTTTCTTTTTCATGTGCCTTTGCATAACATTTTTTACCCTAAAAATGTCTTACTATGACTTTTTTTGGCATAGAAAAGAAACAAACTAAATACTTATACCTCTCTAAGTCCTTCAGAGGACAGAAAATAATTTCTCTGGAAATTTTAGTGTTTATTTTAGGCACCACAAATTTGTTTCTTCTCATGGACAGCCTTGATTGTGGTTCTATTTTCATCCATCCATAATGCATCTCTTCACCCAAATTGGAAGACCATTGAAGGCAGAAATATTACCTTACCCTTTGAACCCCAAACAGAGCCCACCCCTGGATCTTGCCTGATGTAATGACTGGTGAAATAATGTGTAAATCATGAACTGTTTTCACTTCAGTTCAACAATGTGCATAAGCTTTGCTAGACGCTGGTGTTATAAGACAGCTAGAATACAGTCCTAGATCTTGAGGTTCTTGTTCGTTTTATTCAATAACGGCTTTTAACAGGTCCCATGAGTTTACTTTGACACTCACACTATTTTACATTCTCTTGAAATTCTTTTTTGGGGGGGTCATACTTTCCTCAAGAGTAAGATGGTAACATCCATAGCAAAGTGAAGCTGTTAACATTTAGCAATAAATCCTAGGAGAATTCTTTAAGTGAAAGTATCTATACATCTCAAAGTTATTAGATTCTTTCTCCCTAGCATCTTAAAGTGCAATGCTAACTTTTAAGTGTACAATATAATAAGCCCATTACTGTGGCCTTTTAAATTATATTGCTGATGTAGTCCGGATTGCGTTGTGGGAGATGTGCAGGTAAATAGACAATAGTAGACATTGATTCTCACTCATTAATAGCTAACATGTGTGTCTAAAGCACACAAAAGCAGCAGATCCTGAACACTTTGTAGTATCATGCCATACAGTGAGGAAAATATGCTTGAGCCTTTATTTTCGTGTTAACAGTTTAGGAGGATTGAATAAACTATTTTAATTATGCATACAGAATTTACAATTGTACATTTCTTCTTAACTTTTCAGAGTACACCCATGTCCGTTACTTAATGGTATTTGTAAGGATACTTACATTTAGCAAAGATGCTACTTGATGAGCATGTTGAGGGTCGTTTTGACCGACTGATGCTGATGTTAACCACACTGTGGAGTAGCTGAGAGCCAGAATAATATGCAGTGAAAGGACAGGCAGTACCCCTAGCAGTACGAGAAAAGCAACTGGGTCTGGGTGCCTGGGGAACCTACATTCTAAGCTCAGTGAGCTTACCTAGCATCACTCTATAACTCGGCCGAATTGGAACTGGACCACGTGACCCTACACTCTGCCCATCCTCCACCAGTTTAACCAGACCGAGACATTCACTTGTCAGCTAGCATGAATATCTGAGTTGGGTCATGAAGTTCGTTCTATCAGTAACTTCAGAAATTTGAAACTGGAGCCCCGAGAGACAGAAGTGAAATCAGTACGAGTAGTTCTGAAGGATGAGCTCACAACCACACATGTAGTCTGTGCACTGTGTCCGCCACATGCTGGTCAGAGCTGCGTGTAAACAGATAGAACCACAGAAATAGTGAGGTGGCCTCTGAGAAAGAGGAAAGCAGTGGCAACCTCTGCTAGCTGGTTTCTCAAGCCCTATCTCCCTTTTATGCTCTCATTCTGGCAGAGAAGTTTCTTACTCTATTGGATGTTACGGCCAGACATGCACTTTCTCAGCCTCCCTTGTAGTGGGAGAGTGGGCATGGGACCCAATAATGGCCAACAGACACCAAGAGAAGATATGAGGGCTTCCTGGAAAAATTTCATTCTTGTCTAAGAGAGCTATAAGAAAAGAGACAGCTCTTCTTGCCCTTGGATAGTGTTAGGTAAAGATATTGTGACTAGACCTATAGCAGCCTTTTTATGATCATGAGATGACAAACCAAAGAACCATAGATTCCACCTGGAAGGAGGTAAGTGGAAGCAAGAAAAGACCTCAGTCTCTGTTGATTTTGTTAAGTTTTAAAACAATCTGTCTACAACTGAGATGTCTTCAGATTTCTTGATATGTATGATAAACGGTATCCTTTTCTTCTAGCCATACTTGGACCTGCAGTGTCTTAAAAGCAAAAGGCTTACTTCATAATTCATCTGAGGGCCTCACCTTTAAATCTCAAGTGGATTGATTTTCATGTAGCTCAACAGAACCTAACATATGTTTTCTGTGATTTTTCCCCTCGTATTCTCACAAAACAAGCCTCTTAAAAAACAAAGCAAAACCCAGCAAAAGTTTTCCACATGTGTATCTATTCCTTGCAAATAGCATTGGCCTTGACTTTGGCTTTATTGTCATATCTCTGAGGTTTAGAGCTTTGACTGAAGTCTGAACAGGGTTCACTTGTGATGTGACTACATCCAGAACACAGGTTATCCATGTGGGTTTCTCTGGATATTTCAGAAATGGTCGGAAATAGAGATGGCATCCATTGATGAACTATTCAATGCTCTACAAGAAATGCTATAAAAAACATTTTAGGAATAACGTCAATGCACGTGGCGGCATGATTTAACCTACCATAAAACTGCAGCATAATACCCAGTGAAAAGGGGTTCAAGTGTTCAAAGAAGGTGATCAGAATAGAACTTGAACATATTCAATAACTATTTGAACTCTTTTGCAGGGAAGTCATTTAATACTTATCCATTTAGATCCCCTTAAAAGGAAGCTGCTCTTCTCAAAGCCTCTCTATTATGAAGCAACAGTCCCCAGATTGCCAACTCTATTGTCCACAGAGCAGAGCATGCTTGGAAAAACCTGCCAGATAAGCAAGTTCTCACAAGCCTGGGGAGAGATGAAGTACTGCGATGTGCAGTAACTTCCAAAGATGCCTTTGCTTCTCCCGCTTCACTGCTGCTGTGAAGCTGACAATCCTGGAAACGCATTTTGAAGTAGGGAGTTTTCAAAGTGACAGGCTTAAAAAATACAATTCACCTCTTGCCCTTCCCCTCCCAGCTGCTGGATAGTAGCCCTCCTTAGACTAGGTTTTGTAACTCTGAATATGCTCTGATATCTCAAATAAATAGGATAAGCTCTTCTGGGCCTCAGGTTTCCAGTTGTACTTTCTAGTCTAAATTTCCCCCTTTTAAATGCAGATGATTACATGAAAGTGTTTATGATGTAAGCAAGACAGGACATCTTTCCTATCTCTCAGCTCTACACACAAGTTTTAATTTCCTTATAAATGCAGAGAAATAATTGATAGCAGACTGGAACTGGCTCCAGCATTTCCTCTTACCTAAGCTGTTGCTAACTCAAACAGAGAGGAAATCAAGTGGAATAAAACACATGGGAAAGGAAATCTGGGCTGATTGTGTCAGAATTCCATGGCCAGAATGAGGTGGGAAGCTCAGTGTAATGGAAGACAGGAGATATGAGTTCTTGTTTTGCCTCTGAAACCAAACAGTTTTGTGACGTTGGTCATTTAAACTGTATTTCCTTATATGTAAAATTAGCATGTTAGACTCCGTAAGCTCTAATAACTCTTGAAATTTGGAGTTTTAGGCCTTGCTTAATTATAATTAAATCATTTTATAGGAGAATAGAAAATTTGGACTCGCAAAAGCTAAGTTTGAAGCCTACCTCCAAATTCCTCAGATGTATAACTCCAGATACAAAGTTAAACTTTTCAGAACCTCAATTTTCCCATCTGTGAAATGGGAGTGATCATATCAATATTGAGATTATGTTGGAAAGATGCAAGGACATAATTTATGGAATTGTATTTATTAAGTATCAAAACACTTTATAATAATCCTTCTATCCCAATAACCAGCATCATTAATATTCTTTAAGAAAAAGCATATGAAATATAATTATTTTAAAAGAAAACAACACAAAATATAATTAGTAATTACTGAGAAACAAAAATTAGCCAACTGGAAGCAGTTCACTTAGCATTTTTATTTACCTTTCTTCTTGAAGCTGTACTTTCTAGTTTTTATTTGCTAACTCCCAATATGCATAATGAGGGGGGCATGTGCAAAGGTATTATTGAGTCTAATAGGACTGCAGCACCTCAGCAGCACAACAAACCACCCCAATAAACATACAATGTAAACAAAATGCATGATCACTAGACAAGTGGAGCTTTAAGAGAAGCCCAGCCCACTTTCCCAACGTGATGTCATACCTTAAACCCAGTTTACAGAAAGTGACTGCACACATTGGGACTGCCTAAGGTATACCAGTAGTCCGAAAGCAATCTTTACATTAGCAGAAATAGGCGACTCTCCAAGTGATTTGATTTTATATTCCTTAGATTATATAAATTACTTCCTTCAACCCAATTCCTTTCCTTCACTGGAAATAAAGGCAGTCCCTTCTTTCTCTATGCATTTGCAGTTTTTTGTACATAAGTCATTGGAACAGTCATCATATAATAACATAGATACCTGTTTCTACATATTAGGTCTCCACCAGGCTTTGAAAGACCCCGTCTTAATCTCCTCTGCTAAGTGACAGGTAGTACCTAGCAGAGTGCTTGAGTATGGTAGATGTCAAGAAATATCTGACGAGTGAATGAATGGAATTCCAGCTAGACTTCTTTAAAAAAAAAAAAACAAAGTTACTATTAATTCTCTAAAAAAAGGACAATAAGTCTCACTTTGAGTTTCTAGTAATTTGTTCATGTTATTGCGAATGGATTTCAGAGAACCCCTCGGGAGTCATGGTACCCAAGGATTACTGAGGACTGAGTAATAAGTCACAAAAAGCCACCATCGTTGAGAGAGTGGAGTTCACCAACAATATTCATTGGTTCCCTTTTCTGCCCATCTGTTTGCCCAGGAATCTCCACTCTGAATTGCAGAGAGAACCTTGGAGTAAGAAGAAGGAGCCAGGCTCCCACTAAGAATCTCTCACTATGTGCTGGGACCTGTCATAGATAATTTACATGAATAACCTGATTTACTCTTCAAAATAATTCTAAAATGTAGCAACCTTAATATTTCCGTTTTGCAGATGAGGAACCTGAGGCATGGGAGTGTTTTTCCAGAGGTCATTCCTCTGTTTAAGTGGAACAACCAAAGTTGGAGACAGTCAGATGCTCCCAACCACAAACCTCTCCCACTGGAACTCTCCCATTCAGACGTTTGGACAGGAAATGTCCAAATCCTGTGCCCACTGTTCCGAGCTCAGTGTTTGGGTTAGTGAGGCGAATGCCTGGAACTGTAACAGGAGCAGATACGGAAACACTGCCCAGGACTGAAGTTCAGGCTGCGGGCAGATTGCAGCAGGTTGGAGATGGGGCTTGGGGAGAATGTTTGTGTGTTCCACATGTTTGGCATAGCCGACACCCTCTGCTCTCTCAAACTTGGCTGAAAACACAGAATTCCCTGGCTTCAGATAACTCCAAATGTGCACGTACTGTTGATATTGATGTTCTTCAGTCTGGATGGGAATGACAGGCGTCTTTTGTCCAGATCTGGCAGACGTTCGAGAGCAGGGCTGACTCTCCTTGAATGCGGTGTGAGTGCCAGCATCGCAGGCCTCCCCAGGCAGCCTAACTAATACGAATGCCCTTCTTTCCTTTGTCCCCACAATTTTTCATAAAACGATTGAAAAGGTAAAATGCAATGCAATTTATGAAGCAGCTGAACTCCACATCGTTTTTAATCTTCCGATCTTTTGTGAAGAATGGGAGGGAGACAATAAGCCAGCTAGGACAATAGGCAAGCATCCCATGCCACAGTTGGGGTTCCCAGCACCCTGGATCACCGAGGTAGTTCAGAGCTGCAAAAGGCAGGAGTAAGTTCAGGATCAGGATAACGTTGATCAGAGAGCATTGAGAGTGAAATGCCGGAGATAACCAGGCACCCTGAGTTCAACAAGGCAGAAGAAAAAAAACAATATTAAATACAAGCACCGTAGAGCACATTTTTACTATGTGGCATGGTCTGTCCTAAGAGCTTTTTATGAATCGTTTCATGTAATCTACTGTGTCAACTGTCTCCCTCCATCACCTATGAGGCAATGGAGGGCATGATGTGTTTGGGATCTGCCTTAAGGGAGCGAAGCAGAGAGGTGCCTGCGGGAAGACTCACACCAGGTCACCGAACTCCACTGCCATAAACAAAGTGCAGACCCGGGGCCTGTGCTGCTGAGGCTGATCTGAGGTTCGTCTGAGGAGGGTCCTGAGGCGACCTCCCTTAGGGATGGAAAATACAGTAAGTGGATCTCTTAAACTAGCTTTGGGGTCTCGGTTATGATGATTAAGTATGATTAAGCAAAGTCAGTTCAATACCAGGGAGAGGAAGTACAAAACATGAATGCTAGGCATTCATACACAGAATAGTAGCTTTTTGTGTTCTTAGTCTTCAAATCAGAATCCTTGCCTTCTCAAATGCTTTTGCTATGAGATTATCAGCTCTAAAAGGTGGTCTACCTTTTAGTTATTTTCACACTGTGTAATAGGGAGCATAGTCAATGAGAACGGTAATGCTCTATAGAAGAACATGCACATCTTGTTTATTTTACTTATTTTAAATAATTTTAAGAGTCGAATCTTGTGTATTACATTTAGAATAACCTGTTATAATCAGACTCAGCACAAATTGTTAGGGGGTAGGCAGAGTAATGGCCTCTAAAGATGTCCCTGCCCTAATTCCTGGAATCTGTGAATATGTCACATTACTTGACAGAGGGGAATTAAGGTCACTAATCAGATGGGATTACTTGTGTGTGCCCAAAATAATCACAGGGTTTTTAAAGAGGGAGGCTAGGAGAAGAGGAGAAGGTTCAGAGAAAGACATGAGGTGGTGGAACAAAGCCAGAGTGATACCATATGAGAAAGACTCACCCTGCTTTTTGGCTTTGTGGGGAGAAGAAAGGGCCATAAGCCAAGGTGTGTGGCTGCCTCTGAGGTTAGAACAAGCAAGGGAATAGACTCATGTCCAGAGAGTCCAGAAAAAAGTGTAGCCTGATGACCCCTTGATTTTGGCCCAAAGAGACCTGTGTCAGACTTCTGACCTACAAAACATTGAGATATTAAATGCACGCTGCTGCGTGCTTCTGAATTTGTGGTAATTTGCTGCAGCTGCAATAGAAATTTAATATAAGATAGAGTTTTTGAAAGATATTCCTTCTTGTTCTTTTTCTCCATAAAAAATTATGATCTGGCATTTAAAATTTTGAGGCATGGTTTTCATCCTCTAGTAAGAGTTTAGTACTTCTCCGGAAGTAAAAGCACCTTGACAAACCACGTGACATTATTGCTTCTCTTTTGAAGTATAGGAAAAACAGGCATGCTAAAAAAACTCTCTCCCTGGGTCCCTGGGCCCCTGGGGACCCCCCTTTTGACTAGGCCTCATCCTCGGGCCCCGTGTTCAGCCTGACTAGTCTAGCTGTAGTGAGAGTCCTACTGAGTCATTTTGGCAGTCATCACCCCACCCCGGGATATCTGCGTACCCTAACCACCCTTCAGCAAGAATCCTGTTAAACTGGTTTTGGAAGAACCCCCATTGATGTCTCCTTTTAGTATTTTCTGACCCTGCTCCTTGCCTGTAAGCCCCCACTTGTTCTTGTATTTGGAGTTGAGTGTGGCTCTATCATGGTCTCTTTTCCCCTATTGCGATAGGCACTGAACAGAGCTTGTCTTTATAGCTTTGATTAGCTTCCGGTTCTGCTTCTCTCTCTAATATCAAAGAGCATGCAAAACATTCATGATGGAATGCACATACCAAAACTCAGCCTTTGGTTATATCTATGGAAAACCAATGTAATAAACCGATGGTGAAACATGCAATTATATATTTATTCTTTGTCTGGTAACACCAGATGCATTTTAATTTATTTTAAGAATAAGCTAGTCAGTCCACCATCAAGTGGGCCACAAGTTAGCTATTTAACCATATTATTTAGGTGTTATTTTATGTATTCAATTATGAATCAAATTCTACTATTTAAAGTCATTTTAGTCCCCATTATGAGCAATCTACCCAATTTAAAGAGAATGTGATGTGTCTTGACCAACCAATATTTTTCTGTAACACTCTACAGCTTAGAAAAAATCCAAAGTGTCATTCAATTCAACACCCTAATCCTTCTTTTGACATGAAATCTTTCAAAAGCGAACTCTAGAAGTTTTCAAACATGAAGGATACAAAATTCAGTTGAGGCAATAAGTTAATTATTCAAATACCTGCAAAATCTGATAGGTGGTGGCAGAAGTAGACTGAATCTCATGGTACTTCAAGGAAGGGCTATTCACTCTTAGACTGTGGGCGTTGGAAAGTCTCCATAAAGCAGGTGGCATGTGAGTTCGTCATTGAAAGACAGGTAACATGTGACAGGCAGAATAAAGGGCCGTGGCTTTTTCTAAGTGGGGAGAATAGCACAAGTGAGACAGGCACAGGGCATAGTGCATTTTTGTGGTTCGGTGAGTAGTCCAAGTTAGCACAGATGCAGAACATGTGTATGAGAAGCCCTTAAGAAAAGACTAGAAATTATTTTATGGCCAGAGAATAGAAAATAATTTAGAGAGTGATGAGAAGTCATTCCAACATTTGGAGCTTCCCTTAATTAATCTGTCACTGCCAGGTAAGCCAGCTGGGAGAAGGAAGAGTTTATAGATAAGGATTGCTGATAGACAGCTGCTGGGAGAACCCCCAAGAGTAAGTGCCTGTATCTGGACGGAGGCAGAGGAGAAGGACCAAATCACCTTTGGAAGGGTTGGGGTTTCCAAGTCTAGAAAACCACAGACATATGTGCTGAAAACCAAAATTCCAGGCTGCAATGATGAAAAAGCCAACTTAGTGATGCTGTTTCCCAATCACCTTTTAGAGAACCTAAAATATAAAGTGACTTCAAAGTTCAAAATACAGTGACTGGCATGATGCAATAAACACAGCATCAGCTGGACCATGCCAGTGGTGCACTGTGGTAACTGCTATTAAGCTAATTTGCAGCAGAAACATAATGTAATAAGATCTATCACTTTTAATAGAAAATAGAAAAGCATTAAAAACGATGGTGTTGTCCATTTTATTCAGAGAGATGAAATTATTAACAAATGGAAAACATGGGCAGAAAAATGTGTGATATAGAAGAAGCTCTTGAGGCATTATTTGCATCCTCTTATGGGAGTTCACAACTCTTGCTAGAATACACCGGTGGGCCACCTCAGAGATGAATTACCTAAAATTCTCTATGCCAGCTCTAACAATGTAGTTAATCTTTGACAGTACATTTCTCTCAAAGAGGAGCTGATCACGTCATGATTATCATATCATGTCCATATATAGCTTGGTACACATGGAACAAGAGAAAAACAAAGCAAAAATGGGCTTTGGGGGCTACGCGGTCTAAGTGTTACCATTGATTTGTAGTCTCAAATGAAGTCAAATAAGTCATCCTTTATTCTATTTCCTTTAAATTGTGTCATCATATTTTTAAGTTGTTGCATTTTTCTGTAGCTCCCCTACCACTTGTTTGCAATGACTTCCTCCCTCAGAATAGTGTGTCTGTTTTCCTGTATAACAGCAAGCATCTTTTCAACAACAAAAAAAATATCTTTGTCCTCATGAAAAACTGAATTCCTTGAGGGTCATGCCTCTAGCTTGGTCAGGCTCAGTGCACAGTTACAGAATAACCTGGCTAGCCCCAAAGAGCTGCTTCCCAAAGAGGTTTCTATGCACAGAAAGAGTTGTTTCTTGTTATTTTTTCCCTCTGACTTTCACAAAAATAAAGGGCTAATATCACCAGCAGGCAAATTTTGTAAAATTGCTCTCCAAAGAGCTTCAACAAAACCTGCCAACACAACTCAAGCCCAAACTTCCCCCGTCCCTGCTCTGTGGCAAAGGGTCTCCCTGGGACCGGCTGCCAGTCACACAGACGGGAGCCAAATTGTTTGGTGGATTTGGGAAGTGGACAGATGTTCTCCTGGGATGACGGAGACGGCCCCGCCACATACATTTTCACTTGACGTGTTAACCAATATTCTTAGCCAATTATTCAGAGGAGACCAGCAGTTAATGCATGCAAAGGCAGGAGCTGGAATCATCACTCATGGCTCCCACGCAGCCCCAAAGTCCTGCCAAAGCGCTCAATTCCTCCCCGGCTCTCAGATGCTGAGTTCATTTTGTGTGTCCTTCGAGGTGCTCCTTGAGGACGATATTAGAACATCTACAGCTGATTGTGAAATGGTCGTCGCGGATGAATAAAAAAGAGAAAATAAAACACACAGGGAGGATATATGGCTCAAAACACCGAACCAGAAAGAAGGGGTTTTACATAGGACAACGCACTTGAGGCCCCAAAGGTAATTACCCCGAGGCACTGGAGTCGTGCAATAAAAACAACAGCAGCTGCCTCACACCAGTGATGCACTGTGATAACTGCTGTTAAGCTAATTTGCAGCAGAAATATAAGGTAATAAAATCTATCATTTTTAATGGGAAAGAGAAAAACATAAAAGGACAGTGTGGTCCATTTTACTCAGAGAGATGCCAGTAAAAGAAAGCCAAGGATGGAAGTCTTTGCCTCTGCGCACCCACACGCCCAGTGCCTCCCTAACTCAGACAGCACTCGGGCCATGAAGCCGCACAAGCTCAGACCGGGCACCCAGGCAATGAGAAGGTAAAGGAATGGGAACCTTATTTCCAAGAAGCTTGTAATGCTAGTCGTTATTGTAAAAACAGCACTTTATGTCTTAGAGAAATTATTTTACATGAAAATAATAATCACTTCTATAATAAACTTTTTGGACAAATGTATTGCTATGGCAGAACATAAAGAATTCTGTCAGTACAACAGGATTGCTCTGAATTTTTCTGCAAATAGGTAACATATTTGCAGAAAATACGTCAGGCAATGAGTCTGGTGATGGTGAGAAACCAAACAGGGGACTAAGAGGCCACCCAGAGATGAACAAGCACAGGAAGTGGCTACCACGCTGAGGGTGGGCGGGAATGGGTACTGAGGTTCCCGTAGGAATTAAGGACACCCTGTGGGTGCCACATTCACAGTGTGTGACTGCCCCTGGGAATCTGAGTTCACGGAAGAAGGAGCTACAGTAAGTGTGAGCTGGAACCACAGAGAAGACACAGTCACTGCATTCAAGAATGTTCACAGGGAGAAGTGGGAGAAACACTTAGTCTCTATCTGCCTCACCCCTTCAAGTCTCCTGCAGCCAGGAGCCAGCTAACAGGGGACCCAGAGCTTATAAACCCAAGGCCTCTTCCAGCAAAGAGCAGAGCAGAAAAGGGGGGAGGAACAGAAATGAGGGCGACTTGGGAAATGACCAGCATGTTTCCAAAGCCTCGTTTTGCTACCCCACCAGTCATCCCTCTCCTAAATGACGGCGATGGTCTACCACAGTTGCCCCTAAATGCCTCCTTCTAATCTACTCTCTGTATTGCAGAGTATGATTTCTTCACACACCTGTACCTGATCATGGGACACTCTCATTCCTTTGAAACCCTTTAGTGTCTCTATCACCCTTGGAAGGAAGACAAAACTCTTCACAGGACCCACGAAGCCCTTCAGGAAGTGCGAGGGCTCCCCCTCATTGACCATTCACTCTGTCACTGACTGTCTTATCCGGGCTCAGCTCTTCTTGACCAATGCTCATTGATTCATTCCATCACTCAGCGACATTTTATCAAGGGTCTACTTTCTGCCAAGCATTTTTCTTTACTCAGGAGAGAGAACTAATAAAACAGATGCAGTGTACACTTACCTAGAATGTGCTATTTAGTGCATGAGCGTGAGGGGCGGGCAGTAAAACAAGATGTGAACGCACAGTGTTGAAGGTGGTTCACAGTGCTGCGAAGGACACTTTTATGTAACGTCTTCAGGGAGTCCTCTCTCATCCTGTGCTGCTCGGTCAGAGCCCTAAAGGAAGTCAGGGGGCACCTGCTGTGCTACCGCTACACAAGCAGGATGTAGGGCAAGAGCTTTACCAGGCAGAGGAAGCAGCGAGTGCAAAGCTCCTGAGGAATAAGTATAAAGTTCTAGAACTTTCTATGTCATATGTTGGAAGAATAACCTTTCCTCTCACCCTGTATTGACCAAATAAATTTTTAAAAATATGAATTTATAAAAGTGTCCTGCAGAAGTTCGCATTTACATGTTATGTTCATTTGGTACAACAAGTTGATGAGCAGTTAGCCCAGCTGCTTGACCCTATGAAGGCAGTGACTGGGTTCCCATGAGTAGTATTGGTGCATAAAAGCGGGACCGGAAATGCAGTGGCTTCAAAAATTACAGAGTTTCTTTCTCCCGCACATAATAGTTGTGGCTAGTTTGGCAGTTCCATGATGTCAGAGATCCAGAGTCTCTCTGTGTTGTGTGTCCAGTGTCTGTAGAATATCTTGGCACCGTCCAAGATATTTCACCTTTACATTCACATTGCAGGCAGACAAGAAGGCAAGGTGCCCAGGGGCGGGAGGGCAACCTTGCCTTCTTCCTGTAAGGTCATGACTCAGAAGATGCTCACGTTCCATTAGGCAACCTAATCCCGTGGCAAAACTGAAGGAGAAGGAAGACTCTCCAGGCGTGTACCTCGATGAAAACCATTTGTGTGGAAGAAGAGAGGCGCAGGTACTGGGAGACACCCGCAGTTTCCACTAGGCCAGACTAGAGAACCAGGGAAGACAGACAGAGAGACCTGGGGATGCACATGAGAGCCAGCATGGGCCTGGGGCACAGGCTTCTTTGGATCAGTAATCTGTTTCGACATGACCCATTTAGTGTTGTGCCTGGATGACAGAGCAGAGCCTTAAAAAACAAAAACAAACCAGGAAAAACAGCAACAACAAAAATCAAAGTTCTGTGAACACCTACCAACCAATGCATGTAACGGTCAGTTTCCTCCTATGCTGTGAAGAGGCTGCTGTTTTTTTGTGTTTTTTTTTACTTACTCACAGCAAATAAAGAAGCTGCCTTGTGTTTTGTGACCAGGCTGCGTGAAAAACCCTCACTTCATATCTAAACTTTAGAACCCCACTTAGAGCCATAGAACAGACCCGAAACCAACAACTGCAGGCTTACATGTTTTTTGGCCCACCCTGGGGCATACACTCATACAGCAGAATGCTAGGTGAATAGTTTGCCTCCACAGTCTGTAAACTTCCTCTGTGAAGGGCCTGATTGTAACTATTTTAGGCTTTGTGCATTGTAGGGGCTTTATTGTAACTACTCAACTCTGCAGTCATAGCACTAAGGCAGCCATGGACAACATGTAAATGAGTGAGCCTGGGCTGCTTCCTAATAAAACTTTATTAACAAAAACAGGTGGCCACAGGATTTGGCCCAAGCGTTCTCATTAGCTAAACCCTGGTCTGAACTGTTTAATCATTTTTTGGTTGTGAGGGAGTATTTTATTTGTTTTCCTTTACTTCACACAAGTTAAATGAGCACAGGACTCTGCTCACCTTGAGAGAGACTCTTACTCCAAAGCATCATGTTTGCTGTCTTGTTCATTATGCAGCAAAAACCAGTCAAGAAGCAGATTTGGAGGAAGGAATGGCCACAGGTGGCAGGTTTTTTATGAGGATGTCATAGAAGGATGCTGTTGATTTAGTCACCAAAAGCTCTATACATTATGCCATTCTATCCTCCAACACTCATACGTAGTTTTATAACCACAGAGATGTAAAGAAACGTTTTAAGGGTCCCAGATCTCTCAGGAAATGGAGCAAAGCCAAGGTTTCCACCTGGGGCTTTTCATTGGTTGTGCTGTCACTTTTCTAAACTTGAAGGGCACGGGGCAGGTCGGGAGTCAAGATTATCGCTTTGTAGACATCAGAGGCTCCATGTCAACCCATCTCATTAATACTCAGGTCATTTTCAGGGATGTTGCCCATAACTTCCATATCCTATCATCCTAAAGCTAATAAACCAATAAACCAATTTTAAGAATTGGTACAGCAGTGTGCCAAGGGAGATACCAGTAGGTTTGGGGGGGGAGCTACAGCCAAAAAAGTTATTTTATTGTAGAATTTGCCTTCTATAACAAAATAATGCATGATGCCTGCAACAATTCCAAGTCTGAACTACGTCAAACTTACATCAATGTATTCCATACATGATGGCTTTCTGAAATACAAGGTTCATGATTTCAAACATTTACCACCAAATAGAAACAAATTAACTTTTTTGCTTCTGTACTCACCTCTCTCTGAGCAGTGCCCATGGCTCACCAAGACATTGGGGGTCACAGGCTCCAGGGCTGTACTCACCACATTAAAGGCCAGTATCAGCAGCAGATTTTAATTAGAGTTTGGAAAGAGTATTTTTGTTTAAGTAAAATAAAAACCCAGGTGGTTTAGTGAGTTCACTCTGAGTCGAAACCCCAGAATGCTATTTAAAGAGCAAAGTGGTTAAAAGATTTCATTTTTCTGGTCAGCTCTACCCCAGGTAGAAATAACAACCCTGCCGTGGCTGACGGCGAGGGGTGGTCGTGCGCGTCTGGCCCTGGGCCAGCTGTGACAGGCTTCAGTGTCCTCTAACCATAGAAAGGGCTCTCCGGTAACATGCCCAGCACTTGGCAAAATAAAGGTGCCCATGTGTTAACTTTTCCCTAAGCTATCTTAAAATACTTTTTAGGACCATGATGCTTCTTGGGCCCTGCCTCTGGTAACCTCGCTCTACCTCCAACCACAACCAGCACCATTAGGGGACTATCACTCACTCTCCTTTCAAGTGGCTCTTGTTCAAGTCTGTTCTATCACCTTGAGTCTGGTTCTTTCTACTTAGTGACAACCAAAGGTGGTATTCTTTGAAGTGTGCGTCTGGCTAGGAAACCATCCCAAACTCAAACTAGTGACAGCTTTGTGGTCAATCACTCATCAGTGTCTTCACAGCATATCTAAACCGACCTCATTTTAAAGGCTGGTTGGACAACTAAATATATAATGAATGAAAATCTAGGCTGTAGTAAGATTTTGCATATGAGTTCCTCAAGACTGTTGTCAATGGCAGGCTCAAATCAAGAAGCACACAGGCTTTAGGACTGGGATGCTCAGGCTTAAATCCCAATTGAGCTACTTTCTGGTTGTGGGGATTTACAGCAGTCACTTAACTCCGCTGGTGCTGAGTGTCCTCATCTGTGAAATGGCAATGATGATGCTCTAGGTAAGTCGGATAAGCACTTGGAGGACGATGCATCTTAACATATTCCAGGCATTTGAAACAGAGGCTGGCGTGCCATTAGTGCTGTAGCAGTATCTCCTACTCCTATTTTGGTGATATGTGCCCGCGGCTGAGGGCCTGCATTCTATTAACTACTTAGCACACATTATCCTGTTTACTCCCCCATCAGCTCTGGGGACTTGTGCCCTGGAGGAATCCGATCCCGGACTTTATAACTTGGAGTTGACGGTGCTAAAATAGAGAAGCCTGTCTGGCTCCTCAGCTCATAATGCCATCGTAGAATGCAAAGGTTTAAGGCGACATTGCTCATTATCAGCATAAATAAGGGGGAGTATCTTCTAAGGCATATACAGCTACAATCATTGGAATAGATATTTGCATATAGACATACTTCCTATGGATACCAAATGATTGCAAAAATGTTTATACTTAAATACACCATCTCCTTTAAACCCTTCAAAAATACTTTCTACATTAGGACATGTGATAACCTGGCATAGAAGCACTTTTCAGTAGCATTGATCTTGCAGCCAGCATCGTTCCATCATCCTTGCTCTTTGAGATGGCTGTGTGGGGAAAATTAAGGGTTTAGTTGCTTTAAAGATGCTTTTATGTTTCCTTGGAGTTATCACTAATATTTCTCAGAATACTCTCTCTTAAATTAAATGTCTGGCACATTATGGAGCTTGTTTCAGCTTCTTTGCGGCATTTTTATCTCATTTAACTTCCTTTCCAGGTTATTGATTTCTTAGTGCATTTTATTGCATCATCACTAGCTTTTACATGGTGCTGTTAGAGGGTATTTTTAAAGATTTTAAATTATAATAACAGTGAAAAATGTAAGTGCAGAACTTGAGTCACTGAAGCATTTGTAGGAATTCCAAAGCAGATAAAGTAACTGCATGGGCCAAGCAGTACCAACGAAGGTGCTGGTATGTATTTGAACACAAGTCCTATGTGTTTTACCACCACTTACCACCATGTTGAAGCACAGTATACTCTTCACTTATATTGCAAGCTTGGAAATAATGTGATTCTTGATGAATGCTGACCAATCGGGGAGCACCACATAACTTCAAATTGGGCATGCAAATGATGTCTTAAGATTATATTATAAGATTATATTTCAAATGTATATGAAATTCTTATATACTGTGTATGACTAGATCAAAGAGCTCAGTCTTTTCTGCTTTTCCATATTCTCTTTCAGGGAGAATGAGGGTTCTTCTTCTGTGTTGCTCAGTGCACTGATGTCATTTGAGCCTTGTGGCATTTAGGGCAAAATGGCCTGTTCAGTGAAAGGCATTTGGGACCTCTAGCTTTGGGACAAAAATACCAGTAACCCCAGGGATTGTGATGACCAAACTGTCTTCACACATTTCATGAAATCCAATGTGGAGTTTAAATCACTCACTTTCAAAATCATTGGATGCCAACGAGTCTCTTCTCTGTGGAAGCCCATGGAGTGAGTGCCTTGCACATTCCCTGCTTTCAGATTGCGTTGTCACTCTGCCCCGCTCTGCCTTCCAACAGGATGAGGCCAGAAGTGATGCACATGAAGCAAAAGTAACTGTCTACTGGGTGAATTCTAGGACCCAAGAAACAATTCCGAGGGGAATCTGGAGAACAGGTCAAACACCATGAGTAGTAATAGGTTATAAAATTCGAAGTAATTTAAACTGAGAATTTTCTGCATATCAGCCACTGCATCAGGTACCTTATATGACTTTTTTGGTGCCATTATCTTTACAGCAATCCTGGATGGTGAATGCAAGTAATTCCCTGATCATATAGATCAGGGAATGATTACATAGTGTTGGGTGTGAGTTAACCATTGCTCAGCTTTGCTAATTTAAGAGAGAAGGTACAGAAATAATCAGCAAAAAAAGAAATGAATTACAGGACAAAAGAGAAAAAGCATGGGTTGAATTCTGTTTCTCCTACTCTCCTGTTCTGTGATCTCCAGAAAATTTTTAACCTCTCAGGGCCTTGGGTTTTGCTTCTTGTGCATTTTTGTAATAGTGTTTATCACACACACGCTTCCTAGAGTCACTTTGAAGATAATACTGTAATCATTTCACAAAGAAGGAAACTGAGCCTCATTTTTATAGTTTATATTGTTTAAGATATTTTATTATCATAAAAGCAGCAAGATCTGGTAGAAGTGAGGAAATTTTGTCTCTCTAGCCTTTGCAGTACAGCTTTGTTTATTAATAACAAAAGTTATAATCTATTGACTTCTTCCTCTGTGCCAGGCACAGTTCTAAGAGTCCCTCACAGGCTGACTGCTTTGATCCTCACGGTAGCTGCATGGTTACTCAGAGCAAACTCAACTGTTAAGAAAACTTTATCCAAAATGGACTTTCAAACATAGGGATACAGATTTGCTTGGGCTAGTAAGTTACATGTAAAAACAAAAACTATCTTGGCTAACAAGCCTAAGAGAGAAAATCACCAGGATCCTGGTAAAATTCACGGCAGGTTTTCGGTTTGAGGTTTCAAAATTCTGTCTGGATGTAGTTATGATGATTTTTGTGCTCAAGTAAATGGCTCCCACATTTGCTCATGCATGTATAATTTATTTAGATGGGTGTCAGCATTTGTATATACTTTTCTCAAATCTGGCTTTTCCCAGGAAAACAGTAAGATATGACACAATCTTTGGTCAGGTTGAAACTTTCCATGTGGGAAGGATTAGTATCTGGCCAGTAACAATGTCACTGTCGTGTCATTTTAAGAGCTATCACTGCTCATGAGTGCAGAGATTGTCTTGCTGGAAAAAAATGCCACAGTCTCCGCACACATGGCTGACAGTATAAGGTGGATTAGCAACTCCCACAGGATTGTGTCAGGTCAAAATATCATTTTATAAAGGGCTTAAATGTAAGTATCTGCAAGGATAGTATGAAGACCTGAGTACCTCCCAAAACAATTTCACAGAAAAGAACGTGATGGAAAATCTGCATGTTTCTCCCTCATAAGAGCCATAACTTTAAAGCTGTTTAAACTCATAGTTTATATCATTGAACTTATTTAACATTCATATGTTGAATATTCAAATAATTGAATAAGTTCCTAAATTCTATATGATGCAACTTCTATATTGTTCCATTAGCATTATTTGTGTAACTATAAATAACAGCTATAAAGTACTTATACAACCACGTATGTATGTATGTGCATGTACGCAATTTTATCAGTTGCTTATAGCAGTCTTATGCTGTACTAATATAGTTAATATCATCATTTAGTTTTTCAAGATGAAAAAAGTGAAATTCAGAAAGGATTTTCCATGGTCTCCACAATATAAGCATAAAATTAGGATCATTATAATTCACTTACTTAAAGCCTACATGAGAAAAATCAAATATGGTATTCTTATATTAATATTTATTTTTCAAAAGGGACAGCTTTATAGTGATAAAACTATGAATTTAGGAATGAAGCCAGCTTATGCTGTTATCATGGATAAGCTACCGCAGGTGGTGCCTAAAGTACTCCCAGGTCATCTAGGGGGGAGGGGTGATCCTGTTTCTTCTCTACTGAGGCCATTGAAATGGATGATACTTCTCTTCTCAGTACTAAAAAGTAGTCATAATAGGGATAACATCAAAAAACAGAAGCAGTCTTAGACAACTAATGTTATCAAAGTACTCAAGATGAGCTAAGTAATTTTTATGTATTACCTCTAAATAATCACCCCTATAATGATGTATTGCTGTTATTATTATCAAGAGAAATATAAGTTCATGAAGTTGGTATAATACCACCAAAGTCACACAGCAAATAGAGCTGCACAAATCAGTCTCACCTTGTTGTCCACATGCCTTCCACCTATGATGAAACTAACAACATTTTTCACCAGGAAGAAATCTCTATTATCTTTATTATAAAGTGTTACTTTTTCTCTGCAAGACAAAATTTATGGAAACAGTAGTGACCAAACCCCACAAATTATGTATTTTCTAGTTCTATTTTAAAAGGTATGGAAGGAAACTATTTTCACAAGAAATGATGTACCATATTAAGTATCAGCAGTTCTCCTACAGTGAGTTTACAAAAAGAAAACAGTATAACTGGAATTTGATTTATAAAAGGGCATTATTTACATTACACAGAAGATTACTAGTTGCTCTATACCCAAGGAACATAGGAGTAGTAATTTTATTTTTCCATGAGGAAAACATAGGATCACAGAAGCATTTATGAGCTTATTGTTGGGTTAGCATCTCCTTTTTCTTTTCCTTTTCCTTTTTCCTTTTGTATTTAAACCTCTAATACAGTTTTACTTTTGTTTTATCTTTGGTGATTATGAACAGTACAACAATCAAAATTATGAGGTCAAGATACAAGATAAAAGCAGAAACAAAGACTACCTGTAAAAAATTGAGAACAAAAGAAAGAACCTTATTTATTCACTGAATGAATTTTGCTTCAATTATTATGTTTCTATACCATAACATAATACAGTTAAAGATATGACACGTGACTTTCTCATTAAGAACCTGAAATTCCCTGAGCAATTTATTTTATTATCCCTTAAAATGTATTTTCTTTCCTGCAATTTTGCTTCGAAGTAGAGCTAACACGGTATGAAACAAACTTTATGACAAAAATGTAAAATATCTCATGTGCTTGCTTACATATACCTCATTTTTCTTGATGTTGCTTTTTCTTCAACTTTCCATGAACATATTATTTTAGAATCTTTAAAATTTACCAACATGTAGATGGGGAACTCAGTTTGGTTATGCATCTCATCAAGCTTTCAGCGTGCTCTACCATAGCCATATTGCTAAGTCATGTACCATGGGTTTACTTTTCTTTTGCTTTTTAATATCTTTTTAAAAATTTATTTTAGACTGCATTTCTAAAATTGCTCTGCAAACCCCAGAGGTCATATTTAGCATCTATAGCAAAACAAAGTTTCTTTTTCCAACACAAACCATCTCTATTTTATCTTTAGAATGGAAGCATTGGCACTATGGTCAACATTACCAGGCATTGATTTTAATTAAAAGAAATGGAAAATACCTTTGGCATTAGTCAAGATTTTCCATAGAAACAAACTCAACAGGATATGTACTGAAATATTCAATATAAGAAATTAGCTCACACAGTGACGGAGGCTGACGGGCTCCAAGATTCGCAGTCAGCAAGCTGTAGATCAAGAAAGGGATGGTGCCATTCCAGTCTCAAGGCTGGAGGGCTCAAGATTCAAGATGGGCTGATGTTTCAACTCAAGGCCAAAGGCAGGAAAAAACTGATGTCCCAGCGCGAAGGCAGTCTGTCAAGAGAAACTTTTTCAGACTTGAAGGAGGTCAGCATGTTTGTTCTCTTCTGTTTTTCAGTGGATTAATGAGGCCCACCACATTAGAGAGAGTAATCTGCTTTGCTCATTCTACAGATTCAGATGGTAGTTTCATTGTGAAATGTTCCCAAAGACACACCTAGAATAATGTTGTCCCGGTCAAGTTGACACATAAAATTAACTGTCACTTTTTTCTTGAAATCTTTCTCTTAAAATTATTTTCTGAGCTGTTGCCTAGATGAGCAAAATCCACTAAGAACCCTTCATCACCACCAATGATCTCCTATTCCCTTCCCACTCCCTGTAGTTTATCTGATAGAATGGTTTAGACAGATATCCTGAATTTTAATATGGACTTCACTAGGTAACTAGTGACACACCACTTAGCCTCTGTAAGGCTCATTTGCTTGTTTGGGAAATTAGATATTAATTGTATCTATATCAAAATTTGTTATGAGGATCAGGTGAGGATTGCAGCCTCCTCCACTTCATCATCACCACCACCACACACAAACATTCTCTCTGAATCCTTTCACCTTACTTAAAAAATATTTTTATTGGAGCTTATCAATCTGTTTTTGTATGATATGTGAGGTCTATCCAGAAGGTATCCAGCTAGGTAATATGAGAAATAGAGACTTTTATTTAAAAAGACACAAGATACAAGAAATGATGTACATAGGACAATGATGCCTCATTCCCCTTCAAAGTAGGCACCATGGGACCTCAAAGAGTTCTCCTAATTGCCATCAGCTACCCCATTGTATTTTCCTGAATCTTGCCTATGGTCTGAAATCTCCTCTTTCAAAGATGATTTTAGTTTTGGGAAAAGCCAAAAGTTGCAGGGCACCAAATATGGGCTGTAGGGGAGCCTAGTGATCTGGGTGATTTGAAAAATACTCTGCATGAGACATGATGCAAGAGAAGGCATGTTGTTGTGATGAAGCTGCCCATCACCAGTTGCCCATAGCAGTGTCCTTCTGAATCATCCAAATAGTTTCCATGGAGGGATGTTTAAGCTGAATGCAAAGTTTGGTGCAGAATTGTTGCTCTACTTGTTCAGTCTTATGGAATGCAACAATCACACAGTACACATGCTCACTCAATGGTTTCTATTGCTCCCACTGATTAGTACAGTGATGTTGGCTTTGTTCATACCTGTGCATTCCAGTCCATTCTCCTTGGTTGCTGGGTTACATCAATGTCTCACAAACCATTCTCATTATATCAACAATGGCTGCACTTTTTCTGGACAAACCTCATTGCTGTTTAACAAGTCACCTCAAAACATAGAAACTTAAAGCAATTGAGTATCACTTCTCATGGTTTTATGGGTTAGCTAAGGCTTGGTTGTACAGTTCTTCTGCTCTATGTGGTGTCCATTCTGGTTGCTCCTGCAGCTGCAGGCCAGTGGAGGTCCTCTGGGGGTTGGAACATGAGACACCAACTTACTGACCTGCCAGATGGTATTAGCTACACCAGCAACACTTCATTTACCCTTAGGGTTACCATCATTCCTCCAGAAATCTAGACCTTATTCCATTTTAAAGCATGGCGTCTGGATTCCTGGAGAGCAATGATAGAACATATCAAAGGTTTTATAGACTAGTTCTGGCAACACCTCACTGTCACCTCATGCTGTTGTTCAAAACAGATCACATGACCAGCCCAATACAAAGATAAATAAACTCTGCCTCATAATGGAAAGGTACTATGTACCAACAGAGAGAACAGGAAATGTTGAAGGCCATCTTTGAAGACACTCACAGCATCTTACATACTTGTATTAGTTTGCAAGGGCTGCCATAATAAAATAACATGAATCGTTGTGTTTGGTAGGGTTGGTTTCACCTTAGGGCTATGAGAGAATTTGTTTCATGACTCTCACCTAATTTTTGGTGGTTTTGGCCATTTCTTGATGTTCCTTGTCCTGTAGAAACAATCTATGGTCTCTGCATTCATCTTCACATGACATTCTTTCTACATGCTTGTCTATCTCCAAAATTTTTCATTTTATAGAAAGTCATACTGGGTTAGAGCCAGCCCTGAGCTCATTTTAACTTGATTACCTCTGTAAAACCCCTATCTCCAAATAGGGTCATATTTAGAGGTAGTGAAGGTTAGCATTTCAACATATAAATTTCCAGTGGATACAATTTAACCCATAAAAATGATGAATTATTTAGTTTATTACAGTCCATGTCTATTGTTTCATATAAGCCTTCCTTACTCAATATTTGTGATAGCAGGGATCAGAATTATTTTTGTTTGTTTGTTTATTTGTTTATTTGTTGATGTATTCCTAGTTCCTAGAATAGTAGTTGACATTGAACAAGCATTAATGCATTTTTATTAAGAGATAAAAATAGTGATGTATATCAAAATGTTAGAATATTATCTGGTATGTGAAAGTGCTAACAAATATTAGATCTTATTATTGCAGTACATTTATTGATCCTAAGAAGACATATGTGAGTGTTACTTTCCCAAACATTCAGGAATGACTATATATTACTATGAAATTATTAAACATGCCAGAATGTGAAAATTGGTATGAAGGTATTGCTTCAAGCTAGGTTAATTAGTAAAATGTTTATTTATTCTGATGATTATATGACTATGCTATAACTTAATAAAGTTTGCAGAGTCATCTTCAGAAAAAAATTTAAAATATATGTATTTGTTTCTATTTGTTACGTAGCATGAGTATTCACTGATTCATCAAATTCAATTCAGAATGTCTTTGGTTGTTTTCTGAATTCAAATGTGTCCATAAGATATAGAATAATATATTTACAAATGTATTATGTTTTACATGTAATTTTGAAAGATAAGTATGTTAAATACCTGTGTTAAATTTACCTTAGGAATAGCACCATTATGGGAGATGAAATAACTACAGGTCACTAATAGAGCCTGAATTTACTTTTGCTTATCTTATACTTCTCATCCTACTTCTTTCAATGTTCTAAAATACCTATGCCCAGAGGAGCCACCATAGGATTAGTAGTTAAAAATGAGGTTCTCTTGCTTTAGCAATATATACTTCACTGGCTTACAGAGTAGCAGTAAAGGTGAAACTCCCCCAGATTAACA